>NC_048274.1:20801669-21486669 GCF_009762535.1 Notolabrus celidotus | reverse complement strand
AAAGATAAAACACCCAATAAAATATAGAAGGGGAAAAGGTGCAAGATGCAGGTTTCAAATTAAAGGCATGGTTCAGGTGTTTTGAGAGGGCTGTATGAGGTACCTCTTTAACAGTAAGTGCACTACATACAGTAGATGACTCATCTGGCCTCTGTATGGAGAAGCCAGAGGAGTCTATACTAATACGAAACTCCACCAGATTTTTCTAAGTGTTGGGCTTTTTTTTAAAAGTAATTGGGTACTCTGCAGCAGTACATAGCTTTGCTGGCATGTAGGAATACCAGCCAGCTTCTCCAAACAAGGACAATGCTCACAGTAATGTACTGTATTTAGTATACTTACTGTTGAGAAGCAGTGCTTTAAGTGGCAAAAATAAGGACTTGTATACTCCCTTTATTCACATGTTGGTGTGTGTATCCTGCAGTCACATCAGTAGATCACAGGGCTACCTTCTAAATGTATACAGAGAAGATAAATGAAGAAGAAAAGAAGAAAATGCTGATTTTCACAGCACATATTTATTGAAAAATCTACTTCAGTGTGTCAAAAACAAAGCGCCTCTGCGTCCCTGCATCGCTATGCTGCTATCCAAGTGTTAACCTTGTTTAGTTAATCCTGTAGAGACTTGCAAAATTGAATTATTTTAACATTACTCTCCATTAAAATCTGCTGACTGTGTATAGAACAAACAACGTCACTTAATTTCGCCCACTGTGAACTTTTGGGCAAAAGATCGCCACTACAGGGATTCCTGTGTTGCGACCTGGCTGGATGCGTTGCAGGACTGATGTCACACTCTTGACGCGAACCAAAACACGCATTAAACTTACAGAGTCAACGTCAAGGGCCTCAGGTTGGCACCGTCCATGGCAGAACAGATTCTTGTGCTGCTTTGAAGCTGAAATTTATGTCTTGAAAAGTTCTTGGCTTTACCCTGATCCAAAATGACAACATCCGTTTTAATATGCAGTCAATGGTAAAAACAGAGCGTCATGTAACGCCTGTGAAAGAACAGTTGTGGCACATTATACTCAACGGCTATTTTAGGTGCCATTATGAATTACTAAGAAATACTGTAATGAGGAGAGGACAAGAAAGGGTCCTGGGAAGAAGTCCTAGAGCACCAAAAGACTCCTGGTACAACTAGGGGTGAAATTTAGAAGTGTTGAGTACCGGAGTACACTGTCCCACTGAAAGCACTGCTGCTAAGTACCTCATACAACTCTGCTTCAATACGTCCAAGCTATCCCTTTAAAGACTCACATGCTGCCTTTAAACCTATCTGAACTGGTCTTGAGTTGAATTACAAAATAATCTGTTAGTCCAAAAACCTCAAGCCGCAAACCAATAGATCAGTTGACGAGTCAGAACTGGAGAGGAAAGAAAATATGTTACCAAGTGTCCCAGACCACGTTTAGCTTGATGTAAAGCAAGAATAAACAGATCCAGAACAAAACAAGTCTGATTGTTGTGGTCTCCTTCTTCCTATCTCTCTGCGTCTCTCCTAAAAATCAATTCCTCAAGAACACAGCGACATGGACAAAAAGACCCTCTCAGCACACAAACACACACACACACACTCCCTTTCACACACACACCAGGGTAATCAATATGTGTGCGAGCCATGCTGGGTGTTGCGCCCTGGATCAGAGGGTGGACTAATCACTGGTGATTACTGAGCACTGGTTCAGGAGCAGACAAGAGTGTGTGAGTGTGTGCTGAGAGCATTTTCTCTTTGATAAATGTGCATATTGGACATCTGCTATCACACACTGCTAACCTTAGCCGAGGGAGAGCGACCAATGATAGAGCCGGCAGAGGAGTCCATACAGTGCCAGAAGATGATCTGTGCAGTAGTGTAATAATTACATCCAGTTAACTACAGTATCTTTACTTCTTAGGCCATTTCCCCCAATCAATTCCTTCAAATCTCCCTCACTGCATCTACCACTCTCTTTATGTTAGCATCCACTCAAGTGTCACCAGCCTCTCTCCATCCTTCTCCTCCTCCCTCTGTGCTTTTATCCCCCGTTCACTCTATCATTGTATCCATTTATCTGTTTTACTCCCCCCCCTCTGCACCTCGCTCCCTCCGTCTCTCCATCCCTCCCTCTCCATGTGCTCTGACAGCTCTGTCATTAGATGGCAGTAGCGGCAGTAAAGCAGTCACAATGATGGACTGCTAGCTCCCTCACCCTTTCTCACTCCCACTCTCTCCCTCCCTATGTTCCTCGCTCGTTCTGCCCTGGCTGTAAAAGCTCTAACCCGTTCTCTGTGTGGCATCTGTTCCACGCCGGTCCGCAGGTGGCACTGCCCCGGTCACGGCTGTAAAGGTCGGCGGTGGCGCGTCTAACCGGCTGCCCCGTTAGCCTCCTCGTAAACCCTGAGCTGTTAAACCCTGACCCTGCACACCTGTGGCCGCGGCTCGTCTCTGGACACGAGCCACCACCAGCAACAGTGACGTAGGACTTCTAGAAATACACACACGAGCACATATTAGTATGGCTATATCTGTGGTAACCGAGATTACATGTTTTGTAATGCTTTCAAACTTGATCTCTCTAGGGAATTGGTTTATCCTCACAGTCCCTATAGTATTTATGTTAATGCTAACATAATTTTTCTAGGTAAATATGTTTTGACCCTCGAATGAGTGACATATTTCAAGAAATGGGTCTATCTGCTATCTTGCTGAGAGCTGGATGAGAAGATTGACGCCTCTCATTTGTAGGTATATACCAAGCGGCAACCTCCGGTCTCAAACTATGAAGCCCATTCGGAAGTGTTATAAACTGCAATTCATCAAGAATCCGCTTGTTGCTGGCTGCAGAAACACCTGAAACCACATAGACCCCAATTCAAAAAAGACGATCTTTGCAGCATTAATAAACATGTTTACAGCCTGGTTCAAAAAACGGCTTGGCTCTACGTAGCCAATTTCTCTATTGGCACACACTGTACAGGGGGTGAATTTTTTTCTAACTCGACGGTTCAGAAGATATTAAGATTACGAGTTTTTGCCCAAATAAGGACATGACTGACTTGACTCCCGGGCAGGAACACATAGCTGTAGGCTAGGAGGCTCATACTCCGCCTCTTTACTTCACACTATGCCTGGTTGAGTTCCGCATTTCCAATATGGCTGCCGCCGTCGATTGGCTTCAAAACAGTGCTGAGGAACAGATGGGTGACATCACGGATACTACGTCCTTACTTATACAGTCTATGGTATATACTAACTGTAGGGCTGGAGCCAGCAGGAGATTAGCTTCGCTTAGCATAGGGCCAGAAAGAACTGAAAGAAACAAGAGGACTTGAAAGTTAGTGAGGCAGTAACAGGGGATTGTGTTCATTCATCAGAAAGTAAGATTGAAAGATTGAAGCCATTGTCTTGTTTATAAGGTGATTATTAGCAACCTCTACCAGGTGGCTAACTTAGCTTAGCATAGTTACAGGAAACAGGGGGAACAACTACACACATTCGAAGAGATAGTCAAGCCTTTAGGGAGAATGTACTTTTTTGCTTTCTGAAGAAAGTTAAATAACAAAACATATACTGTTATGTTTTGTTACCATGAAGCAACCTCTGACAGGTGATCTTAGCTTAGCATAGTTGTAAACAGGGAAACAACTAGCATGGGCCTATCTAAAGTAGTAAATTATATCTTGGTCTAAAACCTTAATCATTGATTGTTTTTATCTCACCTGAGGTATAAGAACATGTTATTGGTCTTAAGGGATAAGGCCCGTGGATATTTGAGAAATGATCGAGCTAATGTAACTGAAAACTTTGCTAAAGTTAGAGCATCGCTTTGAGTGTGATATCAATCTTCTCATTCAATGGCAAGAGCTGAAGGATTTTTCCAGATGTTCTCAAAACTATTCCTATGAATGAAGCTCTGAAAAGTGACTTTTTAAGCTTATTATTACACAGTAAGGACACTTGGTTCTCCTGAACTGGAATTTAAAACATACTCACACAAACCCTCACTCAATGTCACACTGTTCCAACAGACATCCGCTGAGCTAACAGGTGCAGGGAGGTAATGGGGGCTTTTCTGGTGTCACGGTAGCATACGGCCATGATTTATGGACTGCAGTTAGTTCCCTCTCTCCCTCTGCTAGTCAGTGTCAGTTTGGCACCAGGGAGATGCTATGCTGTTTGTGTCGTGCATTGTGTTGAGTGTGGGTTTGTTTGTTCTGCTCCTGTGCGACTGTAGACAACGCACACACACGCACATATATAGAGAAGCAGCAGTGGGATGGTACATTACACAATTTCTTCTCAGCTTTGTGTATTTGTGTGTGTGTGTATGTGTGTGTGTGTGTGTGTGTGTGTGTGTGTGTGTGTGTGTGTGTGTGTGTGTGTGTGTGTGTGTGTGTGTGTGTGTGTGTGTGTGTGTGAGAGTGAGTGTGTGTGAGTGTGCAAGGGGATTAGTTTGCAGAGTGCTTGTCAAACACTCAGATATCATGACGGACGCTAACCTCTCCTCTTTTGCGTTAAGTCGCTGTGCACCTACATGAACCCTATTTGGAACATGTGTGTGTATTCTGTGTGTTAGTGTGTGGTAATAGTGTGTAGTGGATGTCACCTCTCTCCTGAAACATTATTACAGGAGCAGAAATAGCCGAGGACTAATTGCCTTCATCTTCCTTTGCCTCCACTAATCAAATTAGACTACAGAGAATTCTAATTAAACCCTGCCTGCATCTGATGGTGCTCGCTTCTCCCCCACATACACACACACACACACACACACACACACACACACACACACACACACACACACACACACACACACACACACACACACACACACACACACTACACACTTATTGATGCACATCACTATCATTGACAGATGCTACCAGTATCATTTTTCACCTGTTTGCTCTTAGATTGAGCTCTTTAACATTAGAGAGTAGAGTGGTGACCAGTTTGTAGGCTTCCCACCACTTTACCTCCAGAAGGGCTGGAGTGCATTCAAACTGGGTGTGGAGCATATAGGCAGTAATGCTGCGCTCTTTGAGGTGGTTTGTGTAATCGATTTGTTGTAATACATTAACACTACAGTAAAGATGCTCAAAGGAAGCAATCATTTGTGTAAACAGAGTAATTGCTCTTGTGTCAAGAAGGAGATAAATTGAATGTAAAGATGTTAAGAAACAAAGAGATGGAGAGAGTGTGAGGCAGGTGATCGAGTTGATGTGAACTGTTTAAGGTTGAGAACCTTTCATTGATTTTGGCCTGCAGCTCAGATGTGAATTCTTGCATAGACACCTTTAAAGGACTGTTGACACAGCGTGCTCCATCACACTGCTGAGGACACGACCCTGACTCCTGAAGGTTATCGTAGTGCTCAGCAGGATTTGTAAAGGCTGAAAATAACCATTCCATTTACACCTGTATATTTATTCATTTAATGAATATAGTGAATGGAAAGAGTGTGGTGTGGGGTAACCTGCTGGAGCATGCATCCTTTATATGCTCCTGACTGCAGAAGCCTTGCTTCCATTCTGACCCCTAGACCCTGGCTGCTTGTCGTCCTCTCTTCCCCCTACTTCCAGTACATGGGAAGTCCGTTACAGCCATATTGAAAAAAGGACACAAAAAAGAGAATATAAGGAGCTTGAATAGCTTATTTTGTACACTTGTGTTTCCAGAGCTGTGATTTTGAACCCCCTGTATTCTTTCCATAACCACATCCCATGTTGGGATGTGGAAGATGTTATACATTTAAATATCTCACCTAGTTGACTTTATAAAATCAGTGGCTGATGACCACATAGATTTACAGGAAGAAACCACATCTAATCTGCATTTGTTGACTTTTGATGACCATGAATGCAGATGTTAAAGGTATGTTTATGTCCACATGCAGAAACAGACAGATGAACAATATGCCGTATTGGTCGCTGGTTGACTCTCCTCCACAGAGCAGCAAAGGTTCAGCAGCATGACTTCCACCCTGTCCGACCACCTGCTAGCTCTACCAGCAGGCTCTATCGCTCGGGTCCTCACACTTAATGGTTTTAACAGACATGCTCAGCCTTTCTTCAGATACACACTTTTGAAAACTGGTGAATACCATTGATCTCAAATGTTCCCTGCCCTGTTAATGGCACCATAAATGCACCGCGGTTAGAGAAACAGGCACAAAAAAGGAGATAGATGAGGTTAAAAGGAGACGCAGGGTAATCCTCCCTCACTTCCCGGGCTAATTAGGAGTGTGTGAGGCTAAGATTTAGGAGGAAGAGGAGGGGAAAACAGAGAAATGTACCACCCAGGGAGAGGGTAATGGGGATTTGGAAATTGCACTTTTTCGACTCTGGTAGTGTGTTTGTGTACTTTTTTTCTGTTAAGTGGGTGGGGACGGCCTTTTAAGCCGACAGCTTTCCAATCATTGGTCGATGGGATTTTAGAGCTAAGCCATCAAAGCAACCCCTCCACTTAAGACAAGAAATGAAGAAAGTGCAATTTGCAGGAGTCCAATTCCCTCTCGTCCTCTTTGTTCAAAGTGTTCAGCATTTTCCCTCCTATATGGACGCAGCTACTGTCTCCACATACAGTTTGTGTTCCTCAGCCAGCTCTCTGTCATGCTCTACTGTCTTCCTACTGACAGGGTTCAGCTCTCACCTCCTGTGGCTACTCCCTATGCTGTGTAAATAATTGGACATAGCCACGGTGATGTCACCCATGCTTTGTCAACCGCATTTTGGAAGCATTGAGTCAATCATTTAGCAGCAACCATGTTGTTTTTTGGAGCCAGAAGTTACTTTATTTAGAGAAGAAGGTGGCGCTGAGAAGGAGAAAGGAGTTGGAAAAATATCCACAAAATGAAATTATATTTGGAGTGGTGTGGTAGTTTATGCTATTGTCATAAAATATATAAATGAGCATGTGGAATGTTGCTTTCCTGTCCTATGCTTGGTTGAAACTTAGGTGAGTCAGCAAATGAGTGAACAACTGACACCTGTCAATTTAAACGACCATTTTCTCATGTGACCCATCATCTGCTATGTTACTAAGTCAATAACAGTCCTATAAACAGTACACTATCTATAAATCAGTGTATGATAAACAATGGAAAGCCAACAAGCCAGTTTTGGAGTGGAGAGTGTTGACACAATTAGATATATATTGTAACACTCAACACTCCAAAAAGTGATACGATACGATACAATACGATATATATTGTAACACTCAACACTCGGAAAAGAGTGTATCATCGTTCTTAAAAAAATAATACATACATGCTGTGATAAATGCATTAAAGAAATCTCCAAAAGGCAACTACAATACAAACAAGGCAAAGAAAGAGGGCTAAGTTATTAAATTGGCTTAGATCTCCATCAACCAGCAAGTAAAGCTTGATTCATACTTGTGTGTGGATTCTATGCCATAGCGTACCCCATAGGTTTGCGTAACCCTGTACCGTTGCAGAAGCATGCGCACAAAGCCTGATGTGAACCTCATCAAAAATCCTCCTCCAACATTATACGCTCAGACAACAAGCATAGCGGGACTGGGAACTGGCGATAAGATGAGCATAGAAATCGCACTGCCAACTGGCATTTAGGTGGAGTAATGCAGAGCGATGTGAGCAGTCCAATGCCCAAGTATGTAGTTCTCACAAAGGCGTTTGCCGCCACGTCATAGCTTTGGAATAGAGTCAACATATGGATATAAATGGCTTTGCTCCTATCTTACAGTCAAAGCAGCCATGCCCAGAACTTTGCTTCACTCTAAGCCTTAACTTGTTTTAAAAAGTTGTCAATAAAATAACCAATTGCAACAGTGTCAGAAATAGAGAGATGATGCATGGAGACTAAAGCATTTTTTGTTTGGGCTTTAGCATGATTATTTCTGTTTTGAAGTTTGACATTGTAAAATGGGGCTTAATGGGGATTGACTCACATTTGTAGCCAGCCTCAAGTGGCAACTTGAAGAACCGCACTTCTTGGCACTTCTGATTTGGCCTTCTTAATAAGCTTTGGAGTTTTTGCCTGGGCCTCTCTGAAGGAAACTCCCAGAAACTCTGGGACAGAGAGCTGCAGTGTTTATAGACCAGGCTGTAAATACCTGTGTCCGCAGGGGGCTCCTCTGTACTCAGTGTGTGAGATTTCGAGGGGTTAAGGATGAGCGGCCGGTGACCTCGGGGAGTCAGCAGGAGGTGTGGTTGTTCTGGAAAGGACAGCAGGTCTTGGTTTGTCATTTATCTCCCCCACCGGGGATGAATGACCTGGGTCAGAGACTACTCCACATTTATTGCCGTAATGGATGAATAACCTGTCTTCTACTTTATTTGCAGAGTTCCCTGCTTTGTTGAGTGTGTGCGAGTGTGTGCTTGTTTGTGTGTCTGATTGCTGCCGAGCTGCCAGCCCATCGGCACACAGGAAATGGAAATGAATCATGGGAGACAGATTAAGAGAATGGCGAGAGCTCATCACATCCTGTTAAAGAGTGGAGATGACTTGAGGCAAGGTCTCTCTCTCTCTCTCTCTCTCTCTGTCTCTCTCTCTCTCTCTCTCTCTCTCTCTCTCTCTATCTATCTATCTATCTATCTATCTATCTATCTTTTTTCTCCATGCTCCTGTCCCTGTCCATATCTTAACTCACTCCCTCTCTCCTCGGCTGTCTGTCGTTCTCAGACAGTGGTTTGGCATGGAGCGAGTGATCAGTGACTGGGTCTAAAGCATCCTATTATAATTTGTGTCACACACTGAATTTGTGTTGGAGTGAGTGAGTGTGAGGCGGGGAGACAGGGAGAGACTGCATGATGGATGATAGATGATAGCTGTGACCTGAATAGATGGCTCCGGGCCGGTCAGATGACTTCCTCAGGAGAAGGAGTAATGAGGAGAGGGCACAGGATTACCGCTCCATCACTCTGTGTTCATGGAAGCCTTACAGCTACCACAAAACAAATAGCACAGTGGCTATAGCTGAGGATAAATCTCTCACACACGCTCTCTCTCACACACAGACACACTGTGTTTGTCCAGGAGCGTGTTCAATATGTGCTCAAGAAAAAGCAAAAGCAAAAAGGGGGCAGAGGGTTTGGTGGTATATCTCACCCTTTCTTACATCCAGCCCTGTGGGCACTGTGTTGGAGTGTTAGTGTGTTTACTTGTGTTTATTTGGCTGCATGGTGTCAGAGTGTGGCCTCCATAGGAGTTGTTTCACACCCCAAGGGAAAACTGTACAAGCTAAAAGGTCAGACAAGGTTACATCAGCAGCTCTTAGCGTGTGGACTCACATAAACATACTTCCCCTCACAGTGTTGCCCAAAAAAATTCTGGGACAACTCACTTGTACTTTCGACCACTGGTCCAGGAGTGAGTTTCCCCAAAGTAAAACCAGTTGTAGGATGATGCATCGATCTGACACGCAGTCGTCCTGCGCCCCGGTGTTGATTGATGTGGCCTGGCTCCCGGCTCTGCGAGTGTCTGCTCTGGTCTCTCGGCATCATGTCAAAAGAGGTCTCAGCAACAAAAAAAAAGCTAGTCAACTGGAGGATGCTGAGGAGGGGAGAAGAAGAGCAGATGAAGGTCAGAGGAGTGGAGGGTGTAAGGTGAGAAAATGGCTAAAGGGGGGGTGAAGCACACGCAATGATAAGACAAGTGGATGCAAGCAGGCTTCTGAAAGAGCAGAGAGGAACGACAACTGGCATGACATAGATGAAGTTAGGGGTGTGTGCAGGAGAAGAAAGTGAGGATGGATGAGTGAAGGGATGGAGGGGTGCAGATTTGGAGAGGGCCGGCCAGCTGAATCGTGGTGGGGAGTGGCAGGAGTAAGCTGGCACTGCGGAGGCGGGCATATGGAGGGCAGGTTGGCACTTTGGCTGCCACTGGAGCGTGCACCTGCCGACAGGGGGAGACTCTGCCAAGAGGACGAGAGAGGGGGGAGCAGACAGAGAGAGAGGGGGGGGTTGTGGGAAGTGGCGGTGAAGCAGAGTTTCAGGCCTGCTGGAAACGGTCTCTTAAGATTTGGGATATAAATGAGCAGAGTAAGTGTATCAGACAACTGTGTGTGGCCTCCTCTTCCAATGGGGACACACACATGCATGCACACAGGTGGATTCCCCCACACTTAACCGTGTAACACACACTCTCAAACACTGATATTTAACTCAGTGTGAAAATAAAAATTTACTCTGCTCTTCGCTTGTTTTTCTAAATCCAGCACTCAGATGCATCAAGTGTGTCTCCTGGTAGAGAACAAATAAACATCCTTGATAATCAGGATATTATTTAAAGCCTTCTCTAAATACACGGCAGCACACCCACTAATTGGGCTCAACTGTTTTCTGCTAACTAGCTGCTAATTAGATCAGTGAATTCCACTCACTCTGTCTCTCTTTCCTGTCATTATTTGCTGCGAACAAACACCTCCGAGTGTGGAAGTGAAAAAGTGCAGTCTGGCATTGTGTGGAGGGAAACAGGCAGATCACTTTGTGTTCATAACAGATCCAGGATAACTACTGTAGATGTGTAACCTTCTAAACTAGATCAACACAATAGAGACAGTTAAGTTTGTATTAATCTGTGTGTTTGTGTTTTGGCCGCCCAACACCGAAACAGATGCAGAAGTCAAAGGCCAGTGCCCTCGTTAAGCCGCTGTCAGAGAGCGTTTGTAACAGCCCACTGGAGCCCATCTGTATCCTAACACAGACACATACACATGCACCGTCTAGCAGATCCTATCCTCACACTGAGGTAAGGAACAAAAATAAGATGTAAGATGAAAGTCTTTAATCAGGGCAATAAAGGCCTGAGATGTACTTTTCTTTATCAGGCAGTTTATGTGAGTGCATTTATTTGTTTTAATCTGTTTTGTCCTTAATTACTGAGATGTTACTACCTTTAAAAATCAAAGCTTGAACTTGAATCACCAGGATAATAGAGCTGTTTGATCACTAACAAGTAAATGAACTGCTTATTGAGTCAGAATTTTTATTTCAAGCATATCCTTTTTATATCTGGGCAAATCAATAACAGATGATGAGCCAATTAACTTTTTTTTTACTGCCAACCTTGCAGCACAGCACAGCAGTATGTCGATATACAGAACAAAGAAAAATGACTGCACGTATCACTATTGTACAGTTCTGAGGCTTCCGACATAATAGTTTCAAACCAAACAAAACTTAGCAGTATAAAAAAGTTAATGTCTTTCAATAAGCAAGCACAACTTTCTTAATAATTCCATTCAGGATCACTTAGCTTAAGCATTATATGCTTTTTTTCTCTGTCAATGCCATTTTTATGGAAGGTACTGGTGCTGGATGTTACATTTTAAACAATCGATGCTACATTTTTCATTTTTTCCTTGTTTTGTGTTGGACACTTGTTTGTTTTAGTGTGAACTCTGCTCTAAGATAGAGCTATTTTTCTTTACACATAAACTCCTCAATCAATCACTGGCATGTCCTCATTTATAAGCCAACTCTTGCTCACTTTCCTCTTATTCATGTAATTCTTCCATTCATCTGAAAGATGCTTGAAGCTGCAGTCTTCACTCTGTGTCCCATTCACGGGGCTTAATTTTGCTCTCTGTCCTGGAGTCTATCTTAAAATTGGGAGTTTGAAGAACACTGCTCCTCAGGCTTGGTATCTGCAAAAGCTGTTTTTTTAAAGATGTTTGAGAAGTAGACTGAAGGTGTTGGAGGAAGATGCATCAGGTTGTAGATGATCGGTCTGACAAGTTCCTGTTCTGTGACCCAGGATAAGTTGACCTGTGTTTGTAACCGTTTTGTGTTATTCCCCTGTAGCTTTGGGAAAATGTGCTGCTGTCAATCATGAGCAGGGCACATTTTTAAAATCTAGATTAGGCTTTCCTGGTTGGATACATTTTAAATGTATTGATTCATTTTGAAAATGAACTTAACATTTTGCCAGTTTTATTGCTTCTTTGGGGAGCTGAATTTGTACACTGAAGACCTACAGTACTTCATATTTTTGGATATATCACGTTAGAATTTTATATCTGCCTTATTTTCTTTTAAATCCATGTGTTTCCTGGATGTGTGTGGGTGTCCACTAGCCTGCACTCTAGGTGAATGGTGAGGGGCAGTGACTCTGTGCTCTGCTTTTTAGCCTTGGCTGTGGATACAAGTCTTTTGGCTGCCATATTTTCCTCTGATCTGCCTCCCCTCTTTCATCACCAAAACCACAGAGAGCAAGGCAGAGGGAGACGGAGAGGTTTAAAGGCTGGCAGCAACACCATGGCCTTGAGGTGTTATCTCTGCCCCTCACTGTGTAGGAGAGAGAGAGGGGAGGGGTGAAGGGAGAGATAGTGGGCCTGTTGGAGCAATTGCAGTGAGCCCACTTCTCCTTTTCCCCCGCTCTCTCTGTGAAGAGCAGGATGGTTAGCAGATGGTCTTGTTACCAGCAAAATGAAAATGAACGCACAAAAATTTGCCTGTGTTAATTTCTCGTCCCCCAGGTAAGACCTCAAGCACTCGCACACACGCAGGAACACACTCATGCATACGCAAAATCACATGCGCGTACGTGCACGGCCTTGCCCTGCTGGCTTTAAACACACACCATCTGCATGTGGGGAAAGTGTGTCGGAGGAGTGCGAAGCGTGTGCTTGGCTAAGAGAACGTGTTTCTAATGCAGCCACAGCCATAGCTTATGTTGCTTTGGAATGTAAAGAGTGTGAGCAAGCGCTTCCCGTCGACAGTCATCAGTTACCCAGTTGTCCAAAGACGGTGGGTGTTTGCAGGGCAGGCTGGCAGAGCTGCAGAAAGAGGGCTGTAATGGCAATTAGAGGTAAAGAGAAGCGAGGGAATCTGTGCTAACAGGAAGGAGGAGATAGCATGTTCATCCTCAGATGAAGACTTAAATCCTTTCATTCTCTCCTCGTCATCCCTCCCTCCTTTTCCCTGCATGCTTAGCGGTGAGATGAGAGCTTCTGCTTTGTCACGTCTGTTTCTTCGTGTTTGTGTGTTTCCAGGATCCGGAGTAGTCCATAGCTTATCCCTGTGAGTGTGCGTGTTCTGCAGGGATAGAAGCGCCTTAGCCTCCCTTATCGTCTTACTGTAGGGCGTTTGCTGTAGCTGCTTGAACCTGCAGGGATAACAAAAAAAGTAATGGAGGGAGAGAGAGTGAAGAAACACACCTTTACCTGGTGGGTATATCATAATCTCAATTTGGAGTGATTCACAGAGACCATGCCACGTTTTTCATATAAAAGCACATCATAGCTTGTAGGCCGTGATGATGGATGTCTCTGTGCAGTGATTGTGTTTCTTTAGTCAAATGACATCATTAGAGCTTTTTTTTCCATAGCAGACCTCTTTATCAGCCAAGTTAATTCAATATGTCTCACAGGTGGCAGAAAAGAGAGCTGGGAGATGAAGATGGCTGCTTTGACAGGGAGCTAGATGCTCCACCACTAATAGGCTATCAATATTCAATGAAATGAAACCAGGGGTGGAAAAGGAGGAAGGGAAGGGGGCTCAGAGAAAATGCGTTGGCTGTTTTTTCTTTCTTTCTTTCAACCATCACCTTGTGAAACTACTGAGAAAAGACTGATGGACAGAAAACCCTCCAACCACTCAAACAACATATTCAGCTCAATGAACCCTGACCCTCTCCTTGCTTTCTTCCTGCCTTTGTGAAGACCACAACATTTACTTGAAAACTGCGGCTCTTACCTTGGCCGCAAGATGCTAACGTTGCTGCTTAATGAGTTTTAATTGTGGCGATGTTAAAACGTGTGGGCACTGAGCACTTGGGCTGAACCCAAAAGGCATATGTTACACTTGTATGTATGTATAACACGCACTCTTGCACACACTAGTGTCTCTGCAGTGTTAACCACCGAGCCACTTTAGCACCCACGCAGCCCTTGGATGTGAATGAAATGAGTCATATGTGAGGACGCTCGTCACAAACATAGCACACAGGACACATATGTTCTGTGAACACACAAAAGCCTCCTACACGCATTGTGCTCATGGATACAGAACAAGCTCCCGCCATGTCTCTGCACTAACCCATACACACCACAGGCTGGAAAGTGAACCCTCTGCACTCGACTCAGAGATCACCCACATCTCCTGTTGCTCTTTAACCAGCGTGGTAGGTCGCAGGTCTCGGCGGAGTCCTTGATGTGTGCAGAGGAGTGATGATGAGCTTAATGCAGTCTGTCTGTGTCCTGGACGTGACCATCACATTAATATAGCCCTAATACGACGTGCTGTCTGCTGCATGCTAATCACTGACACACTCTTTCTCACGCTTTCTCATGTCGTCTATTGTTGTGAGACAGACGGGTGAAAGAAGACAGACTTCTAATGTAAAGGCTGATTTAATTTAACCTGTCTGCTGTCACAGCACTGCTCGAGGTAGACGGATGTTTCATGCATTTGTAGGTAGTGCATGTGCATTTTAACAGTTTCTTTTTTTTGCATGAGAAATTAGTTTTTATTACACATAAACACTACATCACACTTCACTGTTATTCACCCACTAAACCAAATTAACCTTTATCCAGAAAGATATAATGCTGTCTCTCACTTATCCATATTGTTTACGTACAGTTTATATAGAGTTTACAAAATCCTTCCCCTCACCTACAAATCTCTCCAAGGTCTTGTCCCCACATATTTGATCTCCTCCCTCCTTAGACTCTGAAAGCTCTGAAAGCTGCGATCCTCAGGGATGTATCTGCTCTTCTTTACCTGCACCAAACTCCTGAGATTTGGGGGACCCAGCTTCGAGGGGCTCCAATTACAGAAGCAACAGCCCTTGCATGTCCCCCACTCTCTCCCCTCATTCATTTTCTATCCCTCTCTATCAAGCTGTACCAACCAATCAAGGCCAAGAGTCCAAAAATCAATCTAAATAAATAAATAACCGATCATATATGCTGAAACAGATCGTCTCTGCTAATGATTCTTGTAAAGTTTCTCTTCAAATGCAAGATCTGAGATATGACAGATATTTACGTGGAAAGGAAAACATGTCTACAGATTTTCCTGGTTATAATGTATTTACTTCTTCATCTGTTGTAAATGTAAGATTGCCAGCTTCAGTATTTGTTAAATTAAACACCTGTAAACCTCCCCCAAGCATCATGACCCATGCACATTCATGATGAATGCACTAAATAATTGACAGCAGAGAAAAACTATCTGAGGGAATTTAATTCAAGGACATCAAAAGCACATATTTCACAGGTGGGATCCAGATCTCGGATTTTGCACACTCAAATCTGAACCGTTTACAGTTTTTAAGAATGCAATCTGTTTAAGATATACCCTGCTCTCTTGTGGCTTTTGCATGTATCTTTGAAAAACCTATTACCACCTTGGCTAGCACCATATTTTTCTTCATTTTTTCCCACAAACACTGCCTACGTCAGAATCTTTGTGAAGGGAACGCCACACCCCAAACAGCCAGTTCGTGACCGTATTCATTGCATGTTAGAGGACCCTCACCTCAGCCTGATGGAGGTCTCTACTGATGTCCAGAACACCTTGAATGAAGAGAAAAATCTGGCCTCAACACTTGTAAGGGCCTTGACATTTGCTCCAGTGAAACAAAACCCTCCTACCCCTCACCCCAGTACACACAGGCACATCTCAGGCTGGCTGAATAAACAAGGCCACTTCAAAGCAGCTCAGTGCTCATGCCAGCGGAGCTGAGAGGAGGAGAGGGAGGGACTGCAACACTGGAATGAATCAGGAGAGAGAGAAAGAGGGGTGGAGGGATGTGTAAGCGTGACTGCTATTAATGGCCTAATAATGTATTTGGCTGTTTTGGCTGTTGTGAAAAGGTTGGAGGGGGGCAGAGGGTAGAGGAGAAGGGGTTGACAGCATGTCACGGCTGGTTAAAAGCAAGCTGGGAGAAGAGAGAGAGGCCTTGTTTGTCGGGCTAAATGCTGTAAATAACATCAGAGAGAGCAGCTAAATGGAAATCAATGCAATTACCCTATTAGCATGGGCTTGAACTCACACTGGTGGATGCTAAGTCTCTCTCTCTCTCTGTATCTGTCCATTTCTTGTACATCTGTTGCCCTTTGCATGATGATACACATTTATGACCATATGTCTAACAGAGAAACACTACTGAAATTCCCGGCCTTCTGCATGTTGGGGACTCTGGTGCAGACTTTTCCAGTCTGCATGCTGGTTGGTAGCTGCTAACTGCACTGCAAGCGTAATGATTTTGTTCAGATTTGCATAACCCCCTTAATCACCCCTATTTTAATACCTACCAATTGCAGTGGGAGATTATCTGTTAAGTGGTAAGTCATAATTAGGTAAATAATTGGTTTGGCTATCACAGCCAATGTGCCATCTGTTTGAGGGTATATGTGCGGGTGGGGGTTTGGAGGATGGGTGTGAGGATGAGGATATGTGGGAGAGGGCGGAATGATGGCAAATATCCCGTTTTTTATGGGTTAGGTTTTTATAAAAGTGATACACAAGCTATTAGATCGTTATTAGATCAAAGTTGTCATCGTAGTTCAGCAAACACTGACTTTTCTTGTACATGTCCAGTGGATTTCTTTTATACTCTTGAAGATATCAGAAGATATCAGCGCACACTTTCAAACTCAGTGAAACATTGAAGTCCATGTTTACAACAAGGATTTCTGAATTAAGAGCTGTTTCATGTCTAATTGCTCTGTTTGCTTTCTAAGTCTCGTATTACGTCCTCAGCAGAGTAATTTTCGTGCTTTGTGTTAGAACGTGTTTGCAAGAATTTACAGACAACACAGATAAGTGTGTTTGCGTATATGTAAAAACAGCTCAGACTCCCTCGCTCTGTTCTGTGTACCTGCTCCATCTCTCATGTTTAGTTTTCCTCCACTCTTTACAGAGACATACAGTCACATCTGCTGCTGATTGATGTCTCCATCTGTACTGCTCCAAACTTTCCCTGCTCTCTTTTTTTTTCGGCAAATAACCCAAGTCAGATTCCATGTATGTGTGCTCACGATAAATCTGACTCTTATTTGTATCCTTCCTCCCTCTGCACTCTTTCTCCTCCCTTTATTACTCCCCATTCTGCTGTAAGCAAGACAGTAAAATTGCCATTTTTCTAACCTCCCATTGCATCTCCTCTTTCCTCTAATAGTTGTTTTTCCCCCTCTGCTGCTGTATTTAGGGGACTGAGCAATGGAGCTTCATATGAGAGTGAGGAGGGAACAATTTGATCTAATTAGCAGCTCAGATTGCCCGCAGGGATTCAACTCTTAACTAAACACTGCAGTTAGAGCAGGACCTGCAACCAGGTCAAAGTTTAGAATTAGAAAATGAACACAGTAAACCCAGAGGTGCTAATTCACACACTTGAACAGGTAAGTATTTGTTTTGTGATTGTCTGTGAATGAGGGAATACACATGGGCAAAGCACAAAGAGGGTTAAGGGTGTCTACGTGCTCTAAACATTTACACTGACAGCTAACAATTAGCCACCGCCAGTGTGGCTAATAGAGGAGTGTACATTGTTAATTATGTCACAGCAGAGAGGTGGGAAGGTTGGAATACATTTGAATAATGGGAGGCATGATATAACAGCAGGCTTTTAAATTCCTCTGCCCTTTTGTATGTGTAATGAAGGGTGTCTGTGGATGCGTGTGTCCACTCAGACCTCAGGGCCTGTCTAACATTCATACAGATAAAACACACACGTTTACCATCCCCCCTCCCACACACGCGCGCTAACAGTGAGACCGAGAGAGACGGGGGGGGTATGTCTAAGTAGTGCGCTCGTGCTTGGTTTTCCAGATCAATGATGTGTGGCTGGGTGATCGATGTGAGGGCTTAGCGGAGTGGAGAGAGCTAATGGGCAGGTCAGTGGCTCAGACACATCCTGGCTCCCCCTGCCTATTACCACTACGTCTGTTAATAGGCCTCACCACACTCCCCTGTTGCTCGCACACACTCACCCTCACACAATCTTGGATCATAGGACGGGAACACAGCCAGGCGTGCTCAATTCACAGACCAACTCCCTGTTTTAGCCCATATCTCCTCCACATCTCTCCTTTTTCCCTTCACATGTGTTTCCTTGTTCTCCTCTGAGGCTTTATGTCTGTTTTCACTGGAAGGCCACACGGTGCTGTGTGTGTATGTAATAAAGACAGTGGCAGATAAGCAGCATATTTACAGCAGGGTAAAGTAAATATAAAAGAGATTACTGTGTGACCCTTATCTAATCTCCTTAAAGTTTACTCTAGCACACATGGGCCTGAAAAAAGTCTCCACTTTTCTAATTGGCTGAGGGAGGTTGGAGTGCCTTGTGATTGGTCCTGGGCACAACTGATTAATCTTAAAATGTAGTCATCTGCAGAGCAACCGGTATTGAAATTAAGTTTTATATATTCGTAAAGGCAATCAAAAATGTTTGACAATTGTTTTGCTTGTCACTGAATCAAGAATCTTTTAACCATCTATCCGTTATGTATACCCCCTGTCCTGTTCAGAGTCACAGAAGGGGGTTGAACCAATCCCAGCTATCCTTGGATGAGAGGCTGGGTACTCCCTGGACAGGCTGCCAGTCAATCACAGGGCTGACATGTACAGACAAAATGTTAGTAGCACTCACACCTGAGGGCAATTTAGAATCACAAATAACCTAGCGAGCATGTCTCTGGGCAGGCAGGAGGAAGCTGGAGAGAACTCAGCCGTCCACAGGGAGAACATGCCAACTCCACATTATAAGGCCCCTGATCCATGCATCCCCAAATTAAGAAACAAATAAAAAAAACATTAGCTGTAGCATGGTGCGTATATTGTTCTTGTATTGTAACACTGTGCTACACTGGAATTGTAAGCTATCTGTGCACAGCTCTGTGGTAACACAATGATGACAGTATGTCAGTCAGAAAGGTAAAATATGATTGCAGGGCATCGCTTTTCTTGTCTTTTATCCCCCTGTCTTTCCATCCATCCCACCTGTCACTTTGTAGATTCTTCTCAGTCATCTGTGGGGCATCTGATCTGCATGTTAATTACCTCTCACGCCTTAATTTAATATCTGCCTGTGAAGGATGTGGAACACACACCCTAGAGATATAGCATATACCCTGCAGCTGTCACTCACTCATGCACATGAATATATACTGTGCATAGTACGGTTCCTGGTTTTCTGTTTTTTAATGGTGGTATAAAGGGACGCCACAGTGAGTATGGATATGAGACTCAGAGTGAATGGGGGTGTGTGCAGGATGACCACAAGGGGGGCTGAAGTGTTTTCTAACCCATCCTCCTCCTCCAGAGTGTTTTCCAATGGCAAAGGCTAAAAGCGCTGCCACTCATCGTCCACATAATGGAGTCGAGGCAGGAGTTGAGGGGAGTTTTGTCCTGGAGAGGACTGAACAAGTTATAAGAAGTGAAAGAGACATTCTTTTTAAGATGCCGAGGGGGAGGAAAGTGTGTATGCTTTCACTGTACTGGACAATTCATCCACCAGACCCTCAATGAGCTTACAGGTGTGCACAACATGTGTATGCTAAAACACACATACTATACATCTGATAAAGATTCATAACCTATTGTACATGTAACCCCTCGCTATACTGTCTTTACAATGAGCAGGAGTTGTGAGTTTACAAGGTGTGTGATTCAATCATAGCGTCAAGTATTGGAAGCACTTTTGCTAACATACACACACACTTTCTCTCTCTCTGTCTCTCTTTCTCTCTCTCAGCCATGCAACAAGGCTGTGTCTCCAGTGGCTGATAGATTGTAATGAATGTAACAGCAGTCAGATCCTTCAAAAGCCTCTCAAAAGCTTAAGCCCCTTTATTAAATTAAGCTAACGATGCCTAAGGCCAGGTCTGCTGCTGAGAGAGAGAGAGAAAGAGAGGGAAAGAGATGGGGGCGAGTGAGAGAGAGAGAGGGAGAGAGAGAGAGGTGGTGCAGAGGGAGGTGAAGGCTGCAGAGATAAAGAGGAGGAGGCGGTGTTAAGAACGAGGATGTGAAATGGCAAGTAGTCAAATCAATGAGAGATGGTGGGAATGTGGGGTGTTCAGTGTCAAAAAAGAAGGAGGAAGGCTGGTGGAAGAGGACAGAAGGAGGGGAGGAGGAAGATGCTGAGGCTGCCCATAGGTGGACAGGAGTGCACCTGTGGTTAAGATGTTGAATAGTAATTAAGTTACGGCCCGTTGTGGGAGATTCACAGTGCAAATGTCAGATGTTGAAGCCGGCAAGGATTTTAAAGCTATATTTACAAAATTACCAGGTATCAAATAAATGACGCAGCAAAGCTCAATCTTTGATATCTATGCAGGGCATGGCACAGTAAGCACTGCATTTATGAGCACATGTGTTGATGCATGTCTTTTTAGGCATGTGTACGCCTCCTAAGGCTTGTGTTTTTGTCTTTTTGACACATTCGTGAGTTAATTTAATTTAAAATCTAGTTTTTCTTGTGCCTGTAAAAGACCAAAACATTGTTTTGTCCTCTTAATATTATTGTGATGCCAGAGGTGTGACTGCAATTTCTCGTCACTGCTAATCCCTAATAGCAATGACTAATCACCAGAAATGAATAAGACTAATAGCTCATTAGTGATTAGTGATAAAAAGACCATTAAACATGACTAATTGACTAAGAAATTTTGAGTCAGCTAAGACATGTTAATACCCAAATGTGTGATTATTTGACTAATGGAACAGAAGGGGGCTCTCTGGGTGTCCCAGGGGCAGCATGTGTACAGACAGCAGGCGGATCAAAGGCTGAGGTCTCTCTGCTGCATCGTTAGTCAGGATCCCTCATCTACCTGCTTTCTCTCACTCCCTCACAGGTCAAGTAGAGGTGAGGGATACACTATCACTTGGATGAAAGACAAGACACGCAGGCTTTACCACGCAGTGCCTGAATGCATCCACACACACGTATACTATATCAAGCTGCCTGAAGGGGACTGCTGTGTGCGCTGGTTAGTGTTTCTTCTCTCTGCTCCGCTCCACCTTCTGTCAGCATGGAGAAGTGGGCTGTGGCAGGATACACACACAATACATAATTAGGCTTGTGTTTGATCCAGTGCATCACAGCAATTAGCAGTTTACAGCACAATGTGAAAGGGGCCTCATCCCACTTCTTCCCCAGCCATCACCTGCCTAATCCTTATTTTCATCCTTGGCTTTTTGGAGAACACCCCGTCTTTACTGCTTACAAGAGTGGCTTTGATGCAGTCGCTGGTATCTAATCCACAGTAAAACCATTGATAAGCCAGACAGGAGAGGAGGCTGTCAGCTGAGGCTTCTGCAAGCTTTTGGTGGGTGGCTGTCCCCTTGTGGACATTTAATGGAACTACATCTTCTCTTTATTTACCTACTGTATAATGCATTATTAGCTGCCAGTAAAACAAGCGTGACTTATTCCTTAATATCTATTGGTTATTGCAAATTGTAATCATTACGTTTCTTATTAAATCATATGACTCTTAGGAAATGAATCTTATGCAGAAATAAAAGAGAAATAAGAAAATATTGCACAACAAGGTTAATGTATACACAAGAAAAAAGCTAAAATACTGTAGTGTTAACATATAGTGACTGTCAGAAGATAAGGATTTTTTTTTAAAGTGTGCCTTGTATTTTGTGTTGACAATTTTAAATTCTGCAGAAAACAATTAATACATTAATGCTTTATTATCGTCCGGAAACTTCCTCATCAACCATAAAAGGGCATTTCAGACCATTACATTGCACAGAAAACAAATCCATGAAGAAAATATACCTTTTGTTAACATTTAATGAAACAAACCCCCATAATTACGCAATCATGTCACTGAAAGCATTAATATTAAATATATGCTCGTTCATGTCCTTTAATATGGATGGGTGAATCGGTATTTGTTTTGTCTTCTTTTATTTTGCATAAGATTTGGAAGACTTAAGATAGCGTCTGAATTGTTATATTTTTTAATGAACAGGAAGTGATAGGCTATACTCTATCCTGTTTGGGGACGCACGGGACATTATTTATCTCATTGGGGGGACAATGCGGGGTCAGCCCTGTGGACTGGAGGCGTGACGTCGGGGGGGAGCAGGTGCTTCTACCCCCCGCCCCTTCAGGCTTGTCTGTGTTTCTGTCCGGCCCCCGCCGGAGAGGAAGCCCCACCTCCCGGCTTCCAGCAGCCGGCCGCCTGCCTCTCTCCACCTCTCCCCGGCTCTGCTGCGCTCCGCTCCGTCCCTGTGGCCTCGCTCGGCGTCGGAGCTTCCTGCGTGACAACAAAAGTGCAGAGTCTCTGTTCTCGACGGAGGGATGGACCCTCGCTTTCCCCGCTAACGGAGGGAGAAATTTACTCATTTAGAAGCACTGGATTAGCCCATACTTGTTTGCGGTGAGTGATTGTGTGTAAATTTGTAGTTCTGCTTTTTAAACCCGGAGGTTGTTTGTGTAAACGAGCGAGCATACGGCGAGGGTTTTTTTTTTGTTGAGGAAGTCATTACGATATCGAGGAAACGGATGATCTATCTTTTTTCGAAGGTCGGTGACGAGCCCTTGTGTGGGCTATGCACGCGGTTGTGCGTGCGTGCTTTGTGTGTGTGCGCGTGCTTTTGAGAGAGGGACAAGAAAGACAAGATATGGAGGGTCAGGGCAACAGAAGAGAGAGAGAAAACCCCAGAGAAAGAAAGAGCCGCTCCGGTGCGCGCAGGAGGCGATGAGATGTGATTTTGAAGTATTTAAATGGTGTTAGTTAACGATTTTAAAACAATGCTTTAAAATGAAGATTAGACAAACTGACTGAAAGGGATAGCGGGCGACCCCCACCCCCTTAAATTAACTTCTTTAACATTGTTACCGGCGCGCTGTTGTGATTATTATGTAAAGCACAGCCAGCGGGTTTCTGCCTAAGCCATTTACGCTCACCGTAGGCCCTTTTATATAAAATAGTGTTATTGGCTTTACTTGGGTGGTAATTCGTAGTTTCCAGTCATGCTGACTCCATTTAGAATTATTGAAGAGCGTCTGGTCTGAGCAGCTCCCACAGAGCAGAAAAGTCAGTCTTTGAAAGCAGTATTTTCTCAGTAGAGACGCGCCTGTGACTGCGATAGTGACACATGTTGGCCATTTGGTGCTCTGGGGGTGAAGGATCTGACCCTGTATGTGTGTGTTGTACGCGTGCGCGTGGCAGGTGGACCGTGTTGAATCACTTCCCACGCGCTCCTTCACTTCTCTTGAACTGCAGGCGCGCACAACAGCTGTTTCTGTGGAGAACACACACACACACACACACACACACACACACACACACACACACACACACACACACACAGACACACACACACACACACACACACACACACACACACGCACACACCACCACTCATCACACTCACCTCTCGGGTTTAAAACACGGTCTGCAAACACAGCCGTGAAGCAACAGGCTTCAGTGAACACGGTGCTGCTGCGGGTTGGGTTTATCTGCAGCCAGAAGGAGCATGTTGTGTGTTTTAGCTGCTGCTGATAAGGTTAGCCATAAAGCTTCATGAGCAGCAGGGAATTAGAGCCTCCTGGTTTTTATGGTCAGACTGTCCTGCTGGGGTGCTACACAGCGACTAACTGGTGCTGGAGACAGGTCATTCATTACACAGGCATCTGTCTGCTGTGTTAGAGGTGTGTGTTCTTTTGAGCAATACTGTTGTATACAACTCATTATTTCTTTCTGTCACTTACATGGATTACAACCTGGCTTCTCACACAAAGACCCCAAAATGTCTCACAGCAGAGCCGTAGTCAGAATGACACTTTGAAACATGATGAAAGAGAGGGGCACATCAGATCATTCTGCAGTCATTGCTCATGTCATTGTAAGAGCATATTTCATCCTTCACTGTACCTGAAGAGTCAAAGTTAAGCCTCCCGTAGTTCCAAATAACACACATCTTGAAAGTGATGCTTTATTATGTAGCCTATGTATATAAAATGAACATACATTCATTCTATATATGAATGAATATATATTCTATATTGAAATGATAAACATGTGGTCAGATGTGTATCAGTAAGGTGCAAGGGGTCAAAAGGGGGTGTGAGGATTCTGTGTTCAGTTTAAAGCCTGTGCGCTCAATGAATGAAAACTCTAACATATGGCATATTTGTCCTATGGATGTCAATCATTATGTATATTTTGATGAAAATCTTGATCCAGATTAAGCCGTGGTGGATATATGTGCTATCATACGGTTTCTACTCCCATTAGTGAAGTATCTTCTGCTGTGGCTTTAAAGCATCACCTCGACAGCTGATGACAGCCAATGTCACTGCTGAACTGTTTACTCTTTCATACAGGATAAACTTCACAAAAACACAGTGTCAGCCTGACTGACTGGCTGACTCCAGTAAGCCGACTGTCACTGGTTCATCTCATCACTGATCTTAAATCAATGCTTCTAAACCATTCTGAATCAACAACATGATACTGTACATGAATCAGTAGTTGCTGTCCTGTGTGACTTTTATTCTAGCTGATAAGTCAGAAAGTTAAAGTGATCATATTTTGTGTGTCATGTCGCCTGCTTTTATGTTAGTGTATGAGTCCCCAGTTGTGGTGTCACACATCACTCTTGACGGCTTTTATTTTCTCCGTGAGGCGTTTCTCGGTTTAGGAGGATTGCCGTTTCGCTCTGATTTTGACTCACGATGGCATAGATGTTAACTCAAACTAAAACTGCAAAGAAGGCATGTTGAAGTAGCATCAAAGCAGGTGAAATTTTTGGTCTTCACGTGTAACGTTTGGCTCTGTCTGTGTGCTCATATTGACGTGGGACAACTTCCGACACGACCTGAATTAACTGGTATTGATAGTTGAATCTGCTGACTCTGAAAACTGAGTCCACTGCTTGCAGTGTGTTTAAGTTGGAGCACAAGTTCACTGCCATTGTTGGTAGCCCACCCTTTGTCAATTGTCCAGCAGAGTTAACCTAATAACAAGTAATTGTTGTGCTTAAGAAATTAAAGTGTCTGCCTGCTCTCTTTGCCATGCTCACAGTGTCTCTATTTCACCAGACACCCTTGTATAGAATATTGCTGTTTGTTGGTATCCCTCTAAAGGACGATGTGGTGACGTCTGTGCTTACTTTGAAGTACTCCTATGCAGTTTCGTTAACTCCTCCACCTGGCAGACATCCACTTCCCCTGGCACAGTTCAACAGAATTAACAGCCACTAAAGTGAGGAGTTTTCCAAAATGCTTTGGCACTTACTACATTTTAATTTGTCTTAAATGATTGACCCTGCAATCATTTGGACTCAGAACCATTGAAGCGAAAATATGTATACAGATATGTCCAGGAGCTGTTTTTTTTAGTCCCTCATTAAAACATTGAATCTCTTGAAGGATTTTTTTTTCAGTCTTATTTACAGGAAAACAAATTAAGATACTGGAAAAAACTTAACCTCCTTGGCAGATGTCATAATAAGTGAGTTAGCTTCAGCTGGATTTATCCTTCTGTCTGATGGTTCCACACATGATAAGACTGTTGTAAGATTACTTATGCAAATCTCACTCTGAGGAGCAGAATTTTTTCCCGCTTGTGATCTGCTATTTCGAAGTCACCTAACCCTTCCATACCGTGATAGCGGTGCCTATGCTAGGTTGGCATGTGTTCAGGTGTCGTTGTGCTGTTTGTCATGCAGCGGTAGCCTGCAGTGCTGCGAGTGTCTGGGGGCTAGACAGCAGCTGTGTGGAGCAGAGTGTTGGTGACAGTTTGTCTGTGGCAACAGCACCTGGCTCTGTTTAGAGAGTGATTAGGAGAGTCCCAAGCAGCTCCCCATACTGTTTACACAAGGAGCCTGGAGTTAAAGGTGACCCACTTTGCATTTCCTTATCAACAGCCCCCATTGATAGTCTGAATGGCTCAGACTGTAGGAAGGCCTTTGCATGGGATTTCACAGTTCTCTATTAGAGAGAATGGGATGTGTTTGACTGGGCGAGGCTTTGATTTGACTAGCATTACAACAATGTCCTGAGGTGGTATGAAAATGTGGGTGCACACACCGCTGTCTTTGTGTGTGAGGGCAGGGTTGCTGTGTGGTCTGCCCATGTGATGGAAGAGAAACACTGTAGGATGTTTAGCAAATAAAGGTTTCCCTCGATCAACATGTCTCCAGTTCTCCTACCACCGCTGTCTTTCCATCACAGTCGGCTTCTCTCTATCTTGATCTTTTTTCTCTGTTTTCCAAGCCCGAAATCTCTTGGTATTTCTACAAGATTTTGCTTTGGTGGTGGTGTTGGTGGTGGTGGGTAATGTTAGACGGATTTTCCCTTTGGGACTGAGTGAATAAGTGTGAGTGATAGAGCGTGTGTCTAAGCATCTCCTGCTGGGTGTACAAACAGGTAGTAAAGATAAGCTGTAAATGTGATGACCAGTGAAGACAGCTGAACAAACACGTTGTAAAGTGTTTATCTGAAAGGAAGACAGATGGAAAGAAATGGCTAGATGGAAAGAAATCTCAAGATGTGAGGAATTACTAAAACTTCCTTGTATTCTGTTTTCATGTGTTAGCTGTGTGTCTCAAAGATAAAACTACTCATCACTTTCGCTCTGTTGTGTTTACTTTGTGCGTGAGAGCAAGCCTAACCTGCTCTGTAAGCTTGGCCAGTGTACAGACGCATATCCCCGTGTCACCCAGCGTTGCTGTTAAACAGCACTTAATTTGTCACCACCAGGTATTGTGCTGTGCATGTGAGGGGGTAGTGAGGGTGCTACATGCTTTCAAAGATGTTACAGGGTGTGGTGCTCATTTGCTCGTCATATTGCCTGGCACGCACTCTAACACGAGAGAGATATTACTTTACTGCTTGGCATGAACTAGTTGTACATGTATTAAAACTCTACGCCACACTGGTCTCCTTTAGTAGCTAGAGCTGTATGCTGACAGCACGATTAGTGGGTCTCCAACTGAAGCTACAGTAAAACTGTACCATTCATAAACACAGTGACAGCTTTCATCTACGTTTACTCGGTTACATGAAACGGGTATGTTTTTGCAAATTCACTGTAGATATACAAACATGTCACTCTAATCCAACGTCGTATCTTCCTTTATAACGTTACGTGTGCATGTGTATGGGTGTGGCCAGCAGATGTTAAACAGGTGCCTTGTCACCTGATTCTCCCCATCACTCTTCAGGAACAGGATAATTAACTTGCCACTAATCCTCCTGCATGATACACAAATAGAAGAGAGTAGGCGTTTGCTTTGAAGCTTTGATGATTGTTCTGCACAAAGTTTTCATGAAGTGGTGAGAGGAGATCTACTTTAATCTGTGTGTTCATGGTTTCCTCTCTAAAGCAGGAAGAAAGCCATGGACCTGGAGAGGATCTTGATTAGAGATTATATGGAAACATTCAAACACAAAAACGACAACAGATGTAATGGCCAGCGAGCAAGCTCGCTGGTTAGTTAGCTGGTAGGCTCCTACGCTAGCTAGGTTGTAGTTATGTGTGTGAAGGAGAGGTTTATAAAAATGTAATTAAGTGTTTAATTAAACCTGACACTCTTATACCCCTCAGTGTGGGACATGACATGAACATTAAGCTGATCTCTTCACCTTAACTAACAGAGAACATTTTAGTACAAACTTTCTTCATTTTATTTGCCTCAAGTGATTTTACCTGATGAGCAAAGAATTATCATAAACTTGTGAGTGAAGCTTTTATATTGTTTATTTGTTATTTTGTTTTACCTTTGTGGCATTACAGTGCATATTTTAGTATAAAAACAGTGAGGGTGAGAATTGCTGGGTAATTCATAATTTGATACTGTGTGATACAATATCTGATATGATACAGTATAATAGGATGCAGTACCCAATCAATGATGAAGAAAATGCCACCATATAGAGCTCCTGTGATAATTGATAACTTAATGTATATATAATATATACATATGAGGATATATTCCTGTGCTGACACACAGATCAAAATAGAAGTCCTTCCAGTATAACTTCTTAAAAACAAAACAGTCATTGTTAGGTTTAGTACTACCATAGAGCAGGTGTTCCAAAACTTTTCAGCCCATGACCCCCAAAATATAGGTGCCAAAGACTTGTGACCCCCACTGTTCCTCAAAGTGGCTTAATTTAGCTGGTCTGCAGAAAATTAGCATACCTGTATGAGCATGTGGCTGTGTTTCCTGTACTGCTACTGACGCTTTTGATAATTAACTGTTCACTAACCCTAAACTTAGGAGTCATCTTGCAAAAAGAAAGGGAGAAAACTCATTACTTAATCTATTTTAAAGGTTGTATTTCAAAGTTAGCTACTATTTTTGTGGATATTTTTACTATCATGGGTAAAATGTACTATTTTTAGATAACTTACCAAAAAAAAACATTCTGGAAGACATCTCAATTTTCAAGACACATCCCCAATTGGTGTCTTGCGACCCCCCCTGGGTGTCCCAACCCACACTTTGGGAACCCCTGCCATAGAACAAGGTGTGCAAATCACATATCTGATTTCTTAAACATCTTAAACATCATTCCATTCTATTGTTCTATATTCCAGTCTATTGGGCTCTATTCTTTCGGGCTCTATTCAGTTATGTTCTATTCTCAGCTCCCCAGTCTTACCACACTGTTATCACTACAATTTCTCTGTACTGACCAAACTCAAGCATTGTGCGTATGTGCCTGAACAGTGTCTCACAATGCAGGTCAGTGGAGATAAGTAGTCATACTTCTCTGTCTGTGTGGCTGTAGATCTCATGCTTCAGACCCTCTGTTCTGAACTTCATTGGACACATGCTGCTTCCATATGCGTCGTGATTTCATGTAGACAGCAGCAGCACCAAGCACAGTGCTCAACAGTGGAGTCATTACCAGCAACCTTCTCACAATGTTAACTTTGTTTGAAAGCTCAATCTGCAGCTTTAATTGAATTATCAGAGAGGAACTGGAAAGAAAACATTTTCATTCTCAGACTCACAAAAAAAAAAAAGAAGCCAGTCTTGCTACATTCACCAGACCTTCTAGATATCTTAAGATTATGTGTGTGTTTGTGTTGCTGATGTTTGCTTCTGTCGTTGTTATACCCGCAGGGCCTGATAAGCATTGGCCAAACAAACACAACACAGGCAACATGAGAGCAGAAGATAAGCGAGTCATGCACACACTCATACTGACCATACTTGACTATTGCCCTCACCAAATAGTGCTTCTTTCATTCAGCATTTTTTGGTCGTACAGTGAGCGTGTCTGTGTGTGTTCGTCTTGCCTCTGTGCTTTCTGCAGTCACCCTCTCACAGGATAACCCAGCATTGTGCTAAAGGCTACTCTACAACAAAGGGCCTTTTCTATTGCTATCACATCATCATCTCTCTCTTTTCCCTCCGACTGTGTCTGCTTCTATCTCTCTTCAACATGTCTGCCTGTTTGCCTCTCTCTCTCTCTCTCTCTCTCTCTCTCTCTCTCTCTCTCTCTCTCTCTCTCTCTGTCTCTCTCTCTCTCTCTCTCTCTCTCTCTCCCTCTATTAGATATCTGCTATATCAGCTGACTGTCATATTGTGTGTGTCTGTTTGTTAACATGACTCCTTGTGTATGAGAGCAAGGTCAGATATGAGCCTGGAGATGTGCAGCGGGTTTTTGCGGCCGAGTGTTTCTTAATCAGCTCGTGGACAGAGCTGCATGCCTGTGTCGTCTGAGGCCACAGTTGTCGCGTTAAACGTGCTTTCTTGCAAGTCCAAGTCACCAGCGAGACTTGTTCTTCTTCTCTTTTTTCTCGCTGGTATTGACATTTGTAAAGGGTAGTCATTTTTAGCACTGTGGTGTTTTTCTATTAATTTCACATCTTCCACATGTTGTTTCTTCTCTCAGTTTCACATCGACCATATGTGCTTCCTCTCTGCCCTGCTGCTGACAACATGTACTGTAACTCAGTGCATTGATAGAGTAAATACACAGACATATGCCACAATAAAGCTAACGTTTATCTTTCACATGTTGGATAAAAAGGAAGTCTGATTACATGATCTTTATAAAGTTGACGGTGATTCTGCTGATCAGGATTAGAATTTTTACATGAAAACTGCATCTTCTTTGGCAGGACTATCAAAAAAGCACTATCTCTCTCTCAGTTCATCTGGTGGTAATGATTTAAAGTAGGCCATTTGAAAACGGTTGTCTTTCAAACTCATTTTTGCCATCAAAAGAAGAATGTTAAATCTGATACGGAATGATCATCCAAAAAGTTGCAAGTTATCTCTCTCCTACTCAGTGTGAGCTTATTCCCTGACTCGTCATTTTGAATACTTTAAGTTGAAGTCATGTGGACTTCATATGATAACTGTGTAATCATGAAGACTTCTGCTTTTCTAAGAATGTGTCCTACAATTGTCAGCTGAGCACATTCATTGTGGGCCTGTGTCTGGAGGGTCGCACACATTCCACTGGTCTGGCTGACAACCAAACACCTATGCCTTAAAGTGGTTGTAACCCTGCTTCAAATGTAAGATCGTCCAGATAGAATAAGATCCATCAGGAAATAATGTGGTTGGACAGGACCATGAAAAATGTTGAACACTGACACTTTAAGATGAGAGTCTTCTCTTCAAATAAATGCTGGAATTGAAAAATGAAGGACTCTGCAGGTCTTGTCTCTGTGTCCATTAGAGACCCTGGCTTTAGGCGTTTTTCGACCACAGGAACTTTACCCCGGAACTAGGGACTTTACCCCTGAACTACATGCGTTTCAACCGGAGGAACCAGGGTCTAAATTTAGTTCAGGGGTAGATAATCTCCCCCCGGAAAAGCCCCTGCTTGGCGGGTAATACTTTTCAATGGTCCTGGAACTTCTGGTTGAATGTAACAGTGTTTGTGGAGTTTACACAGTTGTTGAAACACAGAGGGAGTTCCTGGGAATGCATACTAGCTTAGTTTTTAATTAAGATTTCAAAATATTATTTAATATAATTTTTTTTCTCCATATGTCACTGGCCGGATTTGCACAATCTACTCGGGACTTCAGCCCGCGGTCGAAACGAAGACAACAATGGGGGCACAGGAACCTTTAATTTCAGGGAAGGTAGTTCTGGGGACAAAAAGACCCTGGAACTCTTGGTCGAAATGCACCTTTTGTGGCCACTCATCAACATGTGTGGTGACCATGGCGACGACAGCTTGCCTCCAGCTCACCTAGGGGGAAGAGGTCTACCAATCAGACCACACAGCATACACACATTCAGAAACACACACACACACACATGCAAGAGCAGCGACATACACCAATTATACCAATTACAAGATTACTACAGGGCAACTCTGCAACCAGACCCTGCTATGGAAAGCCAAGTGGGTTCTGCGTATACTGTATGTGTGTGTATGTGTGTGCAAGTGTGTGTATGTGTGTGTAAGTGTGTGTATGTGGGTCTAAGCTTGTGTGGTGGAGCCGCTTGGGAGTCAGGGCCCATGCAGAGCACTTGGAGTGCTAATTAGCCAACCACAGCCCAGCAGAGTACATCACAGGGAGAGAGAGAGAGAAAGAGAGAATGGAGGGGCGAGTGAGGTTGAACAGAGGATGAAGTGAGGAGTGTGTGTGTGGGGGGAGCCAGCAAAAACAGTACTCATCTCCAGAGGAGGGGAGGAAGAGAAAAGAAGGGAGAAAGTTGAAAGATGTTACATGCAAACACTGAGAGCTATACAGGGAAGAACAATACAGTTTATTCAGGAGTGTATGGCAGGTAGGCTGTGTGTGTGTGTGTGTGTGTGTGTGTGTGTGTGTGTGTGTGTGTGTGTGTGTGTGTGTGTGTGTGTGTGTGTGTGTGTGTGTGTGTGTGTGTGTGTGTGTGTGTGCGTGTGTGTGCATGTGCGTGTGCGTGTGTAGACATCATGCTAGCCTCATGGCAGCTCTTTGTTTATGTGCTGGTTTTAATTGTGTTTCACGTTCAGTATGGTGGAAACCGGAGATGAAATTTGTTAGCAGATACTCTACCATCTATTATATGATTCATTTTTCAACTTGTCAGAAAGTTTTAGATGATGCTAATCAAGTTTTCAAAGTTACATCTGGTAAACTGCATCTATTGCCAAAACTACAGGTGAAAACCCAAAGACCAGTTTCCATAATGGAAAAGTCCATGTAAAAAGCTGCAACTACTCTGTAGTGGATGTTTATCCTTGAAAACATTGAGAACAAATGTAATGATTATCAGAATAGTTGATGATTTGTTTTCTGGAGATCAGCTGATGGATTTATTGTGGTCTATGAAGTCTCAGACAGTTGTGAAAATGCATCATGATTTGGGAGCGCTCAAGGTGTTATCTTTCTTTCATCTATTGCCACATTCAACTTTTTAAAACAGTTTGAAATCTTTAGACTTGATTTTAAAAAAGGACACTCAGCAGCAAATTCTTTGACGAATCGAATTCCATCAAAGTCGCTGGAACCAGCAAATGATTGACATTGTGCCTTAAAAATCCCAGACACGATGATGGATTATTGAAATATTCGGTGGTCAGTTTTTCCTTCAATAGATACAATCTGTGAATCCAGAGTTCATGTGTGATCTGCAGCTTCTGCCATATTTGCACATCAAGCTTTTCCTGTCTCTCTTTAGCAGGTGAGGTTGGTTAAAAGGCAGGGTTGACAGGACCTGGTGGTAGTGATGATGATGATGATGATGATGATGATGATGATGATGATGATGATGATGATGATGATGATGAGTCAGTCTTACAGCTGAATAAGGGCTGAAGCTGGCCCCTCTCATCAGGGGAGCAGAAGGGCTGTGTCCCCTTCAGTGAAAGGCTACAGAGGGCACAGCCACACAGACAGCAGCTTGACTCCTGGGGCACAGACCACAAAGAGCCAGAGACACACACACACACACACACACTCACACACTCACTCACACACACACGCACACAAGAATCCTGTGTGTGTGTGTGTGTGTGTGTGTGTGTGTGTGTGTGTGTGTGTGTGTGTGTGTGTGTGTGTGTGTGTGTGTGTGTGTGTGTGTGTGTGTGTGTGTGTGTGTGTGTGTGTGTCTATATGTGTGTGCTCACACTCTCTATCCAGTGTTGTGAAGCGTAACCAGACTGTTCTGTCATACACCCACGCTGGTGTCTCTGAGAACACAGCCACACACTCCCCAAATGATACGCACACACATACACACACACACACACACACCCACACACACACACACACACACACACACACACACACACACACACACACACAACCCCAGCAACCCCTACCACAGCCGCTGTGTAATTAACAGACAGAGGAAATGGCGCTGTCGGGGTGGGTGAGTCGGATGCAGGGAGGAGGAGGAGAGGAGAGAAAATCATCTCAGCTCGTGCCTACCCTCAAGACACAATCTGTTTTGTGTGTGTGTGCGTGTAGGTGTGCGTGTGTTTTGCAGAATAAAAGAGAGGAAGGTGAAGAGAGGGAGAGAGATGCCGGCTGGTCTTTTGAAATCTCTGTGTTTTTGTTGCAAGCGGCTGGCAGGCGGACCGGGAAGGGGGGGTTGTACAGAAGAAGAGGAGTAGGAGGTGAGCGATGAATAATAAGGTGTGTGTGCACACATGCACACTCACATACACAACAGTATCATTTAAAGCCACGCCAGGTAAGAGACAGGAAGACTGCTCTCTTTGCTCTATGCACAGAGGTGTTTGTGTGATTGTGTGTTGATGTGTATGCAAGTGTGTGCATGTGTGTTGAAGACAGTGACAGGGAGCCAGGTCAGGAGGAGATGTACTCTGTTCTCTGCTGTAGCTCCATAATGGAGGCCTTCTGTATAATGACAGCTCAGAGACAGGCAATACTCCCTGTCTCTCTCCTACAGCTCTTTGATTGATCTCTTGCTCTCTCTCTCTCTCTCTTCTTCTCTCTCTGTCTCTTTTACCCTGTCCTCTTTTCCCCTCTTCCTTTGTCTCCCTCTCCTCCTCCTCTCTTCCTCTCTTCTCTCTTCTCTCTCTGTCTTTCTTCAGTGAAATTGTTGCCTTTGATTCTGCGGCTCTGCAGCCACAGCGCTCCTGTTTCAGAGTTCCTCTGATATCAGGGTTTTCTCTTTGGTAGGAAGTAAAAGAGATGGCATGCAAGTGTTCAGGCGTGCACATGCAGGTGTGCGTGCATGTGCAAACACACACACTGACACACACGTACACATCCGTTCTACAGTGCCTTAGGGTAGATTGCTCTGACATCTCATCTCAGAAGTCAAACAAACCTGAAACTACCAGAGCAGGTTTATCCTGCTGTGCTCCTGGATACTGTCTGTACGAGTATGTGCATACACAGTTTTATACGTGTTGTTAAGTGAGGGATCATGACATACGTCTGTTTGTTTAGTTTATGTTGAAGCCCGCCCTGCATTCATTTGTATGAGCAAATATGGTTACTTTAGGTTGGACTTGTGCTCCCTCCATTGACCCACATTTTCTTCTTTTGCTTTGTTTTGTTGGAGTCCTGCTTTGAGATCATCCCATGCACGAACACACATTACATTCCTAGCTACTGCTTATGTGGGTACAGTACATGAGTGTTACATATAAATGTTATATCACCTATAGAGTTGATTTATCAGCTGTAAAGTTGTGTTTCCTGTTGTCACTCACTGAGTTATACTGAGTCACATTTTTTCAAGCTCTCTTAACATGGAAGCACTTAACAGTGTGTCTGTGGTAGAGGTTGTTATAACCATATTACATCCTGTTTTGCTCGGTTGCTTTCATCCACATCGCTGTCTCACTGGTAATTTAGGCACTCTCTTATTTTCATTCCTGTCTGTAGTCTGAAGATTCCTTTGTAAAAAAAACCATCGTACATATTCTCCTCCATCCTTTTCATCCCTCTGTCAGCACATCTGAAGCTAGCTGGCCAGCCAGTCAGCCATTATTGATGACATGTAGTCATCAAGCTGACTCTAAATCCCTCCTGTTTGAGAGGCAGAGGTACTTAAAGTCATTTCAACAGAGTCAATAGTTCAAGCTTGTATTCCTTGTTTTCTCATTGAGTGATGCTTTCATTTTGAATACCTGTGCTGTGATAACACCAGCAACTGTGATCCAAGCAATGAGGGGGTTTCCACCTAACTATGGCAAGAGAGCTCTAAAAAAAAGGTGTTACTTATGTTGCTGCTGGTCTGCAGTAAACACACCTGCTACAGTTCTCTCTGAACAGATCTCATTTCAAATCCCTTCTCATGAAAGCTGATGAGGGAGAGCTCAGAAACATGTCCATATCCAACTCTTTTCAGTTATCCACTTTTATAAGAAAATTGAGCTGAATTTCCTGTAGCGGCTTCACAATAAAAGCCCTCCAGTAGCTGTTAAGATGATTTGATGTGAAGCAGCAGTAAATGTTTGTTTTGTATTGGCAAATACAGCTCTGATAGAAAAGCAAAGAAAACATTATCAGAAACCAGCGAGGGTGCTATTTGTCAGAGAGAAGGAAGAGCGGGAATGTAGGAGTCGAACAAAACCCCAAACCACAGAGACTACGTTTCAAAAGAGTTACAAAAGTATTCAAAGCTGAGCGCAGTTAGACTTTTAGAAACAAGGCTTCAGTCGTCTGTCTAACCACACATGTAGAGCCAACTAGTTTACGATGATGACATCTTTAATGCTCGTCAGAGGGACAGACAGGCTGCTTTGACGTGGTGTATGTGTGCTATATGGAGCCAATAGAAAGGAGGCATCTGCTGCACACAAGGGTAGTCGATTGTAGGATAGCCCCTCTCCATGCTGTGTTGAACTTGGCATGGCCAGGTTGGTGTCTGGATCAGATAGATGAACCAGCAGCACAGCCCTGCTAGTTTTAACGAGCTGATAGGCAAATCCCTTCCTGGTTAAAGATTAACCACTCACCAGAGCTGCCACTGCATTATCTCCCCTCTGACCGGAGCATACAGGAGCCAGGAGGATTTACTTTATATGCCTGTGTGTGCGTGCGTGTGTGTGCGCGTGAGTGCGTGCATGAGTGTGTGTGTGAAAAAGTAATCTGCATTCCAACCAGCAAAAGGGTGGAACTCTGTATGTGTGTGTGTGTGTGTGTGTGTGTGTGTGTGTGTGTCAGTGTGTCAGTGTTTGTTTGACTATGGGAGTTAGTGATCGGCTTTACTCCCAGCAGGGTGTTAAAACTGTGTGTTTACTGTATGCCATTTAGCAGTCAATCTGCTTTGTGTGTGTGTGTGTGTGTGTGTGTTTGAGTGAGTGTGTGAGTGTGTGTGTGTGTGTGTGTGTGTGTGTGTATGGGCGGGATCATGTTTGTGTGTGGTTTTGTTGTAATCTACATTCCTTTTTTTCTGTGGGGGCTTTGTTTTGTTTCCCCTGAGGGTGTAACGGCATTTAAAGGGTTAATTGCGAGAGGAAGCTCGGTGTGTAACAGACTCCTTTAACCCTTACGTACTCTTAAAAAAAAAGAAATGTTTTGGCTTTTGCCCCAGTGCCAAAAGATCTAATTTATTTATATCTGCTAAGACCTCTAGGCATTAAGGCTCTAAACCCTGCCAGTGGATGTGGCCTTTGTCCTCTGAATAATCCACAGCAATATCATTCAAAATCTCTTCCTCCTCTGTGGATCGCTGGATTAAAGAGCTGAGACATATGCTGTTTCATTCACAGAGGACTCCCTTTGGATTCACTGGAAGAGGATGCCATCTGCTGGAAGTTTTGGAGAATGAAGGAGTCAAACGAGCGCCGAACAAACTGAGCAGCGTGCTTTTTAACTGAGTGATGTGAAGAGGCAGAGGCAGGCTCACTTATCTGGAAATTCTGTTAGACGTTACTCATATGGGGTTGCTTATCATCATATGTATCAAGACTTACTCTGAAACTAGAGCTTTGACTCTGCTTGTGTGGGGTTTTTTTGTGGTTTAGAGAGGAAATGTGGATGCTGAGAAGAGAAGCTCTCTCTTTTTAGACCATTAACACCCACATTACCTTAATACTATCATCCACTTCCACTTAATCCTATTGTGCAGGTTTAATTCTTCTGTACCTTGAAGTGTTTGACAATGCTGTTCTTTAGAGCTAAATAGAAATATACCAGTCCTCATTTTCCTTCTATCGCAGCTCTCAGCTGTAAGGTTTTCACTTCTTTCTTGTAAAGCTGCACTTTTCTTTGAGTAGCTGTTTGAAATATGTTGCTTTTTAAGAAAATTAGAAAATGAATCATTGACAAAATTGAGGGGAAGAGAGATGAGGGATGACATGCAACAAAGCAAGACTCCAACCAAGGATGTTTGAGTCTGGCTTGAACAAGCATCATTTTTGTAAAAGCTACGTCAGCCCCTGCACACCCTTATAGTTCCTATACCCTGCCATAATAATGTCTAATACTGTGTCAGCGTCATACAAGCAAACACAATCTTTTCTAAATCCAGCAGGGAGATCTTCATGACTTTAAACAGCAATAAAGACAGAGCAGAGTTTAGTGGCTCTCTGTCCTCTCAGGGGAGACAGACCATGGCCTGAGCGACAGAAAGAAGCTTTGTCAAGAGGTGGCCTTTGGCACAATACCGGCCACCCTGCAGCTTTACCCCCAAAGATAATCTCTCTCCCTGTCATCACCCTCGCTGGCTCGCTGTTCTGAGAAAAAAGCAGCAAGTGACGGAAGGAGGAAATGACTAAAGAAACGACTCATTCACACCCATGCAATGACAGCAGGATGGACAGAGGGGAAGTCAGACCCACGCTTTATACTCTCTTCCTGAGTCCGCCACCCCCGACCACTATTACACAGTAGTCTCCTCCACCCTGATAACAACCCTGAGTAATCGTAGCCTGTGAGTCCAAGTGCATGCGTGTGCACGTGTGTAAGGGTTCGGTTGCACGTACATGTTTTGAATTGACTTCTTTGGGGGCGTGGAACTGTACTTTGAGGAATGGATGTCATTATTTTTTAACTTTCCTTTTTGACTTTCCTTTTTTTAGTATTGACTTTTTTAATTTTACAATTATGCTAATGAAGCTGAGTGAAATTAATTATGGCACATTTTCAAACACAAAAGCCTTCCTCTCACGCTGTAGAGCTTGACACAGGCCAGGACATGTCCTCTCTCTCTCTTTCTTTCTCTCTTTCGTTTTGCGTCTCTGTCTCAAGATGGGAAGGGCGCCTCACATATCTGACCTGCCCCCTCCTCATCCATCTATATACATACACACTGCCTGTCGCTCCCCAGCAATGGGGTCAGATGTGGTGACCAACTGAGCCCCCCCCCCCCCCTTCCTCCTCCCTCTCTTCCTTCTCCTCCTGAGCTCTTCTCCTCCTCTCCTCTCCCCTCCCCCTCCCTCAGCTCGCCTTGGCAGGGCATGCATGCCTGTGTCTGTTATCTACAAATGGCTGAGGAATTATAGGTTGAGAGGGGAGGAAGAGGAGGAGGAGGAGGAGGAGGAGGAGGAGGAGGAGAGAGGGAGAGTGTAAGAGGGGAGGGAGGGAGGGGGTGGGATGGGGGGCTGAGGTCATGTGACATCGCAGCAGCTGCTAGGTTAAGAATTTCTGTTTTCTCACTTAGAGAGAGAGAGAGAGAGAGAGAGACAGAGAGAGAGAGAGAGAAAGGGGAGCGAGAGATAGGCAGCCAGCGTGTGTGGTGTGTTGCTTTGTTAGATAAGCTCTAAACGGTCTTTGTGAGCAGCAGCAAGAGAGAGAGACAGGAAGGCAGGGAGGAAGGGAGAGAGAGTGAGAGGGTTGACGGAAGGGCGAGAGAAGACAGACAGAAAGCGAGAGAGAGAAAGAGAGAGAGGGGAGCAGGAAGATGGTGTGTGTTCTGTTGGTGGCTGCCGGTGTGTGCGGGGCTGGGCTCGACATGAAGATGCAGCCATGGGGGATCCAGGCGGCTCCACTCCTTTGTGCAGTAAGGAGCTTCGGCCACGCTTTTAATCTATGGGGGGATGTGGGGGGGTCATGAACCAGAGCCAGATCTCCGGATATATGCCTCAGTGTGTATTTGTCAAGCTGTGTGCTTGTCTTTCACTCTGTTACTTGCATGTGTGTGTGTCTGCTCTGTGGTTTATGCGTGTGGTTGATACAGGCTGTGAATCTAGTGTCCTCTTTCTCTAAAGTAAGCTGCAGAAAGTTCCTCCTGTATATCTTCTCTGACTTACTCTGACTTTCTCTAAACAATGAGAGAGGAGAAGTACGCTAGTTGGTCAAAGTCACGTTACTTGAGCTGGGAATCAGTGTGTGTTTTTTTGTGTTTGCCACTCTGAATGGTGCTGTGTGTGTTGTTCAGACTGTACTCACTGTTGATTCCATTATTAATTGTGTGCTGGGTTCATTCGGAGTGCACTGGGTAACTGGGAGGTTACAGGCAGGACAACTCGAGAGGTGTTGGGAATGTTATTCACTCTCTCATGCCTGACTTGTCACTGTGTGTGTCCACTCAGACACACACACACTCACAGATGCACGCTCACATTAAAGCAGAGGGTGCTGTGCCTGTGCTCTCCTCTCAGGAGGGAATATGATCTTTTTATAGCTCACTCAGCCTCTGGGGTGAACCCAGATATAGCTCCTACTTATCTAATTATACTATTGATATACTGAAAGTAAGAAGGTTTTATTTTGGTGGGTATGTCTTTGTCCTGGAAGTCATTGTGTTTTCTGGAAGTTTACTCTCTGGATTTCTTTTTAAGAATGAGGGTGTGCATATTTCAATGTAACAGTTAATACCTCTGCTGCGCACAAGCTACACTAGTCTCAATTTACTCTCTGTCTTGTAAGTCTAAACTTAATGTGTAGTGTGTGTAATGTAAGTGTGTGTATCTGTGTGTTTGTTGCACGAGAATGTCGGGCTATCACAGGCTACTCTGGTATTAAGGGTTTCCACAGACTGAGGGGCTGTCAACAGGGTGTCACCTTTCCACACACACTCACACACACACACACACACACACACACACACACACACACACACACACACACACACACACACACACACACACACACACACACACACACACAAACAGGAAGGAAAGGGACAGCCATCTCAACTCCTCGCCCTCAAAACTCTACCAGCGACCGCAGACAAACAAATCTTGAGCTGTACAGAGATATATGACCAGAATTATTCAGTCAATCAATCATCATATATTTTGATAATAAATTGATTATTTTTGAAAATTTTCCAGCAAAACTGTAAAAGAATGTCTGGTTCCTGCTTCTTAAATGTAAAGATTACCATAGTTTGTTATTAATCATTTGTGTCTGTTTGTTTTGAAGATTTCGCTTTGTTTTTGAAACCTTTTCATGTCTTATAGACGAAGTGATGAAGTGCCAAAGTAGCCTGCAGATTGAGTGATTATAAAAATATGATTTATTCTAGAAATGGGAATAAAATAACAACACCTCTTCCCGCTATTGCTGCTGGAAACAGTTTCCAGTAGCATTAGTTTTCCTTAAAAATTCTGATTTTCAAAGCCTAAACCTGCACTGTAGGTTTCTGTATCCTCAACTTTGGAATTCACAAAGACGCATTAAAAACTAGCTGGATCAAGCTCAGTATGATCTGGATAATTTTTGTCAGAAATACTTCTTTAAATGAGCCATTTGTTCATTTGTTACAACACGGAGGCCACCGGATATAAATATATTTACATATGTAACTATAATACCAAGAATGGGAGTGTTGGAGCATGCTCAGTAGAGGTTTTGTGTAAACTATGTGACCATGGACCTCTGGCAGACGCAGCCAGACTGGGGCTCTCTGAGTAAAAAGGGGAAGAGTGACCTGCCCTCCTAACCTTTCACCTCTGACCCTGTGGCGTACAACCAAAGCCTCTCTGCCCCTCACACCACCAATCCCCATCCACCCCAGCTGTCACACACACATACCCAGCACCACACTCTGCCCTGACTGTCTCTGTGTTAGCTGTTTGCCTCATTCCTTTTGCGTGTAGTTGTCTACATCGGTCTCTGCATATTTCCTCTGGTTCTTGTGCTTGTGTAAGGCTGAAGGTATTTTTACATCTCAAATACTCCTGACTTTTTTTCCCCCTTCATTCATTTAAAAGCAGTATTTATTATAAATACATTACAATTCTCCTCCCTTTTGTCTATTTGTAGGCATGAGCCATGAGCCAAAGTCACCATCGTTAGGAATGATCTCTACGGCGACCCGTACCACGGCGACGGTCAGCCCCCTCACCCCGTCGCCTCTCAACGGCTCCATCGTAGCCAATGGAAGCCCGGCTAACCAGTCTGCTCACTCTGGATTTGCTGCAGCCCTCCGTAAACTGGCTAAACAGGCCGAAGAACCTCGAGGTAAAGCCACACCGGGGCTGTGTGACACAGGCTTGACTCTCATGGTGCGCTGAGGTCAAAGTCTGCAGGATGGCTGCTTTTTGGGTGTATCCAACATATTCTCATGGTGTCCATTCAGTTTTTTCTTTCTTTTGTTAACGTCATACTGAAATCACTCAAATGCTGTTTGACGTCATGTTACAGTGCTCCAGGTTTGCAAGTCATGGATACGTAGGGAATCCATCTAATTGTTATCATTTCATGGCATTTTGATAAAGAGACACTGGACAGTTGAGATCTGTCAAGCCATTTGGACAAAGCGAATCAGTTAAATGGAAACATTTTAAGACTTGAAAATGGCTGGATGTGGATCTGCATTTTCACTATCAGTTGTCCTTTTAGTCGCTGTATATTTTGGAAGTGATATAATTATAATTTGTTAAATTTCTCACATTTATGAAACATGCATGGGGCTGCAGTAAATGAATAACGAAAGGTTGAGCAAACCTGAAGGTTGTCAGTTGAAGCTTTTATTGTAGTGGAACAAAGTATTCAGGTGTATTATATCTGGATTAAAAAGGCTTAAAAAGTCGGACATTTTTGGGTCTGAGCACCTGTTTCTTTTTACTAAAATATATTGCAATAAGGTCAAACTATTATCTAGTTACTGTTTGTAAAAAATAATGATGGACCAAATCTATAGAGCAGAATGTATCATTACATCCACCCTCCTCACCTTTGCCTGTAACCCTGATGGATTAGGTGCCCTCGACCCCGTACATGTGTAGCTGTATATTTGTTTTTTCTGCATGTTGAGGCTCCTAAAGGTGTGTGTGTTCCATGTTGCATTGCCCGATTGTGTAGCTGAGTACAGAATGGCTAATAGCATTGGGATGATTTCCACACAGGATTGAATTAGTTGGCGTCCCTGGAGATGCTGGGACGAAGAGGAGCCACTCTAGCTGACCTACTTAATGTGCGAGTGCATGTACGCTTGTCAATGTGTGTATGATGGTGTTATAGTTCCACTTTGTACATTTGCCTTTATCTGTGCCTATGCAAACAAAACATTTCACACAATTTCCATCTCTCAGAGCTCTATGAATATGAAGTAAGCATCAGGTGGTTGAGCTGGTGGTTATCAACTCTCAGGACCCCTCGGAAACTGTGAACTATCCCTTTAAGACTGAAACATGCCTGTTTAAAGATACATGCTAATATTTTTGTAAAGCTGCTAGAGACATGTTTGTCTTTTTCTTTTTTATTTCCCACGTGAATGGTAGATGTAAAACTGACCTCAAAAGCACATTCGCATGGAAATGCATGCACCTTTTAATATCTTTTAATAACACATTACAAAAAAAAACCTGATACAGCAAATACACAGGAGGGCCGTAGTAGCATGACTGTCATTGTGGAGTTAATTGAGTGTGTGTTAGATTTGTATGTGCATGTATGTGTGGCTCCATGCCTTGGCCACAGAGAGGCCCAGCTACCCCAGCTGTCCACCCTTGCTCTGCCTCTTAAATCAGATGGTCCCCTCCTTCCTGGCTGTCCCTGGATACCTCACTCCCCAGCCCACTGCTGCCCAGGACCCAGAACCCCACAAATGATTTATTACCGAGAGAGAGGGAGGGAGAGAGAGAGGGAGAGAGAGAGGGATAGAGAGAGAGGGAGAGGGAGAGGGAGGGGGAGAGGGAGAGATAGAGAGAGAGAGAGGGAGAGAGAGAGGGAGAGAGAGAGAGGGAGAGGGAGGGGGAGAGGGAGAGATAGAGAGAGAGAGAGAGAGAGGGAGAGAGAGAGAGAACTCAGCTCTAACCTATCCTCACCTCCCTCTCAATCCTCCTCCCCTTCATCTCTCTTCACTCCCTTGACTCTGCATGCCGGTCCTATTACTTTCTAACACTATCTCTCAAAAACACAAATCCACTCCAGAGTTCAGTCTGGCCTTATCATTTTATCTCAGACCTTTTTATTAGATTTTCTGTCTTATCTTTGTTGCCATCCCTCTTTTTGTGTTTTCTGAAGCTTGAGAACACAAGGATCACATTCTTGTGGTTAGATTTTTTTAATCACCCCTTATAACCTCTGATTTTGTCTTTTCCTTCGTGTTGTGAGGTGAGAAAAAGTTCTCATTTGTTCTATTTGTAATTCTCAATCTACTGAGGCAGAGAGCTCCCGTCTGTGTCTTTGTCATACAAACACACACCTCATTCTGTCTGATGAAGCTCTACCACCTTTTTATTAAAAGAACAAAAAAAACCCTTTGTTATTTTTGAGGCCTGCATGCTGACTGTGCCTCCCTGACTAACTGCCTGGTGAGAGGCAGAGACAGTGTGTGCGTGTGCGTTTGCTTGTGCGTGTGTGAGTCAGCCATCAGGCATAAGGGACGACTCTGCCCGTGTTAGGAGTACCGGCTCCAGGGTGGGCAGAGAGGCATGCAGCCCCTGGAGCTGCAGTCACCTCTCTGTCTGCAGAGCCTGTATTTATAGGCAACACACACACACACACACACACACACACACACACACACACACACACACACACACACACACACACACACACACACACACACACACACACACACACACGAACACACACACACTCACACACAAACACAAACACACACTCCCACACACACACACAAACAGTTGTCTTTGCAACTGTGTAAGCCTCATGATTTCTTAGCATGCTGCAGCCTGCTGTCCTTTCATTAGCTGCTTTGACTCAGCTTCTCTCTCTCTCTCCCTCTCTCTGACTCTCCCTCTGGTTGATGCTTTGAGGTGAGGAGTGCAGTATATATATGAGGTGCTATGACTCAGTGTCCTAAGGCCTGGAGGAATTAGTTAGGTTTGAGTGCTAGTATCACCGCCACTGGCTGCTGAACTGATTTAAGACCCTGAGCACGGCTGCTGTTTATACACAAACCCACACACCCTTATTCACACGCACACACACGCATAAGTACAGACACATACATCGTCACTTGTCGGTGGTGAGTATAATGAACAGCTCTGTGTACTGAGTGCTGCGCTGAAGAGGGGAGGTGAGTGATAATGAGCATCAGAGCAGCGTAAAGGACACACTCTCCACGCATGCACACTTGCATGAACACACAGGTTGGTGTTCATGTGTGTGTGAACACTGAACAGATAACACATTGCCACAAAAACGCATGCCTGCTGATATCTGATTAATTAGGCAGACCTGGGTTTAATCCTCTCAGTATTTTCTTCATACACACCACCAGAGCGTTGTGACTGCGGTCACATAAACGCTACTTCTCTGCCCAGAGAGAGCCGTACAATAAAGGTGTACAAGATGGATGGAGTGAATTGGCTGGAAAAAAGAGGAACAGGAAGTAATTAGTAGATTTGTGAAAACCTGAGTGTGTTTGTCAGATTGTGTGTGTGTGTGGCCGGAGGCTACCCTTGTTTCTGGGAGCCTAGAGCATGCTGGGACAGCGGGGCAGTGTGTCTGTGACCTCTCCATCTGGAGCCTGCCTGGAGCTCACACAGCCTCGCTGCGCTCAGTGTGTGTGTGTGTGTGTGTGTGTGTGTGTGTGTGTGTGTGTGTGTGTGTGTGTGTGTGTGTGTGTGTGTGTGTGTGTGTGTGTGTGTGTGTGTGTGTGTGTGTGTGTGTGTGTGTGTGTGTGTGTGTGTGTGTGTGTGTGTGTGTCTTGAAGGCAAAACCCTTCAGGCTGTGACTGTCCCTGAAACTCTCACAAACAATTTTCACTCCCCCTCCTCTCTCTCTCTCTCTCTCTCTCTCCCTCTCTCTCTCTCCCCCCCTCTCTCCCTCTCCATAACACATCAACCTTACACCTCTTGTGGCTCTGTTCAGTAGCAAAGCAGCATTTAAGCATAATATACAGTTTTTACAGTCAGCAGAAGACACACAGGATTGCTCCTCTGCTTTCCATCCGCCATCTTGTACTGTCTTTCTTCCCCCTCGCTGGCACAGCAACACACACACTGTGTTCTCCTCCCCTCCCCCCAACCCAGTGATGCAGATTACAGGCTTTGTGGTGTGTTGTCAGTGCGTGGCCAAGACTGTAGTAGCAGGTGTGTGTGGTGTTTGTGTGCATCAGTGGTTATTTTGTGTGTGTGTGTGTGTGTGTGTGTGTGTGTGTGTGTGTGTGTGTGTGTGTGTGTGTGTGTGTGTGTGTGTGTGTGTGTGTGTGTGTGTGTGTGTGTGTGTGTGTGTGTGTGTGTGTGTGTGTGTGTGTGTGGTGTTGAGGCTTGTGCTGGTGGGGTGGCATATGGATGCAGGGTTGGCTGGGCACTGCTATGCACACCAGGTGTGAAATGGACTGTTTAATTAAGTGCTGATGTTGTTGTAATGCATGCTGGGAGGGAGGCAGGTGGAGGAGGAGGAGGAATGGGCTGAGGTTAGGTAGGGTATGGGTGGGTGTGTTGGCAGGGTGGAGGGGAGCACCTTCTGCCTGGCAGGGCTGAGGCCAGCCACGCTTGGCTGTTTTGGCAGAGGATGTGGTGGAGGAAGAGAATTGGTAGGGGCTGTTTGGCAACACTGAAACATTTCTGTGTGGTGTTTTCTTCCTATCAAGGCTTAGTGATCCAGTGGGATTCACTGCCATGGCTGCTGGACTCCCTCACTGAGTGAAAAAGCCTGCTGAAGAGCTGTGGTGACTCTTTTTTTTCCAGCTTTTTGATCGGGTCAGTGGCTGAACTAAAAGGTGCCGTCTACGCAGGGACACTTGGCCTCAGCCTCTGACCACCGCTTGGTTTGTTTGTTTGTTCCTGCTGTAAGTTGCATTGTGTGAGTGAGTGTGTATGTGCGTGCGTGCCTGTGTGTGTGTATGCACGCGTGTGTGTGTGGCCATGTGCGGCTCAGCTTGAGCGGTCAAGTGTGGAGGCAGTCTGGGAGAGTGTGACTGGTAATAGAGGAGGCGATAGAGAAAGGAGCTTCACATTAATCACACACAGCTTGGGACTGAGACAGCGCTTGATTTCTTTTCTCTCTTTCCTTCTGTCTCCACCTCTTCTGTCCCTCTTTCCATCTCTGCTATCACCCCCCCCCCACCCCACCCGACCCCATCACTACACCACACACACCCAGCAAGTGACAATCAGTACAGCTAATGAAGTGCAGGTTGAGAGCTGATGAGCCTATTTTAGACTCTGGGGACGAAGGCTGTGCCTCACTCCTCCTCTTTCTCTGCCTCCTCTGGCTCCCTGCAGGGCCAGAACGTATGGCCATTTTCTCTGTGTATAGACAGAAGGGAGAGGAAGAGCATAACAGAGAAAGGACACCAGCTTGGTGCCTATCACACACCTCATATATGATTTTTTTTTTTCCAATCAGATGGCACTTCAGAGCAAGGGAGGGGCAAAGGAAAGGAAATTAGAGCAGGAGGGTTGAAAATGGACAAGAGGAGGCGTGATGAAGGAAAGAGGCTTACAGACACACTTGACTTCCTGTGTTTTCAAAAGGAGGATGTAAATAGATGCACACATGCAAACACGTTACCACTCTTATCAGATCTTTCCCTGTGCTCGAAACGGCTTTATTCAAAACGTGTTTTTGAAATTGTACGTTCAGTCTGACAGATCTGTGCCTGGTTGGCTGGCACTGTGTTTGAAGAACAGAAGGAAAAGGAATTGGGGTCTAAGGAGAGGTGGTGGGCGGGTGGTGGTTGTGAAATAGGAGGAGGAGGAGGGAATAATAGAAGAATAATAGCTGTGTGAGCGTGTGTGTTTTTTGTGTATGTTAAGACGTGGACAAGCGCAGGCAGATTTTTCTGCAAGAAGAGAATGAAGATGCGAGATGGCCCTTGTCTGTTTTATTGCCTTCATCCCCTCACCTGCTCCTCTTCCTGCTCTCTTAATTATTTAGTCCACCCTGCCTCTTCTTCAGTCTGCCTTTGCCTCTACATGGAAGAGGAGGAGATGAGAAGAGAGGTGGGGGTGAGAGGGAAAACGATGGAGTCTAGAGGTCTGTTGCTTAGCAGTTGAGAATCTCTGAACGCACTCCTCACCACCACCACCATCACCCCCTTTTATTCTTCTCCCCTCTTCCTGGTGTATGTATGTTGTGTGTTAGTGTGAATATGTGTGTGGAGAGTGAATAGGCTGTGACACTAGAGCTGTATTAAGTGTAGCTCCATTCCCCAGGCTGAGTGGGCTGCTATTGATTGGCCTAGTCTTGCAGGGGAGAGTAATGGCTCTCCGAGGTGAGGGGGGGGGGATTAGGCCACTAATTGCCATTGTGCAGACAAGATACCCCCCCTACCCGCTCACCGCAATGAACCCACACACACACGCACCCTGTCCCCGCCACCCACTTACCCATCTGCACCCCTTATCTCTCTGCTTTCCTCTCGCTCCATCTCTCGCCTCACCTCGCACCTCTTTTGCACTCTCACTCACTGTTTTTTTCACCCTCTCGCTCATCATTTTTCATTTTCATGTGTCACCTCACATGTATCAGCACCATCTCTTCCACACACATCTTCGTCCTCCCCACCTCTCCTTTCTCTCCCCTGCTCCCACCACCTCTCTCACATAAATTTTGGATTCACATTATTGATTCTTTTCATTATTTAGTGATATTAGCAAGGATGAGGGGTTTGAAATTGTTCAATATCCTTTCCACATCTACCTTGAGCTGACGCTGTCTGTTAGGCTATGTTACCAAGGAAACCAAAGCAAGGAAGAAATGGTGGTTGGGTAGAGATCTTTGTTTTTTTTGTTCTGATGGTTGATAATTGGAGAGGAAGTAGACCTGAAAGTGGCCTGAGGTTCCAGCTGCTTTCTTTTTTTCTTTTATACATGACTGCATTTAAGCACAGTGATGCACAAAACCACACTACCTGCACGCACACACACGTTACGCACACACCTCCCGCTGTCCTTGCCGCAGCACAAAGTGTGTCCCACTGAGAGGGTTGTGACCCAGTTTGACTGTGTAATGCTGCGCCCGGTCTGAGTCGAGGAGAAATACAGCACACTGAACTGTCAGGAGAAGCAGTGGGGAAGGAGGGGAGGAGAGGAGAGTAAACATGGAGACAGCAAACAGGTTAAAACACAAGAGAGAGGGAAGGGAAGAAGGAGAGAGGTGATGAAACCTGAGGGAAGAGAAAGTGGTCATTACAAAGAAAAAAAAAAGAGAGGGTCGCCTGTGTAGGAAGAGGAAGATACAATCTCAATGATATACGTACCTGAAAAGATATACGTACCTGAAAAGAAGTGTATCATAAGAGAGGTCTGAATATGTAGAGGGGGAGAAAGCAGGATATGTGGAAAGCAAGGCATGTGACCAGACCGTGACCCTACGCTACAGGGTTTCCCTCGAGGGCTTTGTTAATGTGGCACAGCTACAGCACAGCAGAGGAGCTCATTGGGCCAGCCCGTCACCACCTGCTGTGTGAGTGTGTGTGTGCGTGTATATGTGTGTTGGTGTGCGTGTGTATATGTGTGTTGGTTTGGTGTGTGCTTGTTTGTGTGTGTGAGTGTCAAAGAGGAGGAGTTTAAGGGGAATGTGTGTGGCTGCAAGCGCCACTGACTGTATATACATTCAATATGGGTGTTCACTGCCGAGCTGTGTTCTTTCTTGCATTGTGTGTGTGTGTGTGTGTGTGTGTGTGTGTGTGTGTGTGTGTGTGTGTGTGTGTGTGTGTGTGTGTGTGTGTGTGTGTGTGTGTGTGTGTGTGTGTGTGTGTGTGTGTGCTGGATGTCAAGGCTGTGTGACTCTCACAGGGCTGCTCATCCTGATCACTGTCACTTCATAATGGGGGCCTAGGGCCATCCATCTGGTCCTCTGTGTGTGTGTGTGTGTGTGTGTGTGTGTGTGTGTGTGTGTTAGTTCATATCATGTGTTCCCATTGTAGAGCTGCAGCCCCTTGGTGAATGAGCTACAGGGAGCTACTGTTGTTACATTTTCCTTTTTATCAATAAAGAAAATCATATTGTTAGCTTGTCTAATATTGTGTTTTCATTGACTTATGTTTTCCTCTCTCCCTCTCTCTCTCTCTCTCCCTCTGTCATTCTCCAGCTGCATCTTCCATCAGCAGTGAGTCCTCTCCAGTGTCATCCCCGGCCACCAACCACAGCTCTCCAGTCAGTACGCCTAAGAGGGGTCCCCTCGGTCCAGGGCCTGTTCTGGTTCCCCCTACGGGCCACAGCGTGCCAAACACTCCACCTGTAGTCACCATTGCTCCAACAAAGACTAGCAACGGCCTCTGGAGGACAGAGGGACGACAGGTAGGACCACATCTGTACACACTCCATACTGACCAGGAGACGTGTTTTGCTTTTTCAAAGTGCTCTTTAGTGTTTTTTAATCTCCATCTCTTAGCTGGGTATCTAAGCAAAATTTGAATGTTGTTATTCTGTAGCTTTCCTGCTTGGAATCAACAAGCTCCTTAGGGATTATTGGATTGTGGAGATGACCTGCAACACAACAAAGCATGACAGTATGTACTTGACATATGCACATGTACCATAGCTGGCAGGTCCTCCCATGTCTCATGCCCCCTCCCCCTCCCTCGTGCCGCCTTGCATTAAACAATGCCAGATGCCATTGGGACGTTGAGGTGACAGCTTCAACGGCAGCTAACATCTGTGCCCCCGCAAGCCCCCCCACCCACTTGGCCCTCTTGCCCTTGGACCAGCCCCCCTCCTCCGTGGTCCCCAACCTTTGGCCCCCTAACTCACCCTCCGCCCAACTCCAGTCTCGTCCCTCTTCACCCAAGCAGTCAAGTGCATCCTCTGCCTCGTCACCCTGACACCATATCTGCTCTGTTACGTAGAAGGGGAGAGAGAAAAAGGGAGAGCTGCTTGCTTTGATAAGGAGTGGATTAAGGATTATGGCCTTGCTTTAAGCCTTCTTATCTCAGCTCAGGGCTAATAGTGGAGGCCAAACGCATGGTAGAACCAGCACTCTGGAACATGCGGAAACTCTCTGAGATGCTTTGACGGGTCCCTGGAGAAGGAGAGAGAAGGGGGGAAAGCGAAGGGTGAGTGTGGAGTAGGTCAGCCAGCCAGCAGTGTGTGGGAGCATTCAGGCCATTGTCCTCTCCCCTGTACAACCCCCCATGACCCTCACCTTCTGTAGCCATAGCTTTTACAAAATCACCCCTCCATAGTTCAAGGGTCAACCAAACCCCAACGGGGGGGGGGGGGGACTCTCCCAATGATGTCAGCTTGGTCGCCATTTCTTCAGCAGGGCAAGTTTGAAATAAACAAATTATCACGTATCATAACCAACCCAGCCTGTGAACATTGTCCTTACTCTCATGTATGTTTTTTTGTGCTTGTTATTTTGTTATTTTTTTCATGGGGGAATGTTTGTATGCAAGAGGTCACACTGACAGGAAAGGTGGTGTCACTGAGTTTGTGGTGCCTCTGGCCGCTTGAGGCCACCCAGCCAAAGAATGAGGAGGTTAAGGGAGGGGTGATGGGGGCGAGAGGTTGGTGGGGATAAGGGAGATGAGGTTGAAAGAGGACAGCAGCAGGCGGGAATGTGTCACCAAAGCTGGCGTCCTAGCATGTCCCCTGTTTCTGTGGTGATGCTTCAGTGAACATAAAACTCTGACTAAACAAAGATGATACTGTCTGGAGCTTTGTGACCATTGCCAATTGCTTAGCATTTCTCTTGCACCTTGTCTCCTTCTTTCCCCCTTTTTTGTCTACCATGACTTTCCAAGTTTTGTACCCAGTTTTGCCTTCGCTTTCGAGCATCCTGTTGTTTCTTCTTAAGATAAGCATGAAACTGTGTGGTGTCCGAGAAAAAAAGTTAGAGCCTCATGGATCTCCTGTAAAGGGTCCTTTTTATTGCTGTGTGTGTCCTGCTTTCTGTGTTTTAAAAGGGTTTATTAGTGTGTCTCTGGCTGAGATATGAGTCTGTCTTTTAGAGGTGGGGTGATAGGCACAGCAGCAAAGGAGGGAGGGCTCAGTGCGTTGGCATTTTGCTTTAATGACTGCAGGAGTCTGCTCCCGCTGCTGCCTGTAATTGCTTTTTAATTGGCAATTTGGATTCATGGCTCCATCTGAGAGGCGTAAACGAGTGCTCTACAATGCGTGGGGTCTCCCACCCTTACCGGGGGGGGAGTTACAGGGGCCTTGCTCACACAGAGGAAGATGGCTGTTAATGGATAGTCTTTGAGGCAGAGAGCTTGTATTGGTGCACTGTGCACTGTGTTTATAGCATGCCGCCTGTGAATTGTGTGTGTTTGAGAATAAAAAGAGATTTTTTTTGGAAGGGTAAAAGGTCAAAATGGAACGGCTGGTTGCATTTGTCTGAGTGACGAAGGTGCCTCTCTAATGGGGCTGGAAGCCTCTGTCTTTGTGTTGTATGCGCTGCTGCAAGGTGCTGACCTGCTAACATCCACACTTTTTGCATGTTCTTCCATGTGCACCAGTACATACACACGCACGCGCGCATGCATGCGCGCACACACACATACACACAGAGTTACCAAACCCAGCTAAAGAAAGGCACAAACAGCATGGCAGGCATATGGACACTTTCTAATTTACATACAGGCTTCTACTTTTTTCCATAATCTCGTTTGTAAAAGAGACTCAGTAACATATTAATTGCAAAACCAGGAAGCAGAAGCCTCTCAGTTGAAAGTAGCAGCACCATGCTTTCATTCTCTCTTTTTCATTCTCTTATGAAGAGATTTCTGTGAAATCTGTTGGGATGGAACAGTTGATTCAATTTTAGTGGTAATTTGTGTCTGGCAACAGCACCAATTGACAGTTATTGAGTCATTGCTGGATTATGAAACCATGCCACCGTCACAAACAAACTGTGTGTATGACGCAGGATAGTGGACACAGGTTCAATTTGATTCCTTTTAACTACTGGTCATCGGAAAATACCAAATAGTGAGGGTTTGATGCTGAAAATATGATTTTTTTTTTAACAGTGTGTACACACATAGAGAGCAAATTCAAAGTGGAATCCAAGTCCTTGAGGGCTCACACAAATATTTTGGCATACGGCTGATTCTAACATTGTTTGCAAAGGAGATTCTTTTTCCATTCAAACTGTCCAGTAATGCTTGGTTTAACTTAAGTGCCACACAATTAAGGGTTGGGCAATACAGACCAAGCTGACACATATTAGTGTCCAAAGGGACACAAAATAAAGGACAACTTGCTCTCTGTTTGATTAAACACAGAGAATTGCAGGAACAGCAGCATGTCAGGTACTAAACTTGTAAATAAAAACAAGTCTCACATGGCCCCAAAGTGCAAAACCAGCTGTGATGGAGGCAGCAGCTTGAGTGTGGTCTCTTGGCTGCTCTGACACTCCGTGCTACAGGACTGTCGCTGAAGTCCACTTAACCTCTTTGGAACGAGATGACACCATCACATTACTGAGCCCCAGACAAAGTGCTTCCAGGATATGGTTTATCAGGACACTGAAGCCTAATCACACATCACAACACAGTGTTGTTGTCAAGTCAGCAAACCTTTAAGTTGAGTCTTGAGTCCCAACAGTTCAAGATTGTTTCTGAGTTAGATTCACTAAACAAAGACATAGTTGAATCTGAGTCCAGTTACCGAGCTGTTTCTGAAAAGACGGCAGGTGAACACATGCCGGCCCTCGCTCACAATCAAACAGTCTTTATCTGTGAAAAGGTCCAAGTCTTCTCCAGTCCACAAGTCTGAATGCAGTCAATAATCAAGTCCACGTCCAAGTCAGGTTCATCAAGTTCAAGTCTAGCCATGAGTCATGGACTCAAGTACTACAACACTGAACAAATAATTGCATCAACTTAGAGCATCAGTGACATTATCCCAGCAGTGATGACAGCTTTTCTAAAGTCACACGTCACTTGGTTAGCAAAGCCGTCATTAGTGTGATTATACCGATTGATCGTCTGACAAAGAGGAAAAGGCAGTTCCTCCAATTTTTTTTCAGGGGCCTATCACCAGCAAGGCATTGCTCAACAGTAACAACATTTAACTTTTAAATGTTCCTCGTGTGTCTCACAAAATCACTGTCCAGAGAGCTTTCTGTTTTTTATGCCCCTAAGCTGTGGAACTCTTTGCCTCTAGACATTTAAACGGCGAGCTCTCTTGATGTTTTTAAAACTAAACTTTAAGACTTACCTTTTTAATCTAGCTTTTAATTTGGAGTAATTTATTTTAAGCCCTGGACTGCATTATTATTATTTTAATCATTGCTTTAACATTTATTTATCTTATTTAATTATTTATTTATTTGTTCCCTGTATTCATCTGATATTGTCAATGCTACCTTATTTTAATTTCTCTTTCCACTCTTACTTATTTTATATATTATACTATGTTGATTTTATTTTATTTATAGTATTTTATTTATAATCATGCCTTTTATAACTTTACCATTGCTGTTGTTTTCTGTCTCTCTGTTATTTTGTGAAGCACTTTGGGCTGCATGTTTATATTTATGAAAGGTGCTATATAAATAGAGTTGAGTTGAGTTGAGTTGAGATGAACCTGTAGCGGAACATTTTAATAATGCTCTGGAGGGCATGCACAGTAGAAAATAAAGGCACAGTGCTTTTGAACACAGCTTAGTGTACAATTACTTTTGGGTTATGGAGGAAATGTGAATAAGTGTTGGCCCCCTTGCTTGCTACAAATATCATGAGGGTTTTTACTTGCGCTTCAAGACAGCCACCGATCAGCTTTCTGTCATATTGGACGACATGGCAGATAAAGAAAAAAAACGCTACGAGGAAAAAGAAGGACATAGAGAGCAAAGGGCAAACAGAGAGCCTGGCGTCTTGTGGCTCCCAAGCTACAATCTGATATTGACTTCTTTTGACATATATGAACCTCTTTTCCAGTTGGCTGCTGATTGGAAGGGAGCGTCCACTTTCTCTGTGTGCTCATAAAGCACTGAAAGGATGGAAGAGGGGTGGTGGGGGATGGGGGGTTACAGGGATGGGAGCAGAGGGCCTTAGTGTTTAGTGAAGCGCAACAAACAACAGCCAGCAAACAGTAAAATCAAACCACTGGAAGGTAGGGGATGCCATGGGGAAACAAAGGGGGGTGTGGGGAGTCTAAACATTAGAGGCATTTAAGATTGGATGTTAGCACATCAGTGTCAGCCTGGGTCAGTGGCTGCAGAGCGAGGCAGGGAGGTAATGGCTCCCCAAATTGGATTTATTTTAGCTGAGGCATTGTAAGAGAGGGGACAGTTCTCCTGAAGGGTCTCTCTATAGTCCCGAGGAGCCCAGAGGTTAATTTAGCAGGGCAAGAACTGCCTTTTCCTCTTGCACTTCTACTTTATGTCTTCATCTCTATAAATCCTTTCCTCATCTTTCTAGCAATTCCCTTGTCACTAACTTGAAGTCTGGTTTTGCAGAAGATGAGATAAACATCGCAGCATACCTGTGAAAATCCTCCTCGACTGCAGATCCCTCTATAAACAATTTCCTCGTACAACTTAGAAGGGAAGTTTCTCTGTTCTGCGATTGCATTTGTAGGCAAAGGGAAACCAAAGCTTTAAAAAAAAAAATGCACTCCCACTCCCACAGCAGGGTGTCTTTGTAGCTTTGAAATGGTGTGTGTGTCTACAGAGTGAGTTTGTGTGTTAGTTGTGGGATTGGATAAGTGAGACCAGGCTTGCTGCCAAAGGGAGAGAGGAAGGTGAAAGAGAAGAGGGAAGAAAGAGAAACAGAAACAGAGACAGAGGGATGTTGCTTGTTGGGCTTTGTTGTCTTCCCTGTAGATGTAAAAGTGTGGAAGTTGTGAGCAGGCGCACACTCTTTGCTGGGATCAAAGTCATCGTCTCTGTAGAAGCCCTGCTGTTGTACATCCAGTTCTACCACATCCTCATCGATCTTAAGGATGACATCTCTTGTTTACAATTAGAGAAAAACAGTCAGCCCGTGTTTTTACCACTCTCTGCCTGCTTTTTTTTCTATTTTACCCTGAACTCCCCAGAGAGAAATGTCGATCCGTGTATTTTTACAGAGAGGTGGTTTGTGTGAGACAGTGGATAAAAGTGCCTGAGGTAGGAAGGGAGGCTGCTGCAGCATCAACAGGCCTATTCTTTCTTATTCTTTCCCCCGTCTCTCAGCTCAAAGGCAGGCTCCATGAGCACTGACAACCATGACGGTCACAGGTCCTCACCAACAATGACTAAGATTTTCTCTCTCTGTCTCTTCTCCAGGCTGACTCGGGGCCTCGTGGGACCAGCAGGGAACGTCTGGGTGGAGAGGGTGTCCTCTCCCAGGAGAAGGGTGGCCCCTCAGTCCCTGCTCATCTCCTGGGAAACCCCTATGCCTTTGGTCTCACCCCCGGTGCTGTCATGCAGGATTCACGTTTCCAGCCCCTCAAGTGAGTCACACGCCGCTCAGGATGTTTCCCTGGATGTGCAGAGTGAAAATATTCAGATTCTGAAAAGTTTTACTTTAGCTTGACCGATAATAATGGACTTATTTAGACCCGTCACAGATGTAACTTGGTGAATGTCCTTAGACACTTCAACATATACAGATACACGCCTATTTTAAGCAGAACCTACACTGTTGTCATTATTTGGACCATGTTCTGCTGGATCCCTTACTGTAGTATACAATACTCTGAATCCTGTCAGGAGCACATACTGCAGAAAACCACAACTGAGCAGATGATGATACATAGAAAACTGGTTGACAATGTACAATAATGTTAAATAATCTGAGACAAAATTTAATTTCCATTCTCAATTAGGTGTAAGGTCCACATAAAAATGTTCTCTTCATCACAGAAAATGATTCGCTATATCTGCTGCAATATTGGTAAAAATATGTATCTTAACACTGAATCACTATCAAACTCAAACATCCCTTATCACTTCTGCTCTAGTCTCTACATGCTTGAATATAAGTGTACAATCAATTATTCATGGCTTTACAAAACTCAGTAGAATAAGCATCTGCTGCAAACATTAGTTTTGTTGGCTTTGGTGCTGAGGATAATGAGAATTTATTGCTTGTTTGTGCAAATGGGTTATTTTGCACAAGTCTGCGACACACAAGCAGACTAACTTTACTTTTTTGTTCCCTTATGGATGTCTTTCTTTCAGTTTGCCCAGACAGTTGCCTAATGCAGTGCCCCCTGGTCCGGTACCAGAAGAGTACCTCCGTGGTTTCCGGCCCTACGCCACGACTGAGGATGCCCTCCGCATGCCCTCTTTGCCCCTGGGCCTGGACCCTGCCACTGCAGCTGCTGCAGCTGCCTACTACCACCCCAGCTACCTGCCCCACCCCTCCTTCACGCCATACAGGTGAGTGTCTGCAATAATTTGTTTTGTTGACGGGGCACTAATTTCTTCTGAGAGCAAATTGTGCAAACGAGTGCTTATGACTACGCTAAGATTTTGCATGGCTTATACTCAGCAGTAAACACATTAGTGTATAGGTGAGCTTGAATTCATACTCCCAGAGGTAAAACAATTTGTTGATGTTCTTTATTCCTGTATTAACTGGACGGGGGGCTTTATTGAGCAAAAGGGAGACGTGATCAGACAAATGTCAGTTCAGTAAGAAAAAGCTTTGCTTAAAGAGGAGACAACGTGACACACACAGATACAAAATGAAACAAAGTCATAGTGTCAGCATGTGCAGGAAGGAAGTCAGCTAAAACAAAGGCCATCAAGTATCACTTAAAACAATTACATTCTCACCCTGAGCACTGAGAGTTAATCATTGTGGGTGCCCCGAGACTTCAATGAAAGCTCTCTTTACTGCATCATCTGACACGGTGCTGCTTAGAAGCCTCTGTTGGAGAATATCCTGGTCAGCTGTGTCAAAATGCTTTTAAGAGATTGATTTAAAAATAGATTGACATCACTTTTTCTGCCAAAGGTTGCAGTTATGACATACACAACCTTCAGAGCTGCGGTAATGATGCTTTAGTGTTTGCTGAATTTGCATCAAACAGAAACAGGTTTTTAGAGAGATTTCAAAACACTTCGCTCCCGATACAAAGACCCGTTGTCTCTGTCTGGGTTTGACATATGGATAAAATATAAATATAAAACAATCAAGCATGGCTGGGTTACCTCTTAACTCAATCTATCTGAAGCTTGTTCATGCATGAGTAATTACCATAAAAGCATCACTGAGTTTTGAGTACATCTGGAATAAGGCACAGTTGGCTCACCACCGTGGCTTTATTCTTTTAAAGGACATTTAGGTTTTGTCTCAGGTTCTGATGTTTCTTAAAGTGACAGCCAAGTGATATTGCAGAGGAAATGCAAGCAGTAAAAAAACATCTGAGCGCAGTATTTGTTTAAAAATACATTAATTTTTAAATATATACTGTGTAAGATCATGCAGTGTGTGTATGTGTGTGTATGTGTGTGTGTGCTGAGATGGATCTCGCTTGCTTTGGGCAATCACACAGGCTGCATGCTCCGGTCTGTCAACCCAGCAAGATCAGAGGACTGCAGCACCCATCACACACTGCGCTGTAATGGATTTAATGAGGGGATGAGCAGTGGATGTCACACAGACACGCACACACACACACACACACACACACACACACACACACACACACACACACACACACACACACACACACACACACACACACACACACACACACACACACACACACACACATATATACAAAAACACACATAAGCGCACAGCACAGTCTCCTGCTAGCTGCTGGGCGGTGATTGAGGTTAGCTGACAGACTCTGCTGCTTTCCTGAAAGATGGAGTACTCTGTGATGTCACACGCAGGTTAATGAAAGTGAATGCTGCGCTGTCACACAGGGAGACTGACTCTTTCTCTTTCTCGCTCGTCTTGTTTTGTCTTATTGCAATCCTCTTCTCCCAGGATGGACGACCCGTTCTGCCTCTCTGCTTTGAGGTCACCTTTCTACTCGCTACCAGCAGGGGGAGCTTTACCCCCCATGCATCCCTCTGTTCACATGCACCTACAGGGGGTCCGCTACCCTGGAGACTTCACACACCCTTCACTGTCAGCACTGCAGTCTGAGAGGTAATGTCCCTTCATTTGACATATGCATACAGTCAAAAAGTAACAGCACAGTAGATCTCATCAGTGTGCTGTGATGAAGGATTGTCATTTCCAATTTCACAGACGTCTTCTTTCTACCTCTCCTTCTACATCCACTCTTTTTGTCAGGCTTCAGCTGGAGGATGAGCTGCGGCAGAGAGAGCGGGAGCGCGAAAGGGAGCGAGAAAAGGAGAGGGAACGCGAGCTGGAGAGAGAGAAGGAGCGGGAGAGGGAACGAGAGCGAGAGAGGGAGCGAGAGAAGGAGCTTGAGAGGGAGAGGGAGCGTGAGCGAGAAAGAGAGCGAGAGAGGGAGCGGGAGAAGGAGAGAGAGAGGGAAAAGGAGCTGGAGAGACAGAAGGAGAGGGCACTGAGGGAAAAGGAGCTGCAGGCATCCAAGGCCATGGAGAGCCACTATCTGGCTGAGCTCCATGCCATGAGGGGGCAGGAGGACCGAACCAAGCCTGAGAGGCTCACCCCAAATCGGGCTGGTAGGTGGCTGTTCTGCCCCTGTAGCTTCCTTGAGCTACAGCCGTACTGCTCGTCAACACTTGCCCCTATAAACACTCTGTATGCTTTAGAATGGAAACTAATGGCAGATTTATAGATGCCTTTATTGAGAGAGAATATATTTGCTACACTTAATGATAATCCGTTGTTTGCTGTGCCATTCTGCATTTCAGATACAAACATTTTCTGGTTTTCTTACTCTTATGTCACTTTGAAGGACATATTTTGGGGTTTGGAAAATGGCTGGACAAATATTGATATTTTCTACATGTGACAGCCACTTCTGCCCCATTCTAACACTTTATAGGATGAGTTAATTATAAGAGAATGGATTAAATAATCTGCTAAAATTGTCAGTTCAAGCTCTAAAACTCACTGTTATTCCCTATTATCTGCAGATAAAACCAAAGAGCTCGCCCCCCCTGCTCCGAAACCAGTCCCCTCTGGGCTCCACTCTTCAATGGTCCAAGCACATCATCCCATCCCCGGTCTGATTTCAGGCCACGGCCACTACATGGGGCCCGGCGCTGTAGGGGCTGGGCTCTCTGCCTCACTGCTGGGTCCGAGGAACAATGAGGAGGAGAGGTGGTTGGCCCGGCAACGTAAGCTGCGGCAGGAGAAAGAGGATCGTCAGTACCAGGTGTCTGAATTCCGCCAGCAGGTTCTGGAGCAGCACCTAGACCTGGGTCGGCCAGCTGACTCAGCAGATCACAGGACAGACTCACACAGGTAAGACAGCAGTCTAGCCCACATGTGCCGGGATTTAGAATCAGACATCTTTGGCACTGTTTATTTCCACATAACCAGGAATAAGCATTTTTCTAGTGTTATCTGAAACAATCAAGCTGCACCGGGGGTCTTTTTCACACGAAAACGAATGTGTGTTCTCTGTGCAAACACTATTTATGGGGTGTTTGGCTGCCTCTGCTAGCCCAACAGGGACAGTTGTGCCTGTGTTTTGAAGCCTCGGAAGCTGGCAGGCTTTAGAAGTTTGTTTTCAGGCAGGACTGGAAAAAAGATAAACCCTGTCAGAAGCGTCACGTCGACTCTATTTCTGTCCAAGCCTCCTTCCAGGCCTGACATGTGGGCAAACAGGCAGCTATGTTTAGGTTTGTTGCAGGGCGTAAAGAGGGGTCCTGATGACTGCTGTTTCATGAGTAGTTCACAGGGGTTTCAAACAGGCAGCGAGTTGGACAGCTAAGATACACAAAGGCTAATTCTCAGCTAATCCTCTCAACCTTGCACAGCATAAGCTCCCTGCTTACCCTCCTGTTATTGTGCCGGTGCCTGTGTTTGTGTTTGTGTTGTTGTGTTTAAATCCAGAGTGAGGTTGTGGTTAATGCTGAACTGGTAGGACAGGAGAGATACACACACGCCTGCTATCAGTAACCCTACGGTATAATCACCCAATCACAGCTCACAGGCTGCAGATTGAAGATAACACACACATTTACTCACCAACACACAGTAATGCAAACACAAACAGGGAGGCTTTGATAATTTGACTGGTCATGCAGTGTTTCTTCCCGCCAGGTCTGATTTGGAAAGAAGCTTGAGACAGTGTCCATCAGCCATCTGCCTTTCTTTCCTCCTTACTGTTGCCATTTTTACCACCATCATTCCATTATTTCTCTTCATGTCTCTCTTTTTAATTAATTAACTTCTCTCTCACTTTAACAAGGATGATATGATAAATCAATCTTCTTTCTCACCCTCCCTATGTCAGTCATTTTCCACTCCACCTATCCGTCTGTCAGGAGAGCATTTTCCCTGGCCTCTTCTTTAGTCAAAGCTCTGTGAACTTCCTTTCTTCATCTGTGCACGTTTGTGTGTATGTGCATATGCATGTGTATATGCCTGTGCATGCCTGCGCCCCATACTACAAGGACCCAACAGATCAAAAACACGCCTGCATTTCTGGAGGACATTGTGTGCCTTGGCCACATCCTCAATCTGCTCTGGGCTACTCTGTCTGAGCTTGATAACACTGCTTTGCGCGCGCGCGCGCACACACACACACACACACACACACACACACACACACACACACACACACACACACACACACACACACACACACACACACACACACACACACACACACACACACACACACACACACACACACAAGCACCCACTGACAAGGATGAAGGGAAACGGGCAAGGTGTATGAGCACTGTGGTGTTTCTCTGTACTGCATAGGTAAAACGAAACATCTGTCATTTTTCAGAGGCTGTGTATTTCCAACAGATAAAAATGACCCCGTTCCTTTGCATTTGTACAGATCCGTACCAAATCACCATGAACCAGGAAGCCGGGACCTCCACCCTCATCTAGGTGCCCCTCCTCCCCTCATTTCCCCAAAACCTCCTCAGCCTCTGCGGGACCACCACCCTCCGCCCCCCACTACCCTGTGGAACCCTGCATCTCTCATAGAAACAGCCACAGAGTCCAGACGTAACCACGAGCCCTCGGGGATGGGACACTACGAGCTCAGCAGACTGCCTCCAGCGCCCTCCAAGTACGAGGACGGAGTACGGCGGAGGGAAGGGGGAGTCATGGAGAAGTATGCCCCTCTGAGAGGTCCTCCGGGCCTGCCTGAGCCCAGCACGTTCCTCGCTGATCTGGAGAAATCCACACAGAGCTTCTTCAGCCAGCAGAGGGCATCGCTGTCCTTGACTAGTCAGTATGAATTGGAGGGGGCTGTTAAAAGAGGAGATGCTGGATTTAAGAGCCTGCAGGGACACCCGGGACACAGCAGACATGGACAGGGATTAGGATTGGTCGCTGGGTCGGGGATTGGACAGGTACCCACACTGTCGATGGGTCCAGAAACAACTCTGATCTATGACGAGTTCCTGCAGCAGCACAGACGGCCGGTTAGCAAGCTGGACCTGGAGGAGAGAAGAAGAAGGGAGGCCAGGGAGAAAGGTACACACCATATGTACACTGCTGCACTGCACCTGATAACTTTCACTCTTGTACGAGTGTTTTTATTGTTTTAGTTTATTTTTATGGATGTAGTGTTTCTATCAGTTTGATTCCCTATCAGCATGATTAATCACTTTCAAGCTCCACTGGTAAAAGACAGGAAACGCCTTCAACCTGCAATTGTTAGAAAAACCTTAACACTGAAAGAACTCTGACCTTTAAAAAGCTAGATAAGAGCTTTGCTCATAGCCCTTCCTCACTTCCTGAGTGTAGAAGAGTGCAGAAGTAATACTTTCTTTTTCTTTTAATTGAGGTTAATGTTTGTCCTTTGCCTTTATTGATTAGACAGATGAGTGGGGTCAACATATAAATAAAAGCTGAGGATCAGGGTTGAAGACAGGTCATTGTGTCCAAGACTTTACCTCGGTATACAGGGCACCTGTTCTATCAACTATGCCCATGTAACTGTTTCATTACTATGCTAAACGTGTGCCCATGAACACGTTTCATAGTTGCATTTAATTAGTGTCAATTTTTCTGTAGAAGTCTTCTGTGACAGTTTGTCTCCCTGTAAAAACATAAAAAAAAATGTGCATTTGACTGACAAAGTAAGAGTCGAGTCGAGGTCTTCTCTTCTGATTATTTGAAGCTTTCCTCTCTGCTGGCAGCTCTTGTTTGATTTAACAGTTGCACTTTGTCAGAGGACTTAAAAGTGGAGTGTCATTAGTGACCTGTTTGTTTGCTGCAGGTTACTACTATGAGCTGGATGACTCATATGATGAGAGTGATGAGGAGGAGGTGAGAGCCCATCTCAGGAGAGTAGCAGAGCAGCCGCCACTCAAATTGGAAGACTCCACAGAGGTAAGTCACCTTCTAAAACATATGCTTTCTGTGCTGCCTATCATGTAGATACACTTTAGAACTCCTGGAACAAAAAAAACAAAATCCCTCACTGAGGTCTTTTGTCCCATCTCTGCACAGAAACTGGACTTCCTGGGAGCTTTTGGCCTCACCACTATGGGCCGGCGAGATGAGCTGGTGCATCAGAAGAGAAGGAAGAGGAGGAGAATGCTTAGGGAGCGAAGCCCCTCGCCGCCTGCCTCACAATCCAAACGAACACCCCCTCCTCCTCCCCACCTCATCACGCGCTTCACCCCAGAGGAGATGGACAGAGCACCAGAGCTGGAGGACAAGAAGCGCTTTCTAACTATGTTCAGACTGTCCCACGTCACTGTGCAGCAGAGGAGAGGTAAGAACGTTAGATAGAAACATGCAGATGAGAGGAAATGGGCCGGTACTCCGTCACACACTTTTAATTTACTTGAGCAGCATATCCACTGCAGGAACTCTCCCCCAAGGACTGGGGACTTTTAAAGATACTCAGTGTGATTCCACTGGTTACAGGGTCTTAATGAAGTCCCTGGAAATTTCTTGTACCCATAAAAAAGTTTCCTCCTCTGGGGATAGGGATAGCACTTGTGTTAGTATAGGGACTTTGGGGAAGATCTTGCTGTGCTGAACATTTCTCATTTCTGATTGGTAGAATACAGGCATGGCTTGTTTTACACAACAATTAATCTGTCTCATCTTCATGGGTGTTTAGACCTTTGTGGAAGCACAGTCAATTGAAGGAACCTTTTAAGTCCTTTAAAAAAAGCTCCTGAGAATAAAGTCCTAAATTCTTAAGTGGAAATTCAGCATTAGTCATGTTTAGATCTACTTTAAGAAACCTGGTGATTGTTTACCAACTGTTTTGTTTAATTATGTAGAAGTAATTAATTCCAGGAAGACTTAACCGTGCACAACAATCCCTCTTAGCTATTCTTAATTAAATAAACCATGGCTATTTCTCAAATAAAATCCCCAAGACAGTCCTTCAGTGCCTTCAGCAGTACAGTTTCAGAATTAAAAGAAGGGACTAATTGTTGATTTTTTTACATTGACAACACTTACATTATCCCACGGCATCACAAGTGCTTCAGGAAGCCATCTAGAAACCGCTGCATCAAAGAGCTGACCCAGTGCCCTTTACAACACACAGAAACATCCTTGCTCATTACTCATATCATGTCTCCTCTCTTTGCTTTTCATTTGGCAGAGTAAAAAAAGAAGACTGATTGCACGCTTGTTTAGCTTTTAGAGAGCAGTAGTCATCCTCAGTCGGCTCTAGATCCTGCTGACACTTCACTTCAGCTGAGCCCTGCCTGCTTTAAATGCACCGTCTGCTCATTAACATGTTGACTCAAGCCTGTAAGGCAATCATACAGAGGTCAAACAATGAACATGTCTGCCTTAAACCTCTATATTATATGCAGCATATATTAAACAGTGTATGCATAATGTAAAGCTTTACAGTGCCCTAGTTAGCAGAGCAGGCTACTGTCAAGGTTCAGTCTCTAGACACTTACATACACATGCACACACACATTCTGACGAGGAATTGGGAGTGGCAGCAGTGGGCTTACAGTGATCCTCGTCTAATCCTTTTGATTTACTGTTTGCTGCCTACAGATGGCAGCGCACAGCCTCCCACACTCCACCTCCTTACACACACACACACACACACACACACACACACACACACACACACACACACACACACACACACACACACACACACACACACACACACACACACACACACACACACACACACACACGCCAATGAAGAGAAATAGGTGCTTGTGAAATAGTGAATAACTGCATACAGCAGGACTAATGCAACAAAGATTGACTTGTCATGTTGTCTCTCTCTCTTTCAGATAATGAAAGGGTGGTGGAGCTGCTTCAGGCCATTAAAGAAAAGAGCGTAACCTTGGATACCATCAGGCATGCCCCTCATCCGCTGTGTAAGAGCCCTCCAGCAGCGCTCTCTGGTGAGACTAATGAACAAAAACATGCACACTGTGGTATCAGGTTAGAGTTGTGTCTCGTCATGTGTTCAGTTTAGTGTATCAGGATGGGAGATGCATTGACACTTTCTTATCGCAGTGCTCCATCTGTAGTGATGTTGATCTTGACCTCTTCAGGACTAACACATGTTTCAATGATTACAGATTCTACATTAGCCCCGCCTCCCTCTGAATCAGAAGACTACCACAGTGTCAGACCACATAGCCCCCCCTCGCAGTGCCCAGCGTCCCCCAATGGCCATCCAAAACCCCTCGGGGAAACATTAAGACCAAAGGAACCCCCCTCTCCAGCTGTCTACCCAGACAAGGCCCGGGGGCCCGGTGAGGGGCCGATCTCTAAGAGGAGCTCCAGCCTGCTGAACAGCTTGCGGCCTCCGCTCCCCCTGCAGGCAAAAGAAGGTCTTCACAGCGTCAATGGACGCACCAAACCCTGGGATAGCTTCACCCCAGAGGAATTTGCTCAGCAGTTTCATGAATCAGTGCTTCAGTCCACTCAGAAGGCTCTGCAGAAACACAAAGGTAAGCGGCACAAGCTGCAGTCACAGAGATAGATCTGATGATGGACTGCATTTATTATTTAGACTCAGATTTGATCTGAATATCAGGTAGTTTTGTTGTCTAATGAATGAATCAATAATTTGGTCAGAAAATATCAGGAAACAGTATAAGTGCTATTATAGATTTGATTCTTTGATAAAGAATCATCAGTCCAAAGCATTAAAAAGACAAGGAAAGCTGTATTTTATTGAATTACCATAAACGTTTGGTTATTAAATCTATAACTGAAATGATTAATTGATTAATGGAAGCAAAATAAGTCAGCAACGCCAAAGAAGTCCCAGCTGTAAATGCAAATGTTTGTATGATTGGTTTTATGATGCTAAAAGAAAGTCCTTTGGTCTGCTAAAATAATGAATCAATTATTTACAAAAAAAAAACAACCTGCTGATGAACCAGTCTTGAAGCTAATCATTATTTAAGCTCTGGCTTAATTGACTCATGCTCTCCCTTCTTGTCCTTCAGGTGGAGCCTCAGGGATGTCGGAGTCGTCTCACCTCCAGGAGTCGTCTGTTCACTATAACATTCCAGAGCTTCAGAGCACCCCGGGCAGACCACCACAGCCTCACTCACATCCTCACACGAACACACATCCATTTCCACATCCACTCTCACACTCTCACCCCCAGTCCAACGGGCAGCACTTCTCCGTTCAACACCACCGGGAGGCCTCAGGGACAAGGGAGGACCTGTCGGGTCCAGATGACTCTGAGGAGGAGGATGATGAGGAGGAAGAGGAGGCTCCTGTTTCAAAGTGGCAGGGGATTGAATCGATATTTGAAGCATATCAGGAATATGTTGAAGGTGAGCAGGTTCTATTTTTCTTCTATGCAGTATCAAGGTTTTAATCAATTCAACTGTGAATCCAGCACAAAACTATGAACTCAAGGTCCAAACAAAAGACAACACAGTGCAGAATAACATCTACAGTGTTCACAATTCATCTACAGTATATTTATGTGTACCATACCAGTCAGGGTATCATCCTGTTTGTTTCATAACATCCTAAAAGTGCTGGTACAGGGCTTCATTACTTAAGTCAAAGTATAGATCCTCCTGGTCAAACATTACTCCAATACAAGTGAAAGTTGTTCCATCAAATTATACTTGGGTTTAAGTACTGCAGTACATGTTTTTAAAAATACTTAAGTATTCAAAGTACTTCTTAAAAAAATCTCAAAACATATTTTCACAAAGCACGAGTGCAGTCAGGGATGCATTGTTGTACATTCTTCTACATTATGTTTATCTAGAAAACATTATTTCATATCTAAAAAGTATACCATGAAAATATAAATGCAACTAAGTTGTTCATCTGGAATCAAACCAGTGTGTTAGCTACAGACCTGGACATGCTTTCTCAGGTTAGATGGTGATGTTTTGTAGGCTGTGATGAAATTTGTGTGGTAAACAGATCAGAGACTTACAACAATACGAATCATTCTTTATTCAAAAACCTCAAACGTTGGTTTAAAATATGGCCATGGTGCTCAGGTAGAGAATCATCATCCTTCTCAGTCATAGCAATCATTACCAAGACTAAATAGACTGACTGATCTGAATAACGTTTAATCTACGCTCAACAGAGGTACGGCTACACCACTGAGACAAACCAAACACAAGTACAGGAACAGTTTATGGTCTTTGGGATCTGATTTCAGAAAAGAAAAATCATGAGCTGACTTTGAAACAAAAGTAGTGAGTAACTAGAGCACTGATAGAAATTTAGTGGAGTCAAAAGTATGATATTTGTCTTTCAAATGTAGTGGAGTAAAAGTAATACGTTCCCCCCAAAAGTAATACTCAAGTAAAGTACAGATACTAAAAAAATGTACTTAAGTACAGTACTGAAGTAAATTTACTTTGTTACAGTCCACCACTGATTATATCCTATGGTGCAGTTTGTTAAATAAATGTGTTGAAATGTTGTGTTCTTAAATTAATAACAATCAGGCACATTTTATTCTAGATTTACATTCATCTTAACAGTTGTTGTAGCATTCTCTTGCCACTAGAGGGTGGTATTTTCTTCTAATTCAGTCATATGTAGAAAATGTATTTTTAGGATTTACCAGAAATCAACTCAAGATTCTACCTTGCTCTGTATACGTTTTCTGTTATAAATGTCCCTTTGTATGGATGTAGAAATAATATAGATTCTGAAAAGGTGCCCAATTTCATTCTCTTCAAGTCTAAACTCTCTTTCTCTCCTTCACAATTTTAACCTTTTTTTATTCTGTCTTGTAGAGCAAAGTTTGGAACGACAAGTGTTGCAGAATCAGTGTCGAAGACTAGAAGCTCAGAACTACAACCTCAGTCTGACTGCTGAGCAGCTGTCTCACAGTATGGGGGTAAGACACACAAGCAATGCTACTGTAATTGTGCTTTGTCAAACAGTGTGATAGTTTTATTGATTATTACCACCTACATATTTCACTTCGACTTCTTTTAAGGTTCTACATCACATGCACATGTAGGCTGGGTGAAAAACATAAAGTGGTTTTGCTTGTATTTGCTCCTTTTGTGTTGCTATCATCCTCAGTGTTATCTTGTTTTTGTATTAACCTTTGTCATATGTCCTCGGTCTGGTCCTGCAGGAGCTGATGTCCCAGAGGCAAAAGCTGGCGGTGGAAAGGGAGAAGCTACAAGCAGAGCTGGAGCACTTCAGGAAGTGTTTAACGCTGCCACAGACACACTGGCCGAGAGGGGGCCATTACAAGGGCTACCCTCCCAGGTGACCCCGACACGCCCACCATATGGCCCCCAGGCCCTGCCCAGCGCCCCTTTCAGACTGACACCAGAGTTTATTTTTCATAGCCCGGTCCACATGGCTCCATGGAGGAGAACATGCCTGGCTAGTTGGGATGAATGAGTGAATTAATGAATGAATGGAGTGAATGGACAGATGGATGATGCAGGACCATACAGTGAAGGACCGGCGGTCTTGTGGCCAGCCAGGGACTGTGCCACGAGCCACTGGTGTGTGCCAATGTAGCCAACCCTGACATCAGTGAGAGTGTGGGACAGGAGCACCTGAAGATCAACACAAACACACACAAAGAACACACATGCACCTGCTTCTCACAGCGTCTTCAGTCCCTGCCGCTTTGCTGTTCGCTCCTTGCATCCCTCACCACCACAGCTTCACAGACAATCCTGCCAATGAGGGAGCAGCTGCTCCACCAAGGCTGTTGTCAAAAGACTTGAACGCTCCAAAGGCTTCTGGCCAGTCGGGACTGAATTTTACCCCCGTGGCCACATGAGCTTTTTGAACTGGAAATGCACTTATGAATAAAAGCTGAAGAACTACCTGGTGGTACTGTGTTACAACAGAGAACTGTTCAAAATTAGGGAAGAACTTAAAAAAATGCACATTTTTGGAAAGAATTAAGGAAATGTTTTATTTCGAAATAGAAAATTTGAGAATAAGAATTTTAAAAGGTGCTTCAGCCTTGTATTGTAAATAATATGAAGACTTAAAAGAATTTTGTATGTTTTTATTACTTTAATCATTTTTCTTTTAAAAGAAAAAAAGCCTGCCATTTTTATATGTTTATGCTTTTTGGGTTGGAAAAGAAAGCCTTGCTTTTAGTGTTTGTACTGCTGCTGGCCAGAACAGCTCATTTTGAGACATTTATCTGAGAGAGAGAGAGAGAAAACAGGATACACACTCCGCCTTTCACTCTCTAACCCATCCTCAGCCACCCCATATAGCATCTGAGCTCAGCAAAGATTACCCAGAGGTCCTGAGACACTGCTTCTGTCCTCTCATCCCCCTCTGTCACAGCAACGTGTGTCTGTTTGAATGTCATGTCAGAAACCTGTTGGCATGATAAGTTGGCTAAATATCATACAGAAACCAGCTGACATCCACAGTGACATGTTTTCTTTTAATTGTTTTCTTTTTTTTTACTTTGACATACTTGATTATTTTGTAAAGACATGAAGTCTCTTAAGCAGCCAGCTGAAGAATCTGTGTTTGATGCTTTATCCTTCCACTGGACCTGCCACTTAAGTTTTTAGACATTTTGTTAACATTGGACTCAAACGATACAACGGTTTGCATAATGTTACGCCTTACAAGATCAAGCCCTTATCAGCAGCCATGAGACACAGTGCCAAAAAGAAAAGCTGTAGCGTATTGGACTTTTAATTTGAGACAGCCAAACATTCAAATTGCAATGGCCATCTTCCAATTCTGGACACCACCATCATTGATCTTTGACCCGTTCTGGGACCATCATAATTATCAAAGTTGCCAACATGTTATAAATCACAGAGCAGATTCAAACTGAGCATTTCTTTGAGGATATGAAATCAGATGAACCTTTCCTGAAACCTGTTTACAACCCTCTCCTGCTCTTATACGCTGTAACACATGCAGTTAGAGACCCCAAAAAGCCACCTAAAGGTTTATAAACCATTGCTTTGGAGTAAAACTGCACAAGCAAAAGTGGTCAGATAGTTGGTGATGAACTTTGAAAATGTGCAGAACATTCATTCGTAAAATCACTGAAGCACAACTCCCCCCTGCATACAGTTTATCAATAAAGTGCCTCAAAGATTTGGGAGCATGTGAATGAGTTGTAGTCTACACGTTGGACATTGTACTCTTAGCATCAGTGATCAGGGACTTTACATTTCAGAGTGTCTTCTGTACGTCTCACATCTTTTCAATTTGTGCATGTCAAGAAACCACACAAGGCCCCTTTATTCAAAAGCATCCCCAAGAATCAATGTAAGCCAGTTTATCAGATGGATCCAGAGTGTAGCTTGTCTTTCATACGGAGCAGAAGAGTGCAGCCTGTCAGTCAATAAGGGGGTCCATAAGCTGAGGTAAGCTGCCAACAACCTGGGGAGGGAGGTGCAGTACAGCAAGTCACCCCCCACTCACTCAGCCGCCCTGTGTCTCTCCAGCCCGCGCACGCCGATGCAATAGCCCCATCACTCAGTGGAGGATGTCTAGATGCTGTGAAATCCTGTTTTTAAAATGTACTTGTTTGAATTCATTGTAATGTAATATATTCTTTGTTGAATGTAGTAATTAGGTATTTATGAATATATGGCTGTGATTTCAGACAAAAAGAAAATAAAATATTTCAAAAATGTTCAATATCAACTTTTGTCTGTTTGTGAAACTCTTGCTCGGTAAGACAAACACAAAAAATAGACAGGGTTCCCACTCTTTTCCAGGACATTTCCGGGACATTTTCAGTGATGATCAAGCTTGTATAACAGTCTAAATATAGTTCCTAAATAAAAAATTTGTAAAATCTTAAAAATACGCACCGGTATACAATTGTATTTGAAGATCTCTCAAAAAAGTTTAAACTGGCTTCCTGCATGGCGATTTCTATTATGATCAGCGATGTCTACAACGTGCAGTTTCTGTGCAGCTGTGTCACTGTTTATTCCGTTTGTTTTCACTACTGGGTGTTTGCACTCATACTAGCTACAGTACGGTAACTGAGCTCTCAGCCTGCAGAGAAAGTTGTGAGGCAGATTTGGGGTCCAAAACATCTGTCCATATCATCATTTGTTATTTGAAATAGAGAAAGACAACTTTGTGTCTTGGCAACATTTCTTTTAGCTGTGAATCCGGCAGAGCTCCTAACACAACTAACAGATGGACAATATGAAGTCTGAAAATGAGCATTATACCTCTTCTTAAAGATTGGTCAAATGTCCCTGAGGACTTACATTTGTAGATTTTAATAAAGTACATTACTATTCAGAAAAAAACAACATTAACCCTGTTCTGCTCACCGATGGATGCAGCCACATTACTTTTTTTGAGAATACATGCTTGCTGACTTTCAGTTATCTTTAATGCAAACATGAACACTTTTCATTAGTTAGTATTTATGTTTTGCCTTTAAATTACTTGCACTTGTCATTGATTTGTTGTAAAAGCACTGAAAATCAAAAAGCCAAAACCAGGAAAGTTAAGTTTTATTTTGAGCTGTCAAAAAAACAAGACTAATAAAAAAAAAGCAATTTTGGCTTCTTTCGTCCAGCTAATGACTTAGACAAGCGGCAACCTCCGGTCTCAAACTATGATGCCCATGCGGAAGTGTTGCTTGGCTCTACGTAGCTAATCTCTCTATCAGCACACACTGTACGGGGGCTGAATTTTTTTCTAACGCAACGGTTCAGAAGATATTAAGATTATGAGTTTTGCCCAAATAAGGACATGACTGACTTGACTACCGGACGGGAACACATAGCTGTTGGCTAAGAGGCTCAAACTCCTCCCCTTTACGTCACACTTTGACTGGTTGAGTTACGCATTTCCAATATGGCTGCCGTCGTCGATTGGCTTCAAAACAGCGCTCAGGAACAGATGGGTGACGTCACAGACACTAAATCCATATTTTATACAGTCTATGGACTCAGATAAACAATCATTTACTGTAATTATGCATCATAGTACAACAAATTTGAGTATACTTATCTTTAACACAATTTTGAAGTAAACCTCAACCAAAACACCTCTCACACATATACATTTATTTAGTCAAATGCTACAAAATTGTACATTTTTAAATGTGAACAAATGCCAAACAGAACATGAAGTCCAGATGCTGTTTCATGAACAGAAACAAATACAAGTTTCCCTAATATAAAACAGCTTCTTGGAAAGGCAGTGTAAAACTGACTTTGTTTCAATCAGATATCCATATAAATCCTGGGGAATTCCACTTCTGTGCTGACAGTCTGAGTATTAAAGAGCCTCACGAGTCAGGACACACCTCAGCCTATGGCTGCAACCCCAGAGCAGGAGAATATCCACACCTGTTGATCTGGCTCTGATCTTATGCATCAGTAGTCTGTAAACTGACCTTTACTTGAACCAGGCTGAAGATTGGACCGTAGTTTGAACATGCAATTGAGAGAGTCGAGAAGAAACGATCGTATGGTGTTGATTTCCATCAGAGTGAGGTTGTCCAGCTACAGAGTGAAGAGGCACAGTGAGACAGGAGACACGCTCAGTTTAACACTAAACTGTTGGATATGAGAAAAACATAGCGTTTGTTTAATTAACTTGATGATGCTCCCTAAAGCTTAAAATGTCAGTGCTTGCATTTATCTTTAAGTCTTATCAGTTCAATTTCAAATGCCATTTGAAATGAAGATGTAAATGCAGAGTTTGAAGCTTTGTTATTAACATTCAAGCCGTTCAGCTCTGATTTTTTAAATTATTGGTCAACCAGTTCATAATTTGTTGAATTCATTAGTTAATCTCTTAATCTGTAGGATAGTAAAATATATATAGCATGCCCCCTGAGTCCAAATGAACTAAATGGTCTTTCTATTGATTCATTTACAATTTACAATAAAAATGGAGTAAACATCCACATTTAACAAGCAGAGCTCATTGTATTTTTGGATGTTCAAATTAAATGGAAACAATTTAAAGGGGATCAAAACACTTTCCTGATAATTTTCTGTCAATGAAATAATCAATCAATGAGACTCAATGTTTCAATCCCACATAAAACACAATGTTTGTGGGAACTAAATAATCTAGGCAGTATTTTTGTTGACCACGCTCACCTTGGCGTGAGCTTCCATCTGACTGATGAAGCTGTCTGCAGAGAGGCGGAGTTTGGCGATACGTGTGTCCCAGATGTCTTTAACCAGCGTGCGGATCTCATCAGCTTTAGGGATGTTATCAGAAGCACTGCAGGCACACACAGACCGTCGTGTAAGACAAGAGACATATACACAGATGGTGAAGGAGCATATTCACACACTCTTTGGTTCTAATAGACATCATGAGCACAGTGTGGGGTCAAACATAGATTTATATGACTCACTAGTTCAGAAGTAATTTAGTCAGCTCCATGTAGTATGGACTGGGAGCAGGTGTAAAGGTATCCTCTCTCCTCTCAAGATCTCGCATCTCCTCCAGTTTTTCTGCAACGAATCAACAGCAGGGATGTGATCAGAGTTCCAACACCTCCATTGCAAAACATAAGTGTTAATGGCTCTCAGAGGGCTCAACAAGAAGAAGTGACATAGAAAAGGAGATACAAAGTCTAGGCCACAGTGTTGTGTGACTAACTTGTCCCTGCATTATGATAAACTTGAGTCCCATACATTGTCCTGCTGCTGATGTCCTACTTAAAATCAGCAGCATAACCATGCTGTGTGATGTATACAGTGTGCGGCGGGTATCTTACCAACATCCATCCACTCTGGAGGGACAATTCTGCATTTCTGTCTCTGTTTGAGGTTCAGGGCCAGCCACACGGGAACATCCACCGACAGACCAGGGTTGAAGGGACCCAGGTCTCCCTGAGAACGAAAGCCAGACTTAATCCTTCAAACCATCACAAACCACACACAGAGTCGACATATCACGATAGCACTACTGAGCCACACAATAAACTTGACAGTGTATAAACCAGCTCTATTCAATTAGCGGCACGTGGGCCACATGTGGCCCGAAAGCAACTGCCAAGTGATAGTGATTGTTTACATTGTCATTCAATGTAGTTTTATGTATTTATGTGTCTGACTATTTCTGTTCACTTATTATAAGTTTAATATTTAAGAAAGACATTTTGTTTTCACAGTTATTTCACTTAATTGCATTTTATTATGCACCTTGATGTGGTCACTCTTTAACCTAAATATAAGACTCTTTGAATCAAAAGAGCACTCTACAAGGTTAATTAACCATAAAACATGAACAATATACCCCCGTTTTCTATAAAGGCATGATTATGACCAAGTGAGGGAGAAAAGATGTGAAAAAAGTTGCGCAGTGTCGCTGTCTTTTCCAGCACAGCGTGCACTCAACTTTCAATGAATGGGTATGTGTTTTTTTAATCGTGTCAGGTCGCACGCAGTCATGTTGGAATAATTTTCCAGGAATATATGTGATTTCCATTACATTTTACTTTTTCTCCCATTTTCCAGGTGTTTTCCAATACTGGAAAACTGTTCAACTGTTTTCCAGGTTTTTCCAGGACGAGTAGGAACCCTGAAAGACCCTTTTTGACCAATTTCAAAATATATTAACTTCTCACTTTCTGTAGTAAACTGTGTAATAAGACAGCGACATAACATTTGCTTAACTTGCGACATCATCAATTGGTGAATCTCCCTATGAATCCATATTAAACACAACATGTACCAAACAGAATACCCCTGCTCTATTCTGTGGATTTTTTTGGTCTTCTTTACAAATTTTCGGGGGCAGATTTGGGGTCCAAAACATCTGTCCATATCATCATTTGTTATTTGAAATAGAGAAAGACAACTTTGTGTCTTGGCAACATTTCTTTAAGCTGTGAATCCGGCAGAGCTCCTAACACAACTATCAGATGGACAATATGAAGTCTGAAAATTAGCATTATACCTCTTCTTAAAGATGAGTCAAATGTCCCTGAGGACTTACATTTGTAGATTTTAATAAAGTACATTACTATTCAGAAAAAAACAACAACATTAACCCTGTTCTGCTCACCGATGGATGCAGCCACATTACTTTTTTTGAGAATACATGCTTGCTGACTTTGTTATCTTTAATGCAAACATGAACACTTTTCATTAGTTAGTATTTATGTTTTGCCTTTAAATTACTTGCACTTGTCATTGATTTGTTCTAAAAGCATTGACTAATTAAAAAGCCAAAACCAGGAAAGTTAAGTTTTAAATGTGCTTAATTATGCACCATCAGCAGGGTCTTTATTTCATTTCAAAGGAAAAGTGTCACTGTGCCTGCTGTTTATTTTTTGATTATATGCACTTAAGTTGGACAGGGACAAACTGTGCTTTTTGTTATTTCAAAAGAAGAAAAATACCTCAAGTTCAGAAAAGTTGCTGTTAAGCAAATGACTTTTGTATGCACTTTCAGATGTGATCAAAACAAAAGATGGTGTTCCTAATCTGCACTTCGTTTTTCTTTTTGTTCATATGCACCTTAACATGTGCTTGTATTTACCTTTCAAAATGTGTTGAAGTTATGTGTTTGAAATGTTAAATTCAAAGAAGCAGCATAGGTTTAGTTTAAGCACTGCTCTTTTATTGTGTTTATGCCCTTTTTGATGTGGCAATACGTTAATAAACATCCAGTGTGTTTGTTATCTTATCTATTTGTTTCTTTTAAATTGTTAACTTTACTACCTGTCTGCTAAAAATGTCCGGCCCAGCTCATGTCCTTTGTCTGAAAATCCAGCCCGACCAAATATTTTAATTGAACAGCCCTGGTATAAACCACAAACTATGAACGGCTGATCCAGTCTGACTGGCGCTAACCTTCTGTAGGCTATCGGTGTCTTTTTAAGAAACACGTTTTTAACAAGATAGAAAGTCACTTACCCCGATTAAGTAGATCTTGTCCAGACTGAAGTTTGGTATTATCTTCACAACTTCTTTCTCGGCGAGGAACTCAACCTCAGAAGGATCCATCGCTGTCTGTAAGGTGAAGTTATTTTGTTTCTGGACTTCAGTTCAACATCCACACCATGATCCACACTGCTTGTTGTTCCCGCGCTGCACGTCGAGAGCCTCTAACAATCGGGATGAGACAGCGACGTCATCAACAGGAAGTGTAGTCCAATTAACTTTTTTCTTACTCTAGAAATAAACACGTTTTTATTGTTTATTTTTATTATCTTTACAAGGATTATTATCATATCACATAACCAATAGAAAATAAAGGGGTTATAATTTGAAGGGGTTATTGCTGTGCGAAAGGCCGGAAACCGTGACGAGATTTACCATACCTTACTTTTTGCTTTGTCTTGGCCGGAAGGAAGTAGGAGGTCACATGACAGCAATGACGGTAGCAAGCAGGTGCCACCAGGTGGCAACATTGGCCAAGTGATAATAACATCTTTTTCGACTTCATAAACACTAAAATCTAAAGTATTACACAATTATCATAACCTTGAACTCAAGGAACAAAACATTGGCCCAGATATGCACCACTATGAGCACAACGTCAGCCTCACGCTTTTTGCAAAAAAATACACACAGTGGTTGTAAAAAACTAAACACACTTGTATACATTAGAAACAGAAGTATATCATGATGCAACTTCCTTTAAAGCACTGACTGTCACATTACCACACATATGAGCCAATTGGATAAACACAGCCATCAGGCGAACAAACACACAATTGCTTAATTGTAGACACACCAATCAGGTTTAAGCACTATAAAAATGCAGCAGGTGAGATCACATGCAACTGGATCCAGTATTTTATGTTTGTCTCATATCTGCTGAGCTTACAGTGTTATGCAGTCTTCTGTAGTAGCATGAAAACTGGGACATGTTTTGATTTTCCATGTTGACTGATTTGGGTATATAGAGAGAAATAAATGATAGTTTCATCACTCTGAAGCATTGGTTTTGTGTAGTTTGGTGAATTTATTGTATATTTGCACTTTCTCTGTGTACTTCACTTACAGTACTCTTATCACTGAGAAGTAGAATATAAAAGTGTTTTAGGTTAGCAACAGCAGTGTGTAACTGGTTCAAATAGAATGGTTTTGAATTGGTTTTGATAAATTAGTGTATAGTTTTTATAAGTGTTTCATTTTGCGAAGAATCTGAGATGTTCTGCTACTTTTGTGTGTGGTTATGTGAATTGTGTGTAGTGCTTTGACAAAATGGGCCCTGTTTTCAAAATTGTGTTTAAGCAATCATAAAAAAAAAACTGTAAAAGCCTATGTACCACTACTGCTGATGCACTTACAGTCGGTGGGTTTCTGTTTGGAAGCTTGTCGTTTTATGTACACATTTTTTATGAACTTGGCAAATAGAACCCACATATTTAGCAGTTTCAAAAGTTTTAGATCAAAAATACTGAAAAGATATTACGGCAAAAGTATTTATTGCCACAATTTCGCATAACTGTATTTCTAAGTGATATTTTAATGAAATTATACTTTTCTAGAGAAAAAAAAACAAATAACTGGAAGTTGGCAGTATGATGCGCAACATTAAATTTAAGAAACTGGAACTATGTTTTCAGAATAAAATTTGAATATTCAGTGTATCTACCAACTGCTCTGTATCTATCCCTCTGAGTTTTTATTTCATACAGTGTGCTCATAAAAATCTGATGCAATTTTATGGTGCCACAACTTACCTTACTATCGATTCCCAAGATAGTGTACATAATTAATACATCAGTAGTACTTGCTATATTTCATTTTATTTGTAACTTCATCAGTATTTTCTATTATTATTGTTTGTTATTGTTGTTGTTGTTGTTGTTGTTATTATTATTACATTTTGAACTATGTAAGAACATTGTTGTATTCTCCTGTCCCGTGTTGTAACCTGCTGGAACAAAATAATTTCCCCCAATGGCGGATCTATAAAGTATATCTATCTATATGGGTAATTGAAGCTGTTAAATGCATATAGTTCAATTTTTTTTAAATGTTTTTTTTTTCACTTAAATGAATGACATGACCTTGATGATCAATATATTAGTGAATAAATCTTGAAGCTATGTAAAATGCAATGACACTTTTTTTTTAGCTTCGAAACCAATAACTTCAATCCAAATGTTATAATGTAATTTATCCCTGAAATAAATAGAAAAAATAGTCAGTTAAAAAAATTTAAGTAATTGTAAAAACATACAAAAGTTAACATATGATAGTCCTGTCCTTTCAAACAGAAGAGTCTGCTGCTTTTATCCTTATATGTTATGGTAAATTAAATGTTTAAGTTTTATGTTGTTGAAAAAAAAGTGAAATAAACAAGACTGATGAGATCACCCTGGACTCAAAGTGTTGGATGTTTTTTGTGACCAATTGGAGAAATACTGCACAGATGAACCCATCATTTCATATTACATGAATGTGGACTTTTTTCAATGATTACATTTCTGTCAGTGGCCAGTATCAAAAAGTGTTGGAAGGGGCTGAAAGTAAAATTTTGTCCCAGTTCTTTAATGAGGACTGAATGATGGGACAGTGGTAGAAGTCTTATTGTGAGGATAACTCAATAATGTACTACAGATGATAATGAAATCCTAGCTGTGAATGATTTTCATCTGGGAAACAAAACTTTGCAGGACAAGTTGGAAAGATCCTGTAAAGTCCATGAAATATTGGAGGCAGTACTTCATATTCTAAACTGATGACATGGTGAAGGTTCAGGAGGTCGGGGAAGAGAAAACATGGAGTGTGAGTTTCATGGTAATTCTAACAACATACATTTTTCTACTTGAAAATAGTTGGAAATGACATCTGTAATGTTTTAGGAAGGGTCTAAATCTAATTGTATTTCTTGGGAGCTGTAGTTTAAGGTATTCACAGGTGCTGTGCATTTTCTACTGTTATGTGATTTCTCACATGGATATAATTGTATTTTTTACTGATGCTTTTTTGCATTTCTACTTCAACATACTGTTAACATACACAATTTATTTTGTCATGCAGATTTACGAGAGAATAAGCTTGTATGCTCTACCTGTCCCAAGAGTGTCCTTGCCATGTGACCCTAGCATGTTTCACTTGGTTGTATGGCATCACATGAAACATCACATTTGAATTTTAAAAAGCTGCAGCTGTGGAGGAGGAATTGGATAGTTTTGAAATTTGATCATGTCATTTCTGCAAGACATCCAGTAAAATAATGTATTGAATGACGAGTCACACAAAGATGTGTATGTTTTAAAAAGTTTAATAGTACATTCAGTTCATAAAATTTTGTAAAAAAATGTGGTGCCATACACTTAGTAATTAGCTCTTGCTGATTAAATTCTAATATCAAGTACAAAGGTAGTTTTGCATCTTCACATAAAGCATTTTAATGTTTTACAACACTTATTAAATAGTATGTTTTAGAGAGGTCATTTAAGTATAAATAAATACAATTAGCTAATTTCTAAAACAAAATTCACACATGCCTGAGATCTGATTTATTTTGTTATTCTTCTAAACAAATCTTCCAAACTAGCAATTAAATACACCAAGAAGTTTAAATTATCTAGGATGACATTCTGAAGTGCACCAGTGACGACAACAAGAGACTTGCATCACAGACATGTTTGCGTTAACATGAGTCCTTGAAAAGACTCTTGATTCAAGTCATCACATTGTTATTGCTGGTGCATCTCCAGAGGTACTAAGGATGGCATGTGAGATAGTCTGATGTGGAAAAACAAAAAGATTCCCATCTCATCTGCATTATTTTAGGAGTGCTTTTATATTGAACTGCCCACAAATATCCTCAGACCACAGTTCTGCTTGTGAATTTTGTTTTGCTGTAAACTAGAAATTGAATAAAGAACATGTATTTATATCATATCAGTTGTACAATCATCACCTAAAACTTTTAATAATTTAGAACTTGATCTCTGTATGGCTAATGGCTATAAAATTTAAGAGGAAAAAATAGATCAAATATTCTAGAATCAAACTTTATGCACACAACTACGAAGAGACACAAACCATTGCAGAAAAAAATTAAGTTGCATTCAAAAGCATATCTGCCTTTCATCACTTCAGCTTCACCTTTTAAAGGTGGACACATGACAACAGTGCACATATGGCGCTCAATTGCCCTTGAAAGATTTTGGCCTTACAGGTCAATGTTCCACAAGTCTCCATCGGTACAAGGAGCCTTTAATAGAATAAAGACTGTGTGTTCAGCACTTTTGTACTCCTGTGCTACACGATCAGTAGCATCATGCATGCTGAAATGGCAGCAGTATTCTTGTGTATGTCTAAGGTACATCTGACTGAGAGCTTTAGCACAGATCCAGGACGGACTTGTTGATCACAGGGTTGGTCCAGTCGTTCCTCAGATCGTCCAAGTGATTGTCAAAGTCAATCAAGTTCTCGTAGGACCTGCCCTCCAACAGAGAAGATGTGATTTTTTGTGCTTCGCTCCAGTCCTCGAAACATTCCCTGGAACAAATAAAAACACTGTCAATTTACATGGGAACACGTTCATTTGATGTATACCTTTTTTTCTAAATATTGTAAGTTGCACAATATCGTAAGATGACACATGGAACAATGTGGGCGAGTTGCCATACAGTCCATACAAGTCTTCTAAAGAAATGGACAGGACCACTTACGAAGTGACTTCTCTGCATTTCCACTTGTTGTTTTCGTGATGATCATAGATAAGGACAATGGGCTCAAAGCAGCTCATGGTCAATCTACTGTTGTCCACCTAAAGGGGAGAAAAATGACATTAAGTTCAATTTTAACATTATTTTTAATATTTGCAAGAGTCTATGCAATTCTGTTAGGACAGCTCTAAATAGTTTGAAAGAGGCAGATGAGGTTTTTGGATATTTTAGGAAAAGGACTAATTATGCTCTTTTAGGTGTGCACATATTAAACTTAAATACTTCACACGCTCAGATAACTAGAAAGTTAGCAGTGCTGTATTTCAATAACTTTGGGTAACTTCAAAGATGCTGAAATGGCGGTGGTGATCAAATGGTGGCTGAAGGTATGCCATGCACCACTCTATGTGCTGCTACTTCACTTGCATGTGCTGTTCCCTACACTGATTAATAGCAGACAGAAGCAATCCCACATTATTCATAAAAACCTCTGCACTGAGTGAATAATTTGAATGAGCTACCTGTTTTTACCAAAGTAGCATTAGCTATGTTCTACTGGCAGAGATAACTGTGATTGGGTACCCTGGCTAGGCTAACCATAACCTTCTTAGCAGACACACGCTTAGCTACGAGCTTTCTGGTTACATCAGCAAAGATATAGCTATGAAATGACTTTTGTGTCATTGAAAAGATTCAGAACAACCATACTTTCAATACACTTAAAATCTAGAAGAGAGAAACTTAAACATACATTGTATTAAGTTTCATATGCATCCTGGGGTTGGAACCGAACATGGGGCAGTACTGGTGTGACAGTCTATGAGTGGTCTTTTACTCTTAAGGGGCACCTTGACAAGTTCCATACCACTCTGAGAATAAGCACATCAGTGTAGCGATCAGCACATGCTGCTGGCTCTACAGTGGCATCAGCCAATAATCATGCTGCTGAACCAATGGTACATGCAGTGGCACATGGCCGTGGATCATGTCTTGGTGTACTATCAGCCACTTTTTGGTCCGGTCACTGCCGGGCTTAGTGTTTAACTATTACCATAACAATTGCTGTTTCACTGAAGTTCTCAGAAATCCTGGCAGCAACTTTTTCTGCAAATTGGTTGGGTCTGCAAGAAAAAGAAGATCAAAATAAACATGTAGAGCAGAAAAGTCCAGTTGAGTGATGGGCATAGTTTACAACAGTTTCCAAGGCATGGCATTGTAGTATTAAGGTTAATTTGCAAAAACATATAACTCTGTTTTTATACATTTTCAAGAAACATTATTTTTTTTATAGATTCCTAATAAAATTACATTTTCAAGATATATCTGATTAATAAAGTCATTTGGACTTAGTCAAAGCCACCCAACCTAGTTGATTGTTATTACCAAAAGCTAGTATTAGAGAATATATGGCTTTTGAAACATTTTTTGGATTTTTCAAAAGTGAGTTAACTATTTTTGCAAATGAACTCTTCATGTGTCTGGCTCCTCATACCTTGAATCCTTTGTGCGCTCATTGGCTTGATAATATGCAGCAATGACATAACTATTTTCTTTACACCAAGTATCGATCTGTCACAGGAACAGGAGACAACCATGAAAGGATAGAAAGACAGAGCACAGCAGATGTCAGACCAAAATTAATTCAACAAGACAATTAAATATGTTTAAGTTGAATCTGTAAAGCTAAAAACATTTGTGATAATGTGATTTTAGATTTAGCTGTGACTGCTTTATGAGTTGTGGGTTCAACTTTAATCTTTTATGAAATTAGTCGCTCCTTAGTGACAAGGGGAGCACATTATACTAGAACACCTGTTGGTGGGGTTGGTACGCATCAATAGCAGCAAAACCCAGTCTACAGAATGATCATTTAGTTGAATAATAACTCTCCAAAATTGTTTAAACTAAGATGGAACTTTTATCTTGCAGGACATGTGTGTATAATTGCGTTAGGTCAGTTTTACTCAATAGAGTTATTGAATGCTACTCACCAGTGTTAAAGCTACTTCTAGCATTGGTGCGAGAGCCAGAGTGCCATGAAACAGGGGCACACAGTCCACACATAAGACGGGTTCACTGTGGCTGTCTTTCTTCTTCTCCTTCGTCTTCTCCGCCACCAGCAGTCCATTGACGGCGCTGTGTGGATACTTGGCAGCGTGTAAAACCATTTTACAGTAAGCCTGACTTGTCAGCTGAATAGGCATGGTTGCAATATAATCGACAGAGCGAGTGTGAAGACAGATCCTGAAGAGAGGCTACGAGATGAGAGGAGACGGCTGCCTGCTACCGTTAGCTAACTTGACATGTAAACCCAAGAAAAAAGTAGAGATCTACCTCAGCAGGCACCTTCCTGACAGAATATGTGCTTGTCTCTGGGACTTCTAGCGCGTACATGTAATCTCCACAATGAGTACAAATCACAACAGTCCTCTTATGCTATATGAATTACCCGGTGTCCCTAAATCTAGCCACAGAGGCTAATCTTGCTTCACCGTCCACTCGTTTTTTGCAGCACCGGTGGTGCCGTAAAGCTGAATTGAAATGTCGTAAAAGCACGTTCAGCACGTTCAGCACTGGCCTAATGTCTTATCTTTCTCCTTGCTTTGGGATAGCTGTGTTGCTATCATTGAAACTAATATAGCAGAGGATTTACGAACGTATGTACAGTAAAACATCGATTTGGTAGCCTGCAAAAACAGGATCAGCATCTTCGACAGCTATAATATTTCCAAATTGATAAAGTACGCTATATTAAGAAAAGATAAGATATTACTTTATTGATCCCAGGGGGGAAATTCAGTTGTTGCAGCAACCCAGACATAAGTACAACCAAGAAAAAGTTCCAATTAGTAAAATAAAATAAGTAAAAAATAAAAATAGATAAAGATAGAATAAGATGGAATACAATTTAGATGTATACAATGTTACAAATGGAATTCAGATAAATACAAATGTTACAAATGGATTAAATAGAAGTAATTGCAGACAGTATTAAAAAATGTTCAGTAGTGACAGGTTGACATGGGGTGATTATGATTGGTAATGACAGATTAAGCTGTAATAATAAATAAATATGGGTATATAAATATGGTCATAAGTTGTAGTAAACAATAATAATATAATATAATATAATATAATATAATATAATATAATATATAGCAAGGATAATTATATAATATGAAGTAATATGCATTATAATGTTATCAGCAGTCAGTTAAGTTAAGTATAGGCTTTGGGGTTTGAAGACTGCTGAATAATTTTATGTACTGTTGTATTTTATCCATAAAATTATCCAATGGATGTTTTCTGTATCAAAATGTACATACATAAATATGACACTAGGCCACTTTATTGAAAAACAACAGTATCATCATGATTTTTAAATATGCTTTTGTTTTGAGCTTCATATTCAAAAATAAGCAGCAAATCTCTATATGAAAGCGTATGACAATTGAGAAAATTTGTAATCAATATATTTCACAAAACTGAAAACAGTCATCGATGATCTAAACATGTGTTTGTGATTACGTTTTTAGAAGATAAGGTCCAAACTGATTTCTCACAACCAGTGGATCACTTATGGTTTTATGACAAGAAACAGGGATCTCACTTCTGTTTTATTATAGCTCGTTAGGTCGAGACGAGGAACAAGCTTTTCTTACTGTTGTCATTTAATGTTGAGGATGAAAGGGCATGAAATGTTCAGTATTATCCCCAAACTTTTGGTAGCCCTGAAGTGCAAATCACAACACACTACGGCAAATCAGAAAACATTACGGCAAATCAGAAAACACTACGGCAAATCAGAAAACACTACGGCAATTCAGAGAACATTACGGCAAATCAGAGAACACTACGGCAATTCAGAGAACAATTCAGAAAAATTGTTTTCTGAATTGCCGTTATGATTTGCACTTCAGGGCCACAGCACAAACCACCTTATAACAACTCTGAGAATGGCATCCCCTATAAAAGGGAAATATTTTGAGGTGACAGTCAATGACAGCTAGACAAAAAAATCGTAATATTCAATGAGAAGCAATTTTGAATTAAAAAAACAAAACATTGGCCTCAATTCACCTCTATCGGTTCGCCTCCTGTGACGTCACGTATTGACGCATTTCCCGTCGCAGTCAAACTTCCGGGAAGCCTTTCGGAGGAAGAGACCGAGGAACACACAGCAGGTTTCTATCTTAGCATCTTCTCAACCATACAAAATACATCCTATTGTTGAACTCTGTAGGGCTGTAACATCATCAATGTTTGTAATATGAACCACTAACGAAGATACAACTGCATTCTTAACTATATTTATCAGCTGTTTCGGATTGACTTTGTCGGCGCTAGGACGAGCTAACTTACCGGCTAGCAGTCGTTAGCTTCTAGCGTCTTATTTGTGGTGGAAGATGTTCTGCGGAAACAGCGAACTGCACATTTTGTTGTACAAAGATAACTTTTAAATGGAGTCCCTATCAATTAATAATAATAAACACGAAATGATTATCTAAAATAAATTGGCCGTGTTTATGTTATGTATCTCGGGCGCTGTGACCTTGTGTTTGCAGCTAACGCTAGCGCAGGTTTTAGCATCAAGGGGAAGGTAACATGAACACTTCATGTTTGGTTTTGACTGACAGTAAGAAAAAGATTTACACTTGTGAACAACCAGTCTGTGTATTGCTGGTTGAGCTGTGTGACATAGTCAAATCGCAAATAATTGCATGAAATATTAAACAGTACTGCAGTTCACTGACAGCCGTGTTGTATAAACCTGCGAGTACTACAAAACTGCCTTTGAGTAATAAAGCGTTAATTTACAGTTAAATCTATTTGTATTTGTCTAAATCAAAATTAAAAATGATGTTAAAAGTTAATCAGAATTGTAAAAACTAAGCATACACTTTGTAATGTTAATACAATATATGTAAACGTAGTTGATCCATGTTTTTGCTAATGTCTCCAATATGACCATTTCCACAGAATGCTGGCCACCAGAGCCCTTCGCCTTGTTGGCAAGCGTGCCATTTCCACATCTGTGAGCGTACGTGGAGGACATGGTAAGTGTAACCTAGAATGACATATAGTGTTATCTATTTTTAGCAGCAGGAATAAGTACATCCCTCTGTGCCCTATACAACCAGGGCTTTTACTCTGGACTTTGATGTTGTTTACATCTGTGCCAAATAGCAAACAGGTGTGTTACTATCAGAGAAAAAAATTGTGACCTTTCCAAAGCTAGAAGACGTGTGTGTCTGTCCTTATGCAGATGCAAGTCTGTAAAAGTATTTTTCTTCATGATCCAGGTTTCAAATGAGAGAAAAATACGTATCACTTGCTTCCTCCACATCCCAACAACATATTACCATCCTGTGACACAAACCTGCCTGCTATATCATTTATCTCATCTCACCATTGTGTAGCACTTTGGTTAACCAAGTTCAAAACCTATTTTACACCCAAAAGCTCAGCATTCGACAAAATGTCTGATTTATGGGTTAATGTATTACTAAAATATTATAGCAAATTTTGATGTCCTTTGACAAATTTTATCAGCCAATAAATTGATGAATCAGCTTTCACTGTGGGTTGAAACTACAGAAAGACTTGACTTTATTTGTCATGGACAAAAAACAACAACATTTATAGCCATGCTGGGAGAGTAACTTAATCGAGAAACTAAAGAAAAACTGCAGATTAATTCATTTTAATAAGATTAATTCAAATAAGAGCACAGTTGTGGAAACATTGCTTTGTCTTTCAGTGTTTAGCATTGCCCTACTTAATAATCTACTCCTTGTGGAAACCTAAGACTAAACTGATGTAGATAAGAAATTAGAAACTTGCTTGACATATTCTCTTTTGTTTCTTACAGGTGTTGCTAAGGTAGAAGAGTACACCCTACCTGCTTACTTTGACACACGAGAGAACCCCCTCCCTGATATCTCCTATGTTCAGACCTTAAATCCAGAGCAGAAATCCCTGAAGGAGAAGGAGAAGGGCTCCTGGGCTGCACTCTCTAACGACGAGAAGATTGCATGTAGGTCTTAAATGCAACTCACATGATTAAGAAGATCATAGCAAACTGATATTGCTGTCAGCATTGTGTAAATAAAATTAGAAATGTATTAAATTCAATGTCTCACTGAAGTGCAACTTAAAATATCTATGGTTTGTGTGTTTGCAATGTTCAGTGTACCGCATCAGCTTCAAAAAGAGCTTTGCTGAGATGAACCAGGGATCAGCTGAGTGGAAGTCTGTCATTGCAGGGATGTTCTTCTTGGTTGGCCTCACTGGCCTGGTTGTGCTCTGGCAGAGAAAGTATGGTAGGTCTTCAAAAAAGCAACACTGGCAAATGCCTTTGTTCCTGAAATTCAATCAATTCCAACACAAATAAACATAGCTTCCATTTTTTTTCTCATTACGTCCATGATTTAATTTTTTTTTGTTTTGCAGTGTATGGACCAGTCCCACACACATTCCAACCCGAGTACAAAGAGAAGGAGCTGCAGAGGATGTTGGACATGAGAGTCAACCCAGTGGAGGGCTTCTCTGCCAACTGGGACTACGAAAACAAGCAGTGGAAAAAGTAATTTTCAGACCCACAGGACCATTTCACATACTTGAAAAGAAAGGCAGACCAACTCAAAGATACAAGAATTACCTTTATTTCTGTATTTATCACTTATCCACATTACCTCAGTCTGTGCATTTTGGAAGACCTCTTCCTCCTAAGGTCATCGTGTATTATAGAAATAAGAATAAAAATGGCTAAATTAATCAAATGTCTTCATTTAATTGTCAAGTGGTTTACCATCCATTATTTTAAGTGATGCTGTACAGCTATACTTCTGGCATTCTTATAAAATGAAACTCCTCCCCCCAATGGTCTCTCCTATATGTAGGAGCTACAGTGGATCCCCAAACTAATAACAGCAAGAAGTTCAAGATCATTTTTACAATTACTAATCTAATTTAATTAATAGGTATCAAAATGCATCCTGTTGTTGGTGTGATCTTGCAAGTCGTATAATTGGAATCCTAAAATCCTGTTGAACTTTTACTTCTCACCCATCAGCCATCACCTAACAGTTGGGATTGGAGGGGATACAAAAAGGTTGCCCTACCCTTATCAGTGTAGGCTGATGGGACTAATCATCTGTAGAGAGGTGTCCGGACAGAGAAGATGTTTTAAGGTGAAACGGTCAAGTCTGTCAACAGAAAGACCTTATACTCCTTGAAAGGCGTTATATGGAAAATCTACTTTGCAGTGATTTGATGTTTGAGGACCATACATTTATTTTGGGAAGCACAATCATTTTACCACAGCAGGTTATGTTCTTCATAATTTCAACTATAAATGTAAATTCAATGCAATCTTATCTGCGCACTAATAAACTATAGATTGATAACAGCGTTTTCTGATTTGACATTGTAAATGTCTTATTGTAGTAAAAAAATATTTGGATTGTATAGCATTGTTGACAAAAATTGCATTGTTTTGGTCATGATAGTTTTACAATCAGGGGTGTCGTAGTGGGGGGAAAAGTGGGACTGACTACCAAGGGCCCAATTGGGGAATGGGGCCATTCATGGGCCTGAAATAAAATGTCTTCTACTACGCTTTTCTTTTTTTGTTATAACTGCAATAAGGTAACTAAAATTGTCTGAATAAATAAACAAACATTCAGAATTTCGTTCTGGAAAAGGGGGAGCCTTGGCTCTGTGAGATGCACGTCTCATGCCAAAAGTGGGGTATCGTCATATTTTCATAGCATCAAGTGTGGCTGAATCTGATTGTAAGTAAACTGTAAGGCTTTAGAGTTTTATTTTACTTCATGAGGTTAGATTCAACCAAATAATGCCCCCTTTTTGTTATTCAACAAGTCACTTGGCTTCAGATAATCTTGCTTACAGTGGTGGACAGTTTGACAATCAATATTGTGCAGTTAAATTAGGATAAATTGTAAAAATAAATAAATAATGATAATAACAATACGTAGTTTAGATTTCAGTCATTAGTTCGTTGTGATGATGGGGCTACTGACATAATTTTTCAGGGGGCCCAGAATTCCTGGTGACACCCCTGATTACAATTACCATTGACAAGTATGTGAGCCCTGTAGATATTTGGATCTTAAAGGGGGATTTCGTCTTTGTCCCCTTCAGTGATGTTCTGCGTCATCTTTTTAACGTGTCAAACTGGATGAGACAATAGCTACGTTATGCTTATGCCCCTATGCCCACGTAATATGCATGTGCAGATGCCAATCTGTATATACAGTCTATGGTCTGCACGTCCATGGTGTGAAGGTGAAGTATGGGGTAAACCAGCTGATCGTACGGTGACGTCACTTACCGGATGAGCCGCAGCTGCAGTAATTTCACGTCAAAACAATCCGGAAGACGATACAGCATGACGGGGACGTGTTATTTTAGCTGAGACGAGGTTATAAGTCTGCATGGATAATATCACTGTTCAGAATGATAGTGGAACTTAATAATGTTGATAAATAGAGGACACATATTGCGGCTTCAGTAAGGGTCTGTCCCTGTTTTGTCAGTCAGTCCAGCTTCGCGTTTGGGATCCAAAGTCCATGTTGACGGATCGCAGGAGCTCCACATATTAATTTACGTAGACGGTGGCAGACTGATTTAGAGTCATCATGGGTAATGGAATGAATAAGGTAGGTCTTATAGTTTTTAAAATTGTCAGGCTTTATGTTGTTATCTGTGGCTTCTTGTGGTGAAATCATCTGCTCATATAGGTGTGGATCAGTCGCGTCCCATGTTTTGCTCAGTCCCACACTTGTATGATAGGACATGTAAAATAAGTGAAACGGGCACATTGGATTTATAGTGCAGAAGCTTAAAGTGCAGCAAATATTTGGCCTCCTAGTAACATGGACATCTACGACTAAACCTTTCCAGGTTATTATTGTATTACTGCCACTGAAAGGTTACTGCAACCACTAATAGAGGCAGTGATTTAAAAATATTGCTAACTGTTTACACAGGATCATGCTGTGTTATAGCAGTTTGATGCAAATCATTTCACTGGACAAAGCAGCTTGCTTTGGGCTGACAGACTGTCCCTGGACCAAAATATGCATATTTACTGTCCTGAAACATCCTGAATTCGTCTACCTGAAGCCCCCAAAAGCATGGAACTGAAATGGCATCCAGCACCCTGACCTTTGACCTTATGAGATGTGATGGTTTATGCAATTTGGCATGAAAACAATAATATCTGACGGTTAATACTAGGGCTGCACTATATTAGGAAAACATGCGATATGCGATAACGTTGTTGAATATTGCGATGACGATATGACTTGCGATAAATAAACAAATACTTAAGTATACAGTGTTAATGTATTTCTGCTTTGGATTTGCTGCCAACATAGACCCCAGAGAGTGAGTAGCTTATACAGACACTGGGGGGAAAAGAGAAGCATTATTTCAATTCAAACAACATGGTTTTATTGAAAAAAATTCAACTGGCTACAGCTGCTATATTAACCAACTTAGTTGCATGGCTACAGATACAGTTTCTTGATCACCTTAGCAGAACATCTTAATGCTCCTTTTAAAACGTGTTCTGCTTTTCGAAACAAAAATGTAGGAATGCATCACTTTTATTTCCAAAGATTAGACACACAGCGGGGGAAAATATTAATTCTTAATATCCGCCACTAAAGTTTTCATCTCGTCATCATCTTGTTAACGAAAATTAAACATACGTTGGTCTGAGTTTTTTATCCGTGATAATCTTTAGCTCGTAATAGTCTCGTTTTCGTCATGAAAAAAACGATTCGTTGACTAACATTTATCGTTGTGGGCGTAGGGGGCGGGCATACAAGGCAGTAGGGCTCCATCTGATTGGCCAAATACGTTGTCATGCAGAGGGTGAATGCATGGCACACAGACTGTAAATTTATGATGGCACAGAGTACAATTTATTGCAGTTCAAGCAGTCTTTTGCAATATGTATATCGCGCATGTTGATATTGCAATGACGGTGAATTTTAGATATATTATGCAGCACTAGTTAATACCATATTGTTAAATAGTAATGTTGTTCAAGTTTGTTCTGCATTTTTACAGACAGATGGCAGATTGAAATTAAAATAAAATGCCTAATCCTCATAGAGAGGAGAGGAAATCTAGGGGATCTGTTCTGCTTTTGGGGCATTTCGAAGGCAATGTCTGGGTTCACCTACAACATTTTTTTGAGTAATCAACTCTTACTAAAGTATGATGATATATTTCTATCATGATTGGAGAGGTCTCTTCAAGAGGTCATTCATACATTTCACAGCTTATAGTTTATGAAAGTGAATAAAACAATGGCCTTGAATGTCACCAGATCTGAACCAAGTTCAAAAACTTTTGGAGAGTTTTTGTTAGACAGCAGTCTTCTCCAGTACCACAAAAAAACCCCACCAAATTAGGGGTATCATTCGTGATAATATGTGGTCATCTCAGGTAGAGTTCAGTAGACAAGGTGCATTTTTTTTAACCTTTATTTATTATTATTATTTATTTTAGTAGCACACGTCTAACAAGAGTTGTCTGAATTTGAGGTAGATGCAGTACGTTTTGATTTGTCTCAGGAAGACATTGGACTGCACACATTTGCTGCCTCATGGTATAGTAAAGCTGCAGAGAAGTACTCAGTGGCTGCTTTCCACCCATCACTTTGTCCTGATAATCATGCATGGTTGCTTCAGGCCTTGTATGGTGGTTGTAGGGAATCTTTCCTTTGCTGGAACTTGGTTCTTAAGCCTTAAGCCGTAAATCCAATCTGGTTTAACCTGGGACAGTGAAGTTTTTGAAGCTGGACAGTGATGAATTTCTAACCTGAATTCAACATGTCTGTGAATGCTGCTTCACAGGTTGTTGATGGGCTTTACCTTGGAAACATAAGAGGTAAGAAAATCCTGTTGTTACCTCATTAAAGTTTTTTGAAGTCGATACTTGCAGTGTAGCTCGGTCAGGCTTGGCTTTCAGTGCCAAGGGCAGATGTCAACCACTAAAGGTCATAGCATGATAGAAAGAGGGACGTTGGGATTGATATAAAAGAATAATGCAACTATCAGCTATCTCTGTTCTTAAACATATTACTTTATTTTGATATTTGAACACTGCACACAGCTGTCTCTGTTAAACATATTTCAGTTTTCAGATTAAGAAGATGTAAATGTGTTGTTGACAAAGGACAATTCATCTAGAAAATTATGCTGAAATGACTCTCAGCCGGCTATCACTCTGTCCTGCAACCACCTCTTCCCAGTTAATGTGACATTTTCAGCTTTCTAACTTTAGCTACAGCAATGATGGCTCCACATGACGGCATGAGCATAACAGCTAAAATTAGATAAAGTGACAGGAGCGAGTGATCACATGCCCAACAGTATCAGATGGTTATTCCGGTTAGTAAACAGCATAGAGATTTGTCTCTGCAGCAATTTACAAAAGAGCTAGGGCGAAGCGTTGATGTGAATTTTCTGACGCTCTGTCCTCAGATGCAGAAAACAGAGAAAGTCTTTCAAAGAATGGCATTACCCACATCCTGTCAGTGTATAACAATGCCAAGCCCGTGTTTGAGGTTAGTGGAAAATCCACGATAACTATATCAATATTTCTTTACTTCCTGTGGAAAATTTACCTGGAGTTTTTTTTCTTGTATGACCATGCATAAAATGATGTGATGTGCCCAGTCAGCCTGATGGGGGTGGTGTTGTGATTGGAAAGGGAGATTGACATGCAGAATTAAGATTTTTGAATTATTTACAAAGCGCCTTGTTGTCCTTTGTGTTAATACCTGCATATTCAACATGTCATGTGTCAGGCAAATTCTAGTGCAAGTCAGTTTCTTCATATTGTCGTTAACAGGAAGATGATTCATTTCATAATGCTAAAACTCATCTAGCATGAAAGGGCAAATGACTTAAATTAGTCCCAAAGTTCCTTCACATTACAAGGCTGACAAACCCAGCGTTCACATAAAAGTGGCGCGACAGATGCTCAATTTAAAAAACTTACCTGATATATTATTTTAATCATTCTGATATGTGTAAAAAGAAATTACAAGAGTTATGGAAAGACTTTCATAAGTTTCATAAGAATTCCATACCATTCACTGTTTTTCATAACTCTTTTACAGGACATGACTTACCTTTGTATTCATGCAGCTGATGCTTCGAGCCAGAACCTGTGAGTGAAAAAACACACACACACACACACACACACACACACACACACACACACATGCCTTGATTTAAACTGAACTTTAGAGGGCAAAGTGACAGGTAGTTCCCTGTTCCAATCCATAACTTGTCTATTGAGTCCATCTCATGGCTTGTAGATAAGCAGACCCTGCAAATAAAGGGCCTGTTATATTTCTTAACAAATGAGCATTATCTTTTTTTAAACTACTGCTTTTGTTTTGTTTTTTAACTGTTGTTACGGTTTATATATCTGTGTGTCAGATGGGAAAACATGCAGAGAGAGAGAGAGAGAGAGAGAGAGAGAGAGAGAGAGAGAGAGAGAGAGAGAGAGAGATGGAGTAAGTGTGTTCAATGTGTCATTGTTCATCAGGCTCAGACCTGATGTTGTAAGAGGCATGAGCTGTCCCTCCGCCGTTGGAGTAGCCGCTAGCATGACATGTTAGTCATCACATTCATCTGGATTTGTGTGCAGGGCTTTCAACCCCATATAACACAAGTTAGATCAAAGTTTGATTAAATACAGTCTGAGGGTACAAATCAGAAGCATCAATCTTGTGTTGCAGTTTGAGCATCAGTGCAAAAGAGCAATGTCATGTCAGTCTTTTTTGAACTGGTGAGGGAATGTCATTGTTGCTGCAATGGTGCCTTCTGCTGGTTGATAAGAGCTCCTACACAGGTGGAAGGTTTGCATACATTTCCAATGCAATACAACACTCTCTGTGAGGCTCTTAACAGAGTGGTTACATTTTGCCAGTGTGTCATCTAAATACACAAGTTGTGTTTTTGTTCTTTTGTACCTGACTTGGGAGAGTTGACCATGTGTGAATCCAGTAGTCTTTGGCCAACTTTGTTTTCTGCAGACTTTGAAGTCCTCTTACATCTGAAGAAAAACTCTTGCTGCTTGACTTTGCAAACAAGAAACAAAGGATACAATGCAACTAAATGAGAGTTGAGATTTAGAGTTTTGTTGGATGTTGCTGATTGAGTTGGGTTGGGTTGGGTTGGGTTGGGTTGGTTTGGCGGTGTCTTTACCTCCACTGTTGCAATCAAGTGTCCTTCCCTCAGGCAGCAGAGGAAGGAAACCTCAGTGTGACATCTGGCTGTTGGGCCCCGACCACCCAGGACTTTAATAAACCCCTCTGTCACAATCACTGCTCTGCCTGACAGGAATGGTGAGGCCCACTGATGCCCAAGCATGCTCACCACCAGGGAGGGATCCCCTTTGGACAGATCTGATGGGCCCTCACACGTGTAAGGCCCATCAATCATGTAGGGTCTGTTATTTGGAGCTACTGTCGCTGTTTAAAGTTGTTGCAAAACCCTAGACTTCTCTAAAGCTCTTATGTATAAATGCCCAGGTGAATTTCAGGGAGTCAAGTTCAATTTGAATGACCTCAAATCACAGTTGTGGTCTCAACAGGCTCTATCATTTGCCTCAACAAGAAAGTATGACAAAGATGACTTAACTTCAGTTGGGATGCTCTGTAAAAAAAAAAAAAGGGCATGTCTACTATTGTGTTGAAAAACACTGTCAAATTTGGGGAACTGAGGAGACAAGTTTATGGAGTTTTGAAAGTGAAATGTTGTCCCATTCTTGACTGAAAGAGGATTTCAGCTGCTCAAAAGTTTGGGGTCTTTTTTATGGTATTTTTCTTTGTGGTACATTAGGTATTGATGCACCAAATGGTTTCAAAGGGAGATTTGTCAGGACTACAGACAGGCCACTTCTACTTCAGAGCCATGCTGTTGTAATTCTTGCAGAATATGGTTGGCATTTTCTTACTCAAACATGCTAGGTCATTCCTGAAAAATGTACCGTCTGGATGGCAGCAGATACTGGCTTTGAACTGTAGTAAAAAAAAAAAGGCAAGGTGGTAACTCTTCTCTTTAGAGTGGATGGTGCAGTGTCCGTGATTTCCTAATGTCCAATTCTGATTGTCAGACCACAGTTTTTTAACTCAGTCCATCTTAAATAGATGTTTCTGGGCCCAGAGAAGTCACCAATGTTTGGATCATGTTTATATATTTTTTCCTCTTTGCATGGTACAGTTTTTTCCCACATTTGTGGATGCAGCGGAAAACTGTGTTCTCAGGTAGGTTTCGGAATGGATTCTGAGCCCATGCTGGGATTTCCACTACAGAGTCATGACTGCTTTGAATGCAGTACTGCCTGAGGTCCCAAACCACGTGGCCACCCAGTATTGGTTTTTTTTTTCAGTCTTGTCCCTTTGGTACAAAGATTTCTCCAGATTCTCTGAATCTGTTAATGATACAATGAAAACCCCCACATTCTTGGCAATTTTACACTGAGGAACATAATTCTGACATTTTGAACTATTTGCCAAATCGACCTAATTAGTTTGGAGATTTTCCTCCAGGTCTTTTTAAATGCATATACACATCATTGTCAGCGTTTTGTTGTCCCTGTTTCAATTTGTTGAAATGTATCGCTGGCATCAAATTTAAAATGAGCATATATTTTTCATTAAAAACAAAATTTTTCAGTTTCAACATTTGTTATGTTTTTCCCCATTATTTTGAGTTATATACAGGGTTTAAATGATTTCCAAATCATTCAAATCGGTTTTTTATCAAGATTTGACCCAACATCTAAACTTTTCTAAATGGGGTTCAAAATGCAAGCCTCACTTACATCCATTCTTGTTATTGTCAGACAAGCAGTGGGTAAAAAGTTGCTAAACAAATGTTCATTTTGCGTAACAACCTGCTAGTGCATCATGCCACTATTGCTGATTATGTTAAAAAATATATATTGAGATGGAGTTGTCTTACATGTTGGTGTTGATAGATAACATGCACATTCTTATGCGTGTGGAGGATCAGGGATTCCCCTTTAGTAAACATTCACATGACAAAGCTGTTACAATATAAATGCACACTGTGCACTGACCATGAAGGTGATAACTAATTTGCATCAAACATTTCCAAAATGAGATGTGCGATCATGTGAGGAGCTTGTCCACTGTGATGCACTTTGGTTATTAATAAGATGTTATTTTGTGCTATGGATGATTTCTCATTTGTACTGATAAGAGATAGAGATAAGATACTTCTTTATTCATCCCACAATGAGGAAATTCACTTACGAACCAAAGATCTGCTAAAACGTATTTTGTTTCCGTACTATCCTCTTTATTCACTGCGGGTTATAACCTCAAGTGTTTGTCACAAGGTAATTTTCTGCATATTAAACAAGAACAACGGAAACCTCTGTGCTAGGAAGACAGACCAAAGTGCTGAGGAGACATCTTTTGAACAGTAGTTAGGATCTCAAGAAGGAGAAAAAAGAAAAGTAGCCGTCAATCTATTTTAGCCTCTGTCTGTTATTCTGTCTGCTATTGAGTAACCAGCATCTGCTCCTCAGGAGACACTGCTATCAGCCATACACTGCTCGATTATGCAAAGCCCCATCAGTGTTTCCTGACAGTGACCAAAGTAGGATATTTGAGGAGCAGTTGCATTGCGCTGAGCTGTTTTGTCTTCCCTTTTATTTCAGAGGAGGCTCACACTCTGAGGGTGTGTAAGCTCATGTTATAACCAGGGTTTCTTTTGTTTTGGGATGAGATACACATTCAATTTTAGTCTTCAGTTGGCTTTCATAGTTTAAGAGTCCCACACATATTCAATTGTTCAACATAAAGTAGGAAATTAAGTGTGTGCAATATTTAAGTTGTAAAGTTAAAAATATTCACTTGATCATTTTTAGACACTGAATAATAAATGAATGCAGGAAACTGAAGACATTTTGCAGATTGACAAAATCGAGGCCAGTTACTTCCCTTGTCTGTCCCTGCTGTCTGTGTTCTGGTCTACCACAGACTCTCTGTTTGAGCCAGTCCAACTTTTTTTCTCACATGACCGGTTGGAATGAAAAAAAAACATACTCCTTGACAGAGATAAATCTGGTCAAGAATGAACAAAATCAGTCAAAACCACCTAATACATTCTGATCCTTCTCTCTGATGAGAATTACTTGGAGTTTCTACAGTCAAAATCCAAACATCTTGTTTTCAGTTACAGCACCAATGTAGGGCCTCATAACAGGAGTTTCAGTTCAGGTGTCTTTTTTCAGATCCTGTTATGAGTGACTTATTTTTAGCTTTACAAACCTGATACCACTGTACCTTACTTTAAACAAAAACTATTGTCCTGAATGAACCATTATTTCTGAGTCTAAACATTTGTTTTTATATTTTTGGTATAAAAAAACCCACTGAAACCTCTATTGAATCAGATCAGTCAGATTTGAAAGTAATAAGTAATATAGTAAGTTCTTGTGCTTTCTTTTCAGATTACAGCATTTTAAAGAATGCATTAGCTTCATCCATGAATGTCGCCTGAATGGTGGATCTTGTCTTGTACACTGGTAAGTTGTAAAGTTACAGCTTTAACACTCTAACACTTGTTGGGGTCATGTCATGTTCACTTTGTCCACTGATGTTCCCTAGGCCATGGCTCAAAGCCTGAAAGAACACTTCTGTTAAAGTGTTGGATTATGTAAAGCATGTTTTCACTCATGACCCAACACTTAAACAGTGCAAGCACAGTTCTATTATGCAGTATAACTATATAACCTCAAATTTCTTTTATAATTAAATGCTTTTCCCATTTAAACAAGACACTGTCATATTTTTAATATAAAGTTTTGTTATGTGGCAACACAATTCTTAATGTATTTTAACGATGTAGTATTGTTATAAATACCTTATCAATGGGATGAGACATGACAAAATATCAGAACACTGTTTACTATATGCAGCTATTCATCTGTTCCATTCTGCAAAAGGAGGTGTTGACATATTGTCATTTAACCCATGTCATTTCTCATTCATTCTATTGTTGCATATTAATGTTTCCAATTTCTTAGTGTTATTTATTTTTCATTGTGTTATATCATGTAGTTTTATCCATATTTCAACCCGCTGGCTTCTCATCAGCACAAGTGCAGTACTGATTGATAGGATATCCAGAGCATTGATATTTCTATGTGAATATTAATTGCACCATGAATACATGCTACAATGTTAGTTCTGTGCAAAATGTCAAGTGTAACAGGTGCTACAGGTTAAGTACATCAATCAGAAAGTCCACCTCGGCCCAAGACCACCTTATCCAGTTTTGTTGTGTTATGTTATAACAGAGTTGAAGAAGAAACTGGACAAACTTTACGTGACGCAACAGTATAAAAAATCACAGTTTCGCATCAAACTGAGCTTATTCAATTTGATTTCGATAAATCAATGCAATGCACTTAGGTATAAATAAGGCATTAATTAATGGAGACTCTTTATGAAAATGACCTGAGTGCCTGAGTGCTTTGCTTCAGCCTTGCAGGCGTGTCCCGCAGCACCACCATGGTGGTGGCCTACCTGATGACTGTCACCCACTACAGCTGGGAGGAGTGTCTGTCTGCAGTCAAGGCTGTTCGCTCCTTTGTCGGCCCAAACTATGGCTTCCAGCAGCAGCTACAGGACTACCAGGCGACACAAGTTTCAGAGGTGAACACAAGAAGGAACAGGGACACAATAAATGCACACACTCTCCTTACAGTTTGTCAAAGTCACATTGGGTCTTAGGCTGTTTCCTTACAAACTTTGGTTTTATAACTCATCAAATTGTATTCATTTTTTCTAAACTGGCATTTTCCTAGCAGTATCTCAATGATACTCTAGCCCCCTGTCAACATTTGTGTGTGTTATGTCCTGTTGGTGGTGATTCAAATCCACGTCCATGTCCACGTTAGACATGCACAGGAACTGACAGGAGATGACACGTTAAACCATCACTCAGTGGTTAACCTGTCAGCCGTTAACTGTGGCTCTCTTGTTGTCATGGAACACCATATACTTGACAGCTGCAGTGGAATATCTCAGGGTGGTTATATATCTCTCTCTCTCTGCATTGTGTGTGTAATTGTTTTTATTTTTTTATGCCTGATGGGCTAAATAAACAGCCAGGCTTTGTTTTAAAGTAAATCATCCACATGATGGCTTTTCAGAACTTTTGAGTGTCCTTCTCTGATGCACATTAAAAAGGCAGCGTCCTCTTAGTATGCAAACCGCACAATCTATTTAAATGTTTAAATACTGTACCTTTATTGGTTTTACATAATTTTATAAATAGCATTTTAGTTTAAATAAATCAAGATTCACTTTTTCAGATGTAGACTAAATACGCCTCATATTTAATGTTGGAATACTTCCACTCTATACAGTGAAATAACTTATTATATGTAAATATTTGAACATAATGGTTTTATGCCTAATCTGGTTAATCTGGTAAAATGCTGGAGCAAGCTTTTAACCAGAATTGCATTACATGTTTACATTTAACCTTCCTGTTATGTTCCTTTCTCTGGATCAACAATAATGTTCCTGGGTCAATTTGACCCGGGGCATATTCAATTATCCAAAAGTGTCGGAACCCCAAAAAATCCAAAGACACATTTTTTTTTAATTTGATTTTTAACACCATTACTAACCATTTAAATCCAGATTTGGTCCATTGTTTTTTTTAATTCTCGCAGATCATGGTTATATGTGGATAACTCACTCGTTTTTCATTAAAAATTCATGTTAAAACTTTTTTTAATCAAAATCAGAATCAGAAATACTTTATTTATCTTGGGGAGAATTCAGTTGTTACAAAATGCTCTAATATACAGAATGAAAAAGTCAAAATATTCCTAGAAAGAAGAAATAAAACAAGATATAAATATGAATGAAATAATATAAATTGGATTAATAAGTAAATTAATTAATATACATTGGAAAGCACTAAATATAAATACAATAGTTTTACATGACATAGATTTTTGTTTATTTTATTGTACTTTTTCAATTTTTTATGGAGTGATGTTGATAAATTAAAATGACACCTCTTCTGTCACATGCTGCCCAGATTTGTATGCTGCATTTAGCTGGTTTGGAAGGCATATGCTGCCTAAAAGAGACTTTAAAAAGGGTCAATTTGACCCACAACATAACAGGAGGGTTAAGGAAGTGAGAGTATTTCTGTTTGGGTTTGATTTTGATCCATCATCTCCACAGCATTGGTCCATTTTCTGTGACACTGTATGTTCCTGCTGTTTTGCATCATTTTAGGTGAAGACAACTAGCGTGTGATTCCCTTACAATGACTCGGACACAGCCTCTAGCTAGATAAGGGGAACTGCGGGGGGGTTTGCTGCGATTGCATTAGCTTGGCACTGCTCATCACGTGTTAAGCATTACTGTCAGCATGTTGCAACACAACATGACTGAAAAAAATAAATGCTAAATGCTTGTAGATATTGTACTGATTTCGAGGATTTAAGGGGAAATGGGTTTTTGTATTTGTGCTTTTCCCACACCAGCCTCAGATAGAAAGTAAGGAATCCTTTCGAGAACAAAAGAGTTCCTACGGCTGCCTAACAGCTTTGTTTACTGCAGCAGCATCACAACAACAAGGCGGGAAATTTACACCCCAGAAGTGCCTGTTTAAAGAAAATAAATCACAACTTTTCAGTCAATATCTGTATTTTTCCAGAGCTTTGTATGAAAACTACAGCCCTAAATTACTCAGACTGGGCTGAGTCACATTAATAGAGAACTGTTTTACTGCTGAGGACCACCTTACACATCAAATTTCAGTGTAACTTCTTTCTAAATACATCAAAATCCACTTTTTTATTATTAGAAAGAACTTTGCTACTTCAAGTAGTTTCATTTTCTTTTTGACACATGGTACATTCATCAGAATCTTGCACAACTCCTGCTATCAGACTACTCTTTGATGTGTTATCTTTATACTGTACTACTGATTGATGTGTCATCTTTCTACTGTACCTTCTCAGTATAAATTTATTATTAGAGCTAGTGCTGGACTGATTCAATCAATACTAATTTTAGGAAGATTAATATGATACAATCACAGTGACTTTCACTTCATTATACTTCATAAAGATGAGGCATTGTTCAAAACTCCTCAGAATTCCTGGACACCATTTAAGAAACTGCCATTCCACTGCTGTGGTCACAAAAAAAAAGTCGTCACTGGAAAGAACAGATGCAACATTTTGTTCTAGTTTTTGAAATTAAATTGAAACACCTGGTGGTGTGACAAAGGCCAGCAGGCTTTTAAACTATCCATTCAGAAAGCATACATTTATTATTTGACTTTCTCTTGTCATGAGGGGCACACACACTACATCTACACTAAGTTGATTTACAGATTCTGATTTTATCTTCTGTGAATTTCAAAGTTGAGAAACATTTCACTTTTGTTTCTTTATAGAAGAATTGTTCCTCAGACTTACCTGGAAATGCAAGAAGAGTTAAGGGGAAATCCTGAATCTCAGGTGATGGTGTACACAGGCGTGTCTGCAGGGAGACAACTGTTGCTTAGAAATAAGACCGCTTTGTCCTGCTTTGATTCTTCTTACTTACTTTCTCAGGTTTAATCCAAGCTTATGAAAGCCAAGGTGTGCTATTTTCATAGACAACTACATTATTGTTTTATGTTGAATTGAATACAAACAGCTTTAGTAGTTGTGGCTATAAGGCTGCATAAACTAGATACATTTTTATAACTCACAGTTTGAAGACTCTGCACTTTTCCAGCAGCACATTGCACTTTCTGATTTTAAGCTGTTGAGAAAAAAATTAATGTGCCTATCATATGAGTTATACTCTGTACTCTCCATCCATTCATTATCTACACCACTGTTCCCAGTCATATCATTTGGGTACTGTGTACCATACACAGTGTATTTTATGTCAGGTATTAACCCTCCTGTTATGTTGCGGGTCAAATTGACCATTTTTAAAGTCTATTTTAGGCAATATATGCCTTCCAAACCAGCTAAATGCATGGGCAGCATGTGGCAGAAGAGGTGTCATGTTAATTTATCAACAAAAATTCAAAGGTAAAATAAAATAAACAAAAATCTATGTCATGTAAAACAATTGTATTTATATTCAGGGCTTTCCAACGTACATTAAAAAAGTTTCAACATGAATTTAAATGATAAAACGAGTGAGTTATCCGCATTGAACCATGATCTGTGAGAATTAAAGAACACCAATGGACTAAATATTGATTTAAATGGTTACTAATGGAGTTAAAAAATTGATTAAAAAAAATGTGTATTGTGAATCTTCGGGGTTCTGACACTTTTGGATAATTGAATATGCGAACATTATTGCTGTTCCAGAGAAACGAACATAACAGGAGGGTTAAATGTAGTTATGTAATTTGATCTTTAAAAAATTACATTAATAAGTTGTTTGTGTCCCATTTTCCTTTCCAGTATCAAGCCTGGTTACGGTCCAGTTTCCGTCCCAGTCCCTTTAATGACCAGGAGCAGGTGGGGGCCCTTCTGAGCCAGTACATGGAGCAACAGGAGAGCCAGAGGAGAGGGGGAGACAACCGCTGGATAAATCAGGGTGTAGGTGTCTGTGCTCTGCCGTCCGATCATGATGGTCCTGAAAGCAGCAGCTGAAACACGGCATCAGCTTGTGCTAAAGTCCTGCCAAAAACTGTCTTTCTATGGCAGTAGTTATACTCTGTACTCAATTTCAAATCAACCCAAAGTTGTTACAAACTGTAAGGCTTTTGTAAAACTTTGAAAGCGTAGAATAAAATAACTCCACTTTGAAAGCCAAGCATATGGTTTATACCTAATTTGCATCTATGTAGTTGCTTTAAAGGACTGAGGGTTGATCAAGGACTGTTTAAGACAGGGACACAGTCTCTGCGGCTTCACCCATTGTTTTCTGAAGAGACATTTTGAAGCCCCATGATGGTGGGTGCCATACTGGAAGTGCTGACTCAACCTGAGTTTATGATCAACCAGGCAAATCAGTGGAGCTAAGGCAGGCTTTTAGCCTCCTGGCTTACAGCTCCCAACCTGTCAGTCAACTCAGCTGTGCCTCTAAATATGCAAACTTATGCATGAGTCTCAGCCTTTATATCATCTTAATGGATGCATTATAACATAATCATCCCCCGTATTGTATGAACGATTAAATACATTAGCTACATACCACTAGCAGTTTTTTTGCAACTATCTGTAAACATGTTTTTTCCTGCTGTGAAGTTGCACATTTTAACTTGAGTCCTGAGGGGGGTTCCTTGGCTTTTGCAGCCAGCCTCAAGTGGACATTGAAGGAACTGCAGTTTTTTTTTTTTGCACTTCATTATTTATCACTGGGGACTGCCACTTGGGGTTGATTTAGAATTGAGCTACAGACTCTTCTCCACTACTAGTACCGCCCATGCTTCCTTAACTAAAGAAAGCCACAACAGGGGTCTCGGTGCTCACAGACGCCTTACTCTTAACACCTCTGCACCTTAGCCATAACGAATAAACTACACTTCCATGTGGACTTCTTACACCTGCAATGTTCAGCTCGGTGGCCTTAAAGACACGACTAACAGATGACTTAAAGGAACATTTTGCCTCAAGTTATCGAGATGTTGAGATTTATTAAAATTCTCACTTTCAAAAACAATGATGCAAAACCTTCATAAATGACAAATAAAAGCCACAACTCTTTGTAACTCAAAAATGGAACTAGCACATGTTTGACATTTGTACATAAAAAATAACTCAAACAATTGTGAATTCTCAAAGTAGAAGACAGTACATTTTCTTTTGATTGACTGCTTGATTGAACAAGATCATAGGTTGATCTTTGCAGCTCTAGTCACTGTTTTATAGCAGCTACACTCGCCACTGAAACGTGTTACGATAAGATAAATGTATCACTTTTGCACATCACTGCCCAAGGAGTAAACTGTATGTTTACACCCAGTTGTATACTGGCTCTGCGCACTATTTACTTTACCTGTCTACAACAGAATCAAGCACCAACAATCCACACACAAACATAGTGACCTGATATCTGCTACTATGGGCATGTAGCTGGTAAGGGAAAGCCTTGCACTGGGTGTGTCAGCTCCTTACATCTATATACCAGCCAACAAAAACCTGTTGAGTTATCTCATGATTTCAGATAAGCCTTATCTGCTCTTAGACCCCCAAAGTAGAAGGTTCAATGGTGCACATCCATGACATTTGTAAAGAGAACTTTACAACATAAGCAAAATGTTCCTTTAAGTAAAACATCACAGGTGAAATCATGTAATCAATCTGACGTGTGGCAGAGTAAAACTATAACTACACATGAAGGATCTCTGCAGTCCTATAATGCTCAAGTCTTCCTGATTTTACTGAAGCTCAGATTTATGTTTTTATTTTGAAAAGGATGACTATAAGGTGATTGTGTCCATGGGTTCAGTTAGTTGTTTGAATTGCATATTTATAGTGTTTTCTTTATGTTGTTTGTGTTTTATAATAAAATTAGGTGATTACAAAAAAAATGGAAATGCTAATAAATGTCTACTATCAACACTACAGTATGTGTCCTGGTTTTGCTCAGCAGATCTACTTATGTCACTTAAATAGAAAATACATGTGTGCAGCTTAATCAAAGCTGTGTACATCTATCTACTTGAATACATATCCCAAGAATTTACAGAAATACACTTTGACACAAGTTTGAAGTTTAATTTCGAATATTTTCCCAATAACTAATAGTCGTGTAATTGTGCTACACAGAAATTTTGCATATACAACAGGAAGACCTTTTTCATTCATAACTATGAAGCTAAATTATAACAACTTCCTGCTCTTGAGGAGTGCAGACGCTTTTTTGCTTGCTCTTGCTTATGCTTGCATTCTTTTCATTTTAACTCTTTTTTCTTCACTGAGAGACTACAAGCAGTCACTCCAGGATACTTAGAAACCACTGGGACTATAATTTACTGTCGACAAAGTAAACAACTGCCTTATCTCGACATTTTATCGAAACTGCAAACGTGGCCTACTGATCGGCAAAAGCCTGTTAGCAGCTAAGCTAACTGGAACCAAAATGCCTCCTTTCACTGTGGACGATTTTCAGAAGATCCTTCAGAAAATTGCTGTGCTGGAAACAAAGATGCATCGGATAGAAGTGAATGTGGAAGTGAATGGACTATGCGGGAATGACACCACTCTTCCATGGGGTCAGAGCAGCAGACATGTACCTGCTAACACACGGCTAGTTAGCCCAAACAATGACACTCCAAAACAGGAGGACTGTGCAGTTGGGACCAGCTGGAACACTCTTGGCGCTAGGCCTAAAGATAAAACGTTTCCCACGGACATGAGAGAACGGATAACAGGCAGAGCCAAGCGCCCTGAGATTTCTGATGCGACTGGCTGGCCTGCACTCTCATCCAGAAGGAGTGCCGCCTCAACCCCCCTACCAAGGAGGAAACAGCCATGGACAGCAGTAAAAACTACTAGTAAGAGCAAACCTGTAGAAGAAACAAAGATACATTTAGAGAACAGATTTGCACCACTTTCACAAGATCCTGACTCTCCATCCCAGGACCTGAGAAACCCTGTGTCCTCGAAGACCAAGGGAAGGTACGAGACCAAATCTATAAGCAAAAGGCCGCAGAGGGAGCTGACGACTGGGCCTGAAACACTGATCGTGGGCGATGGTGCCGTGAAAGAGGTCAGTAGCCTCTGTGGCAAGAGAAACACCAAAGTCCTCTGCTTCACCAACGATTCGGTCTCTGACATTTCAGACAAAATTCTGGACATTGTTGCTGACCACACAACGGTGAAATCACTCATTCTTCACACTGGGGCCTTGGATGTTGTGAAGCAACAATCTGAGTTATTGAAACAAGATTTTACTGATCTGCTGCGCAAAGTCAGATCTGTTGATACTGTGGTGTTTATCAGTGGCCCTCTACCGACTGTCCGAAGAGGGGACGAGAGATTCAGCAGGCTGTTGATTTTGAACAAATGGCTCAAAGCTACATGTGCTGCTCAATCAGTGAACTTTATTGACAATTTTAATATTTTCTGGGAACGCAGACACCTTTTTAAGGCAGATGGATTTTGCCTCAACAAGTCAGGAGTAAGATTGTTCACTTCCAACCTATTTTACTCTGTGTATCACACACCAGCTTCCCTGGCCAAGGACAAGAGACAAGACAAAACAAAACAGAAGATAAGACCACATTCTGGAGGAAAACGACTGAGATCGCTGAGCCAGGAGGAGTCTTCATCGCCGCCACCTTCACCCCCCCAAGAGGAGCGTCCTCCAGTGCCGCCAACTTCAACCCCCCAACGAGAGGAGCGTCCTAGATTGCGGCCATCTTCACCCCCCCAACAAGAGGAGTGGCCTCCACTGCGGCCATCTTCCACCCCCCAACAAGAGGAGTGGCCTCCACTGCGGCCATCTTCACCCCCCCAACAAGAGGAGTGGCCTCCACTGCGGCCATCTTCCACCCCCCAACAAGAGGAGTGGCCTCCACTCCCAACAGGAGGAGATTTCTATTCTTCACCACCCCAAACACCAGCCAACTCCCCGCCCTCTCCAGTCACTCTCTCTCCCTCCTCCCCCCTCCTGGATTTTACGGATGAGATGAAAAAGCTTGTCAATGTTGGAATCAAGCTTACACCCCGTCCAAATCCCATATTCTCTCCCCTAAATCTACCCCATCGCCCAGCCCCCAGCCCACCACCGTGCCCGAAACCACCATCACAGAAACTTCACAAAGCCCCTTCACCTCCTCAGAATCATCATCATCATAACAATTCTAACTGATATGGGCCGGGTCCAGGCTTCAAAGCTGATATCATTAATGTTTTCAACCAGGAAAAGCCGGGGCCCTGTGGAATTCAGGTAGCCTCCTCAATTCCTCTGTTGGCAGGAAATAGAAAAAGGGTAAATCTGCTAAGAAACAGAAGATACTCGACTAAATCTGCCAACTTATTAAATTTAGCTCCACTTCCTCGTCAGCCACAAACAGCTGTAAAAAATAACACAACTGGTTTTAACTCACTAAACTTAGCTTTATTAAATATCAGGTCTCTGGGAGGCAAATCTTTTTTAATAAATGATTTTATTATTAAACACAATCTTAATTTTATGTTTTTAACAGAGACTTGGTTAGACCAAGATAACAGTGCAGCTGTGCACATTGAATCATGCCCTCCAAACTTCTCTTTTGTGAGTGAGACTAGAACGCATAAAAAAGGAGGAGGTGTTAGTATAATTTTTAATGAGTTATTCAAATGCAAGCAGGTGTTTTATGGAAATTTCACTTCTTTTGAATATGTGGCTCTTCAGTTAAATACATCCTCTCGGTCTATATTTCTTAATATTTACAGACCACCTAAATACTGTACTGATTTCTTTGATAACCTTGTTGAACTACTGTCTCTTATCTGCACTGACTTTGATTCTGTTTTAATTGTTGGTGATTTTAACATCCATGTTGACAAACCTGAGGACAGAGTGACTGAAGAACTGTGTTATGTCCTTGACAACTTTGGACTCACTCAGCATGTGACGCAGCCCACACACAACAGGGGCCACATCCTAGACTTGGTTATCTCCAAGGGTCTAAACATTTCCAAGGTTCTGGTATCTGATGTTGCTCTCTCTGATCACTGCTGTGTTTTCTTTGAAAGTGATTTATCTGTGAACACTAATGTTCAAACTGAGGTTATCTCAAAACGTTACATTACTGAAAGTACCAGTGATATATTTATTCAGGCTTTCTCTTCCATAACCCCCCTCTCTAGGTTCTCTGCAAATGAACTTGTAGAAGATTTCACTTTAAAAATTACAAACATTATTGATTCCATTGCACCAACTAAATTAAAAGTGGTCTCCAATAAGAAAAAATCGCCTTGGAGGAATACCATGCAGGTCAAACATGAAAAAAAGGAATGTCGAAAAGCTGAGCGCAGGTGGCGTAAAACAAAGCTTCAGGTTCATTATGACATTTATAAAGAAAGACTCACATGTTTAATCTAGAACTGAAAAAGTCAAGGCAGACCTTCTTCTCAGACATTATCTCCAAAAACAAAGATAATGCACGCGCCCTGTTTGCTACAGTCGACAGGCTAACAAACCCCCCTGTGCCAGTGGCCTCTGAACACTTATCTACCAAGGCCTGCAATGAATTTGCATTCTTCTTCACCGCCAAAATTCAGAAAATCAGACAAGCAGTCAGCACTACTGTACGAGGTACTGGGAATGTGTTATCTGTGTGTCCACCAAAAAACAACTCAATCACTATGACACAATTTAATCCAATAAATTACAAAAACCTACAAGATATAATACAGCATTTGAAATCCTCATCCTGCTGCCTTGACATTCTACCATCACCATTTTTCAAAAAGGTTTCAGACTGCATGACCTCGGATCTGCTTCAAATTGTCAACATGTCTCTTCTTACAGGTGTCTTCCCCCAGGCCATGAAAACAGCAGTAATTAAACCCCTCCTGAAGAAGAACAATTTAGATGCATCAGAAATGAACAACTATAGGCCGATATCAAACCTCCCTTTTTTAAGTAAAATTATTGAAAAAGCTGTTTTTCAACAACTGAACAATTATCTAATGATAAATGACTGTTTTGATGTCTTCCAATCAGGATTCCGATCACATCACAGCACAGAGACCGCTCTAGTCAAGGTCCTCAATGATATTCATTTAAACACAGACAACGGCAAAATCTCAGTTTTGGTATCACTTGATCTCAGTGCTGCTTTTGACACAGTTGACCACAAGATACTACTGGACAGACTTGAAAACTGGGTGGGAATCTCTGGTGCAGTACTAAATTGGCTTAAGTCCTATTTAAATGACCGGGACTATTTTGTGTCTATAGGTAAATACACATCTGAGCGGATGAAAATCGTATGTGGAGTACCTCAAGGATCCATTCTGGGGCCTCTACTATTCAACATCTACATGCTCCCCTTAGGTCAGATAATAAGAAACAACCAAATAAAATACCATAGCTATGCAGATGACACACACATTTACATCACCATATCACCAGGGGATTATAGTCCCATACAAACACTGAGTAAATGCATTGAACAAATCAATGACTGGACGAGCCAGAACTTTCTTCAGTTAAACAAAGAAAAACTGAAATGATTGTTTTTGGAGCCAAGGAAGAAAGGTTAAAGGTTACTGCTCAGCTCCAATCTGCAATGATGAAATGTTCAAACCAAGCCAGAAACCTTGGTGTAGTCATAGACTCAGACCTTAATTTCAGCAGCCACATTAAGACAATTACAAAGTCAGCCTACTATCACCTTAAGAATATATCAAGGATTAAAGGACTTATGTCTCAGCAGGATGCAGAAAAACTCGTCCATGCATTTATCTTTAGCAGACTAGACTACTGTAACGGGGTCTTTACAGGACTCCCTAAAAAGTCCATCAGACGGCTGCAGCTCATACAGAATGCTGCTGCTCGAGTCCTAACAAGGACCAAAAAAGTAGACCACATTACTCCAGTTCTTAGATCTCTACACTGGCTTCCTGTCTGTCAGAGAATAGACTTTAAAATCCTGCTGATGGTTTATAAAGCACTGAATGGTTTAGGCCCAAAATACATTGCTGATCTGCTACTACTTTATGAACCACCTCGACCTCTGAGGTCATCAGGTACTGGTCTGCTTTCAGTTCCTAGAGTCAGAACGAAACATGGTGAAGCAGTGTTTAGTCATTATGCACCACATATCTGGAACAAGCTCCCTGAAAGCTGTAGGTCTGCTCAAACTCTCACCTCTTTTAAATCAAAGATTAAGACTTTTTTATTTACCTCTGCCTTCCTATCTTAGATTATTTTAACCCACTTTAAATTAAAATTTTAATGTAATTTTTAATATATTTCTAATTTTCCTTTTCTTTTCTGTTTTATCATATTTGTCATTTTAATTATGTTCTTTTATGCTTGTCTGAATGTCTCCAATGCTTTTAATGTGTTAATGTAAAGCACATTGAGTTGCCCTCGTGTATGAAATGCGCTATACAAATAAAGCTGCCTTGCCTTGCCTTGCCTTGCCTTGCCTCACACGAGGTAGTCATACAAAACAGAGATCAAAATAAACTTGGAGTTAAGTAATGGTCAAAAAGAGTATTACATTAAATTCATATTTAATTGAACTGCAGGATAATTTTCATTTAGAGGTGCAGTAGATAGGTCATATTGCTCATATATTTAGGTAAGGGATAAAGTAAAGTGAGCAGGTGGTTATGCAAATAAGAATGAGCGATGTGTGATCAGGATGTCCTCAACATTACCTTTCCTGTTGAGAATTAATCACTGGTTTCAACTAATCAGTATCAATAACAGTTTTTAACACAGCCTGGTAATAATGACAGATAACAACTGTTACACCGGGTGTGTGTTAAGCATTGATCTTTTCCCTAGATTTACAAATCCAAATCAGATCTATCATTATTTTTCCCTTGTGCTGACATAAAACATGGAAATTAGATGTCAAACTGAAAATGCCATGAAACGCTCACTGCTTTTTTTCCACTATTTTGAAATGGAGAACAAAAAAGTTGTTCACTTGCTTTCTTACAGTCTAACAGAACATAAGCTAACAGTTTGTTTCTCTTTAATTTCTTCAAAATGGGAACACCTAAAGCTGAAATTGAATTTATTTTACAATAGTCCCACTGCTTACAGTGCATCTGCAAAGTATTCCGACCCCCTTACTTTGTCCACATTTTTATTTTAAAGAGATAGACTTTTCATTTTATCAGACCCCCATTATAACACAGTGAAAACAGTTGTTTATACATTTTTGTAAATGTATAAAAAATAAAATACCTAAAATATCACATGTACAATAGCATCCACAACCTTTACTATCATACTCTTAAGTTGAGCTCAGCTGCATCCTATTTTCACTGATCATCTCTGAGATGTTTCCACAAGTTGATTGGATTCTACCATGGTATATTCAATTTATTTGACATGATTTGAAAAGGCACAAAGCTGTCTATCTAATGTTCCACAGCTGACCCTACATGTCAGAGCAGAAGACAAGCCATAAAGTTAAAGAAACTGTTCATAGACCTCAAGGGACCAAAAATGTATGCAGCATTGATGTTGCAGAAGAGCTCATTGGTCTCCATCATTCAGCAATGGAAGAAGTTGACTACAACAAGGACCCTTCCAGAACTGGCTGTCTGGCCAAACTTAGCAATCAGGGGAGAAGGGCTTTGGTCAGGGTTGTGACCAAGAACCCCATGGTCACTCAGACAGAGGTCCAGGCTCCACCTCTCAGAGGAGCTTTCAGAGGGTGAACCATCTCTGCAGCACTCCACCAATCAGGCCTTAATGGTAGAGTAGCCAGACAAACTGCACAGAGTTTGCCTAATTCACCTCTAGGACTCTCAGACCATGAGAAACAAGGTTATCTGGTATGAAATGAGGATTGACTTCAGACCAAAGCACACAGCCAAGATAACAAAAGAGTGGCCTCAGGAGAAGAAGCCAAGCCAGAGTCTGGACTCTAAACCAACTGAACATCTCTGGAGAGACCAGAAAAGCTGTATATAGATGCTCCCAATCCAACCTGATGAGGCTTGAGAGGATCTGCAGAGAAGCATGGGAGAAACTGTGAAAACAGCCATCGTCCCAAAGAAAATGAGGCTTTAATCACATCACTATTTTATTTTATTTTATCATTACTATTATTATTGTTATTATATTTTTGACTATGTAAGTACATTGTTGTATTCCCTCGCCCCGTGTTGTAAGCAGATGTAAAACAAGAATTTCCCCCAAAGGAGGATCAAATAAATAATCTTATCTTATATCTTATCTTATCCAAGGTGCTTCAGCAAAGTAACAGGTGTGAATACTTCTGTGCATGAGATTTTTTTTTTTTATTATGGACTATTATGGATGGATTTTTGAAAAGAAAAATGAAGTAAATCTCTCCTAGAATAAGTCTGTAATGTGACAATATGCGGACAAAGTAAAGGGGTTTGAATACTTTCTGGGTTCACTGTATGTGTGCATATTTTGGTCATTCAGGGCTGAGAGGAATGACTAGTGGCTGGCTTTATTTTAATTTAATTTAATTTAAACGTGTGTGAATGTGTCAGATATATGTTCAGATTCCCTGTTACTAAATCCTGGCACAATATCCCAAAAGGTAGTATTAAATGGAGAGCATAGACTAAAGCTCCAGCTGATTTACATTTTGGTTAGGCTGGAAGAAAATTCATGTGAAATGAAGAGACTTCCTTTAATCATTCTTTCCGTTTCAGTATTCTTCCAACAACATTTTTTAAATTATTGGAGTAATAGACATGGGTTCTTCCCACGAGGATCTGGTCAAGTGGTCTGATCCTCGTTCACCATAATGCTGCAGGCTACCTGTTCACTACTTTTCTTAATTCTGAGGTCTGTCATCAGCCCCCTGCGTGGGTGTGGAAAACCTCAATACCTTAGCGTGAAGCATAGAAATCCCCCACAGCACAATACAACTTGTGATTCTCCGGGTTTAGTTTGCGCTCTGCGACTACGTAGCATTTGGCGTGGGTAGAACTTTTTCAACCAGCGTTCATGTCAGGCCATTTCTTGTAAATGCCCGAAGTTAGCAGAAAAGCTCTTCCGGAATGGGCCGACCAAATGAAGCTCCAGGGCTCTCATTGGTCAGAGCCGGGCAGCGCTGTCCAATCACCTCCCAACTGTTTCATTCAATCATCTGGCACTATAAACTTGATGGGCTTGTGTCGGGGAAAAGATCAAATCACTTGACTCAATCTGACAGTGAGCTGTCCATCGACAACTGAGCATCACAGACTGTAAGTGTTTGGACATTTCATTTCAGGTTTTAAAGAGTTATGTTTTAAAGAAGTCTTAAAAGAAGGAAAGTTATATTCTTCTCTACACATTTTTAAATAATATTCCCTCCTTTAGATACAAGTGAACGACACATAAACAACTTTCCTTCATCGAGATGTCGAACTCTGGAGGTCGCAGGCTGAAGCAGTGGCTGATGGAGCAGATCGAGAGCGCGCAGTACCCCGGACTGCAGTGGGAGGATGAAAGCCGCACTTTGTTCAGAATTCCATGGAAACACGCCGGGAAACAGGATTATAACCAGGAAATAGATGCATCCATTTTAAGGTTTGACTAAATTCTTGTGTTTCCCAAAGGGGACAGTTTACGTGCCTAAAACCAAAAGTTAGTGATAATACTCATTGAGGATGTCCAGTGCTTCTTCAAGTGTGTGGCTGAAGAGAAACTTTAACTAGGACATTCAAGGGTCACTGTGTTATTTTTGTAGCATATGAAGACTATAATTTTACACCAAAATATTGTTTACCTTCCCAATAAAAATATTGACAATACAATGTTATTCTTAATCATCCAGCTTCTTGTCTTCTTTCCTCTTTCTTTCTTTCTTTCTTTCTTCTTTCTTTCTTTCTTTCTTTCTTTCTTTCCTTTCTTTCTTCTTTCTTTATTTCTTTCTTATTCTTTCTTTCTTTCTTTCTTGCTTCCTAGTAGATTTAAAAGATAAAGCACCAGCTTCATGTTTTTTTTTGTAAAAGCATAAATCTTAATCATTTACATCCCACTGTTAATATTGTTTCTTGTTCTCCTCTATACAGGCCTGGGCTGTGTTTAAAGGGAAATTTAAGGAAGGGGACAAGGCTGAACCTGCAACATGGAAGACCCGACTCCGCTGTGCCCTGAATAAAAGTCCTGACTTTGAGGAGGTGACGGAGAGGTCACAGCTGGACATCTCTGAGCCTTACAAAGTGTACCGCATCGTACCTGACGAAGAGCAGAAGCGTGAGTTTGGGTTATTGACGCTTGTGTGTTCATTTTCAGTAAAAATCCCAAATTAGTCTCAGACTTGCATTGATTACCTTTAACTGATATTTAATATAACTTTGTATACAGATGTTAGAATCTACAATGCATTAAACGTTTCAGCTTAAAATCCTACATCACATACAATAATTTCATAAAAAGACTATCACTTTGCTTTATGCATAAAAAATAGTTAAAATGTTTCCTCTTTCACCCTCAGATGGCAAAAGCTCAATGATAGCCATGGCAGCATCTAGCTCTGGTGATATAACAGACATGGACTGCAGCCCTGCAGCAATAGAGGAGCTTATAAAAGAGGTGAGACCTCACCTACCTTTCTATACACTCCATTGCTGCTCTACTTTTGTGTCACTTTTTCTTGATGACAGCACTTGTGTGGTCTTCTTTAACACTTGGTGCAATGAGCATGCACGCACTTACCCCATTTAATGTTGATGAAGTTTACAAAGGTTTTCTGTTGATAATAACTTATGGTTGTTTTTTTGTTTGCAGGAGGAAGTTTGCAGTATCCAGGCCAGTCCAGAGTATTGGTCCCAGGGTAGCATCGGCGGTAAGATGACCTTTTCAGTTTTCCAATACTGTGACTGCTATCTAACCTCAGACCAGTGTGGTTATACACGCACATCTCTTCTTCTCATATCAAGGGAGACTGTCCTTCTATGTGAGATATGAGCTTTAACATGTTTGAATAAACAACCACAGTGGAAAACTCAATGACATGTCCCTGCTTTGGTGGGTGCTAAATAGAGGTTACTGGCATGTCTGCTGAATTCTGCAATGGAAGAATTGACTAACATCCTGTTGAACTTTGCTGACTAGAGTGATTATTTCTTTGTGTGATCGTGCTGGAGAAATGCTTCTTTTCTGATGATGCAGCAAAATAATGACATGACATGTTTGGTATGTTAAAAAATGCTTTATTTTGTCTCTTTCTCATGTAATTCACAGCTTTCCCAGTTCATCAGGAACCTTTGCCCTCAGGTGCTGTCGGCTCAGGTATTCATCTTTATTTTTTTTCTCTAAGAACAGACACGTTTTTACAGTAACAGATCTACTTGTGCATCTTTTGTTGGTTTACCAAGTATTCTCCTTTTTCCAGTTTTCTCCCAAATGATGATCAATTTCTACTACGGAGGGAAGTTCATGCACACACAGGTGGTTACACACCCAGAGGGCTGCAGGATCTCCCCACAGCAGCACCTGGGTCGGGCTGCCCTTTACAATTCAGACAGCATGCAGAGTGTTCATTTCCCCCCTGCTGAACTCATCGAATATGAACGCCCGCGCCACGTCACAAAGAAGCTCCTGGGCCACCTGGAGAGAGGTGTGCTAGTCCGTGCAAACCAAGAAGGCATCTTCATTAAGAGGTTGTGCCAAAGCCGAGTCTTCTGGAGCGGGCTGGGAGAGGTGGGCTCACAATACAGTCCCATGCCCTGCAAACTGGAGAGGGATGCTGTTGTCAAGATTTTTGACACAGGAAAGTTTCTGCAAGGTAAGCATTCATGTTAATTAATCTATGTTGAAGCTCAGATTAGCAAGAATCAATGAAACTTCAATTTCAAAGTTTTTAAGCAAGTGGGATCATGATACAGCTATTCATAGACTTTGTATTTTACAGCTTACAGCTGTACCAGGAGGGTCAGTTTCCTGCTCCAGATCCACTGTGACTCTGTGTTTTGGAGAGGAGCTCCATGATCTCAGCATTGCAAAGAGCAAACTCATCATTGTGCAGGTAAGAACAACAACAATAGGAATATTCATGTTGAAAAAACCCACTCGCAGCAGAGAAAAAGCAGCAGTATTCAGGGTGTGTTGATGGATCCTTGGCTGAAAAATACTCTCTACACTACTGCATACTGACATTTAAACATATCTTTCTCTCTCCTCTCTCTGTATTGCAGATTACTGTGGTGCACTGCCAGCATCTTTGGATACAATGAGGCGTCCTCAGCCCTTCTGCAACAACCCAAACCTGGAGATGTCTGACAGTTCAGCCAGTGACCAGATGGCTCGCATCTATCAGGACTTGTGCAGCTACAGCAGCCCCCAGAGACCAGCCTGCTACAGGGACAACATGGCCCATCACTGCCTGACCTGTGAGCAGAGACAGCCTGCCATAAGCTCTTAAGACTGGATTTGCAACATATTGGAGGCCTTTTTATTTTCCTGACATGCAGACAAAGTAAACCAAGGTAAAAAAAAAAATGCATGATGACATTTCAGTTTGACTAATAGTAAGACCAATCACAGTGAAGGCAAACGTCAAGGATCTTATAGTAAAGTCTTTACGCTGCATGTCAATATGAGGAGGTCCATATTATTCTAACCCAAAAGATGCTGATGTTCAGTATAGATTGTAGACCTTGGGTGAGTTATTGTATTTATACAAAAGTTCTACTGGCAGCATATAAAGTATAAATAGCAACAAATCATCCATCAGCACAACTAGTGCATTTACATTTATGTTTATTTACAGGAACTCAACTTTTGCAAATCTACAAAAAACATTTCCTGCACTTTTGCTACCTTTTATAAATCTCAAATATTTTAGCATTCCAGCTACTTTGTATTTATACATTCATCTGTTTGTTTCCATTCATCATACATTGGTAAAATAAGGGATTGACAGTTACTGTACTTCCCTGCCAGCTATTGTTGTGAGGTACAAGTTTAAGCAATTAAGACAATCTGCAACAAAGACAGTCTTCTTTTATTTTCAATACCTTTGTTCAGAAAATCTACAGCGGATCGATACACAAAGTAAAAAGTCTCTATGCTGTTGTATCAGCACTGATGGACTTCCTCCAGTCCACTCAGATCGCTCAGTAAGAAGTATCTGTTAAGTAATAGTGTTCAAAGATATCTGCCTAAAGCTGATACAGATTCTTTGTTTAACCTCTGATTTATTATTACTCTGTATTTTTTATGCAGTGAGTTTGCAGAGCTTTCAGAACTGATTAATTCATAATATATCGCCTAAGAACTTTGTTCGGATTGACAGCAGTTGGATATAGAAACGTAGTTCTCATCTCTGATTTTTTTTTTTACATACATGATGGTTCTTGTTTATGGTTTGACAAACTTTTGGATAAGCACAAAAGGGATATTTTCTAAAGTGTTTTTTTTTACTTTTAACAGGAAAAATGAGCTGTTTAAAGTTCCATGTCATTTCTGATGCAATGTGGGATTATATGGATAGGTTTTACTATCCAAATGTTTTTTTTTTCATAATTTTCTATCAACTGCATTTATAGTAAAACAAGGTTTTCACTCATTTTCTCATGTGCTTGTCTTTATATTATCGTGCTCTTGTCTTATGTCATTTTAATGGTGAAAGTACTAAAAAAAGTGTCCAACACAAAACCGAATGGCACTTGATCTGATGTTCACAGTTTGCAAACAATAATAATGTTCTACATAGGGATCATGGAAGCTGTTTTTCTCTCACTAACAACAAATAACATTTGTTACTAATTAATTTTGACAATTTTGCAGAGCATTCAGTAGAACTTTGTATTTTTGACTGTCTAGGCAGCCATTCAACCATTCATTTTTTCTGTGCAGTATTCAAATCAGTGTGCAGATCTACATGAGTGCATGACTACGCAAGGAGAACACACTAACTCAGACAAGATCAAAATTAGACATGATGTTTGTGGTGGATCGCCCACCTCATGCAAGTCTATGAAAAGACCCAAAATCCTGACACAAATATAAACACCAAACCAGTGCTACATGACCAAATGTATTATCGAAAGTAACTCTGCTCAGCCTGTTCCTTCACTTGATAGACTTTCTATCATGCTTGGATGAACCATACAAATGTTCAATACAGTTTTAAATTCTGCACCCTAATGTGACATCAAGTAGAAATTTGTGGGGAGCTAATGCATTCTTTTCTCAACATTTTACCATCTCTTATTTTAGTCCTGAAATACAAATGTCTATGGGGTTCAAGATGAAAATTTCACAGTAATTCACAATTCCTGCAGATGTGAACAATTACAACATGGACTTTAATGGACTCATCAAGACTGCTTCTAAAAAAAATGTATGAGTTCTTTATAAGTTCTTATAAGGATTTTTCACTTGTACTGCTTCATCTCAGAGGCTGCCTTTACTATGAACACAAACTCTGGCGTAGGAATGATGAAACCAAACTGTATATGAAACTAAAAGAAGGATCTAGGATACTGACCGGCAGGGAAGCTCTTAGATAATCACCCCCATCTCACCCACCACCCTGTATGAGTAACAAAACTGAAATGAATTGGTCTGACCAGTTCACCCCAAATTATTCACAGTAAGACAACATCATCCCTCTTTCTCTTCCTGTGTCTGACACAGTTTGTCATTTAAACTGAGAGAAAGACATCTATGTCATTACATACGTCAGACATGAAGTAAGCAGTAAGCATGACACACACACACACACACACACACACACACACACACACAGCACACACACACACACACACACACACACACACACACACACACACAAACACACAAACACACAAACACACAACGAAACATTTTCAGTTCCCAGTTTACTTGAATTAGTATATCAACGGTAGCTCTCAGTTAAAGCAGCATAGATACTGAAAACAAAATTTCCAACATACTAACTAGCAAATTTGGACAAAAGCTCAGACAAACACAAAACTAAACACTTTAATACATTTATTATTACATATAAAAATATACAGGGGCTCCTCAATAAAAATGAATTCCACTTGTAGTACACTGAAATGACTAATTATGAATGAAAACATAATTAAGTAAACAGGTTTAGGTATTCTAGTCCTTTTTTTTTTAATAGCACTTTTTTCTTCTTCTGCTTTGTTGACTCACAGAGACCACAAGTGAAAGAAGTCATGTGCTCCTCATATGACAACTCTGGTTAAACCTTTTACCCAAATTAGAAAATAAAATCCATGGTTCACTGATGAAAGCACAGTGGAATATTGTGAGTGTCTGTGTCTATTCTTACGTGTTTGCCATCTTGTTTTTTAGTGTGTGTTTTATGTGTGTGTGTGTGTGTGTGGTGTGTGTGTGTGTGTGTGTGTGTGTGTGTGTGTGTGTGTGTGCGTGCGTGCGTGTGTGTGTGTGTGTGTGTGTGTGTTGTGTGTGTGTGTATTCGTGGTTGTCTATATGGGGGACTTCTATCTGAGTTCCACGGAACAGAACTGACTTAAAAACTGTGACAGGAAACTGGCTCTACCCTAAACACGGACCCCCAATAATATATGTGAGGCCCAATAACAGACAGACAGACAGATAGATAGACAGGCAGGCAGGAAGACAGACAGACAGGCAGACAGAAGACAGACAGACAGACACGACAGACAGACAGACAGACAGGCAGGCAGGCAGGCAGGCAGGCAGACAGACAGAGACAGACAGACAGGCAGGCAGGCAGGCAGACAGGCAGACAGACAGACAGACAGACAATCTGTTTCTTGTCAATGTTCTATGACTGAATATGAGTTCTAAAATTCTTTAGCTGTTTACATAATAAAACATAACAGATCCATGTAAGTTAAAGTTATATTATGTTTACTGAAAAACATAACCACCACTTCACTGATGTTGAGATTTTTATTTGGGATAGTATAGGCAGATATATTTCAATTGCTGCTCCACAAGTTTCACTTTCTTTGTAGGTTATGTTTTGTTATGCACAATGTTTGAGACGTTTTGTCAGTCAGACCAATTGATAAACTATAGCTACTGTCTAAGGTTATAATGATATGACGTTTTATTTTCTCATCAAACACAGGATGCAGGTGAATGATGCTTAGCAGTACAACAGACAAAAAAGGACCCTGACTTGCTTATGATTTATTTTGGAAGTGTAGAACTCTGTTTCAACAAATAAGTTATTTAAATACTTTTTTTCCCCACCTCTGTGGCCAGACTATTAGGAAGAGACACGACACATGCTTGTGTGCGTTTCTGCTAACCAAGTGTCTTTTCTGCTCACTTTTCCAGTGTCTGCAATGTGGTTGTCTTTGTATTGCGACATTTCTTTGTGGCGTCTGAGGCTTCCCACAATAATCATTAGAGACGAGTGACAAACAGAACTGATTTTTCCACCAAACGTAACTATGGCCAACAGCCCCATAACATTACCATACACTGTGTTTGCCTGAAGGAAGCAGCAAAGTTGTATTTCAAGGAAGCACAGCAAAACAAAAAAGAGGTGTAGCTACAAATGAAAGCCTTTTCTGCTACATTTATTGGAATTACTTTTGTCTATTCTTGTTGTTCCCTGATTTCTCTGTATTGCTGACTCCTCAGTCCTCGCGTTGCTGAGGTTTGTGTGCAGAATCAGCACTGACCTTTCAGTTTAGCTGTTTGTTGTTGACCACTGAATGTATCAGCTTTATTTGAATTGATAGTGGGAAAAATTGACTTAAGTTTTGGGCACTCTCGTTAACCCTGCCAGCTCATTAGTCACTGACTTTCTTCAATGAATACCTGATTGCTTCTAAGAAAGCAGCTTACTGTTTGAGATATAAGAGGAAAACATTTTACCAGAGATGGATACCCTTTCTGAAAAATTGGAAACGTCCCATCGTGCCCAACTGACTGTAGCATTGTTTGGTCTAACTGTGTCAGAATTGATATTACTTAGGGTGAGGAGCTGACCTGTGTCTCTCAGTGTTTTGTTGGGTTACCTTTTGTTGTCCTTTTAGATTTGTGTGTCTACTTTCTTTCAATTTCATTTGGATCTTCTGACTATTGAATAATTAATTGTAGTTAAATGTATTGTATTCTTGCTTTTTATACATGCACAGTTTCTGTCTGTTGTTTTGCTTAAGCTTAAAAAACAAAAACAATAATGCCACACAGACAGCTTTGTTGCATTATCTGAGGTTCATTATATTTTAAAAACATTGGCTAGTCATTAAAAAGGACTTCTAAAGGTTTTGAAAAACTGTAATTAAAGGCTTCATTCACGTCGCTCCAGGTGAGAAGGACAAACACATGCAAAAAAAGTCCCTAATGGGAAGTTGTGATTTGCTGAGAACAGGTTGTGTTATGCAAGCGGGGTGTGGAAGCGTTGGTGGGGTCTCTGGGGAGCGTGCTGGTTTAGAAGTAGTGTGGGTGAGATGAGAATAGGCATCAGGAGAGGAACTGGGAAAGAGCTGAGGACACAGTGAAAGGAGGTACAGGTGGACGGGAGCCCACATCCTGGGACGTAAAGAGTGAAGCCACATGACCACACATAATGTGGACACACGCACACATGCACCACACCAGGGTAGCCACTGATCAAGGATCATATCCTCTAATCAGTATCAGTTCATGTACTTTGAACATAAGTCCCATCAGCTTCACACTGCTTCTTCAGATTAAACTTTTTAGATGCAAAATGATCAAGAAATGAGAAAATAAAGATTAAAATGATAATGCTGAATCATCTAAACAAAGTCTGCGTTGAAAAAAAGGGTGTGATTTTTTGAAAAATGCTTAAACATAAGAAATCATGTCATGTGGCAAGAAGGGTTTGGCATTTAAAAGCGAAGATAAGGAAGTACGCTGATTTACGAGAAAGTGGTTTATTGTAAGCTGCCAACAGTTTTGATTATGAAATCAAAATCAATCTGCGTTCTCTTAGAGTACATTAGCCAGGGTTCATGGCCTCATAGGTACAATAAAATGAAAGCGCAAAGGTGGTTAAGCTGGTTCAATGACTTATCTCGCAAGGATGTATGTCAACGGCAGCAATCACATTGTAAAATAACAAGTAGCGTTGTGTAATTTAAGAATTATGATCAAGACGCTCCATTATTGTGCAAAATCTATAGTGATCACAGGCCTGTATCATATGAAAATAAAAAAGGGGACTTGGCTCATTGTATCTGAATCTGTGGGTGAAGACACAGCTGAATGTTGCATCAGTCTTGTTCAGAATCTTGACAACAGTGATCCTGACCCGCCTGATCTGTCTCTGGACAGGAAACACAGGAAGGAACCCAGGAAGAAGGTCCAGCACACAACTTCTCCCTGAAAAAGAGGAACAGTCAACACACAGGGCAGAAAACAGCTAGACTATATACAACATCAGTAAACCTCAGTTTGTGGGAATCAATATCTGCATGGGGCGGGACTCCCACCATTACTGATGATAAACAGCATTTAATGTATGAGATGGTTCACAGAGTGAGAGAAGCTTTAGATCAGAGGAAGCACACAAGTACTTCCATAAGTTTCAATTTAGAAAGTTACAGGCTGGATAACTAGAACATGAAAACAGAAAGATGGGTCCATAAATAATTTAAAAAAATGCTTTTTTATGACAAAGTAGTTTTACCCATGTATTACACATGAGTACTTGTACTACCTTAACTATTCCCTCTTTGTGAATTATTATTCCTCTACTCCACCACACGACGAAAGACAAGATTGTACATTTCACTGCACGTCATTTGTCAAAAGGCTTTGATTACTTTTCAGGTTGCCATAACTCATACCATCCACGTGCAGTAAAAACCATTTGACTCCACTTTATTGAGTTGGGTTTTTTCTGCTGTTGCTTTTCTGCTTTTATTGAGAGGACAGGACGGTGGATAGTGTAGGAACTGAGGAAAGAGAAAGAGAAAGTGGGGGTTAAATCTAACCAAGGGCTTCAAGTCAGAATTAAACCCAAACCTGATCAGCTGAGCTAAACCAGCATCACTGTTTACCTCCTCATTTGAGATTATTGAATAACAACATAGTGATAATGATATCTGAAAAAGGCATGTGAACAAAGGAGTGTATTTAAACAAAATATTGTCAAAGATTTGAATAAGACAAAGCAAGACTGATTGTTCTTTAAAACCAAGGTGACATATTATGTTTTGGATTTTCATTTAATACTGTTTTAAGAGTTTTTCCTCCCATATAGTCTTTGGAATATATCCATTTTGGAGTTTAGATAGGGTGAGCTTCTGATTTTCTCGTTATTGTTATTGTTTGCAATTTGAAACCAGCTGCAGAGGATCGAAATGGGCATAATGAATTACACTACAACTAATATTAATTAGTAATGTAGACATCTAAAAAAACTAATAACAGCCTTTCAACAAGATAAAGTCATTGAAAAAACAACAACACATGGAGCCAGCACAGGTTAGCCAAACAAAACAGGGTTGGTATTTTCTCTCTTGTCACTGGCAGATATTTTTTCCATTTATGCTAATTAAACAATAAAAAGAAAAAAACACCTGATCAGCAGAAACATGAGCTGTCACTAAGTTTTAACTGGTTTGTTTTTGAATCATGTAAAGTAGAGAACAGACATAGGTAAACAGTGCTAATATATCTCACTGTATGCAATGAGATGCTTTGCTAATCGTAAAACTGCAAAACAAAGTAGTTCAATTAGTGCAACCACTTAAAGCTTGTTAATGCAGGATATATTAAAGGTCCAGCAATATAATCCATAAGCATAATTTATCAGGAAAATACACAATTATTCTGCACAATGAGTACTTTCACAGTCCTAAAAGTAAAGTGAGTTTGCTGAAAAAACATTTAAACATGGGTAGAATGTTTCACTGTATGGGGCATATTTATAGTTTAGTGTTACATATTGATTAAGAAAGCTTCACATGAGCACTTCTTCCCCCATTGTGAAACACTTGATATGCAGTACTGTCTGTGGACCACTGGCACAGAAATACTTGGACAGGTATTTTTACTTTAATCCAAGCAGGTTGTACTTCTGTTTCATATTCAACAAAACAAAACTTACATCAGAAATATGAAGGTGATGGATGAGAAGGTGGAGGGGAAGGCCAGGGCGCGGTGACTGTCCCTGGAGAACAAGAGCCAGGGGAGCATGAGAAATGAGTAGACTTGCAGATCACACCTCAGTGCTCACTGTGTGTGTGTGTGTGTGTGTGTGTGTGTGTGTGTGTGTGTGTGTGTGTGTGTGTGTGTGTGTGTGTGTGTGTGTGTGTGTGTGTGTGTGTGTGTGTGTGCATGCAAAGTAGAGGTGACAGGATGTGGGTAGCCAGAAAGGTGTGATTTATGAGGTAACAGAAAATTACCTGAAAACAGAATATCTTCCTGATTTGATGAATGTACTCTGACATTCAATAAATGAATAAAATATTTTTTAATCTAGATTAGAAAAAATGCTTTTGAGGTATTAATCTAGTACATCTACATTTTAGTACATTTTATTCATGTAAGGCTTTTCACAGACATGAGACATTAATTTATTTACATGAAAACAACAAAACATGCAGCATTAAAAGCTTAAAAATCAAGGTGACAAACTACAACAGGTAGAACAGCAGAGCATGTTCCAATGATATCTTAACTCCTGTCTAATTATGTAGGTTTTCACTGATCACTTAAGTTGGTCATGGGAGTATATGGAGGGCCGGGCTGAGTGAGACTCAGTTTGGAACCGGGTCTCTGTTTATTCTTCTCAAGCTGATACTGGCTCAGACTACTTTGGATGGTGACATGGGAAGGCAGACACACAGGTGAACAGGAAGAAATGAAAAGGGAGGGTCAATGGAGGAGAGGAAGGTGAAGGAGGGTGGTTGAAGAAGGGAGACAACAGGGCAGAGTAGAACGATACAGCATAAGTAGGCTTGCCAGGTGATTGAAGGTGTGGTTTAGGCCTGAACCTGAATACCTTAGCTTCATTGACAGAGCCTGACTGTGTAGAGCTCTTAAAGCGAAGGTGAACATTTTTAAATGATCAAAATGAAACAAGGAGCTAGTGAAGGGATCTATTTAGAGGAGTAATGTGAGAAGGTCTTGCTGCAGCATCCTGTAGATCAATAACTGAAAAAAAGTTGTGTAAAGATAAGAATATGTCACATTGATGAAGGATACATTAAGGTGTGTATGAACATCTCAAGTCTAGCTGCTTAAACTAAAGATCTCAGTTCACTAATATTAATGTAAAAAAATAACATGATCTGTTTAGCTGCTGATTTTTGACTGTCAATCAATGAGGACAATATATTACTCCTAGAATACACAGGTTGGAGAGGGCAGGATCAAGAGGACAAGAGGCCCAATGTTTCCCAAAATCAAAGGCACAACCTTTGACAACAAGCAGAACCTTAGAGTTATCAGCATTGAGCAGTTCATAATGTTCAGTCTCAAAATGTTTGAACTGCCCAGGAGGCTAGAGGACATTAAGAACACTCCAGGTTGAAATGAAAAATGAAGTTATATATCTGCATATAAATTATTTGACTAATTTACCAATATTTCAGTTTATTAGGCCACCCTTGGTGTTGTACGCACAAAATCATATGGCCATTGTTGTAATATCTGGTATCCAGCCTGATGTGCTTTTAAGTGTTTTGTTTCCATGTTATGTTTGAAATGAGGTTGATTACTTGTAACTCTGTTTTTGATTGAGGAACAGGTTCCTTGTGGTTTCAAACCATGTTTCCAACTTTATCGTTGGACCGTCTGCTTCAGTCACATTTTCTACACAGCCTCTTTCTGAGTCACAAGCCACACACCGGCCAAGCAACAGGTGCTGCAGGGACAGAGATTATTTAAAGTCACTCTAAAATGGTTCCTGTGCACCTGAAGGGATGGGAGGGCCGAGCTGTCTGCAACAGTACATACTTCCCTCTTTGAAAAAAAAAATCCAAACATGACCATCACATGATTCAGCTGGAATTACCTGGTAGTTTGGTGCTAATAATATTTACACACTGAATCTGTTTAATTCATCTCAGAGTCAATTTTGAAACTGTGCTACATCTCTCTGGATTTGTATAGATGACACAACAACAACAAACACTTTCCAAAAATCAAAATGCATTTTAACAAACAGTAGGTTTCTGGAGGTGGAAAGAGGAGACATTGTGAGTAATTTGCATGTTTAAAAACAGTTACCTGGTGTGGGGTTCAATTTATTTTTATAATGTGATTTGCATGTTGCATAGCCTTTAGGGTCCCAAAGGGCGAGGGGAATAAAGGACCACTGAAGCACATCCTCTATGGCTAGTTAACCATGATGGATTACACACTTTACAGTTCACATCAATAGAGAGAGCAGTGGGGAAAATCCTGTTTATGTAACTCAGGGCAGAAAACAAGCTTCATGTCATAAGAGAGCGCATGAGCACGAGAAGGAAACAGTGAAGTTTAAGAAAAAGAGGAAATGGTTATTTATTAGAAGATACCCTATTACTGAAAATCATTTCATTTGTAATATTTTCTTCAGTTTGCTTTGTATTTTGTTCTTTTTCTCAAAGAGTGTAGCGCAGAGTGAAAGGCATTCAGAGCATGCTCAACTGTGAGCTTCTACAGCTTTATATTGCCATCTAGTGGCACCACAAAGCAGAATTGATCACACGTCATATTACCTTTACTGGGAAATCAGGGTTAAAATATAGCACTGAGAATTACAATGAATAAATAATAGTATTCTAACCAGTTTCATCTTCACATTTAAACATTTCAAATTCAGAAGAACTATTTATCTAGAACATGTGAATACTAGTTTGTTCTTTCTGTCTTCCAGTGCAGCTGCATTAACACTGAAGTGTCCTCCTAATTATTATGGAACTTTGTATTTTAACCCTCCTGTTATGTTTTTTTAAAGTCTATTTTAGGCAATATATGCCTTCCAAACCAGCTAAATGCAGCATAAAAATCTGGGCAGCATGTGACAGAAGAGGTGTCCAGTTAATTTATCAACATCAGTTCATAAAAACAAAAAATTCAAAATGTAATTAAAATAAACAAAAATATATTTCATGTAAAACTATTGTATTTATATTTAGGGCTTTCCAAGGGTGCACAGGATTTCAAGTGCTGGGGGGAAACTGAATTTGAGTTCTGCTAAGAACAAATTCCATATTTTCCAGCCAAATGCCACAGTTGTTCCTCTGATAACAAACATTTTTGTCTCTTCTTGGCAGCAGTTCTCATCTCGATGCACGCTGCAGTCAATTCCAGTCCCTCATTTTCCAAAGTGACTCCTTCAGGGAAAGCAGATCCTATCTATGTGTGCACTTTCAGGGAAATTGTTTGTTTGTTATTTCTGCTACATTAAACCTCCAGAGGTCATACACATGACCACCACAGTTACAGATATTGTCTTGCCATTGGCTTACAGAAAATACAGCCCACAAACTTAGTGGTTGTAATATGACACATTTATACATTATGAACTAGAAGACAGTATTATTTTGCATCGTCTGCAGCTGATACATCTTACAAGTACAGCGCAATTGTTGCTTATGCTGTATTTACTCAGTTTGACATCGGCAATCTTCTCTGTCACTGATGTTTTTTCAACAATTACAGCTGAGCATAAAGGCAAAACAAACAGGAAAAAATAAATTAGGTAAAGGACTGTTGCTGTCAAACAGACCGAGGAGTCTCAGGAGACATTATTAAGAGAAAGTCTGCAGGGACGTCAACACATTAACTTAGGTTGTGGTCTTGTAGAGGATACTGAGGTCTGATCTTATCCGGAGAACAGTCATTATAAAAAACTCACCACAATGATGTCTCAAAAACACAAAATGCCTCATTATTTACAGATTGTATTTTTATTTTTTCTATAAAAGAGCGCATTTGTGGGATTTAGGAATAAAATGTTTAAAATGTTCGACTTTCAATGAATGTCATTAGAGGGTTTAATAGTCCTTGGATCCTCTAAATCTACTTAATGTGCTCTCATGTCTGTTCCTCTTAACTAGTTTTATTAATGAGCCACACAGGCAGATGTTGGAGAAGCCCTGGACAGCTCCAGAGACGTCTGCCTAAGTGTTTATGTGACCTGTTTAGAAACACTTTTTATTACTAAGTCACTGAAGACACGACAGGAAATGCTCTCTCTCTGCTTCTCTCTACATACATACATTTCAAGACTTTCCACATTAAGACTAAAGATGAGCTCTACCTCATCTTCACCCACTTACTCAATGACTCTAATTGAACATTTGGCAGGGAATGCTGGTGGTGATGGCATGTGTCGAGCAGAGGACTCATCAGTCTTGGTCATCGGCCCCATTAGGGAGCTGAAGTGACCTATGATGTCATTATGTAGAAAAGTTTAGCAAACTAATGGACAATATGTCTCATAACTAGGCTGCCCCCCACACTGATTTTAGAGATGAGCACTGGCTCTAACTTGTCCCCATGTCCACTTCATGACTGTGTGAGAAACTCAGAGAAAGTTGTTTTTCAGTGTTATTTTGGGCATGACTTTTGAGAGAGTTCCTTCAAAGTTTGGGGATGTGAGAGTACCTTTAATGGTTTGAACAAGCATGTTTTCATGAGAAAGGGACTTTTTTTCTTTAGACTCACGTGAAAAGAGATTTCACTGATATTTTGACGTTGCAAAACACTGCAAAATTCAGTGGGAACTGGCATATGCAAATGATGAAACTGATTTGGACTTGAACCCAGTAAGGTTATAGAAGAACTCTGTGGGAGCAGAGGTCATGACCTGTGGTTGTACTTTTGGAGCAGAAGTCATGCCTGACTTGGTTTAAGGCAGTAAAAAACAACTAATTTTCTGTTGCATTTCCTTTATAAAGTCAAAACAGTCATCTGTTTTATGGAAAGGATAATTAGTGAACTGGTTGTTATTCAAATTAGAATCCAGACAAGGTGGTCAAGGCCCTGTTGTGACAGGGAAGGGGTCTTGTCTGATCCTCATGTGTGTAATGACACTGATTGACTTGATTTTGTCTGCCTGTGTTTTGTTAGTCTTGATTTTGTCTGCCCGTGTTTTGTTTTGTAGTGTCTATCGTATGCTGAGGTTTTAAAGTCTTACTGTGTCTATGTTGTGTGGCTACCTGCCTTGGGACTACGGATGAAATTTATCATCTGTGCTAAGTCTGGTGCATTAACATTGATGCTCAATGCATTAATGTTGATTAATGTGCATTGTCCCAATTCAATAAATAAATAAATTAAATAAAATGAAACCTTCTAACATGTAAAGTATTACATGTAAGTGTATACTTAGAATCTGAAACAGACACAGTCAACACTGCATCATAAGTGTTTCACCCCCTGACCGCATCCTGCATGACAAAATTGTGTGTAAATATAGAAGAGTGTGTATGCAATGAGGCATCAGAGAAACATAACTTGTGTTTTTGCTTGCACCATATATGACCTCAGTCCTGTAGAGCGTGAAGAGGGGACAGCTGTGTCTGAAGATTTACTCCACCTCTCCTTAAAGCTCTGCTCAGCCAGCAGAGCTCTCAGGCTCTTCATCGCATCCTGGATCCAGGGCAAAATGAACGTTAAGAGAGGACCTGTTCCTCCTTCAGGCTCTCTGAGAGGCTGAATTACGATTTCCCGACTAAATGTGAACCCAGGGAAACAGTCTGAACGGTCATCCATCAGCCTGGTGTCTGCATCCTCCTGAACAATGTGTGACCCCTGGGCCCAAAGAGGAATGACTTCCACCTTCATGCACATACACACATACCACTATTATATTCACACTCACACACATATCACACTTACACATACCATCCTGCCCTGCTGTAAGACATCCTTGGAGTGCATCACCCCCTCACCTTCACTGGGTGATTCTTTATAACATTAAAATGAAAAAAACTCACACATAATAATGACATCAATGATATTAAATCCATTTTACAGTTTTCATTACTTACATCTTGAGTTTTAAGTCTATTTAAAAAAAATGCAACAGTGTTGCTTTATGCTTTGAGTAGGTGCAACAAATACATTGATACCTTATCAAGAGAAATGGACCCTGTTCTAACCTCTGCAGTCTGATGATCACCTATAGCACTAATTTTGGTTCCAGATATTGTATGCAATTCTATCACAGTTAGAATAATTGTTAATACTTACCAAACATCTATGATATAATTCTCTGTCACCCAGGCAAAATCTGTACATGACAGTCCATCATCAAACACCATAAAACAACAAAAATCCTTTGTAAAATACACGTCAAAGTACAAATGACTATTTTGTTTATCATTGTGTGATTAATTAATCATTTATCTATTTGTTACTGTAATGTGTGTGTGTGTGTGTGTGTGCGTGTGTGTGTGTGTGTGTGTGTGTGTGTGTGTGTGTGTGTGTGTGTGTTGGAGGGTTAGTATGGTGTTACACATGTTACACATGCTATTCAAAGAAAGTCAGTCTGAAGTAATTTGGTCTCTAGCTGTGCTGTTTGTAAGGTATAATGTTCAGTGAGCAGGTTGTTAAAGCAGATTATTACCCGGCTTTCTTACTAATCATCTAGTTGTGTTAAATACTTGATTCTGATTGGTCCAAACCCCATGACAACCCCTTGACAAAAGTTATTAACTCTGACTAACAAGAGCAATGCCAGATTACACATCATGTCAAATCAACCCTAGGTAAGAGTTTTGGCACATTTTACTTCTGTTTGTTGTCACTGGGGTAAAACCGTATAGTTTCTGTCAGCATAATGTAGGAAAGCATTGTGGCAAATATGTTGGTTTTGCCTAGCATGCTAAATTGGCAGGCTCAGCAACATGAATATTTTGACACTGGATCCTGTCCTGCAATTCTGGCAATGGCAGCAAAGCAGTGATGTGCATATTTTAGTCACTGATCGCTTCAAATAAACTTCAGCAGTGGTGATGATAGCAGCAGTGAACAAAGTTGTGACATTTTCCTAAATTATCTTTAAAGGTGTGAGCTTAAAGAAGAAGGAGAGTTGAATGATGACAAAAAAATAACATTTATAATGCTGTAGAACAGTGGTTCCCAAAGTGGGGGTCAGGACCCCCTGGGGGATCACGAGACACTAATTTAGGGTCGCAGGATGTCTTCCAGAATTGTTTTTCTTTTTTAAATGATCCAAAGTTGTCTATTTTACCCATTATTCTAAAACATATTGACAAAAATAGTTACATTTCAAATAAAATCTTGCAAAATTAAAAATGTTTAATTAGTTTTCTGTCGTTGCCTGATGACCTCTACGGTTAGGGTAAGTTAACAATGAATTAATAGAAGCATCAATAGCAGTAAGTGAATTCACAGCACCACCGGAAATACACCCAGGTGTGCAAGTAGGTGCTTAATTTTCTGCAGACCAGCTAAATGAAGTATGAAACAACATTTAACCACTTTGAGGAGAGTCGCTGTCTTTAGTTCCTAGATTTTGGGGGTTGCGGTCTGAAAAGTTTGGTGTAGAACCAATGCTGTAGAAGACCCTATTACCTTAGCTAACTTAACCATCAATAAAAATGTTGAATGTAATGTGAACAATGACAAATAGGCAGGCTTATGTTTGACCGCAATATGCAGATAAGAATCTGTTGCCATGTAAGATTGGCTACTGTAGAATCCGAGGGACTATTTTTTATAAGCTGGAGACATAAATCATTTTTAAACTAAGAAAATCATCTGTTCATTAATATATTTTGGTAGCCGGGCAATAATTGGGATAATGAATAGTTAGTGGTGGTGAAATCGGGGCATTGACTTGTTCTGTTGAGATTCTATTTCACTTAACTTCACTGACTGAGTTATTCATTAAACACAGATCTCTGACTCTGAGTGTTGTTAAACTCACCAGCTTGCCCTGATGTTATTCCTCTGTGTGTATAGTATTTTAAATATCTATCTAATCTTTAAGGGAAAAAACTGTGAAACTCACAACATTTACAAGAAGGAGAAATATCATACCTGAGATGTGGTTGTATATTTGAAGTAGAGCTGCCACAACTAAGCATTTTATCAAACAGAGAGCAAAAGTTTCATAATTATAGTGGTCCTAAAATACATTTACAAACTCACAATGGACAAGTTTTTTAATTATTATAAATTCTACATGATTCATTTTTAGTATCCCACAGTGAACTCATCCCTTGCTGCTCTGATGGTCATAAGCCCGACTGATGGGTGGTGTAGTTTATGGCTTTGTGTAGACGAAGTGGCAGTGTGAGGAGGGATGAGATCTGTCTGTATCTCTGTCTGGGATCCTGACAGCTCTGGCTTTAGTCTGCACCCAGACCTCCTACATGCATGTCTCACTGTTTATTGCCCCCCAACTCACGCTCCTCCCTCTACACACATCTATCATTACAACTGGACCACACACACATACATGACATACACAAATACAAACACACTTACCCTAACTCAAAATGTCAGCTTAGGGCTTATTATCTATTAATTATCTATTCAATATCTTTCTATTGTGACCCTAATGTAAGACAGAAGTACTCTCTAAAGTTACAACTACTCCATTCCGACCCTGTGTTTAATATAACTTCTAAAAATAACTGTAAAACTCATAACTAGCCTTTCAAAGAGAAAAGATTAGCAAACATATCCTCTGTTCCAGTGTTTAAACGTCACATACTAGCTCAACCAACTCACTCCCTACTTTATTTTTCATCGCCATGTGCGTCATCCCCCCCCCCTATCGTAGAGGGAGACAGATCCTTCCACACGCAATTTCCTGTAATAAAAGTAGTTTCTAGATGGAGCGAGCTGATGCCATTTGGTGATACCTGAACACAGGGGAATTCTGCCTTCATCTGACCCCAGAAAAATTCTGCCCACTCACTGTAAATTGGTCCTTTAAAGCTTATTCTAAAAGTTGATAATATATCGGCAAGGTAAGCTAATGTATCTTCAATTCCAAAAAGCAAATTCTGCTTAAAGAGTTCATTAAGTTGATTTTTGTTCATGTTTATGCATACATGAGGATTTTGTGTTTTCATTGCTTGTTTGTACCTGTTACATGCTCAATGACAATAAATCTAATCTAATCTAATATATATGCAAGGGGTGTTGACATGATATTTTTTGGTTAAAAAAGGGGGCAATGCTTAAGATTGGCTTAAAAACCAGGAAGAAACCTCCATCCTATCTCTTAAACCCATTAACTCCAGCCCTGTCCATCCATCGTTACTCAGACTGGCGGCAGCTCGAGGTCCATACACACTGTAACCATCACCCTTATGTCCAACCTTTAATCTCCTCCTGTCTTCTTCTCTCACCTTCCCCACATTAACAGATTTCCATGGAGAGCTAGAGAACCCCTTTTCTCTCCTTCTCTGCTCTTTCTCTGTGTTTCTTTCTCTGGAAATAACTTCTATCTCTGGCTGCATGCACACCAGCACGTGATGTTTTTCCCTTTGCACTTACTGTCACACTACGAACCCCTCTGAATGATGAGAGCATCCATCTGCTTGGCTGGGGAGTGGTGATCCTCTGGGTAATTTACTCCTCTTGTTCAGAGCAAGTGTGTGGGATAGTGGAGGGTGGAGGACTTTACTTGGAATAGAGTTTTTTTCCCCCCTTTATTTCAAAATAACTTAAATGTATTTGTTGGTTTATCTTGTTCCCTGTCACTGTTTAGCATGTTGGCATATAGCAGTTAGCAATTAGCACAATACACAAGTCATATTGAGTAGCAGTAAAAAAGTAAATCTAGAATATGATGTGCATTTACAAAAATAAAGTGATAATCGGTTCATATTACACTAAAAAAAAGCAACATGAGTGTCTGTTTTATCAACATTAGTATAACATGTAGCGTCTATTGTATTAATTCATGTTTAGTGGTTAAACATTTTTAATTCAGGTAGTTTTAGCACGACATGCAAAATCCTTAAAACTTTTTTATTGCTTCATGTCCACACAACCAAAAGAGTTTAGGTAGGAATCCCATCTGCAATACCTCTCCAGAGCAGAAAGTGGCAGTACATGCGACATCTACGGTGGAGAAATGTCTTAATCAGTAAACACGTATTTTAAAGGCTACCAAGTCAAGATCCATATTTTTTGTTTGTCATTGTTTGCCTTCTCTGGGGAATAGAGTTCTATTCCAACAAACCCAGTCTGTTTTGTAGTCTTTTTCCAAACTTTACTTGGATGGATGGATGGATGGATGGATGGATGGACACCAACTGGGGATAAACTAAGTTGGCACATTTTAACTGCTAAATGTAAACATTCATGATATGTCAAAAATTTCTTATTTTCTCAATAACTACTATTTCAGAGTTTATTTTCACATGATAAAAAGGTTTGTCTCACAGTTCAAATCATTTCTGATGATTGAACATACGGGCTGCACAATGGTGCAGTGGGTAGCGCTGTTGCCTCAAAGTTAGAAGGTTCCGGGTTTGAGTCAGGTGCCTTACTGTGTGGAGTTTGCATGTTCTCCTTGTGCATGCATGGGTTCTCTCCGGGTACTCCGGCTTCCGCGCACAGTCCAAAAACATGTTCACCAGGTTAATTGGTCTCTCTAACTTGCCCGTAGGTGTATGTGTGTGTGTGTGCGTGAATAGTTGTCTGCCTTCCGTGCAAAGTCAGCTCCCTGCAACTCCTAACGGGATAAGCGGTCAAGATAATGGATGGATTGAACTTACTTTGGTTTTGTTCAGTCAGCATTACCATTCAAAATTAAGTTGGACCCAAACATTGTAAATAATTATAAAATAAGTAATAGGTAACGTCAATACTTTATGTTCACTGAACATATTTATAATTAGTTGGTTCAACAAAATCGTGTCTCGCCAAATGAAAGCATTTTTATTAGGTGGAAATTATTATTATTTTTTTTATTTTTAATTTCCCCGTCGTTTTCATGAAAATATAAAGTAAACAAACAGATAATCTTAAGGGTACAGAAAACTTAGAAAAATATCAAAATTGACAGATTTTATTGAACACTGCTTAACACTGGACAACAGTGTGTGCGGGTAAATGGTGTCAAATTAGTTTGTCGGGTGTGGCTAATGTTAGCTGAACTAGCACCACCAGGTTTCTCCGCCTTGCTCTGTTAAAGTCACATGCCAGTTTAACCAGACACTGTTTCCATGAAACTTTGTGTGCATTTTCTTGATCAAATTACTGCCAAACTGTGCCGTGCTATGAGATGCTGTCTGCCATCTGTGCTTGTTTACATCATGGCAGTAGCTACAGTCCCAGCTAGAGGCGGGTAGCCTCGCTAAATGATCAGCGTTTTGGTCCTTCAGTAATAAATATGTTAAAAACGTATTTAACTGACCAGCAAGCCTCATGCTGACAAGAGAGGATGAGGTTTAACTGTTTAATCAACTTAACGCACACATAGAGCTCACCATAACATCTTCCTCATCAGTCTCCCTGCATCTTAAAAAAAAACAACTGAAAACATTGTGATCATATTTATGGAGAATTCCTTTTGCAGACAGCTAAACTTTAACTTTTTTGTTTAGAGTTCTCTCATTAGGAAGAGTTGGTGCAGAGACACTGTTTCAAAATGTATTTCAAATCCACTGCATGTTGTGTTGGGTTTATTAATTTGAGAAATTACAAAATAAAATCTCAGAATCATAAAACCCACACTTTCTGTAAAAAACTACCACCATTTATTCAAAAAAGGATCATTCTTTTTAATCCACTTGCCCATTAAAACCCCCCAGAGCTACTTATTGTTTCTGTATGTGCCACTTTCCAGGTAATTACTAGTATACCTCATATGAAAATATGAATGCCTCTGATTGTTTGAGGGCCGATAGATTTTTATGTTTTCTGCTTGGTCTCAGGAGGGTCACCAGAGGCAGAAGATCGCTGTCTTACACAAGGATTACATCAGCAGGTCAAACAGACCGGATGCTGATAACATCCTGCAAACTCCACCTCTCTCCCTCTACTTTCTCTCTCTCTGTCTCTCTCTTTCTCCCTCCCTCCACCTTTTAACATTTACCAGAGTAAGAGTCAGAACAAGACAAAATAATTTAACCATCAAAAACAAAGAAAAGGACATGCATCCTTTTTATGACTGCAACACTGACTGATCACAACAACAATATAAGCTACAGTACTTTGATGAGTCATTCAGCGTCATCTATTTCTCATCCAGATGACTCTTTGTTTCATTAGGAAATTCTAGAATTGGTCAAGATGCGAAAGTTTCACTCTGACTGTACAAGAGTAGCTGATGTAATCCAAAATAACTGTATTTAAATAGATACACATTACACTATATTATAACTAAATATATACACAGATAACTGATACTAACCTTTAGAAGATGAGTACAGAAAATGTCAAGATGGAAGTCTTTCTGTGGTGGAAATTTATTCTGATTACATAATGTACAATTAACTTCTGTGAGGAAGTGTAAAACCCAGACAGAACAACAGCTATGCCGAGTGAACCAACCATATCTAATACTTAAAGGTTGACAGCTCTAATGCAGCTCCTGCAGCATTATTTTTTTAACCAGACAAGCAAAGCAGAGGAGGAACGGTCAAAGAACGGGCAACTAACACTAACACTAAAAAAACCCGAGGGTCCCCTTTAAACCAAAATAGCTGTTTTGCTTCGGACTGTTCCAACTTGAGGATCTTTGATGTTTCATTAGTAAGTTAAATGCATGTTTTGGCAGAGTGGCATCAGGGCGTGATGTCAGCCCCACAGCTCCACCAGCCAGATCACTTCTGCACATACCTTGTTTCTGCCAGAGCAATTTGATAGAGCCCATACAAGAGGTATTCTGGCTTCACACCTCATGATGGGAGGAGATAGAGGGGCATTGTCCATAATGATATAAATTCATTTTTCTTTCTTTCTTTCAGATATTATTTTCAATTCATAAGGTTGTCAAAGACTACTTGTTTTTTTGTGGCTATGCCATTTAATAGCACCATGGAATCATTCTAGATATCTTGTGCTCCGCCTATTCACATTTCTTAAAAATGTAGCCATATTTGGCATCTTTGGAAACTTTCTACAGTTTCAAACAAAGTTCTGACTGTTTGAGTAATTCTCTATTAAATAAGATGACATTTTTAACAGAAACACTGGAATAAAGTATGTTTCTTGAACTTGCTCATTGTCTTTGTCTCTAAATGATTATCTGTTTTACTTTTCATATTCTCTCAGACATATGCACACAGCCAGAATCCTCTCTTTGGTGTCATCAGAAAAGTCCAACAGAGCTAATTAATTATGTTTTTCAATATCTCCTAGCAGCACTGTGTAAATGTGTCCTCTGTGCTCTGGCATTAGATCGAGGATGAGGGTTATGCTGTGTATACTTGCACGCCTCCAGTGGGTTGGCAGCTGTCCAGCCAGCTCAGGACAGCTCGAGCCTCTTGTCAGGTCCGGCCTGTAGGCAGGATCTTCAACGCTTGATTACAATACTGTCACAGATGACAGATGAAGGCTCTAAGGAGCTCTATCTTTAGCTCTGAGTAAGGCCTCCTCTACTTCTTCTTAGAGGGACACAGAGGAAGGGAAAGATGAAGCTGCAGCAGATGGAAAGTTAAAATAAGTCACTGCATGGGAAGAAAGTCACCTATGATGTGGCAAGGGGTGTTGTTTCGCCAAAAAGAAAATATTGGAGCAAGAAGATGTGATGGTACTTGAAGAAAATCACATAGATCAAACTATTCTGCAGTACAAGTCTGTCTTCATCAGAAGAATGATTAAAAAAAAAAAGATTTCCGCCGGAAAATATATATGAACTTACCCACATGTTAGAAAAAACAACTGAGAGTACCTAGGTTGCTCATTTGACAGACATGATGTCATAAAATGGAGGAACAAAATAAATGGCAACGGCTTTATCCATTAATTCATGTGTTGCAAGTTCACTTTTTGGTCATTTGTCACTCTTAATATGGTATAATAAAACATGAAATTTCCCAACTTTGGGACAACTATCACACCTTCTTTGCAGCCACGAGTGTGAATCTGATGTCTGCAATGAGAGTTTCTTTTACCGCTGACATGGTTGTATTGCTGTCAGTAAAGAAGACAAAGCAGCATTTCTCCAGGCCTCCCTCTGTCTGTCCGCCTCCTCTCTAAGGCCTCTGTTGGTTTAACCCCAGTGGGCAGCAGCCGGGCCTGACAGCACCCAGACACAGTCATGTGATTTATGGCTCGCTCTGAGAGGAGAGGAGATGACCACTCAGATCTGACCTCTGACGTCTTATCAGCCACTCATCAAGAGGTAGGCAGCACTCTGACGTCTATAGTTTACTCATATACACCATGGCAAAACTAAGCTTCATTAGTCATAGTTAGTCTAGATAGTAAGAGATAGTAAATGGTAGAAGAGTGAACATTTCTTAATCTGTTCAAGAACGAGGTATCTATAGATACATATTAATCGTTTTAATGCTGTATTCATCATAAAAGCACCTTTATGAAATAGTAAGTTACACATACAGAATCTCAGACCAACAGAGCTAATCTTTTATGTAGTGTCTTCTGTTGTCTTTCAATTATAGTAAGGTAAAACAGTCTCTTAGCAGGAATGTCGGAGCAACATGTCAGCCTTTTTAAAATTATTTATGAAAGAGGTTGTCTAAAAACTTACACTGGTCCACCTACGTTGGAGGTACCTGGGGAAATGATCATAAGAATTACACAAACAATTTGTCTTTGATAATGTTGCTTGTAAAACAGCTACCCTAACCACATTTCATAGATCTGAGATAAATAAATCACATATGTTTGGTTAATAATGTCAGATTTGAAAAGAGCAATCATAACAACGCATGGTTGAAAAGCTACAGTAACTAATTCGCTCCTTTAAAGAACTTTTAATTTTTACTACACAAGAGGCATGCACTCAATAAGGTATGGTACAGAAAGCGCAGGTTAAAGGATAAAAAAAAAGTAAAAGATTTTTCATTGTTATCAATAGTAATATTATTATTCTTTTCTCTTTCCTTTCTTTGTACATAATTTCTTAAGAGGAATGATTTTGAGTGTTAAGATGGTTAACACAATAAACACAGGCCATTAGGGGAAAATTTAAACTCAATCTGAATGATCAGATTTGAACACATGTACTGTACGTGTTGACTTATATTGTACTTTGTCCTTGTATTCTTTTTCAATTTTCAGAAAAACTCTTAAAAAAAAGGAGACCAGAACAATAGATGTAAAAATGTTAAATAAATAAGAACTGAATGTAAAATATGTAGCCTGCTGTAACTCAGGGTTAAGTAAACTGACTGTGTCATAGTTTTAATCGACTGTTTTATGATGTTATTCAGTTTCAGTGCTGTATTTTGCTCTTTGTAGTTCAATCTATGTCCTTTAGGGGGAGTCCTGGACAATGCTATGAAACCATAGGAATGTCCTCAGCCCACGGCAATCAACCTGAAACAGTCTTGGGGAGCTACATTAGATATCACTGATACCCCCCCCACTGCACACCCATCATGACATTTAGTTGAAAACACTTATAATTCAATACACAGGCCACTGAAACTTACTTCACGAAGCTGTCAAAAAAATCAGGAAACGGCTTCACAATGTGAGGTTCCCCTCAATTCAGCCAGAGTGGATATTACATGTTCACCTGGTGATTTCGTTTCCAACCCAAAGAAAAAGAAACATTTTTCCACAGAGTTCACCACAGAACATCTTTAAAAACAAGCACCAGGTTGGGTTTAAGGTGATGTAAACACAGGTCTATTTCTGTGGCTGTGACACACCGTGGTTTCTCTGGAAAAGGAGCAGCAGCCCCACATCACAACAAAGGAGGCCACACAGACAGCTGTGGTCGGGGCATCTTGCTGGACCAAGACATGGACAGATGCATGGAGAAAAATATGTAGGATTATTGAGGCCAAGAGAAATTAATGTACAGAAACCAAATGCACCATTCATGGTTGTATGTTTGACTTCATCTCCAAATTTGCACGAGTGTTTGCAGACAGACAGAATATCAAGTGGGCATTAAAAATAAATTGAAGAGTGTGCAACTAACACTTGATGTCACTTTTATTTATTCAATAAAGAACATTACATTTCCATAGTTTCATCGAACACTATGAAATACCAAAATGAATACTAAGAGATCTGGAAAAGCAACACAAGTAGTGAATGTGAATTTAAAGTGTCTGGCTGTTTGGCCTGAAATGGAAAATTTAAACCTCTATTAAGGTTGAAAATCTTATTTAACATTCACAAAAATCTGAGTGAAAAAATTATTGGGAAAAAAAATAATTCTTGGAAGAAAAACCTATCATTTGGAAAACTTATCAGAAAATCAAGGGCACATTAGTTCTAAGCAATTTCTTAAAGTCAACTGAATTAAATCTTTGGAGGATCCAGGGGCCAGTTTTACTAAAAATATTCAGTTAATTTAAAAAAGTCACTGAATCACCAATTCAGTTCAAATGAATGCTCGATCCGTGCTATCTGTGTCAAATGTATTAATTAGCATTCACATGCACTGTCAGGCAAATGCCTTCCTGAAACTATGAATGAAATGCTGAATGATGGCTCCTAAGTGTTAGCTAGAGCTATATTAATACAGAACCCAACAGCTGTCGTGATAAACAGATCATCATCAGCCTTGACTGAACTTCTGCAGCCAAAAATAGAAAACTGTGGTTGAAATTCAACCTGGTAATCATCCACGGCCAGCATTTGCATTTGGCCAGCAGTCAATGTAAATATTTGATGTAAACAGCTGAGAGGATGCTGTTTTGATTGTCCTAATTATGAAGTATCTGATGGAATTTCTTGTTTATAATTATTGACACTCAGTATGCATGCAAACAATTTAAATTTAAGCGTGCAATTTAATTACATAAATGTACGTATTTACTACATACTTCATTAAAAAGAAGTGTGAATTGATATACTTTATGTAAGACAGTTAATGGGATTTTATATTTAGTAATAAATTACATAATTCGACCCCACTTCATCTCAGGGATGAGTACCCTGATTTTGAAGCATCACTGTTTCTCATGGAACAAACACACCGTAAATAGAAGCCTTAGCCTTGTTATGATACCGTACAGACTTGAGTCACTCACTGCTTGCCCAGGCTCAAGTTTGCTTGTAAATGTACGTTATCATTTCAGCTCCTCTTTCCTTGCTCTCATAATGTCCTTCCCTAACACACACTTTTTAGTCCTACTCTCTGTCTGCCAGCGCCACATACCTGTCTTTCCTCCCTCCACCTGTTGTTGCATGACAGTGGGGACTGCAGTAGCAGAACATATCTGCTACAATGGTTGCAAAGTCTTTACACACTGTGCTCATCTTTATAAAAAGTCGTTTGATCTTGCACCCACAACTTCTCTGCTATCTCATACTTTCTTGGGTATCTATATCTGATCACTTTGACACTGATGTTGTACTTCAACCTGATACTTGTACAACCTGAGCCAGAGAGAACAGAAGAGGGAGCATGAGACATGATTGGATCAGCCAATTATCAGCAAAAGTTGCCCAAAGGGCTGCTGCTGCTGCTGCCTTGTTGGCAGTTCATTAGCAAAAATCTTTATTTATATAATTTTCTACAAAGATTAAATTGTGAGGACCTCAAAGTGCATTGGCCTACCTGGGAAATTCCTCTGTATGCCCGATTACTTATCCTGTCATGATGCTAAATATCTAATTGTAATAATGTCCAGTTCAACATCAATTGTTGAATCAAAAGTTATTGCTTATTATCTTTTTGGGTGAGAATTAGAATGTAGGCTGTGCAATATGACCCTACCTTGCATTGTTTGAGAGATATTGTGGATTTGGGTTTCCTGTGGCTTTATTGTTTTATTTGAATAAGGTTTCCAAAGTTATGTCGGTGGAGAGAGGAGCTGAGGGAAAACGTTTTTGGAGTGTTGGAAAGGAAGAAAGGAGCCAGATCAGTGTAGTAAAGTCACCCTGACACAGAGACACAGAACAGACAAGGAGCTCTCCCTCGTAAACTCAGCAGACAGGCTTCGGCAATCTCACACACCAACTTACAGTGACACACAGACACACACTGAGATATTTTAACATACTCATAAACACTGCTGCATGGAGGGTACAGCATGGAAATGGAATCTCTGGTTGTATCTGGTGTATGTGAGCTTGCTTTATCAGTAGTAAGACTCCTCTTGCCGCCAATGAATGAGGATCAATCAGGCTGTAGACAGTTGACTGCAGACATCACCCCCACACTCCTCCTCTCAGTGAGCTCTGGCCCACCCAATTTACACCATCAATCAATGGATTAGGTGCCAAAAACTGCCTTCTCTAATCCAACAACCTACCCCCCTCCCAAACACACAAACAAACCACAACAGAAACTGAAAGCTAACACTGCTAACCACACTGTGGCTCTTCTTGAAGGAGCAAAGGTGAATTTGAAGTGTGTTGGTTGGTGGAGACATTATTTGTTTGCTTCATAATCAGTTTAAAACTCCTCACAGGAGCTTTTAGTAAAATAAGAATAAGAGAGTCAAATGTCTGCAAAAAGCCAGAGACAATGACCAATCAAGTTCCAAATCAAAGTGACCACAAAATGTGTCTTTTGTGTCACAAAACCTTGAGCTGTAGGAAAACTTTCTATTGCATCAGCTCCATATGGATAAAGTGGGGCAGAAATACAAAAGACTTGCCACCGAGCAGCTGCCCACTTGCTGGCTTTAGCTAACATTAGCACACAAACCATGATAGAAGCAGCCTACTTTCAGTCCAAACTGATACTTATAGTATTAATGTAGCTTTCTCAGGCAGCCCTCTTCTTCAGTCATCTTATCTACCTTACATTTAGCATTACAATATTTTCTAAATGCAGAAACTGCAGTTGGCGCCCCATTAACTAACCTCCAAAAATAAAATGGTTCAGAATCTGCTAGATAACGTTAAAGATGTGGTATTATGTTTTTTCATATTTTACAAAAAAATATCAATTTAAAGTGCTGGCTGTCAATAGACATGGGCTGAACAAGACAACACCTGGATGCTAACAGAAGTTACTTACCAGGTTTCTATCATGTGTCTGCAATTTTTCGACAACAATTCTCTCGTTTTCATGCTTCAAGGTTTTCCCTTGACGACACGTCATAAAGGCAGGGATGTTGTTGCCAGAGCTCAACAAACGTTTCTTCCGTCTCAAAGTTCCATCTCACAGCACAAACTTCATCATTGCTCTTTCACTTAGCCATTATGTTTGTTTAGTCTCATGATTTTGCATGTGCAGAGCAATCTGGGCTCTCATTTCTCAACGTCACTGAGGTGACGCAACATCACAGACTGAGATATGTAAAGCTCTTTTTGAGTTCTAGATTATGTAAAGCTACAATAAAGCAATCAGTATTCTACGATGCGAATGGAATTGCAAAGATAAAACCAACCAATCATAAAGGCCAGCAGTCGTCATAACCCAAGTTATGGGAAGGTTATATAAATCAAAAATATTATTAAACGGAAAATATGTAAATGTTACTAGCCAGTTTGAAGTCTCTGTGCATAGTTAACACTTTTGTTCCATAAATACTTTCACTAAAAACATGTGGGTTGAGGGGCGGCATACAGGGGACTCAGGGCCTGATCTACTAAGATCCAAAATAACGAGCGCTAAATTGCGTTTGCCAACAAAACAATTGCATGTACTATTTCTGGGCATGTCGCGGGTGATCTACTATGATTGCGTACGCAATTGATAACTGGTGCAAAAGTGCTGTGGACCGCTCTTAAATGAAGATTTTGCGTGTGTTACCCGCTGTCCCCATGGACAGTTTGGTACAGCAGAGCGGCCGTAAACGAAAAATGAAGTTTGAAGCCATAAAGTTGGAGGTCTTGGTGGAGGAGGCAAATAAACACACTGGTGAACTCCAGCAGAGCCATCTCAGCATTGCCAAAAGAATCACGATTTGGGAGAATGGAAAAAAAAGTGATTTCATTATCTGAAAAGTGTTTTTGTAAGTTGTCCGTCAAGACCTTACAAAAAATAAGAATCTCTTATTTCTTAAATGGAGAATCTTCATCAGATGTCTGACAATCCCCGCCCACTCCTGAAAACAGCTCAGACCAGAAAACCCCTCAGCAGAGCCTCGCAGGCATCCAGATTGTTATGATGACATTGATTGGGAGTTGCTGCAGTGACAAAGAAATTAGAGGGATGGGTTACAGGCCATTGCACAGGAGGTGAGAGCTGTGTCCAATTTGATGCGCGCCCTCCGCCGTGACATTCGGACCATCGTTGCGCACACGAGGCAGCTGGTCAATGCCCTGGCAACAGTCAGGAGTTCATACAGTGGCAGTGGTCCTTCAACTGAGCTGCCGGCGAATGAAGAGGGAGGGGAGAGCACAGGAGATGAACGTTCATTACACACTGGGACACGCCGGCACTAACTGCAATGGTGCTGCAGCCATTTGTGCGCAACGCTGTGCCAGTTTTCACCTGCCTTTCAAATGTGCTAAATATGGACGCAAAAACACTGACCGCAATTGGTTTCAGGTTTGATAAATCACATGTGGTAAATGATTATATTTGCATCTCCTCCTCCCAGTATTCTGCGCATTCTGATAATCTGCATGTATTCTGCATATTCATGACGGCAAACACGCTGAATGGATAACAAGGGCTATTTTGCTCATTTGACAGACGCAATCATCGGTGCAGCCGGTTAGTAAATAAGCTTTGCGTGCGCTATCAAGATTGCAAGTGTTTTTATACATGCAAACCTTTAATAGACTGGGCCCTCATACTTTTAGAGGGAAGCTTCAGACCCAACTAGCTACTCATCACTATTAACACACAAATATGCTAAGAAAAAACATGTTTCAGAAATAAATATAACTGATAAGAGCTTATTTGATCTTTTTTTTTTTTTTTTTTTACATCAAAACATCAAAGAAGTAGATCCTAAGAAGTGTATTTAATTTATTCAGTCTTCTTGCCAAGAAATGTTGCTTAATGACCACACAAGCAGAAAAATCCACATGGACTTGAAGCTTGCTATTCTCTCACTTTTACATCTTCTGCCAGAAGATAAAATACAGATGGTGTGTGCAATATGGTTGAACATGTCTGAGTCTATGAAACTGACGTGTCTGATTTCAGGATCCAAATAGTTCACAGACCAAAGTATTGTTCACTTTAATGACTGCACTGTTTTTTTGACTATCCGGTTTCAGCCGAGTCAGGACAGGGGCAAATGTCTGCTCAGTGTGTGAGGTGGAATCCAGGAGAGGGCTTCTCTTCTGGGGGAGTACAGAAGAGACGTACATCATACGAAGACAACTCTCAGAGAAGGTCAGCCACTCAGCCGAGTCACAGAAAGATCGAGGGTAGATAAGGCTGACGGGGGGCGTTGTCTTGTTGGTTTTATCAACCATCATCCAGCATGGGATTCCCAGGTCTACCCCCCACCCCAGTTAATGGCTTGACATTCACATAGTTGAAAGGATCTTTTGCAATCTGCGGACATATGCTAACAATGACTAACTAGCCACAAAGGCGTCATCAGATTTACAAACAGGGAGCAGCTACCATTTTCCAGAGAAGTTAGCAGTGAAATCCTGATGTCATCCTTTTGTGCCTTTTAGTGAAATAACCTCGCTGTGACAACGTTAAGCAGCCATACACACTCAAAGAGTTAGAATTTAGTCTGGTTAGAGAAAAGACAAAGTGCCATGCAGTAAAAGCTTATATAGATGATGATAAGATTATTGGATAAGTGTGATGACAAGCCTCCTGTACAGACTCTGTACAGTACATTATCAGACTGTCTGAGAGACATGTCTACTTTTCTTCTCTCCTTGATGTCGCCCTTCCACTTTTCAGGCCTTGCTTCTGGTTTATTTCCACCGTGCTCGGGTCAAGTGTGACGCACATTTGAAATGGCCAGGAAAATAATTGCTGCTTTTTATTGCAATGGTGTCATCCCAACTGTAAAGAAACCACTTTGAGTTACTATTTGGGTCTCCGGCCCAGACCCACACATGTTGTACAACAACAGAGCCAGCTTGGCCAAGAAACCAAAGCTAACACCACAGAGAGAGGGAAATCTTTATTCTGGTGAGTCTGTGTGGGGAAGCCTGACAGAAAGCAGTCCATGACAGTCTTCTCTTGTTTAAGATTTAAGCGAGAGTTAAGGGAGGAGGGTGATGGTCTTGATAAAAATCCCATAAATGTCAAAATAACACAAGATATCTGCATTTACAGAGGAGCTGTATAAGGCCTTGAGGGATAATTTCTTTTTTTAAATACTTTTTCATTGACTCTACATTGTTTTCTTTCTTTTTAGATTAATTTACAACAACATTTTTTAAACTTGTTTCTGAGAAAACTGCTGCGTGATGTTTTCTATTACAACTCCAACATAATTACTCATAACTATGATGTATGGATGGAGTCAGAGAAGAGCAATGAAAATAAATAAATCTGTGAAAAAAAACAATAAATCAAACGTATAAAGAAGATATATAAATAAAACTGCAATAAAGTGATAAATAGAGGAAAAAGAAGTCAAATGTTAAAAATAAGAGTAAATATCCATAAACAGATCAGGAAAAAAGGGAATAAATAAATATACAAAGTTAATTCAGGGAAAATATAAAGTGAAACACTAAAAAGTACATCTATGGTAGAAATAATTTCAGATGAAAAATGGAAAAATAAATAAGTTAATGAAAATGAGGGGACAAAAAACAAATAATGGATTAAAGGATTTTAATCATTTCATTTACTTTCCCTAGTGCTTCAATATTTCTGCATACATTTATGTCACAATTTTGAGTTTAGTTTAGTCATATTAATTGTTTTTTGTTGACTATTAGAAATAGTTTGATTCATTTTCAATAACTGATCTTACATAATGTATTTCTGATTAGTTTCATAACCTGATTTTATCTTGCTCTCTTGCACTTTCACTTCTGTTGTTCCTTAGAGGCCTAAGGTGTTAGTTAATTAACTTTCGGGGTCTTTCTGTTCATTTCTTCATTTCCACTTTCTTTTCCTCTCTTTTTCTTTCTCTTTATCTTATGGCACTCTTATTACTCCATTCATTGGCTACTTTGATAAATGTTTGTTTTATGTTTAATATTAGACTTAATGCACCATATCAAAAATTATAGGACAGCTTATTAATAAAAAAAAACTGTCATATGGAACCCTCCAACTTAAATCAACTAGTGTGTTTGATTCTTCACAGGGTGTGAGGGAGCACCATCAACAGCATATTTAATTGGAAAAAAAATCCCTAACTGTGTGATAACTAAGACATAGAAACATTGAAATCACTTGACAAGCTTGGCTGAATAGATGTCCAGATTTACGTTCATTCTTTCAACCCGAGCCAGCAGTCAGCCTTTACAGCAGAGCAAAAAAGTTCTGACTTCTTAAATTCATGTATTAGCCCTCTTATAACTTTGCTTACACAGAGGGTTAGCAGGACATATAATGCAATTCATAAGCACTAGTAAATCAATCTAATAAATTTATATCAAATTGAGTCTTGTTTGTGTAGGTTTGTGCATGCTTGTGTTTTCTTGGCTTCATGTGTGTTTGTAACCATGACGTATACATGTGTACAGTATGCGTGTTTAAGTGCCACTGCTTGCCTGCTTGTCTTTCCCCTGCAGGGATTCTGATAGTCCTTCAGATAAGCCCCATCTCCATTTACAATTACAGCTCCTGAGATTGACTCTTTTTTTTCTCTAATAAGTAAATTACCTCTAATACCTTCTGTGCTGTACTTGGCTGCTCTCTGCCTGCTCAGGCCCTCATGGAAACCAGATGTTACGCCAGCCTGCTGGCATGTACACACACTGTCTAATGTATGCTGGAGCAACACAACCTGCACATTCACATGTATGTACATGTGCACAATAAATATCTGTGTTAATTCCCTTTTTTAATTTAAAGTGAACCCTTTAACCTTAAGTTCAACAGTCTTAATTTTATACACTTTCTTCCTTTCAACACCATTTTCCATCTCTCCCACCTCTCTTTATTTTCCCCTATGTCACCATTGCTCTGTCCTTTTTATCATCGCGGCCAGCTATATCCCCACTGGACTCATTTTCCCCCGCAATAACAAACACAGACTTTGCATTGAGGTTAGGCCAAATCCAATTGGCTAATAAAGGTATCAATCGATCTTGAGGTGTATCGGCACTAGCTGGAGGGGGCAGACCTCCTGGTGATCGCTAGCTCCACCTGGAAGACGTATTTATCCACACTGCTTGTTTGACAGTCCTCAAGAGCTGTGTATCAATAATGTAAACACTGTGAAGCTGCTAACTATTGCTAATGATATATCCCCATTTCACACATGTATCCATCTTTGGTTGATGATAACTTCTGGTTTTGGAGGCTGAAAAGAGAGGGTCAAAACTGGTACCACATGGGGCTCCAACATTCATGTGTGCATGTGTGTGGGGCTGCAGGAAATGTGTGTGCAATGTGTATATAATGAACGATTTGGGGGGTTGTGAATGCTCACCTTCATTGATAACTCTCTGTTAGTGTAAAGCATTGTGTGCAAGAGAACGTACCATGTGCTTTCCAAAAATACAGCGGCATGGACACACACTCACCCCTCATACACCCAACAAAAACACACGCAGGCAAACACTCAGCGTAGACACAGTGAGACACCACAGGCTGACCCTCCATGCATGTCGTCTTCTGTGACCCTTACCTGCTTCTGTGGGTTTTACAGGCAGCTTCACACCGCCATGTCACGCATCGCCACACTGAACGACCCTGAACACTGAGCCTTTGTGCAGCCAGAGCCGTGCGTGGGAAGAAGCTCTGCCACACACCAAACTGTGTTCATCTGTGTATGCTCATCTCCATCATCACCTGTAACTTTTCAGAGGTGGAAATGCACAAAATGTATTGAAGAAAAAAAAGTTTATTTTGTGTCCAATAAATTCCACTACACCTGTCAGGTACTGTTGTAGCTATAGTTGTTTTACATGTGTATATATATTCAAAATGATAATCTGATAAAATATTCTAAACATGAAACTGAATTTTTCCACATTTGCTCCACCTCCAATCGGCTACAGCATTGAAAAGCTGCTTACATGTAATAACATAATAAATTTTATGTTTGATTGTATTTTTTTTTTTCAAGGAATTACTTGTTCTTGTGTCAAAATTGTAATGTGGCACTTTTGTCATCTGTATGTACTACTAAGGTACTAAGATATTCAATAAAATCAATGTGCAATATCCTGCCCCCCTCCCACCCAACGTGCAATACTCACTGCAATAACAACTGTAAACAATATATATATATATATATGTAAATTATTTTTAAAAAAGGTTTTATTTATCAGACCACTGAAAGGCAACTCAATTTGATTTGAATCAAATTTGATAAGTAAACCCTTTATGTACACCTCCATCTAGTTTGTTATACTAGAGAGATGTTTTTTTTTTTCATTTTAACGCAGTTATCCTAAAGGGACTCATGCCAGCCTGCATTATTTTTCCAGATGGGAGAACATTTGAGTGGTTTGGTGTTTTTATGAATGGACATTACCTGTGATTCAGTCTAGCTGTTTGTGTAGATTTGATGGAAAGTGATCATGGACAATATAAGATGAGCAATATGTTGTTAATTAATAAAAGCAGTTTATGCTCCTGATCAGTTTATTTCAAAATGGTTCAGGGCCAGTCACACAAAATAGAGAAAATATATATTTTATAAATTGCTGAAGCTACAGAAAAAGTTTTATCCAAAACAGCCTAATAGGCTAAGCATTAAGACCTGTTATTTAAATCTATTCAAGTGAAAATGAACCCTATGCAGCCTTGTCCAAAGTATCAGCTACTGGTTAAATTAATCTTAACATAGTCATATTGCAACAAGGTAGTATATGACATAAATACTAAATAGCACCACTGGATTTCGTATCTCAGGTGACATCAAAAGTGTTATTAATAGAACTATATTGACGTTGTTAACTGTTTTCTTGTTTAATTCTGTTCTTTAATGTTTTGGTGTGTATTTTAGGGCATCTTGAGCATCTCAGGAGTACATGGACTTCTCTTGATGGGGGACAGTAGTCCATGTATTGGAGTAGTGCGGGGCAAATGAGGCCCATCTGTAGCCCTGCAGCCACAAGAGCTTCTGCCCCCTTATCCTCCTCTAATAGGGCAAATACCCCCACCCCCTTCTGTTGCTGCATTCATTCTTTTCTAAAGTAGATAAACTCCTTTGGAGGAACACATGCACAGAGTGACTGACATGACACACACACATAAATACACACGCTAACATCCCTGTTATTGGCAGCATCTCTTCCATTCTGACCCCAGAGGGAAGTGGTAGACTGGACTACAGATCCCTATCATCACAGCCCTAGAGACACTGAGCTGATTGTGTGTGTATGTGTGTGTGTTTGTGTGTGAGAGAGGTGGACATAGAGGAGCCCTGAGGCCACAGGAAATCCACAGAGACAGACAGACTGAGAGAGTGAAGCCTGTCAGAGAGAGAGGCAGCAGACTGTGAGAGAGACGGGGGAAAAGAAAACTGAAGGAAATGGAGCTAGAGTAGATTTGTCTGCCTGTGTGTGTCAGAGAGACTGGGCCACTCTGACGATAAAACTGATTTCATGTCAGACCTAGCCTGGAGTTCTGGTATAGCTGTTAGTTCTCTCCTTCTTTTGAATCTTCATGTTAGTATAACACACAGTTACTGCTCTGTTGGAGGTCAGAAAGTATAGAAAGTAGAATTACCTTTTTAAATGTGCTGTGTGACAGTTGTGTAGGTTTCTCTTTTTACTAAATTAGGTATAGCCCTCTGAAAACTTTCACACCCATCATTTTAACTAAATATCTACACTTTAAACTCGAAAAATGAAAATGACTGATTATTTTCTATCATTTTGTATCATTGCAAGTATTTTCCAACATCAACACCTTTTTCAGCCCTAATGTATTTGGAAGGTTCACAGAATAGGGTGATCTGGACCATCCATCAGTTGCATATCACACATGACAGCTGCCATTAATTATGTATCAAGATAATACAGAGGACATTGAAGACAAGGTCTCTGCAGACTCAGCAGCAAAATAAATCCCCATCCAATTCATCTACACCTTGGAGACAGTCACACCTTTACTTTCAAGTATTGTTGTATTTTATTTTATTGTAAGTCAGAATAATTCAAGTTTAGTAAAAAATAGTTAAAACATTCTCAGAGAGCTGTTTCTTATTTAAATAAATTCAAATATCGGTTTGATTTTTCATTCATATAAGAAGTTGTATTTTTACTATTACCACAATCATGTTAGATTGAGTGTACTTTTGCTACCTCAGCAAACCTCACAATGAAAATTGTAACCCTTTTTTCTTTCTTGCATGATCAAAGCCATACCTTGGATTACTCATTATTTGATTACTTTATTTTGATTAAAAGTAAGCACTGTCAGTCATGCATGTCCCTCCTCTGAATAATCCTTCAATCATTTTCCTCCTTCTGTGATGCTTTGTGAGCCTTGATTGAAGAGGCTGCAGTCACAGAAGCTAACAGCAGCAAGCTCTTATGACTCAGGCCTTCTGCTCTCTCCTCTATGGCCTGCTTTTGGTTGTTCAACTATTTAAATCTATTGAAACTTTATTAGGCGAAACGGCCGACCCATGTAGGTTTCCCCTCGTGAAAGAGATGCTTTGTAGAGGGAAGCAGCCGGGCCCTCAGCATGTCTCCATGGGACCCTGTGTAGTTTTTTAAAATTCATTTGGACGTATTGTGATTTCACTGAGGCCGGACCTGCGGCCTTCAACAGTTCACTTCCACTCGCAGTGTAGAACCTTGCGCTCTCGTTTCAAAAGACCACCCACACACACACACACACACACACACACACACACACACACACAGTCATCTGCTGTCTCATTCACTCCTTTCCTCTTGAGCATTGCATGAATATACACACACGCGCATGCATTAGACAGTGCACTGTCCAAACGGAACAATCATCCTCTTGCATCCATCATGGAAAAAGAATAACATTGGTTTAAAAAGGAGAATAGAAAACAAAAAGTGGAATGGCTTTGTCTTAGATACCAGCCTGTGCACTCTTTCACCTGAATCTACCTGTACCTCTACCTCTACCTAAATGCAAGTTTTGTTTCAACAAATTTAAAAAATAAATAGAAATAACATCCTCATTTAGATGGAAGATAAAATGTTTTTATAAACCTAGCACTTGTATAAACCTACAAAAATGTATACTAGATACATGATAGTGATATAATAATATGGTGCATTGCAAAAAGAGGTCAAATTGAATAAAAACAACTCCTGTAAAGATTTGTTCTTATGAATAGGCCAATGCAATTTACGTTGATAATGGATAACAAAATAACAACCATTTTCATGTTCTTTTAAATAACTTTTTCAAACTCAAGCACGTGACTGGAGAAATACACACAGGCACAGACACATTCAGCCACCCACAGAGGGTTTTACAGTGGATGTTGGGTATCAGATAGATGGCAGATCCTCTAAAGCTCTAAAACTGAGCCTACAAATTACCACTACCTCCTCCTGTCTTTCATATAGAACATACCTACACTTTAGTTCAATCATCCTCCTCCTCCTCTCTCTCTCTCTCTCTCTCTCTCTCTCTCTCTCTCTCTCTCTCTCTCTCTCTCTGAAATGCAGACTCAGGTTACTCTGAGTAGCTTTTGAATGGTTTACAAGACAGTTAAGTCTGGAGAGAGCCCTGTAACTGAGACAGGAAGACCAGAGTCATTCCAGAAAATGTTTCTCAGTGACAATGTTTTTTTTTCTCGAGGTGAAATAAATGGATCTCTCTTTAGGCCTGCTGCTTGTACACATTTATTATATAACCCACCACAAGGAAAAGTCTTTGTTTTTCATCAAAGATACTTAGGTTTATATACTTCATGTGCCCAAAAGTTGCTTTTGTTTTGTAAATGACCGTGGTGGTTACAACAGCAGTGCAATCTTAGTGTTACTGTCATTAACTTTATATGGCTATGGACAACATGCCTCCATCTCCTCCCTTTGTAGAAAAAAATGAAACCAACATACCATCACAATGTGTGCTGATATATCACACTGGTGACATGTTTTTGATCTAGGACATGTGCAGAGGTGATCTGGCTGGTGGAGCCATGGGAATGATGTTAAACCCTGACTTCTAACCAGAACACACACTTTATTTACCAACAAAATGGCCTCCTTTAATCAACTAAATAATGCTGCAGGAATGGCATTTGTCACAGCGCTGCCAGTAAAGTCACCACATCCCCTTTTTATACTTCAAATAACTAATTCAAAGGGAAGTTCTCTGGTAAATGAACATTTGATCTTAAATTAGCATGATAACAGCTAATTGTAAATAAAAAAAAACAAAAGACGAGAAAGCATGTTTGAGAAAAAAATATTTGACATGTATCTTAATTTCTAGTTCGGCCCAATTTCCATTCGTTATAAAGGAGCCAGAGGAAGTTCTAAATATTTTGGCTTAACTCCTGGTGACCTGTAATGCCGTCCATTTTTACACAGTCAATGGTTACTGTATTCATCTACACCTGCTGTACAGGTGTATACTTACATTGGATATTTTACATCTTGGGAATTTTCTCCTGTACCAAACAATTTGTTATTTATTTCATGCCTTCGTGGTTCAGTAAATGCTTGCAAAGACAGTATTATCAGAGCTTCTGTGCAAAAAATGCAAAAAATGTAAAGGGAGATTTCTCACATTTATCTGATGTTTCTTACAAAAGCCTATAGGATTATGATAAGATCACATTCATCTATTTTCCTCTTCTTTAATAAAATGTTCAGTACCACGGTGTGTAACATCAACAGAGGGCACCACAGATCGGTCTTTCATTAATCAAGGTGATAATAAATAAATGAGTGTGAATGTAATCTGACCATATACAACACAGTTCTACTTAAAAATAATACTACTGCTTGCTAAATAAGGACAAAGTCTTATTCTAACAACAAGTTATTACTGTCTGTTATAATTTCAACTTAAGAACTGGGTTGTTGAACATATTTTTTTTATTGCATAGTTTGATATTTCACATGACAGTAGGGACATTTAATTCATGCAATTTTACTGTACATGTGATGTGCTTATGACTGACACAGGTAAAATTACAAAAACCTCATGGCTTCATGATGACACCACTTCTGCTAAATGATAATCAACTGTTCACTTCCTGCCTCACTTAAACCCCCTGACTCTGTCTGCATGAGTCTGTGTGTGTGTGTGTGTGTGTGTGTGAGAGAGAGAGAGAGAGAGAGAGAGAGAGAGAGAGAGAGAGAGAGAGAGAGAGAGAGAGAGAGAGAGAGAGAGAGAGAGAGAGAGAGAGAACTTGTGTTTTCTGCACACTTTCATTTGAACACTTCTTTGAGTTTTCAGTTGTTTTAACTCATTACGTAAATGTGTGTGCACAAGTGTAGGTGTATTGTGGTGTTTATTTTCAGTATGTGTGTGTGTGTGTGTGTGTGTGTGTGTGTGTGTGTGTGTGTGTGTGTGTGTGTGTGTGTGTGTGTGTGTGTGTGTGTGCGCATACTTTTATGCAACAGAGAGAAAGCAGAGAGAAGACAGATATGATACAGTGAAAGAGCACCTTGTTAGGTAAACTGTTTGACATTCACGTGGAGGATGTGATAAACAGGAAGCAGTGAGACCCCCCGCAGTGTCCCACAGCCACACGCCAGGGTCAAACCAAACATCCCCAAAATAAACACGTCTGATACACACACATTTATAGTTATCAGGCCTGTCACAACTTCAAAGGACAGCATGACCACTGTCTGTGCATAAAGAAATGGATTTGGTGATTTGACTCTGAACTGTTGGAACAGTCCTTTTTTCCCAAAACAAAGCAGGTTAGCACCAAGTGGCAACACCCAGTCTTAATAAATGAAGCCAATGCTAAACACTGCAGGTTAATGAGTGTCCGCGTGATGCTGGCTCTATAAGTCAAGGAAACCTCTTTAAAGCCTGTATCAAAATGAGTTAAACATGTAATTTTTTTTGTGACTCATCTGGTTTGACTGCTGTATATATAGGCTATGATTTATGCATCACTTGGGGCATAGCTAATTTGACTGTTTAGGTGACCGTGTTGTAGCTGTTTGCCGGGCAGCTTTTGCCTCAACTCCATCCCTTTGCCCGTTTATAAAGTTAGTTTGTAGCAAGTATTTCCAAGGGACCGCCATCTTCGGCCTTCGTGAGCCTCTTCAGGAGCCAACTGGTGACGTCACTGATCTGTTCTATAAGTTTATTGTTGACATATGGAAGCTTTAAAATGATAGGCCGATGTAAAGCATGACCCCAAATTACTATTAATTGTTATAAGAGCATAATGTGCCTGGGGCTAGTCATTAGATTATACATTCATTTTTGATGTGATTTTTGTATTGCAGTCAGCATTTTGGAAAGACAATATTACTCCAACTTAGAGCCCCAACTTCACTCAATCTGCACATCATATAATGATGCTTTTCAAGGTTATTTTCATAAAATGTGTTTGTATTTGCTCCCTAACAGTGAAATATGAAGGCTGAAACAAAAAAACGAGATGATCATGTTTCTGTGTGATGTACTTCACTGAGGCAGTCATGTGGTAAATATTGTGTTTCCTGTCTCCTCCTCAACTGTTTTGGTAATTGGCTTGTGTTAACCCTGTGACCCAGTGACTGCAGGCTCCTCTCTCTCTCTCTCTCTCTCTCTCTCTCTCTCTCTCTCTCTCTCTCTCTCTCTCTCTCTGTTGCAAGGGTGTTGCATTTCAGAAATATTAATTCATATTTTGTTATCTGTATAAATCTTCTCTTCAGATTTTTCAGATTTTGGTACATATTTAACATTCATAAATAACATGAGGTATACAAAGTTGATAAACAAGAACTGATGTTCATTAGAGAAGAACTAAAACTGCCACAACAATAGTGATGAAAATCGATTGGGGTAAAAAATTTAACTAACACTAATTCCTATAATAAAACCTTATATGTCTTAATTGCTTTCTTTTATTAGCTGTTACATTTTCTCTTTGTTTTGTTCTTTTTTATTATGCAGTTTTGTGAACCTGTACTAAATGGGTGTGTGTACATTAATGCTGCCTTTCTACTTGAGGGGCAAGAATGCCGCACTGATTCACTTATGGGGTGACGTGCTTTGATTTCAAAGTGGTATTGCCTTCTTTTATCAAAGAAGGCAATACACTGCAGAAAATGAATTTGGTTGATTTAACCTGGCTATTATAGAAATAGTGAAGTGCCTGCACACACAATGATTCACCAAATAGGGCAAGCTAAAAAAATGAAAATAACTAAGATGGTCATTGAGGTTTTATTTATGTGATAGTTGTCTTTTCCTGCCTGGTGTTCTCACTCTAAGAGGCCTTTGTGAAGAGCTGGACATTTGTTGGCTTTGAAAAAAATCACCAGGCTAGAAACTGTTCCTGCTCATTCTCTTCAGGATCTTCTGCAGTGTCAGCTAGCTTCATTTTTGTAACTCTATAATAACAGCATTTCACTTGGCTCTGAGCTCCCTAGTCGGCAGTGATTTGTATTTTCCATGTCATGTTCACAGGGAAATAAATTATTGTAACTAAATGCCATGATTACAAGTAAACATCTACTGTGTGGGCATGTGCGTGTGTGCCTTCAGTTACTCAGAGCAAGGGGAAGTTTAGGGGGGCTGAGGCTGGGGCCAGTTAGCTCTGGAAGGTATAGAACAAAGCAGCAATTAGAGGTAGCTCCTCTGTACCCCTCGTTTTGTCGTGTGAGGCTGATTGCATTGGCTGTGATGTGCTAGCATGCAGAGCGCATTCAGAAAACCCTCTCTTACCTCTTTCTCTGTTGCATCCACTCTACCAGTTCAGTAAAATGAGAGAGACCTTTAAATGAAAAGACTGCAATCAAATATGTTATAATGTCACTGTCGGGCAGAAACCTTGTATCACCATGTTTTATAATTTTGATTTATCCGCGTTAATCAATGCTACAAACAAAATCATTTGACAAAACTACATCGCAAACATGTTGTGTTATTTTAAACTGGGTGTTCACACTTGTGATTAAACATTTTTTAATGATACTAACTGTTGACTTTCTAGATCAATATGTAAATCAGTTCAACAGCGAAGTAGTAGTGTGATCATGCTGTTAACAATATTTGAATGTATTAAATTATGCAACAGGCATATGTTTAAATGTAGATTTAAATCCCCAAAATACTTGTTCACCATATACACAAATACATATTTAATGTAGCTCTTATACTGCTAATTTTACATGAAATCAAAAGTATTCTACTTTAAAATTGGGTCAAAATAAACCCTTTGCATATGGCAAAGCCTGCTTTTTAAAAACTGAATAATCACTTCATGTTTATTATAAATATTTTTTGATAAACAACAAGTACTGACATTTTTTATTTGAATTTTAAACATTGAATTATGCATTCACACCAAATCAAAAACTGTACAAATTTGAATACCCTATATACCAGTATATAATTCAGTATTTTGCCAAGAAGATTGCACTTGAAGAAGCAAGCAACTGCTTTGCTGCAAAAAGTATGCTGGATACATAGCAAGGCGTACTGGTCTACCCCTTTTTGACAGCTTATCTCCTGCATTAGATAATAACCATGCACATAAAGAAAACTGTTAGTTATGTATATAGTAAATACATCTTGTGGAGTGCTGGTTTGATTGAAAAGACTCCACATTTTAAAACAACAAGTGACTAGCAGAATCTAGGCAAATTGGTCCCAGCTGGTGGGCTTGTCTATACCTCGAAACTACCAACACCACCGCTATTTAGCTCAACTACCACTAAACTACCACTAGCTAGCAGGATGACAACAACAGATGGTGCTAGAAAGGGACACACAAGACTGAACCAAAACACATCACACCGGGCAGCAGTAGTCCAATCATAAGGCTGCCTGCACTTCTGCTCACGCATCTCTGCAGCCATATCAGACATTGAAGCAAGCTTGATTACTAACATCTCCATGTTTTCACTGGCATTGATCTCTCAACAGCTCTGATCTGCAACGCTTGCCCTGGACTGATGTCTATTTCTGTGTTTGTTGTAGCATTTCAGAGTTTGTAATTCCAGAGAAGTAAATCGCATGGTGTGCTGTCTTAAAATTCTCAACTTTCAGAGAGACAGGATATTTTGTAATTGAGTGGAGCAATGCACCAAAATAAAAATAAAAGGTGACCTGTCAATTTGGACAACTCCTGAAATTCATTAAGACACCATCTGCTGGAAAAAACAGTCCTAGCAGTCTCAGAGCCTCAAAACCAACAAGCTACACAAGCAGGTTTCATTTCTCTGTTCAGCTCGCTGATTTCAGTTTAACCTGAAGTCTGTCCGGGATTTCATGCCACGCACTCAAAAATGAAACATACTTCTTGGGAAAACAGACACCATTTCAGGACAGTGAAGCCATGAGTCATACTTGTCCTGCCATGTATGGCGTTGCCATGGTGGTGTAGAGACAGACTATTATAGTCCATCTCGAGGGAAAAGGAGCTTCGGGGAGAGATATGAGTGGTATCTTCACTCACAGAGTCCATGACCCCCGAGTGTAAACAGTTGGCTTGTGTGTTAAGACAGGAGAGGACAGAACGGGACGGGGCTCACGCTCCAGCCAAAAATCTCCCATCAGCCACTCTGAGTCTGCTGTTAAAAATCCTACACTTACAGTAAATGAGAGAAAGAGAGAGACATAGAGAGAGGAGAGAGGGAGAGAGAGGCGCGGCAGAGAGAGTGAGGGTGACAGGTTGGAAAGGAGAGAGAGAGCTTGTGTTGAAGAATTTATATATGTACTGGTAAAAAAGGAGAAAGCATTTATATGGAGAGAATGGGAAATGAGGGCATTTGAAAGAGAGAAAGTGAGCGAAAATGTGTTTTTGGCCCTAAAATACACAAATGCAATAGCATCTTATAACAGAACTCACTATATCAAAAAAAGAAAGAAAAAAAAACTGACAATGCACAGACTCAGAGCAAAGACAAAGGCTGTTTGGCTGTATTTAACTGCAGCTACAGATCCTTGCTTTCTAACTGGAAGCACCAATTACACCAAATTAAGAGAACAATTCAGACTGAATGCTGGTATCAGGTTTCCAGAAATCCCCCATCACACAAATGATGGTACACTGACTGTTTTGGGACAGATCTCCTGTGTGCAGAGTACTAGAAAACCCATAAACCACAGTAATGTTGAAGTGTTCAGCTATATTTCTAACAGGTTGAATTGTTTAAGATTCTTACATTACTTTATCCAATTAATGTTCTCATTAATGTACTCATGAAATTCAGTGTTTTGTAGAGTTGCCAACATTTTCAGTACGAAATAAGGGACAAAATATTTTGTTAGAAGTTTAGTGCCACAGCAGTGTGGTTTGATGTGTGAAAAGTTGAGTCAAGATTATCATAGTAGAAATAAATGATTCCGCTCTCAATCTGGGACACCCCCTGATTGACCTCTGACAGTAACAAGACTCTACTTTAAGAACAACTCTAATAAACCTTAGAATAAATGTCAAAATAAATCACAGGGTGGAGCCTTAAAATAAAAAGGAAAGATAAAAAACAAGAGAGGCATGACTCACCAAATTCACTTTCCCCATTATATTTCTCATTGCTCTTGATAGCTTTGAACAGTTTTTCTGTGACCAAAAAAACACACTAATATTGCTTGCACCTTTTTTAGTGCATGTAGCCTTCTTGTGTATCTCTGTAGCAGCATGCTGTGCTATGTCATACTCACTTCTGTGGCCTACTGAAAACACCTGACAGCATGAAGTGCAGAAGGCTTTAGTTGGGTCCCTGTTGATTGGCTTAGCCCATCTTCCTCTTCACTTACAGTGCTTGTTGTGGTCTTTTCTTTTTGCCAGTTCATCCATATTCTTAACCTGAACGACACCATCCATGAATGAAAGTCAGTTTAGTGGAATTAAGTGCTTTTTATGCCATAGGTATATCTGATGCAACTGAGGGGGGCTGGGATTGGACGACAGATTGATGGGAGAGATCAGTGCATGATGGGTTTCTGCAGAGCCAGCCCTAACCATTTTGGTTCCCTAGGCAAGATTTTAGCTGGTGCCCCTTGTATTGCAGTCAGCTCCTCCACCAATCAAAATAGTCATACATTTCAAGAAAAGTGGCATAAAAATAATATTTTACATTTTTTAAATTTTATAAAAAAAACAAAAGTTATTTTAAAAATAACTCTGAACAAACAACAATAAAATGTCAATAACAATAATAATTATCCATAAATAAAAATAGAATACATAAACAACTTAGTACAGAACAACAAATACCTTTAAATACAATACATTTCAAAGACTGCACACAATCCATGTTAGAGCAACCTGTCATTTCTTATTGATTAATAACAAAACAAAAATAATTGACAAATGGAATCACATATTTTTTTAAATATAAATATACTTAAATTACAGGTGCCTGTGTAGAGGTGGAGGCAGAGGACCCAGATTTGTTCTGGGGTTAGTGACATCTAGTGATTAGAAGTCACATAAATATATAGGAGTTTGTACAGTTGGGGATAAAACAATGTAGTTTGAAATACAGGAAGTCACAGCTAATATGGGACACTTGGCATCCCTGGTGTTATGTGAATAAGCCTTGGCAGAGCATTTGCATGTAAGCTAAGCAGCTAATTTGAGCTCAAGAAAGGGAGGAGATTTGTGCCACTTTACTTTCCCAGAAATATAACTAAGAAAAACAAGAAAGAAATGAGAGACACACAAAAGAGAGAGAGAGAGAGAGAGAGGGAGAGAGAGAGAGAGAGAGAGAGAGAGAGAGAGAGAGAGAGAGAGAGAGAGAGACAGAGAGAGAGAGAGAGAGAGAGAGAGAGAGAGAGAGAGAGAGAGAGGAAGCCAAAGAGAGAGGAACAAGTACAACTCCAGTGTTCTCCTGGGTGGTCCCGGTTAGGAGGAGGCCAGAGAAGACAGGCAAACAGGCAGATGTAAGCTGTAAACCAGCTCTGCTCTACAATGAGCCAGAATGCTGCTGGAACCAGCCGAGGAGGCAACATGAGACCTCTGCCCCGAGATTTAGGGAAAGACACAGAAAATGGAAAAAAAAATCAAGCAGAGCAAAGGAACGCACTGAAAGAAACAAATGTGATGAGTCACGACAGTAAAAGAAAAACAGGAAAGATTGAACAGCAGCTGGCTAAAAAGTAGGATAACTGCTGTTAAAGACAAACAGGTCACATCTTAGCCTGCATACCTTTGCCTGAGTAAACCAGGCATGCATACGTACATGCTGAGAGCTTCAACTACAGAGGCTACAAGTAGGAAATGACACAATTTGCTTGTGATTCCAACTGTCAAACATGAGGACGTTGACCCTAGCTGAAAGGGAGCAGTGTAATCTCACAGCAATCAACTGTATGCTTAAATGGAGCCAAGGCCCACCACTTTACCACACAGTCCTTGTAGCACAGAGTGCCGAGGGGTGGATGGGGGGCTGGCAGGTCTGGGTCGTGCTGGTGGAGATGGGGGGGATGCAGAGACTCTGTTTGGTGACAAACCCTCTGCAGCACAAACAGGCATGCATGCTTTCTCACTGCCTCCTCTGGTACATGGTAAAGTGGACATTGTGAACACGCTGGGAGAGGCAGGCAGTCATCATCGCTCACCACAGGAAATTAAAGTAAACAATCAAGAGCTCACGTCCTGTCCATGAGACCACACTGTGTTCTGATCAGAAGACTCTGGGACTGAGTGTTAGTGTATGGGTCCATATTCACATGTTTCTCTATGGCTTTTATTTACAGATCTGTATACTATAAATTTCAGACAAAAAATAAGTTTAGTCTTGTACTTTTGTGTAACCATATTATTCAAGTTTAGTTGTTATGATTTTCGATTTTTATTATGTGGACAGCCACATGTTAGTGTATTCAATTTTCATTTATTTACTGAATTCTTATATTTATGTCTTTAATGTCATGATGCCTGGAGGCATAAAATATGCACAAATTTTCTTTAATAATATCTCTCTTCCAGCTATGCAGTAAAAGTAATATTCAAATTGTGAACAGGGACTCAACACAACAAACTGCATTTCTAAATTTCAGAGTTGTAGGTTGGTCTTGTGCTGGCACTAACCTGTTTTTTTAGGCACTTCTTTCTTATGGCCTATTCTGTATCATTTTCATGATACCTTTTGGTTTATAAACTATTTCTTCCAGCATCATAATAAAACAATTTCATCGTGTTTTGCCATAAACAGTGCAAACATCCTACAATCTTACATTTTCCTTCAAAGAATCAGTCCATATTGTCATATGGGACATATGACATGTGGATTTCCCACATTAATTAGTGCATTTACCATGTTGAAATATGTTGCTGCAAATTTGTCTTTATATTTTAATTTTTTTTATTGATAGGACAGCTTAAGAGAGACAAGAAATGACGGGAGTACAGTGTAAGGGGAGAAAAGAAGCAAAGGGTGGGGACTGAGATCAATGACCGCTGAGGTGAAAACTGAAGCCTTTGTATATGGGCTGTCTTAACTGAAAGGCCAATCTGCAAACTGCAATTTTTTTTCTTTTTCTCAGTAAGCATCAATCAGAAAATTCCAATAACTTCTATTCTATGAAGATGGGGGCAGAAATTAAAGACAGAGATGTCTCAAATACTGAAACATGAAGAAAGCTATTTTCATGGTTAAATGCCTAAAAAGGGAGAGAAAATAAAGCTTATTTTGGGTTGCCATTTTTAAATAATACAATGATGTCAATGATAAGATGGCAGAAGATTTTTTCTGAATCCTTATTCACTGATACTGGTACTCTTCCACGTCCTAAAAGATTCTAATAACTTACACAAAGTTAAAGCTCCTCTTAGGAACTTTCTGTATGTGTTGACTTTGGCGCCCCCTGTGGACAAAGCAATGCCTCTTATCACTCTGCTAACTTAAGAGGCCTGTCCTGTATGTGAAAAGGCTTGTTTATGCTCTATATCAGATAAGCATTATTTTTGCATGTACTCTGCTATCATTTTGTCTGTATTTCTGCACATTTTTCAGAAGCCACATATTGCAGTACCAGTGCAACCAACATATTAAGCAAGAACAGCAAAACAAAGGAAAAAAGCATACTTTGGGAAATTGGAAAAAACTTTTTTAGGAAAGATTGTGCAAGCTTACAAATTATTGACATGAATATGATGTTTCCTCACCTGAGAACATCCCATGATGTATTTTAAGGCTGCACAGACCATTAACATCTACTGCCTCTGGTTTCATAACCAGCTGAAAACTCATCTCAGGAGCTTTGACATGGGTGTGTCTGGTGTTTGGCCAATCTCAAAACTTAAATTCTGTCCCTTCCTCACCTCCATGTCCTGCCCTCTTAATCCACCTACTTCCCCCACAGCTTGTTCTGTCCTCCCTCCTTCCTCCCCTGCCTCCCCCGCAGGGCCTCTCAGGTTACTCTGCGTCACTGATCCAGACAAGCTGGGGATTCTTTCATCGAGCAAATTACAGGCAATTAGGAGCCCAAAGGATAACATTTAGTGTGCAGGGGACGGCCTGCACAGTTGGAGAGAGAGGGTTGTGCCTTGGAACACCCAGAACCAGGACAGAGAGGGAACACAAGTGTGTGTGTGTTTGTTTGGATTGTATTAGGTGTATGTGTAGTCCTGATAACCAACTCTACTGTCCTAAAAGCATACAGCCAGCTCTGTACTCCAATGAGGGTACATACACACAACCATACGCTACCCTCATACACACTGTGTACTCCAGAAAAAGAGAGGGAAGGCTATAAGTGAAGCATACAAAAGGACAGATAGAGTCACAATGGGAGTGCCACACACACAGGAGTGTTTATAGTAGCAGCATGGTTAAGTGAACCACAGCCGTATAAACTGCAGCATTCTTCAGGACCTCTGCAGCTTAAAACCAATTTCTCAATTCTGTGTGTGTCTGTGTACATGTGTGTAAAAGAAAGTGAGTGTTAGCGTGTGCTGCCATCATGTATTTACCGTCCTGAACCAACTGTGAGAGAAGTCAGAGGAGATTAGATCTGAATTGGATGAATAAAGAGGAATGGAAAAATGTATCTCAGCATCTCCGCATGCTGGGGTTTGATTTCTCTGAGTATCTCCAAACGAGTCCAACTTATGCTCGGGGAGCTTAGCCCTAAATGCACATTTGGTTTGTATTCTGTTTGAGTTCAGGAGGTCAAACTCATCTCGCTGATCACTGCTAATAAGATGAGGTTTCATCAAACAATGAGAGGAGTATTAGAAAGCAACTCCAGATGTTTTTTTTACCATGTATCATGAAGGCTATATTTATTCATTAGATACTTGACTTAGCCTAAGGGAACCTAAATCTTGCTGTATTTTTCATGCAAACAAAAAGATAATATTTTGTGTACTTTTTAGGTCAGACCTGACACAATACCTTGTATATAGGAAGCCTGCAAAGCCTCTGGTTTTCAAAAGTAAAAGCCAATGAAGAAGTGTTTTAAATTTGCATTCTTTCCAGTAGCAAGCGGGAGAGACTTCTCTCAGAAAACAGGAGTAGCATGTTTCTGCAGGCCCTGAGGCTGCAGACTCAGGACCAATTCAGTTTCAGGAATGCAATTCCTTGTTTTTTAAGATGGCATTATGTAGTGCATCGGCTCACCAAGTATCGCATTTTAATGTCTGTTTAATGGATGATGAAGTAAATGTAAGTAGCCTTAATCCTTACACTAACCCAAGCTGTCACAACACAAGGGTCCTAGAGATTCTGAAACTGCAGCCTCCTGCTCTACAGACACGTAATATTGTAAGATAGTCTTATTAAATGGAACCAGTTGGAAATACTAGCCTGATAAACAACTGAATATTTACCTCTCTGAGCATTTTCCTCATACTCTTTTGGTCTAGTCACAAGACATACAATATGTGTACAGCAGTCACGAGAAAACAGAGTCTGAAATGTGTTCAGTCCATTCATTTGATTTCCAGTATGTGGGATTAACAGACTGTAACGACAGACTACCTCACACTGTACTGAGGTAAGAGAGAAAAAAAGGATGCCCCTGAGTCCGGGCCCTGCAGGAGCCAACATCATAACTCTAGACCTATCAGTGTAATCACAACTCCATCACAAAATGGATTTTGTCAGGGCACGCCAAGTCCACTAAGAGCTGCTCCTGCTTAACATTAAGCAGCTGCTCCCTCTCTCCGTCCCCCTCTCTCTGTCTTCCTCTCTCTCTCACTTTCAGCACACACACACAAAGTAAAGACGCACATATTAAAACACATAAACATTGTCTGTCTTTGTGTATTTGTGAAGGATAAAAATCTTCTTGCAGCAAAATGTGAGACAACATGTGTGTAGGTGTTTGCCTGTGCATATGTGTGTGTTTCCTGTGTGTGTATGAGTGTGTTTGAGGGGAAGAGTTGAGCTGGTTTGGATTAACTCTGTGTCTTGTTCAATCTGACAACAGTGACGTATGCATTGGTGGCCTGGGCTATTGCAGCAGTGTAAGCTTCCACGTGTGTGTATTTGTGTGTGCCTGTGCATGTTTGTCCATTTGCATTTGGGTATGTGAAATGTCCTGCTGCATCACAACTGGTTGGGAATGAAGGGAATGCTTCTGCTTTTGACTCCACCCCTGTACTTAGGGCCCTGCCTACTCAAATGTGACACTGATGGGGAGTGATGGGGGGTGCTTGCAGGGTTGAGTTGAGCTTGGGTGGGGTGAGGGTAGTGACAGTTTAGTAACACTCACCAGAGCCTGCCGTCCCCTGTCGCAGAGTGGCATCGCCCACCCTCAGTGCCAGAAGGGAGAGTTTATTTTTTTAGCTCCCGCCCTCGCCAGCGCTGGCTACAGAGGACCACCGAGCATGGGGTCTCCTTCTCCCTCTGTCCTAAGCCTTGTCTCGTCCGAAAAGGATTTATTGAGGGGGGGTGTTGAGAAAAAAATGCTTGTGACCTCCACTTAAGTAGAGGTAAACACACGACTGTGGTAGTTTAATCAAACGTGCACGCTCTCCTCTGACTGTCAGAGCAGAGGGGTTATGGGATGGTTGTACACAGGTTGGACTGTGGGCTTCTTTAGAGTATCAAGTGCAAATGTTAGGATGTGAAGGTGGGGTCTTTTTTTTCTGTCAGGGTACATTACCTAAAATATATATGATGATGATTCTGACAGTTTATTTTACTAAGGGATGAACATGGCTGAAATGAATGTTCAAACTTGTGACATCTGGTTCGAGCTGCTCGATACAGTTGCAAGATTGAATCAAAAGTTTAAGATGAGATAGCTCAGACTCGGTCATGTTATTAGTCACTGGATGCAGCTGTGTATAACTGCCTGGCTCATCTTTAAATGTATCTCCCTCAGAAATCTGATCTTATCTTCTTGCCCAGCAGTTAAGAAAGCACCCTGCACTAATAACCTACGTCTGTTTGACATTGTATTTATTTTACAAGGCGGAAGTCTCCTGCACTTGTTTGACTATTCAGTCCTGTGTGTTTAGGGCCGACGTGTAGGTAAAAATGGCCACGGACTTCCACAGTTGGGATCAATAGCATACTCAAGCTTGTTTAGGGGAAGGGGCAATAAAAAATGGGGCACACATGGGGCACACAAACAGTTGTAGTGAATACAGATCTGCCTCCAGCATTTTGATGACAATTTTGTAAGCTCTTCAGTTTTCTGTCTCTCCTTGGCATTCAGATATCATAAGATAGTTGTCAAACAAGGCAAAGCACTTTAAACTTACATGGTTATGAACAAAGCCTTAATTCTAGGTAGTCTTGATGTTTTTTTATTACAATGATCAGATTAAAAAGTTCTGCACATTATTCCAAGTCTAGTGTTCACTTGTCAAAACATGTTATGACCAACTTGGAAGTTTAAGATTTGAGAATGAGTTTTATATACAAAGTTTCAGCTGCATTTTAAGTTTTAAAATTGAAGATGTACTGTGTTGTATAATTAAAAAAAACATATATCACTTGAATATTTTTTCTTCTTATAAGGCTCCATGAGGTGCCAGTTTAGGCAAAATGCCCAAAACGTAGCCTAAAAAAATCTAAATTAATGACTCTTTTTGATCAGAGATCCCTTTAAAGTCTTTAACATGTGAATAGTTTCTCAGAGCTGTTTGGTCTTCCAGTAAAATGTCTGACACACAGGTGCATGTTAGTGCTGATACAGAGCAGGAGTGAGACATCGTGTTAAATGTCAGTGATTACACCACTGTTCTCTACATTGCCAACACTTACACAATATTTTTCACTTATTCCATCACAGCTGTGCTGCCAACTCCTTCACTTTTGGCTATGAAAAAAAAATTGATCCTTACTCCACCCTCCATACCTCTTTACAACACCTTCCAGCTCACAAACCAACACTAACAATACCTTTTCTTCTTCACTTTTCCAGCTCTGCAGTGCTGTGGCCTCCACCTGACCTCCTCCTGCCTCCCTGCTTCTCCTCATCTCCTGACATTTTCTTGGTTGTGGATTCAGTCAGTGCAGGACACAGAGAGATGTCCTGTGCATGTGAAAAAAACACACGCAAAAAAACTGACCATTTGAAAGGACAGTCTGTGCTTACATACAGACCTGTCTGCTATACTGGCACTGAATAAATAGACCTCCTGCTCCTCTGGGAAGGGGGTTAACACAGGTCCAGGCCTTGGATCCACTCCATTCACAGGCTGTGGTTATGTGCAACCGAAGCCTGGCCTTCCTGTCTAGACCAGTGGAGATGGGGTTAATGAAATGCTCAACGCTGTCTGAAATCTATCTGAACATTTTCTTCAGCATCCATCTTCGACATGAAGTGGACCATTACACCTCACCATACACCTTTATTCCTTCTCCCCCGCCTCCATCCTTGATCGCTAACTTACACTCTCTGTCACTGTGGAATTCTCTCTCCCCCCACACCCACCCACGTCTCTTTGACTCACACGCATGCGCTCCATCTCTACATGGAGAGGCGTTTATGAGACAGTCCCAGAATAAATGGTGGTCAGCAGTTCAGCATGTTGGCTCGTCCAGCTTTGTAAATACGACCGGTTGGACGCAGCCAGAAGGGAAAATGTGTGAGTGTCTAAACCAGCAGCTCTGCCAACAGGAGCACCTGGATGGTGTTAATCACAGCTTAACATAAACACAGCTTCAAAACCACTGCACACATGCACTCTAACAACCACATGCACATGCTCACAAATGGTCTGCTCTCTGTGTGGGGACACTTACTGTACATGCTAGCAAAAAGCCACACAGATACTCGCTGATGTAATGCACACACAGAAACTATCCATTACTGAGTTGTTTTCAAAGAGAGCCAGAAGAGATGCAGGAGAGCACATCCAAATCCAACTGGCCTGATACTTTTAAAGGTTATTTCATTACCACTTCATTATTCTATCTGGTTTTACCACCTGGTTAGGGAAGGGAGGATGTGATTTTGACAGAACTGGAGGCTGATATATCTTCACTGCTCAGATTTTTTTTTTTATGACAACAAGGCTGTCGTTCCTAGCATACTTCAACAAACTTACATTGATGAACAGGGAGAGAAGCCAGAGCTTTCACTCAGTTTTTGAAATGACATAATGATGCCATCTGCACATTTTAGTACTTATGTTCATTGCTTTTCAGTATTGAGACACCTCAGAGGGCATCATCATCGTTGTAACATGGACACTGACTGCAGGTTCTTGAGGTTACATTGCCGTTTAAAATAGTGTAATTGTTCTACGATACGATACGATACGATACGATACGATACGATACGATACGATACAATGTACTTTATTGTCCCCGTAGAGAAATTTGTCTTTGACATCAGTGCTGCACGTTACCTGCTCTTACAAAAATCACCACAATGACACAAAAACACATAAATAAATAAGAAAAGTACAATAAATAGTACACATTCATACAACACACAGCATACTCTGAAAGAGAGAGCACCATAACACTGTCCAAACCCTAACAGGCCATTTAATATTTAAAATTCTAATAGAGATCGGCGCAAAGGAGTTTTTAAAACGATTCAATTTACATTTGGGGACTCTGTACCTTCTTCCAGATGGTAAAAGTTCATACTCAGAGTAAAGGATGTGCAATGGGTCTCCAAGTATTCTCTGGGCCAGCCCAAGAACACACTGCTCTTAAATGGCCTGAAGGGAAGGGTTGCCAGTCTTCCCTATGACCTGTTCTGTTATTGTTCTGTTATTTAGTAAAACACTGCAGTGCCTCAAGTGTCCACTTGAGGCTGGTTTCAAAAGCCCAGGAAGCAGAATCAAACAAGTTTACACCCTGGTACAGATTTTTTTTTTTTGGTATAGCTAATTCCTCTAGCTGTACACACTGAACACAAAAGGGTGAATTTCTTTGGACTGTTTTGAAGATATTAGGGCTAGGAGTCTTGTATCACTCTGCCTATTTAGGGTTGTGTCTGACTTACCTGACAGGCATGTTGCAGCGGTCGGCCAAATGGCTAAAGGCTTGCTTCAACTCCACCTCTTCTCCTGGGACTAATTTGATCGTAAGTTACACTGAGTCAGCATTTCCAACATGGCCACCACCATTGTTCGCCTTCATAGCTCTTCTTCAGAGAATGACGTCATTGAGCCTATACGTCTATGTTTTACACAGTCTATTGTCCAGACATACAGCCAACTGAAAGAGGGGACACTTATCACTACTGTATGCTTTTTGCTCCTCGCATTACAAACTGATTTGTGCACCAAAGCATTTTAAATTGGTCGGGTGGAACTTAGCCATCTGGGTATTTATCTCTCTGGGAGCTGCACCCTGCCACAATAGATCATCCTCAGTGTCACTTAAGATAGAGTCATCTCTGCAGTACGTAAACACATGCTGTCACACATCAGACCATCAGCCAAAGCTCTCCAGGCTTCTTAGTTCAACATCACCATACGAAGCCTGTGTGTGTGTGTGTGTGTGTGTGTGTGTGTGTGTGTGTGTGTGTGTGTGTGTGTGTGTGTGTGTGTGTGTGTGTGTGTGTATGTGTGTATGTGTGTGTTTGTCCAGCAAACAGGAGTACACGGCCGGCCTGGGCGCTGAAAACTACCATGCTTTATTACTCACTGCCTTGACTGAAATAAACACAGTCAGCATGCCATGAGGAGTGCGTGTGTGTGTGTGTGTGTTTGTGTGTGTGTGTGTGTGTGTGTGTGTGTGTGTGTATCATCAGTCAAAAGAAAAAGACGTATTATCTGTTTAAACTCCCTCGGTGCAGCCAGGCCACACAGCAGGCCTGCTGCCTCTTTTATTCTAGTTTACACAATCTCCCTCTAATATCTGCAATACTTCACATTTTTTAAAGACCATGACTCTAAATTTCCATTCCAAGATCAAGTACGTAGTCAAGTAGAATTATTACAGAATCACTGCTGTAAAAAACAATAGAATTTCCATGAAAACTTGGCGGGATAAAACTTTGTAATTTTCCATGGTTAACCTGCTGTATTTAAGCTATCAAAATGATATTATTTGTATTACTAAATGTAAGCTGATCATCTAATAACATCAAAGGAGAAAAGTTTTCATTTGTTCTTCCTGTTCTGGCTCATCAGATTAATCTCTGTATGGCTGTGACATATAATTCCCATTCACTGAGTAGAAATTCTGTGTTTGCTTACCCTCCTGTAATGAACCCACAAACTGGCAGCCCCAGTGTCCAAGCCACGACCACATTAGACCAGGTCTGGGTTTTCAGGACAGGGCCTGGTTTTACAGGAAACCGACAGGATGATGGTGGTTGGAGAATGACTACTGTTTAAGATATACTTTACTGGCAGTGGTAGAAGAAGAATTTAGGAGCCTTTTTCCAAGTAACAATTCCACAATGTAAAATCACTCCAGGTATGAACAAGCAGTTGACTCATTTTTAAAGAAAAGTAAAGCAGTATATCAAAATATTCAGTACATACATATCCAAACTAGAGGTATAAGCTGTGAAAAATTGGTCTTGTCATTAAGTTAAGTATGATATAAGTTGCTTATCATAACTGTTGTGTGAACAAGTAGTCAGTATCTTTATATGAGAGAAAACTGAGAGGACAATACTGCTCTCTATGAATTCTAACAGGAAGATTATATAAAAAATGTCATATGTTAATCCATTTTTTAAAATAAAATCTAACTGGTATAACTAAAAATGTCCAGTGAATTCAATGACAGCACAAAATGGGATTGCTCTAGTGTATCTTTGTACACATAAAAAAGATAAAAAACCTCACTATTCTAATCTGATTGTAGCAAATAATTTGATACTGCCAAAACATTTTACAATACAATGCAATACCATAAGATGTTATGCCATGCAATACAAAATGCTCTGATACGATACTATATGATTTGTTATTTTGCAACATGATACAGTACTATACAATACAGAAATATACATCATGATAAAATCTAATACAATATTATATGAACATACAAAATAAAACAACAGTAAAATGTTATACAGTTTGATATTATACCATATGATTTGATACAACACATTGTTACGATACCATAAAATACAATAAGATGGTAGGACATGCTCAAATGTAAAATATTTCATACAATATAATGCAATGTGGTACAACAAAATATAATGTAATAAACTACAATAATATACAATAAGATATAATACAATTGGGAGTGTGATACATTACTGTAAGAAACAATAGGACAATGTGATGTAATACAATGACATGATAAAATATGGTACAATATTTGTTGTACAGTTTATGTTTGTCAAAGCACTTTGTAAACATTTGTTTTTAGAGGTGCTATATAAATAAAAGTTATTTATTATCATTATCATTATGTGATGGTACAATACAATATGAGGGGATATGATTCTATTAAATGTGATGCAATGGGATACAAAACTGTTTGATAGACTGCGATTCGAAACAATAAAACACACTTTATTTTACCTATTGAGAAGCTCCTAGACTTGATTTACTTCCTTTTCCAGGCCTTCCTTAAAGTTTACTTGTAACTGTTAACTGTAGGGACTCTGTTTTATGCTCTTTTAGAGAGTAACCGAGACTGAACTGGTGACCTTGCTTTATGGGAAGCATCTCTCCTGAGGAAGCCAGCTGGTGTCTCTTCACTCCCAGCCCATTAGTCCTGTACACATCCAGTAGAGTCTCTGTCCACATTACTAGCTCCTCCTGCTGCACTGCTCACATGAGGACCTTCCACTCTGGAAGTGAAGTAGTAAACCAGGATCAACAAGTTAATTTTAGTAAGTTCTCTCTTTGAAAACACAAATACCGCTGATACACACACACACACACACACACATTTGGTGACCTGTGTGGTTGGGGCACATGTACACCTTGTCTTGCATACATTGATTAACCCTGAGAGTGTTTGGTCATTAGAGCCTGATCTGCAGAAATCAAACCAATATGTGAACTCTGTGATTAGTGTCAGAAGTGATGCAACGCCTTTCACTCAGAAACTAGAGCTTTGTGCATTCCAGTCCTGCTCCCCATATCTCTGGTATGAAATACAAATACTCTTGGATGAGGGAGAGAAGAACAGAAGAGTTGCAGGGTGGGGGTTATCGAGCTGCTACATTTTTCCATGGCAATTCAGAGAACATGTCACCCCGGTTCTCCCTCTCTCCCACCTTCTCACACACAATCAGTTATGAAAATATTTCTCTAACGTCAAATGTCCAGGGGCTACTGAGGCAATGCAATGCTCTCTGGTGGGAGGCAGATCAGAGGAGAAGTGTGCTCTATACCTGCTTCACCCAAAGACCTCCCTGAAATTCCACTGGCTGTATTTCAGCTGTGAAGGCCGCACAGGGCATAAATACAATCCAATAACCCCAGAGGGTGAGGGGTAGCAATACAACTGAGGCTTTCTCCCAGTACAGTGGGAGAGAACCCCCCTCCTGACTCTGAACACAAGCCAAAGACATAAAGGCCTCCTGTATAGTTTACAGTGTCCAAAAAATCTAGAGGAGCAAGGACAGGAAAGCAGGAGAGACAGTGAGGTTACAGTACAATGGCAGGGCTAATAGAAGGATAGGGAGGCAACAGGAAGGACTTTTGACCACACTGCGTGGGTGAAAAGGACACAGAGGTGGTACAATGGAGGAGTGGGGATGTCTATTTACACTATTTCTATGCCCCATCCCCACATCTGGCTGGAAACTGCAAGAAAGTCACTTTCCATCTCACCTTTTGACCATACTTGTCTTTTAACTGTCTCACACATCAATTTCAGAAGCTTTCTGACCTCAAGTTGAATATTTAACATACAGCTTCACCCCCTGGAGACAGCATTTCTCCTGCTGCAGCATAATAATCTAAATCGCAGTCATAATTGAGATATGATATCATGTATCTCTCTCAGGGCCAGCTGGCATGAAGACAGAGGCTGAGCAGGAAGTTAGCGATAGGAACAAATTGTTAAGAGGAAGGAAATGTTTAAGTCCAGAGGGATCATAGCTGCTGATTCTGATAACACACCTCTCAAGACAGTTAACGACTCTGTAATACAAACTGTGCTAGCACTCTGACTTCTGTATTTCGTACTTTGGTGGAGAGATATTTAAAGGTGAATCCATTGCAGTTTTATGTCTGCTCAAATATCTACATCTTATTTCTCTTTGGCACTATTTATTTTAAGCAATGCTAAAAAAAAAAGAGCTTGATTTAGGTGGTCTTAGAACAATGCAGGAACAGCTTATAGAGGTAAGATGACCACACTTTACGCTTTGACCAAAGTAATCAAAACCTGTGTCCTCCACTCTAAAAGAATTACATAAATTGTTAGTCCTGGGTGAAATCCGCTGTACCATAGAAACTGGTAAATAGTCAAATGCCTAAATGTTGCCAACAAGCAGTGGTGGACAAAGTACACAGCTTTATTACTTAAGTCAAAGTATAGATACTCTAGGTCAAATATTACTCCAATACAAGTGAAAGTTGCTCAGTCAAATTATTACTTGATTTAAAGTACTGAAGTACTTGCTTTTAAAAATACTTAAGTATTCAAATTACTCCTTTGATAATCTCAAAACGTTGTATTTTCACAATACACAAGTACAGTCAAGACTACATAGGAGTACATTCTGTTACATTATGTTAATCTAGAAACCATTACTTGAAATCTCTAAAAACTGTACCATGGAATAAAAACAGAAACTAAGTTACTCCAAGCACAGACAACTTAGTTTGAAATGTTCATCTGGAATGAAACAAACATTACTTAGCTCAACACGCTTTCTCAGGTTGGACTGTGAATGTTTGTATGTTTGGGCAGAGTGGGAAACAAGGAGAACATTTCAAACTATACGTATCATTCTTCATTTCAAAAACCTCTAACACGGGCTGAAGATATGGACATGGGTGCTCAGGTGGAGAATTATAGCCATCATTACCACCTCTAAATGAACTGCCTGATCTGAGTGAAATCTGCTCTGTGTTTGCTCCACGTTCAACCGTAGAGACGCATGATATACAGGTACGACTAAACTACTGAGACAAACAGAACTACACAAACACATTTTACTGTCTTAGGGATCAGATTTCATAAAAGAGGAGGAAATTCATGAGCTGGCTTCAAAGCAAAATTAGTGAGTAACTAGAGCATTGATAGAAATGTAGTGGGGTAAAAAGTACAATAATTATCTTCTAAATGTAGTGGAGTGAAAGTAATAAGTTTCCCCAAAAAATAATACTTAGTACTAAATTGTTACTGTCCACCACTGCCAACAAGATGCTGGATGAATTGAATTTGCAGGCATCTTTTGTGGTAATTTTGGGATATTCCCATGACCCCTACAGGAAGGGGTGTAGATGGCATGATATGGTCTTCCTTTGTTGAAAAATACAAAGAACATCAGAAAGGCATTAATTGAAAACACAGCTGACTTTCATGTTTAAAAAGAGAACTTAAATGACTATTCTCTGTAAAATGTTCCTCATATATCCTCTCTTCCTCTACTCCCTAGTTGAACATACCTCAATGTACACTCTTGAATTGTTGAACTCAAATTCACTATGTAGCATACTTTGTAACTAAAAATGTTGTCACACATTGCCATGGAAATCATAAATAAACTTTCCATTTAATTTTACGCTTTGCTTATAATTTTACACTATTTCAAGTTTAGTTTAATATCTGATTCCATTTTATGTATTTATTTATGACATTCTTAGAGTTTTAAGACGTTGAAATAGCAGGTAAATGTCTTGTCCAGATTTTGGAAACAGAAGCCTCTGACAACTATAACTGTCTTCTCTTTCTAACCTCCACTCTCCTTCTTTGTGCCATCAACCAAATGGCAAGCAGAAAAACCAAATGAGAAATTTTTAAACTAAAAAAAGTAAAAATTAACCTTTATCAATGTCAGTTTTTATTCTTTTTCTGAAATATTGGGTTGTTGTTTTCAGCAGTGCAGGCAGGATTTTACTTTCTCATCTATACCTTGCTGCTTCCATTAAAAGAGCATGTATCCATCTATGGAGTGTTGCTCACTTATGAATTAAAGCTTAATTGTACACTATGAATACAGATATACTTACTTATTCACTTGAAATAAAGCAATTCTAACTTTTCTATACTGTGACATTAATTTGCTACTATGTGGTCTAGGTATGCATTTCTACTATACCTGAGAGGGGCTACTTCTTGAACACTCTTCTTTGTCCTTGCCTTGTTTCTCCTTTCTTCATACGACGTGTGTTAAATTAATACTTTGCCTAAGGTGTGTTGGTTTATTGTGACATGGGGAACACTTTATCAGCATTCATTTGTTCCACTTAAATGATAACAGTTAGGAACCAAAGCTACAGAGGTGAACAAGTGGAAAATAAACTGACATGAGAGGCATGTGTGGCGGCCGCCAGCGTCCTGCGCTACTCGCAATTCTGTGATTCACCAGAATGTCCATATGGCCAGTCCACCCAAGGCATGGGTTTAACCCTTGTGAGTAAAACCTGTGAAAGTCAGCACTTTTTCTGATAAATACATGAGGGGGCAGACTCCCCTACATTATCCAACGTTATGCAACATACCAGCCTTATTGACAAGTTTTGTTTGTAAATGGAGTGTGTAACACAGAGTGGCCATCTAGGCTGGATGATGCACATGTGGGCTGCAGCCCTGCAGAGGAGGGCAGAGCCTGTGGAGGTCTGGAGCACTTCTCTCCCCAGGTTTAGTCTACATAAAAAGAGAAGTAAGCCCCACATCTGGACCTGACCACCGTGAGCACCATCAGCACTAATACAGTGCCAGTGCACATAGATATCTGTACCCAACACGGGGTATTAGAAGACAACAAACGCTCAAGTGGAATAAAGAGGAGGGTTGTAATACTTTTCACTGAGTGCTGAACTGGGACACGAAACAAACACTGATCCTATTTAGGTACTTCTAATTGATGCGATGAACTCTGCAGTTAAGGCATCTTATGCATGTGTTTTTCTCTATGAAAATATATATAGACCATATATACTATATATTAAAATTCTGTCTAACTGCATATGGTTTCACCTTTAACAGTGTGTAAATAAGTGAAATGTCTATACGGTCGTGTGTGTTTTTTCTATATTTAACTGGTTACAGCCATGATGTGGGGTGCCTCAGTAAGATGCTAGGGGGTTGTAAACAGATATGGACCAGAGCGGGTCTTATGGTCTAACTACCAGCAGGCCACTCACAGTTCACTACACATCTCACACTGGAGTGCACTTTCTCTTTATGACTCTTTGTCTGCTACTCACAGTCTTCTTTAGCTACAATGTTTGTCTGCTCAATGTCAAAGCAGGACAGTGTCTCAAGTAAGACACAAGTTTGTAGAAGTGCTGTATTCCAAATGGTGAAAAAGGTACAAACAAGCTTTGATCAGAAATAGTATCCTGTGTAATAAAGAGCGTAGTAAAAGCAGAGGTCAAGATTGAACTTCTTTGCTAGAGTTAGAGTGGTAAAGAAAGGGCTCTGAAATAGTGCTGGCCCTCCCTATACATGTACAGCGTGCAGGGCCTCTTAAGCTATGAGGGGCCTCATGTTAGCGCAACTGGTTGCAAGAGGCTGCTAATCAGGCTGATGTCTGCAATCTGATAAATACTACAAGGTTTAATAAACATCTGTTGTTTTCCACATAAAGACTTTATCTGGGCGTTACACCCAGGTATATAAACGGTTGCCTGAGTATATTTGGTGAACTGTATTAGCATTGAATGACATTTTTGTATTTTCAGAAATAATGCATACGACACAAGAAGGATCAGTAAGACACACGCACGCACACACACACACACACACACACACACACATACATACACACACACACACACACACACACACACACACACACAGACACGAAAAAATACTATTGCATATCTACCTTTTATTTGCTCTTCAGCAGGATACTTTACTTGGATTCTTCTACGCTTTGTGGCATTATTTTAGGCTAAATACACTCTCTGACAGTCCAGACAAGCAGTAAGAGGCCCCTTACTTATTACATCCCTCCTGTAAATACCCTTTTTTGGGGGGGGACTTCTTCGGTCCAATATTAACTTATACCATTGTCTATTATGTCCAGCTGTTTGTACGGGATGTAATCATGTGCAAACTTAACCACGTTGGTTACAAACATATTAATACCACATGTAATTATCATTAAACTCCCTCCTCACACAGCTGTATGAATTGATAGCTGTTGAAAACAAATTTGAATTCAAGTTACATATTTCAGCAGTGATCAATAATCAGGTTAATCAGCTAGTTTAGGATTTAAAAACAAGGGTCTGGCTGCTACTAGTATTTTTTGAATTTCTGGCTAAGTTGATTTCCTTGAGCATTGTTGAAATAGATTTGTTGTTAATTGGTGACTTATTTGTGACAGGGTTTTTATTTACAATAAATGTAGGCAAAGAAACAAAGTTACCTTTACTCTGTTCTTACAAATAAAGGTAGCTGAGTTAAATGACACTTTGTTGTGCACTGATGTTGCTTTTCTCTGGAGTGAAAATAAGTTGGATGGGAATGTTTACCACTTTGAATCTATTCTGATATCATCAGCCATGTTGGCTCGTTTGCTTTCTTCCTTGTCTTCCTTGTTGACATAGACATACTGCATGTCCATCTTTTTCTCTAAATGATTCCCCTCCATTGCATTAAAGCCAAATTAATGACCCTGTTTTAAAATATTAAGGTGTAGAACGATTAGGTATGTCTATTGAAATGTAGGGGGCAAAGGTAAAAGTTGTAATTGAATGTTCACATAACCTATAATACCCATAATGCACCCTAAAGACTATTATAAAATCTGTAACGTTTTCCTTCTCTGGGTTTTATTAGCTGATAATGTTTTCTCATTTCACACTGACACACATTTGACATCCACTTTACCAAGTGATAATTTTGAAGTCTCTTTATGACAATCAGCAGGTCATTTTCCACTACCTTCTTTTCTCTTTCTGACACACGTGGGAGAGCAGGAGCATCTAGAGTCGCATGTAATGGCAAATTTCCAGCGGCCCCACTCGGATGTCCCGTCTTCCTGCTATTCTATATATGTCACCAGGTCTTTTGGAGGGAGGGGTCTTATGGGAGCCTTGCTGGCGAGAGATTTGTCTTTGCACACTCACGCACACTTGACATGCACATGCATATACACGACAGACGCCTGACACTTACATACACATCCAGAGAGGAATAAATGTGTGGGATTAGCTGCAGGGTCTGGGGGTATGACTGTGAGGAATGCCAGCCGAGGGTTGTGGTCGGACACCTCTCGCTGTCTGAGTCGCTGTCAGTGATGGGAAACGCTGCAGCCGCCAGGAGAGCCCTGGCCAGAGGATGACGTGATGGGGCAGGATGTGTTTCCAGTGGTGAGGTTTAACCATGCATGTGGACATGCTCAGAGACCTGTAGAGGAAATTCTCAGCACCCTTTGGCCTCTTCATCTCGCTGGTGTCGAGAGTGGGGTGCCCCAGCTGGCCACACACTCACACACATACACACACACACACACACACACACACACACACACACACACACACACACACACACACACACACACACACACACACACACACACACACACACAAACACACACAGACACAGGCACACGCACAACCTAAAAAATACTATTGCATGTCTACCTTTTATATGCTCTTCGGCAGGATACTTTACCTGGATTTTTCTACACTTTGTGGCATTATTTTAGGCTATATACACTCTCTGACAGTCCTGACAAGCAGTAAGAGGCCCCTTGGTGACCATATGCTGACTTAATAACACTCTCCGGAGTGATTCATCTAGTCCTGCAGTGGAAGTTATGACTGCTCCCTGATGCTCTCTATAAATCCAAGCCTGTGATAAAAGCATCAGTCATTTACCTTCAAAATCAACCTGGAATTTTTATTGTTCCCATTGCACTGCAGGCTGATTTTGTCTGACAAGAATATGAATGTTTCCTGTGCTAAATGGACTGTGACAACCCTTACGAGTCTCACAACACAACCTCAAGTTTTAATCACAAAATGCACCCGTCTATTTATTCTCTTCCTTCTCTAAGCTGCTCACACTGTGTTTATTTCTCCCACTCCCTCTGTTAACCCATCCTGACTTTCCTCCCTGGCCTTGAGTGCCTCTTTCTTGCCCTCTGATAGAATTAGTGAGTCCTTGAACCATGGTGATCAGACTTCCTGAAGCAATTAGTATTAAGCAACGGTGGCCAGAGAGTGCTACAGAGGCGGGAGGCTGTTTACACAGAGCCCAACGAGGAGCCTGGTGACACCCACATCAGGAGCAGCCAGAGGTGCTTTCCAAAGGCTGGCCGATAGAGGTTTTGGCCAGTGGGGGTGTAAGGGGGCAAGGGGCCTAGGGGCACCAATCTGTTATTACAAGATTTAAGCTGTCAGGTTTTACCCACATGGTATTAAATGTTAGGAAACATTACGTTACAGACAGATGTACCTCAGCGTCACATGGAAAATTTGAGGTTGGGTTTCTTGCAATGTATACAGAAAGGAAAGGAGTTAAGGCAAGATGAAAAGAGGAGAGTTCACAAGTGGTGGACTTTTAAGGTTTTACAAACACCAGATAACCCAAATCTACCCAAACTATGACATTTATGATAAAATGCAGATACAGTCAAATATCTAAAAATATTAGAACTGAACTTTAATCAAATTTTTAAATATTATCAGTTAAGTTTTTGAAAATGTTCTGATAGGTGTTGAGTTGGCAGTTTATAATTGTTTATAAAAGTGTAAGTAAAAGTATTTTAATATAGCAATTGAATACTTGTGCCCTCTGACTCTCCAGGCACCATACATCCTGAAGTCCTAGACATGGAGACTAAATTGTCTTAAAAGTAATTCATGATTTAAGTATTTTTTGTAACTCAGCACTCAGAGACAATTTGGAAAGAAACATTTTCAGATGCTGGAGTTTAGGACGATAGATTTCAAAACTCAGTTTAAGAAACAAATGGGCGACATCACGGAGACTACATCCATGTATGATACAGTATGATTGCCAAATGTTGTGTTATGAGTGTTGCTATGGTTTAGTTTGATTGACTTTCGCCAATCTAAACGTTAGCTGCATGCCACACTCACACGGTCCTCAGAAATGGTATTGAATGTCAAATTGGTTGTTTTTGAACAGGATTTTCTAACAATTACGGATGTTTTTTTTTTACTTTGAGTTTTGTTAATGCTTTCTGACACATTGAATTATGATATTCTATGTACTTTTAATGTGTCAAGTCATATCCCAGAGGGCTTTAAGGAATTCTGCACCTCTTTCGTTGAGGAAAAGATATGAAGTTTTAAAATATTTGTGCATCGATCTGACACAAGATTTTTATATATTTATAAATTAACAGTTAAGTTCCCTTAATGTGTCCGTAGATATGATTTTAAGTAATTTTACTCTTTATTTTCTTGTTTTGAGAGCTGACTTTTCCTCTTGTCAATAAAGCCCCTTCACCATCTCATCATCACATCATTATATCCAACATCATGGTCTTCAGGACAAATTCAAGCATAAACCAGCTGTTTATTTTTGGAATGGTCTGTGTTAAATCTAATTTGTGCAGGATGGGTGCTGGGAGACCCAGGAATCCCCTGCAGCCTCGGAGGAGGAAGACCTGGAATGTGACCCCCAGAGGTCAGCGGTCCCCTCTCCTGGGTTACAGGGGCTCCTGCACACGGGCTGGGCCGGGTCACAGGTCAGATGACTCGCTCATTGGGCTCTGTCCTGGCGCCTGCCGGCACAGCCCTCAATTTGTAAAGCGGCACAGGGTGACCCCAGAGGGCCTCTACCGGCTTCCCTGACCAAACACAGGCCTTAAACACTACCAGCCTCTCTATGGTTCTCTGTCTCCACAAGACTGCCCCCATCCCAAAACCAGGACTTGGAGTCTAACACACACACACACACACACACACACACACACACACACACACACACACACACACACACACACACACACACACACTCAACACCAAGCCATCCCTAATAAGAGGAATTACCTCGGACAGGGGCAGGAGAGAAGGAGAGGGGGGAGCAGGTATGTCGCCATCTCCGCCTCATTACTCAGTGGATTTATGTTGGATGATATGCCTTGTGTGTAGTGGCACGCTCAGGCGCTTAACTCCTTGACCTGCACTGTAAATAAGTTAATTAATAAATACATGGGGAAGTCTGGGGATACAGATGGATCAGAGAACTTAGAAAGGTTAAAACAGCAGACACGGTGAAGAGGCTCTTTATCTGACCTCCACTTTGATAGTTTAATGAAAAAGAAAATGTCCAACAAAATAAAACGCCTGAAAAATATTTGATGGCAAAACAACAAAAAACAAATTCTACAGCCTTTACTTTGTAAAAAAATGTTACATAACCTCCAAAGTCTGCAGGTAAGTGAGTTGCTAGTCCTTCTGTTTCTACTGATTTGAGAGACTGAGCTGTTTCTGATGGTGACTCTTACAGAGAGACCAATTATCTTGGCCAATGAGGACGGGCCTCTGACAGCATAATTACAGGCAGCCCTGCCTTACAGCAACCATATGCCCGGTATGGCTGCCAGTCACCCAGTCGTCAGGAACAGGAGACAGGAATGAGGCAGAGCTGGGACACAGGGGTGGGTCTGAAGGTGTCTCAATCTACCAGGACCCAAATGTCCTGTCTTGTCCCAGACTCTGGGGCCTCTCCACGGACTGCTGAGAGCTGGAGCTGGGGCCTGATTTGGCCCAGCTGGAGGAAGCGGGCGATCAGAGTTCAGTTGGTGCAGACAGAAGTAAAGTAAACAGCCCTGGTCACTGGGCAGGCCGTTAGCAGGCCCAGGACAGATGAGCAGGGGGCCGGGAGGACCACACACATACACATGCAGGCGGACCACACAGGGGCCAGGGCTCAGGGGCCTACGCACGCAAGCACACGCCCCATCGGCAGGGCTCCCCTGTGGGCGAAGGCACGCTGCAGGTCAGGGCGGAGCAACAAGCTGCAGAGAGAAACAACAGACTGGCACAGAGTTACTCTTCAAGTGCTCAGATGAACCTTTACAGTAAGAAACAAACAGGTCTGAGCGACAGGGGCAGTATCCTCCTATAAGAGCTGTGAGAGAGGGGAAACACAAACAGGAAGAGATTCATAAATATGCTGCCGTCCCTCTGCCAAATATTGAAGTGTACTGCGGAAAGATTTTCCACCTACATGTTTGAGGCACGCACTCTATTCTAGGGAAAACAACACCATGTGTAATTTTGGAAATCACATCTTTACACCAAAAGACAATTAAGCAACTTTCAATATATTTTTTTTGTCTGACTAAATGCCTTTATAGAATGATCACAACATTTTTAGCATTTTACAGATAACAGATCTTGACTGTGGGAAGTTATTTGTGAATAATTTATCATCATTAAAAAAGGTTTATTAAATATTTTGGACATGTAGTAAAGTGGAAAAGTCAGGTCAGATAAGCTTGTGTTCAGTCTGAAGTCTCTTGATGACACAGAGCAGATCATTTTCCATCACCTTTAAAACCCCAACTTGATATTTGATACACTATAATGATATCTAAAGAAAATAAATCACTGTTTTTGGAGTAAAACAATGACAATAAGCTTTTTTTTAAAACAATCTTGATCCTCTTTGCTCTAATAAAATTGATAGAAGTCAAACCTAGAGGCCGGATATTTTTTGGGGGTTATTTTCAGGTTTATTTATTCAGTGCAGGCTGACAGTGAAATGGACTGATATATTTAATACAGCCTATTGGCTGTATTTAATATAATAATCCAAACAGAGACTTACAGTGCCCTTGTGACAAATAAGTTAATGGAAAAGATTCAAGTTTAATTTCTGGACTTTAAAGCACATTTGGATAAAAAATGTCTGATGTTTGATTTTGTAGAAAGTTCAGATAATATTGTATGTTGTACTATTTCTATTGAAGTCTCTTTAAATTTCAAACATTTGTTGAGGGCCCTGGATTAGTATTTCAAGATGGTACGACATTTCTTCAGGGATGAAAATAAGTTGTACATTTTATGTGTTAAACAGCGTGCAAGCATGCAGAGACCTTCTGAGGTTTGTAATTCAATGACAAGTTATAATACAATTTGTTTTTTTATTTCTTTTACTTTCCCTCTGACCTGTGTTAAATCAGAAGCACCCACGAAATGTATCTCAATCTGGAAAACTATCTCACTCTCTCACACACACACACACACAGTAAGAACCTAGCAAACACATTAACACGCAAAAGCTAAACAAAAATAAATATATACCACATAAATACACATACGCACACTCACACACACTCTCCCCTTCTTCTCTCTCTCTTTCCACAAGACCACATAACCATCAGTCTCTTTCTTTATCTGGACAGTGTCAGAATGACCCTTGGGAGTGTGTGTGTGTGTGTGTGTGTGTGTGTGTGTGTGTGTGTGTGTGTGTGTGTGTGTGTGTGTGTGTGTGTGTGTGTATGTGTATGTGTTTGTGTAGCTCTCGCATAGGGTGGGGAGAGGAGTAATGCTCAATCACAATTACTCCCCACTGCCACCAGTCATGCCGCCTGCCTCGCATCACCTAACCACACACACAATGAAACACAAGGTCAGCATTTCCATTGGAAAGACTTGCTGTTCTCCGTGTTGGGCAGTGAGTCTGGGCTCACCTCCACTGAGGATCGAGTGCAGCTGTCAGAGGGATCAGGCTGCGCAGCTTACAACACACACCCTCCTGTGTATCAGTAATCCTCCCCACCCTGCCTCCCTCTGCTTTCATCGCTTATCTGCCCGTTTAATTCCACATTTATGATAACACATGACAGGTAGCCCGGCCTTTATCTCATAATGGTACGAGCTGCATTCTTCACTCTTGCACAGAGCGCTGATAAATCCTGATCACAGGGTGGGCTAACTAAAAGTTTTTCTGGCTATAAAAGTGTGCAGAAGCGTAATAAGGGATTAGCTGCAAGTGAATTCTATAGTTGGTAAGATAGGTGTAATTGTGCATGTAAATAAAAGAGGCACAGAAATCTTTTTTGCAGCAAGACCCCACATGGGGCATGGACAGCAGAGGTGCTGTGGAAAGCCCAGACAAAATAAAAACATCTTCCAACACAGATGCTTAATATTTTTTCTTTTTTTCTGGGATGCATTGTGTAAGTAAACTGCTAAATGATAATTATTTTTTCAATTAATTTCTTGGGTTTAACTTGGGACATCAAATGTTGAGCAAATGTCTACTGGTGTGTACAACAATGGTGTGGGGAGGAAGAGATGCTGAAATAAATATGGTAAAAAAAATAAAAAAATAGTTGTTATGTAACAGGGAGATATTTTTGCATTTCATAACATTTTAAGTCCACATTAATTACGTAAAGCAACACTTATAAGTGTCTTAATTTGTGAATCATATGAATGCAATGAAATGTACCTCCACAATATAGTTTCATCCACAGGTCTGTGGTGATTACCAACTCCCAAACAGTGCTTTGCTGGCGTTTCTGATGTGGCTGCCTGCTGACATCTGTCTGATGAGCTGCACCTGTATGCTCAGCTGGTATGATGGTGGCTCAAACTCAAAGTGCTTTGGTGGTATTTTAATTCTGTTTGACACAAAGTGCATATTACTTTTGACCTGCCAAGCTGAGCCGTCTGCTTTTATTTTTAAAGTGAAATGTGCAATTTAAAAGCGTGGTGGTGTCGTTATATTTCATCACAGTGGCAGCAGAAAGATGCTACTAAAGCTGAAATACAGAAGGGGGCCAAATAGAAAAAAAAATCTAAGACTGTAATCACTTTAATGCTGACAGCTCAGGGTTATAATATTTATCAGAAAATGTTATATTTCATCAGGTAGGAGTGTTTGCAATGCTCGTAAACTAGTTGCAGTATTTTGAAATCACTGTAGTCACTGCTTTGTTAAGTTACAAACAATAATGAACCAGTCACATGGCTGACTATGCAAACATCTGTGCAGTTGTCATACTCCACATTAGTGTTGTTTTGCTCTGGCTGCCTTGAGAATGGGGAGGGTGAGGTTAGTCAGCTATAGAGGGTTTTTCATGTGCTGAAATCACAATAAGCTGGTTTTAATACATAATCAATCATTACATAGACTGACTTTCTTCCAGCACCATTAACCCTGACTGACTTTCAGCACAGTTGCAACCAGAAGGTCCAAGGTCTTTTTGAGTAAAAATGCACAAAACCTGATTGTAGCTGAATCCGTTGTTAGCTTTGTTAATGTTAAAGCAGGAGATGACAGTTTGTGTCTGGGGGTCAAGCTTGACAAGGACACGGGTAAGGTTCAGTGTCTGGGCAGGAGATGGGGGTCACTCGAGTAAGACAAGGCTGACTTTAGGTCATGGCTGCGAGATTGAGGAAAAGGATTAGAAGCAGTCTGTGAAGGTGGAAAATGCTTGTGAGGCAGACAGATGATTTAACATTGTGATGGTGAGGTGAGGTCAGGGTTGTGTGTGTGGGGAGACTGGGTAGGGGGGGGTCTCAGTGGTCGCATGGAGACAGAGGAGGTGGACACTTGTGTGCCGGGTAAGAAGCTGGTGAGGGTCAGGGAGCAGTGAAATATGACTGTCAGGTAAAGAGGGGAAGAATAACACAGACTCTGTCCTTCCTGCTTTACCACGAGAGTGTCTAGGTCCCTGCAGGGTGACAACACAGGACGGGGTCATGCCATGTTCAAAGACTGAGATAAGGAACTCACATACACATACAAGTACAGTAATGTACTAGACATTCACTGAAAAGAGCATCATCCAACAAATAATCACAGAGGAAAATGTTTGAACAAAAGTCATTGTGGGTAGAAAAGATGAAGAATCCTGGTTCTAAATCAAATAAGGATATCGGTGAAATGCCTATAATCTGTAATAATTTATACAAAGCTACAAATAACTAACACAGCTGCTACTTGTCTTAAGTTATTTTTGATTTTCTTTTTAGCTATAGTTTAGCAATGTAACACGTGAAATCGACTGATGTATCCATGTATTTAAATCAACAATATAATAATTTAGACTTGCAGAGGCCCTGTGCCAAATACTTCAAAGAATAAGACATTAATGTAGTCTGTTTTTAGAGACTGTCTCTGACAAAGTTGAAAGAGTTTGGCTCGGATTCCTCCATTGTTCGATCAGACAGCTGAAGTCCTCAGTGCGCTAAATTGGTCCTTAATGAGACTCGCACGTAGGCCACTTCCCCTTGACCCCGACATCCCAGAGCTTGTCCCGCAGTTCCTCCGAGGAAAAGGAGAGAGAGAGAGAGAGAGAGAGAGAGAGAGAGAGAGAGAGAGAGAGAGAGAGAGAGAGAGAGAGAGAGAGAGAGAGAGAGAGAGAGAGAGAGAGAGAGAGAGAGAGAATAGGTAACTGCAACAAAAACTCTCCGTCCTGACGTCTTAAAGAGGCTGCGTCAAATACGCAGGCCGTGCGTATCGGTGATAAGGTGAGAAGACTGTGAAGTTGGTGATATAATTATTAAGAAAAAAAAAAAAAAACAGCAAAGATATCATACTGGTGATACCTTTAACATGTACAATTTTGACTACCTTTTCAACACTTTCTGCTGCATTTTCATAATTTAAACGAATCAAACTATCATTCTTTTTGTTATACTTTAATAATAATAATAATTATTATTATAATAATAATTATAATACTACTACTAATAATAATAATAATAATAATAATAATAATAATAATAGACGGAAGTTCTCTGTGAAACGTCATATCATCCTTGGTGGTAAAGTCCATATCCTCAGTCGGTTAAAGTTTGACGGATCAAAGCGCACTGTGTTTGGCTTTGAGATGTGGATCACATCCAGAATTCACTGCTTTCCACATGGTGGCTTTCTTCGTATTTTTCTGTTATCCTTGCTGTCTAACATTTCCAGTACAGACGACTATGTGCACGGGTTATGTCCAACACATTGTGCATGAAGCACTAAAGTCAGCGCTTTAAATAGCACCTGAACGACGTCTGTTTTATGCTCTGAATAACTGTTGCTTAGCCTATATGTCAAAGTCGAAATACATTTATGTGCTATTATAAATTAATAAAATAAGTACCAGCAATTTGCAAAATCATTAATACAAATATCGGTGTTTGATGGGTGAGTTCAGGATTTTTCGCTTGTCCGATGAGGAGTAGCTCGTTGCCCTTTCTAAATTATTCATCACTGTGAAGGGACAACATAATACAACTCTCAATAACTTTTGAAAGCAATGAGTATAAAATAACTTGCACATAGAAAAAACTACTTGTTTCTGGGACATTTTGTGCAGAGTTTCAACATCAGATGAAGTATTTTCATGTCATTTAAACAGATTGACATTTAGATTTTTTTACCTCCATGTTTAAAAAGCCTTAATATCAAATGAGACATACTCATATCTACTTACTTTGCAAGACAAAATCAGGGTTGAACTTGAACTTCAAGTTAATCTTCAACACAGAATAAAGCTCAGTTTAAACTTTTTCTAAAGTTAAACTGTTGTCTGTGCTTTTGAAAGTAATTATATCTTCACAGCTTAGTTTTCTTTTAGTTTTTTCCTAAATTATAAGTAGCTAGTTTCATTTCATATCACTTTTATTAACGAGCAAATTGAAAAAAAAGTGTCATACTCCTTTGACAAAATGTTAAACAAATGAAGTTAGTCACACAAAGACATACATCAATCTCTACTCATTATCTACCCACACAAACACAAACAAAAACAATATGTCAGTGAGAACAGTGTGAATGAGTGTATGGTTGGCTAATAGGTCCCTCTAGATGGCGTTAACATGCTGTGAGGGCCTGTGGGATATGATCTTAAAACAGACACTTACTGAAAAACAAATCAAATGTGTTATGTAGGACTGCTACAGAGAACCACATTATCATTATGTTTAACTTATTTTGTGTCAGTGATGAGCACAGAATGTGTTTGTGTCTGGCTCAGGCAGCAGCTGATAAGTCATGTTGACAAAGTTATTTTGAGCGTGAGCAGCACAACATGAAACACTGATCAGAAAAAATGTATAATAAAGGGATCAACCGCATAGATGTGAGTGAGATAAAGATCACTTTCAGTACCTTAAAATGTAAGATTATTGAAGTATGACTTCAGCAAAAATAAGAGAATCTGGAGCATCTCCCTCCCACAGACCCACACACTGACCCGGTCATCATTTAGAGACACTCTGGCGTGCCTGTTGCCCTTTCACATATTTTCACATATCTGCTGCGCTAAATGCTCATAATTGATGCATCTGTCGGTCAGCTGGCGGCCATGATTGGGCCAAAACAGTCCTGTGAAGAGAGAAGAGGGGGGTGCATGCAGCAGAGTCTCACAGAGCCCTTACATCTAATAATTTGGGGTCCCAGGCTGCACGGCTGTGTGGTCCTGAGCAGACACAGTGGGCTCAGTGAAAAGCAGCACCCCCCTCTGGGACAGAAACAACATTCATCCTGTGGATCGAATGGCAACATAACACTCACGTCGACATCAGATTTCGCTACGGCACAAAGAAGTGTTGTGTCACTCAATATCAAACAGACACGAGCATTTAGACAGCTAACAAGGTCAGCGCCACAGAGACATGTCGCCCTAATTAAAGAGGCTCAGTTTATAGTGTTCAAAAACTATTAGTCTTATATTAACTCTGAGAAGAAATAAAAAGTGAAAGTCTTTAATTTTTCCAGCATTTGATTTAGAGAGATTTTTTAATTACTGGTGTTCCTCATGTGTCCAAGTTTTTCCTTCATCTATATTAGAAACAGTGCTGGAATACAATCCTGAGGCATCCAGATACGGAATAAAAGCCAAAAGGGATCTGAGTGATTGCTGCTATAAAACTTCTCCCAGGCCTTGTAGAGCTTTAAAAGACAAAGAGAGATAGTCGGACGGGCCTGTTCTCAGGCGTCTGGCTGCCTTCAAGACAGCTCTGTCTCTGTTACTCTCTTTCACTCTGTCCCCTGCTCTCTTTCTTTCCCCACCTTCTTTTTCTTTCCATGTTTTTCTCTCTTTTTTCACCTAAATCTCTTTCTGTGATATGTCTTACGTATTTTTTGTCTGGTTTTTTTGCCTTGTAGAAAGCCTCAAGTCAGTGTGTGTATTGGAAGGGGTTAAGGCAGAAGTCTGGGGGAAACAGTAACCAGAGGCTGTCCCTGAAGTGTTCGGATGGGGTCACAGTGAATCGAGGGTCTTTTGTGACCCATCACGGTGCAGAGCGGTCGACAGGGAGTTCTTATCACGCTACACTGTCATTTACAACTTCTACACACACACACACACACACACACACACCGAACACACACACACACACACACACACACACACACACACACACACACACCACACACAAAAAAGCAAAGACAGGAAAGCATTTCTCTTGAGAGTTTCTGTGTAAGCAAGTGTTGGCACCACATATATCATTTGCTAGAAAAAGACAATGCACACTTTATTTGTGATACACCCACTTTTTCCTTTCAAAAAGACAAACACATGCAGGCATAGACTCAAATACAGCCTCAGTTTGCATACAACCAAATGCACTAACTTACGCCATGATCAGAAAATATGAGGTTGATAATGTGTAGTTTAAATTATGTTGAGAATAAATCAGAGCCTAAAATATGTGCTGCACTCACTCCAATATCGAGGGTAACAGATACAATTTCAACGTTTCCAAATCAAAGATTTTCTAAACATGAAAAAGCTTTCAAGGGTGAGACAAATCATGAATCACAGGCATTGAATCTAAATGCATTTCAAATTCCTTTGCACTCAGAAAGTGGAGTAATGCCTGTATGAGTGAGTGTTCAAAGCTATAACTCTAGTTTTCTGTTTGTGTTGTGCCTGCATGTGTGTGTGTGTGTGTGTGTGTGTGTGCGTGTATGTTAAAGTGTGTGTGCAGGCAGTTGGGGGGAGCAGCGCTGCATGAGGAGAATTCATGTTAGTCAGCTCTCAGAGAGTTCTCAAATGTCTGTTTTCCTGACGTGTGATCCATAAATATTTGAAGTGGAAGGGGCTGCGCTGCGTTGTAGGACAAATCTAATTAACCCACAACTTCCTCAGGGTTCCTCTGTCTGCAGGGCTGCGTGGGTGTCTCTTACATCGACAATTCACCTCCCTAAAAGGGTCTGACTCCTCATTTAAGCCACTCAAACCTTGGTGCATCAATCAGTCACTGGAGTCTGGACGTTTAGGAGGCATTATCAAAAGAAAGAACTGCTGATCTCCTCTTTCCATGTGGTTTCTTTTTAGGATGTCTTAATAATAAATATTCATCCACATACTGAAGTTGGATTTAAACGTGTGTGGCTTCACACTCTTATTCAGGAATTACTTGAACCAATTCAGAGTTTTAATATAAATATGAAACCTTTAAAATACATTGCAGGGAAAGCAGAATCTGCATTCAGACACAGCTCCCTCAAAGATGTAACCCTGTATTTTAAGAGTGTTGCCACTGCGGTGAGACAGAAAAGAAAGACACAGACAACCAAACGACCAAAGACAACCCTTTATTTTTTCTGTCCTGTTTCTCATCGGACGATCCATATAAAGTTCAAATTACGACTCTTGGCGTTGTCTCATACTCCAGCCCAGTGTGTGTGTTTGGTACACAACTACAGTAGCCTATGATTCAGAGCAATAACATCTCTTCTCTCTCTGTTCTAAGTCGGACCCGGGCAGAAAACACTCTGAAAAACACTAAAGTGCTGCTGATCCCGAGATAGTCGTCCATCCTTTTAGCCCGATGAGACATGAGGCCTCCGCTCCTTAAAAAACAAAGCTGGAACGCCCAATTGCAAAGATGTCTTGGGTGAGGATGTAGGGAATGAGAAAGCCATGCATGGATCTCATTCCTGAGGCCTGGGGTTGCTGATTTCATTAGAGTGCACCACACTATTAGAGCCGCCTCAGTTTGCTTTGCACTCACTCCGAGCCTCACATGTCCATAATGCAGCGGAGGATTCAGTTTCACAGGAGAGAGCAGCGCTCAAACCATTTCCGCCAAACAACCGCTCACTTAAGTTATTATACATTTTCCCAATAAATACAAAGGAAAATGTGGCCGCCGTCTTGTTAGCGGAGGTTAACTGTAAGACCCACGTCAACCCACACAGCGTTCCTGTTGGTACCAGTGTCATGTGTCGACTATGTGATGGAAAACACAACACTTCTTTAGTACATGCATCCACTGTGTCAGGTATTTGGCAGTGGCAGGAGTTGAAATAAGGTGAACAATGAACAATACTGTAACAGGTATATCTTCTGCTAGGAGGAGTATGGCCTCCTATGTTTTGGTCTGCACCCTCTGAGCTGCCAGCAGTTGTTAGACACACAGACGGAGAGCAAACGCCTGCTCCAGATGTTCAGGCACAAGCTGCAGCCGGGAATGGATGAGACCTTGAATTAAAAAAGCATCACATACAGAGCATGTAGAGCACTTCCCCTGTGCCCCTTAGAAGTGCGATTCCATTTCACTGCATACCACCACAGAGCACCACTGAGGCTGGGTAATGAGGAGGGCCAATTAGGAGCTGTTGGACAGGATGAGACGTTTCAGAACAATACAGCCTTTATTGTGATTTCTCACTTACATTAGCACAGCCAGGGTGCGTGTGTGCAAATTTGGGTCTGCTTTAAGAGTAGAATCTCCAATGAAATCATCCAAGGTTTAGTTTTAATTAAGAACAGTGTAAAAGAAGGAAACCTGATACAAATCAGTTATATGACATGGCACGACATGACACAAGATACGACAGGATACCGTACAAGATGCGATACAATACCTTACACCTTATTGTCAGATGGGGAAATTTGACTTGGTCTCAAGTTCTGCACACGCTCAACTTCCAATATAGAAATATTAACAAATTAAAACAACAACACTCCACATGCAAATAGAGAAACTCATACCAAAGGAAACCACAAACACTTAATAGCACATTACCGGAATCCCATAAGATCCTCAAATAACAACACAAATAAGAGAAAAGCATGAGATATCATCATGACGAGATTGCACGAGCTATTTAGCATAACAAAAAACATTATCTTAGTTTTTTATGTATACTTTTGAGTTGTGTCTCCTCAGAAATTCTTTTTGAAGTGAAATGTGGCATTTAAAAGCACAGAGCTGTTATCTTCTATCATGGCGGCAGCAGGAAGCAAGGAGACACTGCAGTGGGGTAACTATGGTGTGATATAAGGGACAAATATCATGCAACAAAAAATACTAATCTCCTTAATCTCTCCTGGTATGACATGACCCTTCTCCCCTTCTCCGTCTTTCTATTTCTCTCTCTCTCTCTTCTTTTTTCCACACACACACACACACACACACACACACACACACACACACACACACACACACCACACACACACACTGTTAGGATAATTCAAGTGTCAGACTTCAGTTTTAGTGCATGATTTCCCCCATATCCACATATTGCGCATGCTTGCACGTAATGTTTCGCTGTTTCGTTGGTGCATTTTAGAAATGAATTTCACAGTAAAGATGAGTTGATGCGTTTGATGTACGCAGCTTACCTTTTATGTAACAAACGATCAAGACAGAAGTGCAGGGATATTTAGGCTTTTTTCAGCTGAGATGCAAATGAAAGGCTACTTCACAGAACAAATGAGACATTGCAGAGCACTGTTTAGTCTCAGTGGTTGTTTAGTGCAGACCACCTCAGGCCCTGAATAACAGACACACAGATTTGGTTTAGTTGAGTGTTTCTTCTGCCTGTTGTGGCAGCAATCAAACTTGTCATGTGTACACCAGTCTAATGCTGGTTTCTTCACTTATTACTGTCACACGTTTCTAGTAGGAGAGAAAAATGTACCGCATTTGCTCAACACGTAGAAGTCTGGTCCAGTGTCGACCGGTGCATTTTTCTACTGGGGAGATTTAACAAATTCCAAAATATACATATTCCAGAAGGTGTTAACAACAGAAATTACACAAGTACACTAAATTAAATGAAACAAAAGGCATTTTTCTGTATTTGCTAAGCTGACTGAACTGAGCATTTTCCATGTGGATCCCGTTTGTTCATTTTACCTTTGTCTGAGAAGTGCTTAAAATCGGCAATACCTGTCTGAATCCATGCTGGGTCTGATCCTGATGTTTGACAAAGGAGGCAGGGCAAGCAAAATAAAGTATAAGCATCACTACATGCCATACAGCTTAGACTCTTATGTAGCTTAGACTCTTTGTTAAACTACTTCATTGAAAATGACCATGTTTAATTTATTCCTCTGTTGATGAAATGCTGTTGATTTTGATGTTCGGTTGGTCTCCTCTCAAACAACATATTTCCAGTGAATTCACTGAGTTTTCTTTCTACATTTTAATAATCATGCTCTCTGTGGACTGCTGCCTCAAAACCTTGTCTCAGGTTCAACAGCTCACTCTCACGTGATGGCCTGATATCTACCACGACACTACAGGCTGATGGTACAAAGCTCCTACATGCATGTGCAAATAGAGTCGAAGGAGGCCTACGGGCGCAACTGACTGATCCCCAGACCAGAAATATAAACGGAGCAGTAAGTTAAGACACCTAGGATATTTTGAATCTACCTATGCTATACAGCTCATTGTTTTTAACTCACTATTCTTATAATACTTACCATGTGCATAACAAATATAAATATTTTGGCCAATTTTTAGAATTGCACTCAGTAAAGGTCTAACAAGCTCCTTGTGGAGGGTGGTGAGGCAACACCCTGTGCCCTCTAATGACCAGCTGCCACTGGTCTAAACTCTTTATAAATAAACTCTAAGCAAGGCATTGATACAATGTGGTTGTATGTATTTGCTTCAAATTTCCCTCTATGGGCAATGTGTTTCTAGTATCTCTCTTAGTTAAGACTTAAAGATAAAGCATATAATTCCTCACTTTGTTCAATTATACACTCAAAGATAGAAAATAGTCTATTTGATGTGGTGGTGCATTAAGATAATTTGTCAGAGAAAATAAGATAAAAACCATCATAGTTGAGCCGGGGTGCGCTGACAAGAATCAAGAATGTCTTTGTAGATAGTCTAATTATTTAACTAGTTGTTAAAACTGGTACCCCAATTGATAAAAAACTGATTTGTGTAGATTTTAGCCTCTAAATTACAGCCCCATCTTCCCCCTCTTCCTCTTATTTAGTCTTATCTCGCTTGTAGTGCTTTATGGTGAGACAGTGTTAGATCATAGAGGCAAATAGAGAACATGCATGCCATGTCGTCAAGTCAGATAAGAGACTACTCAGAGAGTGTGTCTTTGCTTAAGTGCAAGTTTGCGTGTGTGTCTGTGTGTGTGAATGGCGTAGAAGAGTCTGGCTCTCTGATTGCCCTTGCTGGGCTTCCCACATTAAAGTGGCCTCAGCCTCGGGGAAGAGACTCCTGACTGCATGGCAAAATAAAGCGAGGGGTGGGGAAAACGGCGAGGAAAGATATGGAAGAGGGGAGTAGAGTGGGAGGATGGGGGCATTTAGGTGAAAAAGGAGCTGCCAAAACAACTCCCAGGCTTCATCTGGCCTGCATCCAACTGTCCGACACACACTTGTCACTCTCTTACAAACACACAAACACACCCAACTTCGCCCCCACCACATGTTCCTGAGTGCGGACCGCACAGGGGGTAGCCCCCTAACCTCCCTGCCCCCATATCCCGTTCCTCTCTTCCCCCTCTCAGCTTTAATTGAGAAGACAAATGGATCTTTCAGAGCCCACTACCGCGCCGCCATACATCAGTCATGACAATGTTAGCTTTATAACGCTGGGCCTGCCGTGAGCCGAAACATATGTTCGGCCCACGCCACACGCACCAGCAAACACCTCAATACCATGCTAATGGCGCCCCAGTAATTGCCTGTTGTTTTATTATTAAAGGTAATTTAGAGCCTAATGGAATTCATTCAACATTGTGCATCAGCCCCGCCTAGCCGGTACTGCAAAAACCGCTCTTCCTGTGTTGGACATTAAGAAAGCCTTTTATCTCTAATGAAATGAGGAATCCTTCAGCATGGTGAAATATACTGCTGAAAGCCAGATATCGCCTCTCATTTTGCATGTCTCACTAGCCTCTGTCAGGAAATAGGTAATCCAATACAAGGATTCTTTCATCAGTCTTACACACCTTTATTCAGCCCGTTTTTGTACACGTGATGAAACAACTGAATCATCCTGGGTTATGCCATGCATGGGTGCAGTAGTTATTGCCCAGACGTTTTAAGAACACCAGGTAGTTAGGGTTAGTTATAGCCAGACAACTCTGCCATGTAGTTGATGCCTTTTTTAAACAATGACATATATAACTCATACAGGAAACTAAAGCTAGCTTAAGAAAAGCTAATCAAACTGTCCTCTATACACATTTTTCTCAGATAAGGCACATGATTGAACTCTATGGGAATAGTTCCTGCATGTGCACAATGTCACAAGACTTGCTAAAACAAATTGGCAAAAAAACGATCTATCTCTTTAAGCTTAAGTTAATCTCTATAAAAAGAATAAGCATACAATTGCAGATTGGTACAACCCCTCCCCCCGGAGCTCCTCCAAAATGACACCACCGCTCACATGCACGAGCGCCGCTGATTTACGACCATATGATTGTGACTGATTCAAAACCGGTCCTCAGCACATCGTTTGTGTTTTGCACTACGTCAACTCATGTCTCACTCAGCAGTAAGAAAACACCAAAACATTATCATAGTGAAAGTTAAAAACACAAACAAACATGAAATGTACGCAAAGGCGGTCGGCAGAACGGCAGGACAGGATTTGATTGGTTTCGTAATTTGGCTCCTTGGTTGGTGTTTTCCCAGGTTTACTCCGGCTGTAGATAGCGGCTTTTTTTCACTCTTTTTTAAGAACACATATGTATGATTGCCATCGAGCAGAAAGATCATTTTAACCAGTATAACAAAAAGTGTATCTAAATCTGACAACCAACCCCAGCTTTAAGAATCCAAATTAAGTCCCTAAGTTAAGACCCTGCAAAAATGTTTAACAGGATTTAACTTTGACCCTGTCCCCGTCTTCTATCTGATGTTTCTTTTATATACAGTATGTATACAGTTTTGCATATCTTTTCATAAAAAGTTACATATCTTGCTTTGATTTGTTGTACTATATTTGAAAGGTAAACTCAGGCTTTATTGAGCCTTTTTAGGAACTGCTGCTACACAAGATGGTATGTGAATGAGTATGCACTTAAACATATGTGCCAGCTTCTTGGTCGAAACTGGATGAAAAGACTTATACAAAAACAACAAAAACAATAAAAACAATAAAACATACATTATTTAGTCCAAGTTCATCTCTCCATCTTTTGAGTCTGAATGCAATCAGTGCTAGAGTGTAGGTCCTAAGAATCAGGACTCCTGACTCAACTCAGACTTGAGTCCCAGTCATGGACTCGAGTGCTACAACACTGTTGACATCAGTGGTGAAAATAAGTTATTGAGTATAACTGATTGCATTTTAAAGTCTAAAATTATGTATTTTTAACTTATCAAGGAGGCGTAATCAGAAGGTTTTCAGCTGATAAACATATTACTTTAATATTAGAAGAACGAAACAACAGAAAGGCTAGCATGGAACGAATGCAGGAAAGAATCAGCTTAATGTCAGTCTGCCAGTACATGGAAAATTCTGCTGGCAGATGAGCCTGTGAATGTAATAGGGTTGTCAGGAATCCGTCCCATATAAATGTGAGTGGGCAGAGAAAGACCACTGAGGCTTTATTCATTAAAGGCCAGAAACAGAGTTACGTAAACGTGAAAACTCTGGATTACAGTATTGCTGTAGAGAAATACGATGGCTTGTATGACAGCAGTTCATCATGGAGAAAAGCAGATACTTGTTAGATGCAGGAAATGTCACCTCCATGGACTGAGAATCTTTTAAGAGAGAAGATTTATAAATCTTACTGTGACATGGGAGAATATCTTAAGAATGTTTAAGAAACGTAATTTTCACTGAGAGGGATGTTGAATGAAATTGTGAATAGGTGAGGACCATGTTTTTTTTTGAAGGCACTGTGAGGAACTGTGAAGTTGTGGTAACTCTCATGAACCCACTGGAGAACCCTTTGGATGAAACTGATAGTGTTATACGAGGATGAAGACTGCATTTCCAATGAACACCATCAGATGTAGCTCTTGCTAGTGTGCATTTGATGTGGAAGCAAATGAATGGGATATGGATCAAAGTCATTTTTACCGAGGTAAAGCCCTGGTTGGAGAGTTGCTCTGTCCAAAACATCTTTTTGCTTATCTTGCTCCAGTATCTGAGTAAAAAAAAAATTGTACGAGTAAAATCATTGATAGCGAATCGGCTTCTTCTAGCTCACTGCTAAACTTACCAACACAGTTCTAAAAATAGACATTTTAACTAGTCTCATCACTGATAATGTAATTTCACTGTGTAGGGCATGATTAGGCATCAGTATAAGAGTGAGACTATTTCAAAAATCAAATCAAGTGACCAGATCTTTTGAGGTGGTTTGCAGTTAGAAATCAGAATTCTCTAAATTCTGATATTTTGAGAACATCACTGACTTGTGTTTTAACTTTTCATTATTAGTACAATTAAGTACAATTAGTACAATTCTATCAGAAAAAAACACTTCTCATACTAAGTAGGGTACATATCAGGCACTGAAAGATTTGAATCTGGGTATAGTTAGCAGAGCAGACTTTTACTGAGTCATAGTATGATATCTGTGCTTTTACTCAAGCATAGCTTTCCAGCACTTCATCCACCACTGTACACTCCTCCCCCGATGCCCTTTTCTGTACCTTTCCTTCACCTCTTACCCATTTCTAAATTTCCCTGTAAGTTTCCCAACGCAGGAAGCCAGCGTGGTGCCCAGGGATCATCTGAGGCTGAGTGATTATCATCATCGCTTTGCTCCCATGCTTTTTCATGCCTGGTGTCCAGCATGCCTATCCTCTGACTGGACTCACTCTCATCTAGGGCCAAAACACCAAAAAAAACAACAATCTGTCCTCCCTTCATCCGCTCACTCTTACATGCTGGTCCCTTTTTCACTGTCATACAGCTACCCACATGTGACATATCATTTCTTTCATGGGGAGGTCACTGTTACGCAACACTGCTGTTTATCAAATCATGTTGGCCGTGTTGAGAGGTTAAACCCACAGAATGGCACATTCTTTCGGTCAGTTTCTTTAGTTATAAAAAATGGGTTCTTTTGCCCTTTCTCTGTATCTCTTTCTCTTTCCCTCTTGTTTCCCAGCAGCATGTGAACATTAGCCAGGGTTTTTATCAGAGGGCTTCCAGCAGAGCTCCAGCAGACCTTCCCTGGAGAGGAGGCAACAGGAAGTCGTAGGATGATAAAAACTGGGCCATTACTGGGCCAGCACAGGACCCCAGGGTTCATTACCCCCCCCCCCCCCCCTCTTCCTAATCTCACTCTGTGACTGCAGCATAATAACCCTGAACACACCTCAAAGTCATTATATTCCTGATCTTTCTTGTCTTATTATTTACATACGAGTTGTCAGTTGACTCTTCCAGATATTGTGTATTTATTAATGAAGGAACATTTGCCTGGTAGTCTGAGTAAAGTGCCATTTTCTCTTCAGATTCACCCACTTTTACCCTCTAAACTCTGGATATGGGTGAGCCAGGCTGGGTAGAAACCGATCAAAGAGTATTTTTACAGGTAAACGTATATGACAGAAATGAAAGGCATTGAAACCTTGAAATCCGTCAAATTAGAGACTTTTACAAGAGGGTAAAAAGATTAAGCAAAAGTAGTCAGATAATTCACATTTTAACAATATAACAAACATACAAGTACTGAGCATTGAGCTATTAGTCAGCTCTCTGCCAGCACCTTTGAGTGGGTGCAAGGAGGACATAAGAATAAAAACAGCTGCCTCTGAGGTGACGTCACAGCCTTGAGCACCGCTGATGTAGCTCCCCAGAATAGTACACACAAAAACATGGAGCTGCTGCAGCTATGGAAGAGTAGCAAGGGGATGCAGTGAATTAATTGGCGGTGGTGGTGTCCTGGAAGTGATGACAGCTGATAGAGAGAGCAGCTGGAAATGACAGCCACACCAGAGGCCAGCAACATGTAGCACTCAGCAGGCTAACAGACAGCAAGCAGAACAAAATCACCAAGAGGAATATGGTAGTGATAAGTTCAATGAAACAACACAATTTTTATTCATTTGTTTATATGTCAGCGAGATGAAAGATGTAACTGTTCGGGGACGAGAAACAAGAATAAGAGAATTTTTTTGTTGTACACTATTTGTATTGATAGAAGCTGTTGATAGTAAAAACTTGACTATGATATTACGTAGCATGCACTCATGAGCTTCATGTCCCCAAAAGCCACCAGGAATTTCAACAAGGGAACGATGAGCGAGGGGTGCATTTCAATCTGGAATCTGAATGCAAGATATCACTAAATATTTGCATTTCTACACAATGTACCTTCAAAGAGCCACATTTTTGGAAATCAGCTTATTCAGTATCCTGTGAGAGAATAAGTAAGGTTTGATAGAGTGAGATGAGTAGAGTGATATCACATTTCCCAACAGCTGGTTAGCTTAGCCTAGCTTATATAGAAACTACTACTGTAGCCATAGACTGTATAAATAATGGACATCCGTGACGTCACCCATCTGTTCCTGAGCGCTGTTTTGAAGCCAATCGAAGGCAGCAGCCATATTGGAAATGCGGAACTCAACCAGGCAGAGTGTGACATAAAGAGGCGGAGTTTGAGCCTCCTAGCCAACAGGTATGTGTTCCCGTCTGTGAGTCAAGTCAGTCATTTCCTTAATTGGGCAAAAACTCATAATCTTAATATCTTCTGAACCGTCGCGTTGGAAAAAAATTCACCCCCCGTACAGTGTGTGCCGATAGAGAGATTAGCTATGTAGAGCCAAGACGTTTTTTGAACCAGGCTGTAAACATGTTTATTAATGCTGCACAGATCGTCTTTTTGAATTGGTGTGTATGTGGTTTCCGGTGTTTCTGCCGCCAGCCTCAAGCGGTGAATTGCAGTTTATAACACTTCATGGTTTGAGACCGGAGGTTGCCGCTTGACAGTAGCTAACAAAGCGCTGTCCAAATATGTAACAACATCAGCAACTGTGGAGAACTTTAATTTGTATTTCAATTATTTTCTCTTAAAAGTGTAACTTATAAAATAAGCTATGGGCACACTGTCTTTGTGACACAATCAAGCTAGCTGTTAACCTCCTGTTTCCTGTAACTGTAGCAACTAAGCTAGCCTGTCTCTTGCTGTGGCAACATATTTCATGCAATGGGTATCAAGCACAGAAATACTCAAAATAATTAACTCTGCTAAATCATTTAGTTAGCTTATAGCACTTAATTAGCAAAGAGTTTCTAAAAGTTGTTTTTATGAAGCTTAAAAAAGAGAAGGTAAGACAAAACTCACAGATTACTCACAAACAAATTCTTAAACAAAATTACAAGGTCCATTGGAAACATATGTAAGTAGTCACGTGTTATTTAATTCTGTTTTATTTTCATCTCAGTTTACCAGGATCACCCTTGTTTCCAGTCAACAGGTCTATAAAATGTTCCTTGTTGTATCTGCATTCCTCTGCCAAACAAAGAGAGCAGCCAAATGACCCTGATACTTTCGGGACCTCTTGTTCCCCTCCCGGCTCATACCAGCAGATCAGCCCAGCTCCTTATCTGTTCACCACTCAATTACCCCATGCTGCAGAGGGCATCTGAAGCCTTGGACGAGGCTGAAGTGGGAGGAGGCTCAGGCTGCCGACGGCCTTTTAACCCTCCTTACTGAGAGGTAAAAAATGATGGGGAGGGGATGCAGTGACTGAAATGTTCTATAAGTTAACTTAAAGATGATGATTATTTCATCTGCTACATTTTTCAGTCACCTTGGAAAAGATTTCTTCAAAACCAAATCAGACCAGCATATATCATAGCTGCATTTGTGTGAATCCCTGCAATAGAAGTAAAATGAAGTGCCTTGGAAAATAAATTCAGCAGCCAGTTTGTTTATTGGTTGACGTCTTTCATGTGTAAAACTCGGCTTTAGTCAATAACATGCCTCTATATCTGCAGTCTCTGCGGAAACTTACCAACAATAAGTTTTATTTAAATAATGTGTGTTCAACTGTTTTACTAAAATTTGTATTGAACACTAGCATGTGAAGGATGATTCCCATCTTTTTGTTTTCTTTCCCAAAGGTAATGCTGGACACTGAAATATTATATTTTTTTGTAAACTGTTGAAACTTTTAGACAATATAATTTAGCTTTTAGATTTTTTAAAATTGAATGTAACTCATACAAGCACCAAACAGCACAGTAAAACAGTAACTGACTTCACTGCACTTGCATACCTTAGACCAGCCCTATTCAATTAGCGGCCCAAGGGCCACATGCGGCCCGAAAGCAACGCTCGAGTGACCCGAAAGCAAGTGCCGAATGGTTGTGACTTGGGTCCAGCAAGAAAAACATCTTTTACTTAAACTGACAAGTGCTGCTCTTTTATTGTGTTTATGTCCTTTTGGATGTGGCAATACGTTAATAAACATCCAGTGTGTTTGTTTTCTTATCTATTTGTTTTTTCTTTGAAATGGTTAGCTTTGCTCACTGTCTGCTAAAAATGTCCGGCCCAGCTCATGTCCTTAGTCTGAAAATCCGGCCAGACCAAATATTTCCTTGAATGGCCCTGCCTTAGACTGATTCTGAGGACAGAGCGAGAAATTTGCATGACTCTCCCTTTTGAGCATATAGAGAATGTGACTGCTGTGAACGCAGAGTGGAGGACAGCAGTGAGCCACCATCTTTTCGTCAGGTCTGTGTCTGCAGGATGTTTCCCTCCTTTTAAGGCAGCACTAATGTTCTGCTTTCTGCAGCAGTGAACAGAGGACAAGGCACCAGGATTACACAGATGTCAAAGAAGGCACAGTCTAATCTTGGGGTGTTCTTCACTTAAATGTCCACTGTGGGTATATTCTTGAAGTTATGATTTACCATTTTATTAAAACACAGAGGAAATTATTACTTACTTCTCTAAAACCTCTCTGTGCGATTGCATCAACATTTCCTCATACTCAAGCAGACCTGTTTGACTTTACATCTCACCTTCTGTCAGTACCACTAACATGGCCGATCAGATCTAATTTCATCCGTCTGTCATGTTATCCATCATCTACAGACAGAGACTTATCTCTCTGTCGACACCCGGCTGCTTCATCTAAGCTCTCACACTCCCGCTGACAGGATCTCCTCACCTGTCCATCCCTCACAGCCTTCACACTCGCTGGGTGTTTGCGTGTTTATCAGTGATCACAGGGGAGGTGTTGAGACTGAAACCAGCTGTGTGCAGCTCAAAATCAAAGTTCTGTCAGCTGACACAAGTCTGGCAGGGAGTCGACGACAACGAGAACAAAACCTCTTCGACATGTCTGCAGATAACTGTATGGGTAACACTACAATTATATTATGCCTCTTTGGAGCTGCAGCAACATGCACACAGGATGTTTTTTTATATGAAGCACATGGTCAGTTGAAGGAATCTGATACTGTGCTTCAGGACAATACAGCAAGCAGATTACTACTGACACGAGCATTTGAACCAGAAGCCCTTTAGTTGAAGGGTGGACTCTTTGCAGTCAGTGCACCACTCAGCCAGCCTGACTACCATCGGCAGAGACAGATTTTAGAAAAAGCTTTGTTGTAGATCTGTGTTTATTCGCCTGCATGTGGCTCTCATGTGCTTGTGTGCAGAAATCCGACTGCAGCGACATTCACCCCTCTCTCCTTTTTCTTCATGTGTGTTCCGCGTGTTCCAGCCACATTTCTGCAAATATTTATACCGGGTGTAAAATGCTCTTGATCTCTCTCCCCTGTTTACTCTCCTGTTCTTTCTCTCACACTGACCTTTTTTCATCCTGACTGAGATTGACAGGAGGGAGGGGACAAGGAGTCAGGAGGGGGCAGGAAAAAGAGCAAGTGAGCATGGAGTGAGGTCAGGGGACGAGAGAGGGAGCAAGGAGAAAAGTTTAGATGAAGAGAGAGAGAGAGAGAGAGAGAGAGAGAGAGAGAGAGAGGGAGGGAGGTGTAATGAGAGAGAAGCGAGGAGAGAGCGTGATGGATGACTTGTCATCTTCTAAAAATCAAAAGCTCGATCCAACAAGCCCTTTTTTTGGCAAAAGCATACAATGCAGTCGTGCAAACAGGCCTGTTGGGTTAATTGTGGAGTAATTTGACATCTGTTGACGTCTGAAAGCGTGTCAGCTACTAGTGAGAGAAAGAGAGAGAGAGGGTGGTGTTGTAATGATCCCTGCTTGATTTCTAAATGAGGCACTCGCCGCTGAACGAGCTGTGCGCACACGCCTCCGAGGACAAAATGAGAACAAAAACACAGATCCAGTTACAGGAAAAAGTATCTTTGTCATCACATCAGCTGCAATCACAGTGGCTTGATCAATGGCTTTGTATAATGATATTCAGCTTGAAACATGAAGTGATGTGTCGCTGAAAAAATGGGCTTTGTTGCTGGGTGGTCTTTTGGACACACACCCACTTAAACCTTACATCTTGCTAATCTATTGGGAATTTATTTCTGTGTCATGTTAAATAAAAATAGTCTCGGAATTTGTGCTGGCTTTTACCATGATATAAAATCTGAATCTATGGATACAAGTTCCTTCCTCAGGATCAGTTATGGTTAATATTTTCCACCCATCAACAGCTGCATGTCATAAAAGAAACACATCAGTCATGTAATTCACATATTTTGGAGTTACCTGTCATCAGATTTAAAGAGGCATGTTATTAAACTAACTGTTTAATCGTTAAAGTCTAAGTAATAGAGAAGGCAGTTCTGCTGTCAAGGCTGCATTTAAAAGCTAAAGCTTGTGGATTAATTTGAGCTAACAGGGTGCTAACAAGTCTCCAGCTGTGTTAAGTCCTTCAACTCTACCTCCACATTCCTCCAGTGTAAAAAGTCTGCTGTTTTTAAGTCTGTAGAGGGGAAACAGAGCTGGTAGCTGGATTCCTCTGCGGCCGTGTGCTGGCAGAAACTGTGGAAGAGGCCTTAGGATCATTAGTGAGGCTGGCACGAGAGGTCGGAGGAGATCTGCTAACACTCCACGCCATTATTCAGCAAGAATGAAGACAGCTTTTGCCTGACTGTAATCACCTCGGCAGTTTTATTCTCTTTTAAATGGCAGCTGTCAAAATAAGAACTATAACACTAAATAGCTCCAAGCGTCTGCTCAGAGATAAATTGCTGACCATGTCGGCTTTAGTCCTCTGTGCCCTCCCTAAAACCCTGTGCACGACCTTGCAACACATCTGCCAGGCTGACCTTGTTATTTTTTGTGTAGTCTTGAGCCCCTTTCACACATAAAGTCCAGACATTTTCTAGACAATGTCAGGACATTCAGGCCCTGATATTTTGCAAAACTGCCTTTCAAACATGTCCCACAAGGCATGTGATTGACAGTGTTGGATACACTCTTAAAACTTGAATTACTCTGTGTGGTTAAGATGTGTGTAATCATTTATATCAAATGATTACAAACAACACTGGAAAACTTTATAAGTGAGGCTACTAGTAAAAATAATGAGGGCCTGTGTCCACTGATAGCAGTTTTTGCACAGGCAGCACTCACAAACTTTGAAGAGAAAAAATTGGGAGTGCTTCTCATCAGCACTGACTGTTGCTTTGTATTGAAGTAGAAAGTTGCTTCCCATGGTAGTGACTTTTAAGTATGTTAAATTGCTCTGTGTGCTTAATATTTGCTTCTGTTAAATACATTTTGCAAATAAAAACAATGTAAAGATCTTATGTCCAGGCATTAGTAGCAGCTGTACAACAGGAAATTGTGCCCTTGAAAAAAATGAGGATAGGGGAAGGAGATAAAACATGTGAGGAAAAGGCTGAAAAAAAAATCACAAACTCGGACAACAGTTGTGCCAAGATCTTGCCCGTTTCAAGGCTGATTTCAGACTTAGTGTCCACTTTGAGATCGTCTTTGGTAGAGGGACCAAAGACTCCCAGCAACAGCAAAACTCTGTCCAACAAGAATATCACAACTCCGCCAATTTGCTTGCTGAGAATGTCCCCAGGTTTTTACATGCTTGGTTCATTCATTGACTAAGCCTGACTCCATGTATAGTTTCTTTTTTGTAGACAGCAGGAAAGGATATTTTCAAAACTTCAATGAATGGATTCTTTAATACATTAGATTTCTGCATTAATACACACGAGGGGTGCCCTCACGGACAGTGTGGGAATATTTCAATGCGCAGTGCATGTGTGAAGGGGGCCTTGGTGAACACTTAGCAGAGCAAGTTAAAGGAGTTCAAGACAAAAAAGGAGAAAAGATATTACACATTACAAGGAAATTTGCTGTTAGGGGACAAGGGTGAAATGGAAAATTGTTGGATATAATGAAGAAGCCGGGGCACAGCTAAAGGATGAGGGAAAGAAAAAAAAAAACAAAGAGGAAAATCTGTCCTCTCTGTGCACCAGTGCATGACATCACAGCACTCCCCGCTTCCATTAAGGCCTAATAAATGAAGGGCTAACGAGGCAGGGTGGGTGGGAAATATGGATGGGGAGAAGGGGGGGGGGGTCCTGCCACTCCAAGCCCCCGTCTCCCCCATCAGGAACACTTGAAGGAGGGGTGGGAGTGGAGGAAGGTGTGCTGCAAAGCAAGGGTGGAAGGAGGCTAAAAAAACCTCTCGGCCCATTAGAGAAATCAGGCTGGGACTCTAAAAACACCCTGAGAGCAGAGAGGCCGAGTGGCCCTGGTGTAAACATATGGTGGGTGGCAGCCCCCGAGGGCTCTGACAGCCAACGGCGGCCATGATGGATCTTTGGAGTTATCTCATTTTCCACTGTTTTAATTAGAGGCCAGGCTGTGAGCCTCGGCAGCTGGCTGTGCTGTACTGACTCCTGCGGCCTGACAGAGAAAAATGTCCGTTGATACTGCTGCCAAGTTCAGCATGACCAGAGAAAAACAGAAAAGATCCAACCTCTAGGATTCATAGTGCTGTTTACTGAGCAGGTTGCACTTTGATCATTATTACCCTCCCATAGTTTGAGCTGATTTCTTTTATATTTAGTTCATTTCCCAAACTTTTTTTTTTGTACTCAGCTCAAATGATAGAGTGCCATGTGCATAATTATGAGGGGAAAATCAACTATATTTACAGTTAATTAGAGCCATGCATCTTAGATGACAATGATAGAATGAGTGAAGGTATCAGGTATCCGTCCACAAAATGGGTCTCCAGCAGAACTCACTATGCACCCTGTTATTAGGTGGCGCTGTGAACCCTGTAATCCAGCAGAACACCACAGTGATGGGTCAGAGCGGGTGAGCGACCAAGGACTCAAACTACCTCACACAGTTTCAGAGATATAAAGTTAGATAAATTTACCTGACAAACACATCAAGATGAAATCATGTGTCATAGGCACAAAGGTTGTTATTGAAATCAGAAAACACAAGAGTTTGTAATGTCTATTAACAAAAATATACAAAGTTATTTGCTAAATTTCTAAATTATGTAGTATAGGAAAACTGAAATGGTTTCCATCGATTTTTTGTAATTTATGTGGATTTAGTTGGTGTAGTAATCTAGTAAAAATCCCCTTTTTCTTTACAGTTGTTCTGTAATTTTAACTGATATAATTTAAGGTTTATGGGAAACCATGATGATTGAAGACTGCAAAAATGGTAAGAATCGGTCATTTGGGGTAAAGCTCCTCTTCTGTAATCTTACATCAATAAGGTATGTTCAAAATCTTCAGAAAAGGGACAATAGATAGTTTTATTTCATTTTATAGTTCCATGTTTTTGTTTAGCATAAAATTGTATTATTTTTATGCAGCTGGTTGTAGCTGTTTAAGTAAGCTGTATAAATCATCCTGTGATAAACTAAACAAAATGTGTGACACATTTATAATCATCGTATCATTGCGACATTGGTCAGAGAAAAATATTGAATAGACAACATGTTCAGGTTCCTAGCGTATTCGTGCTTAATTCTTCAAAAGCTGTTTACAATTTAAAACTATCAAGAGATGTAATAAAAGCTTGTGAACGACTGACAGGTTAAATAAAAACATTCATATAAAGAAAAGCTGAATCTCAATTTGTCTGTTATCTTGAAGGCAAAGCGTTTATACCAGGACATTTCACAGTGAGAAGTGGATAACAAGCTTTTTACGTTCTCCACTTACTTGTTGAGAAGAGGAGAAATGGAAAGAAAGAAGGGTGAGCGTGAAAAGCAACTGACAACTTGAGACGAGGAAAATAAAAATCATGTTGTTGCTGTTTAAACTGAACCCCTCTAACTAAAAGCGATTGTGTGCGTGTTTGTGTGTGTTCCACTATTTTCACTGTTTAGGCTGTGTGTTATTGTGAGGCGGCCTCAAAGGAAATTATGAAATTCACCATCAGAGACCAATTTGGAGTCACTTTGCTGCAGAGAGTTTTTTTGTCCTGTGTTCTAAGCACAAATTCATGTGGGAATAGTTCTGTATTCTTAATTACATTTTCTTTTAGATTTACACAAATTGAACTCTAACATTGAGATGATACATGATGAGGGTTAAAACGTTTACAGATATATGCATAATCAGCTTAGTAAATTATTTTTTCTTCAAAAATGAGTGGATTACAATTTTATTATTAGGGCATTTTTTATTTTAACTTTAACTTTTAATTAACTATTACACGTTTCTTAACAAATTGTGGAGCACACTGATTAGAGATAAAAACACATACTTGCACACAGTAAAGAAAGGACAATGCATCCTCACTGGCTTACCAGAAAACACAGGCAAATCAGTGCTTTAAGGCCTTGGGGAATTTACTGATGCCCCTTCTTATCCTTGAACATCTAGAACTTTCTGCGGGTATTGTTCAGCAACAAACCACCTGCTCATAATCCAACAATCAATCTGGTTCAACATCCACTGTCTGTATGTCACTCATACCTTATCTAAAACGTTTCCTGTCCACTGTCTTATTTTGTCACTGTCCATTCTGCTGCCGGATCCTCATCCTTTGTGTCTCTTCTCGTTCTCCTCTCTCTCTCTCCTCTCCCCTCGGCCTGTTTAGGATGAACAGCGACCTCCATTGTGGAATGGCAGGGTGTTATGACAGCAGGCTACTGTTAACTGTGTTTGCTTTGGGACGACAGGGGGAACACACACATACAGACAGACGCCCTGCAAGGAACACACACACACACACACACACACACACACACACAGGGACATCGACATCTTCATCTGCAGAGCTGCCATTGCACATAAGCATGCTACACACAAACACACACACACACACACCAACACACACACAGATCTGAAATTAGCTTTCCAGATGGAGCTCATCCTCTCGCTGCCTGTGATCATATTTGACTGCAGAATTTTTATATATCTGGTTATTGTTGAGCCTGCTTGGCTTTGTTGATGCATCTGATTTGGAGTAACGTAAGTTGTGCATCTACAAGTGGAGAAACACTTCAGTACAGTACGTATGTATGTGGATGCTCTTGGTGAAAGTCCTGGGTCATAAATATGCAAGGGATACCGTGCAAACATTTCTGTGAAGCCATTATCTGTTGAACTGTCTGACCTGCGCAGGTGGATGACATTCTCAGAAGGGCGTCCAGCCTCCTCAAGACATTTGTTTGTACACACGATGAGTTAGTGTAAGCTGCAGCAGGATGTTTAGGACCTGAACATGTGTGAGATTTCACTTCAATGTGTGTGTGTGTGTGTGTGTGTGTGTGTGGGTGGGTTGGTGGGTGGGTGGATGGTTGGTGTCTACGCGCTTGCACCCAGACGTTATGAGAGTTTGCAAATGCCCTTAAAAGTCGTGTTATCCATCTGAATTAAAGGCTCTTGCTGAGGAGCTTAAAATGTGTCATTGTGCTAAATTACATGCTTCCTATAGTTGGTAATATATGGTAAACCAGAGCTGCTGCAGTGAGAGGAAAATAAACATGTTTAAAATCTTAGAAATTAGTGGAAAAATGAAATGGTCAACGTAGTGGAGCCCTATTGCGCTATTGTCTTCCTTCTTTTCTCCACATTCACTTTTTCCACATTTAGCATTGGCTGCTTTGATGCATGCTGGAGGAATGTAGGGTGAGTAATCAGGGGGGAGATGGGGGAGGTGGGAGAGAGGTGGATTTCACTGATGAACTGAATAGGTGATGGAGACAATTAAAGAGGCCACAGGGTGAGAAAAGATGGACATTAAAGAAGAAAAGGAAGGGAGGATAGAGTGGGAGAGAGGAGTAGAAAGAGTGTGTGGGGCCTCCCTGCTCGTCGTTACGCCGCGTGCGATCATTTGGGTTGATTTGGATTAATGCTATAATTGGGAAACACACACAGACTGTTTTAACATCTGCATCCCATAGCAGGGTGGAATGGACGCCAAGACAAACCAGTGCTGCGTCACTCTGACAGATTCCCTCCAGTAACTAGAGTGCTGGAGCAGAGGTTCTGTGTGAGAGAGACAAAGGTTTAATGCTAAAACAGGCCAGGCTCAAGACTGGGGAACAACAGGTCATGTAAGTGGCACTGCCCAGGAAGAGCTAACATTACACACATGCACACAAAGTGCATTAAAAGATCTGGGGAGATGGAGCATTACAAAATTATATCTGGTTTGACAGTACTTCTACACTGACCATCTTTCCCTATGTGCATTCTTCCATTTACAATTCCATGTTAGCTAGTTGAACAGATTTCACTTCATTATTTCAATTTTGTGTTAAGCAGTATGAGTGTTTGAAAAATCAATGGTCAAACCAATGAAATCCTATTAAGGCTCAGGTATCTTCTGCAAAACCATCTGCATGCTAAGCAACAGTGTGATCCTTTGAAGTCAGGTTGTGTTTACTGACCTGTCTAGATTGTGTCTGGCACTTTCTTCCTAAAGTGCTTGAACTTAGGTGTTGTCAATACTAGAAGTAGATGCCATAAAAAATATCAATAAGAATGAGAGATATCAAAATGTGACACATCATTTGCCATCCATCAAACGCCTGTGTCCTCTGCATTGTTGACTGGCCTGCAGTCAGTTGCCACTCCTGTTGAAAGCTTGTTGCTTGCAGAGTTGTCCAGGCATCTCCATTGCAAATTATCCAGTGTGGCCTGCCTTTGGCAACAGGGAGAAGGGCTCACTGCATCAGCTGTGTGCTTGACCAGCAAGTGGTATTTGAGACTCAACGTACTCCAGTGGAAACTCGATTCACATTGACAGTAAATGCAAATAACTTTGGTCTTGTGGAGAGAACCCTCTGGCAGGCTGTGAAGCTGAACGTGCCATTTAAAGGACCCGTTTCCTCATTCACTTCATGCTCATGGAGGTTTGTTTCTGCTTGTTATCCAAAATGTTGCTGCTGCATCGCCTCCTGATTTCAGAAACTATGGGTTTGATGACATTCTCTGAGAGGTTTGTTAATGTTCTTAAAAACACATCAAACAACTATAACAATACATCAACGTCAGTCCAAGGTTATGTATTGCAACACTGGAGGGGTACAACTGTAGTACACATAGTAAAAATCATTAGCAGGCACATTCTTACAGACAATTGTGAGAAAGTGCTTTCATCGTGACACACCGTCATTCATACAGCCGGCTGCCTTAGAACAATGTACTGCTACACACCCAGTCTGTGTGACTGTGTGACTCTGTGACCCCTGTCCCCCTTACTACCTCTTTTGCCCATACTGGTTCCCCACTACGCCACTCCAACTCTGACCCCCATTCATTTAGACCGACCCCTCTTATCAGGTCTGCCAGTTTTGGCCGCAGCATGCAGATGCACAAAACCAGCCCTTCCTCCTCCCCTCCTTTCTGAACCATGCACATGTCAAATCTCTCTTGTTTCCTTCTCATGCATTTTCACACACCGCACGCTGTGGGAAACCATGCTGACTCAATGCTGCAAAGAGAAGAGTCAAGTGTCAAGGCCTTAAAATCAGCGCATAAGGCCAAGAAATCAGACCTTGTTGAGGGTGATTAATACAGCAGAAAGCCCAGGCTTAGTAAAAGGCCACAGTATCCACACAGCATTCCAGCCAGACTCAAACACACACACACACACACACACACACACACACACACACACACACACACACTCACACACTCACTCACACCCACCCGCAAACACATTGCCAAGACAGCTTTCGTGACTGCTTCCTCTGGACCCTGTAAGGTTTCGCATTCAAACCACTGCCTTTGATCATACAAGCCTGCAAAGTACTCACATCACCGTTCCTAATTAACAATGAATGGAAACACACACGCTAACACACAACAGAGAGTACAGCAGATACTTCCCTGGCACAAAAATCAACACACTCCTGAGCAATTTCACCCTTTACTCATGTATGGATTAACAGTGCGCCCTGACAGATACACACATCCGCACACAGGCCAGGAACCACACACAGTGACCAAGGGATCAGTAACAACTGTTACACACGCTCTGCAGGAGGGCACAGCTGGGGGAGATGTTTGAGAAAAATAATATATGATAGGAAATAAACACATTTCATGAGAAAAATCATTCATCCATGGTATGGGAGTGCTGACTGAGGAGTAGATGGGGATATTTAACACACAAAGATGTCAAACTTGCTACATCTGAGGAGGTGACAAAGAGAGAGGGAGAGCTCTGACATCTTCACTTGTCTTCACTATATGGTGACTAGTTTAACCTCAAAAGAAAGCACCTTCATCCATCTGTTTTACGGATACTGGAGTTCAGTTGGGGATATTGAACAAAGCAGATAAAATGATTAATTTCTTGAGCACCATTAATGACTGGGTTTTGATAGTTACGTAATCACATTTTATCACAGTTAAATTATTGTATTATTTTGCATTTCAAAACAGTTTTTAAGTCCATATTTACAAAATGAAGCATTTCTTGCCTTTGTCTGGACTTGGGAACAGCAGTAATGCTTTTTCAGCATGGACGTCCTGATCCCTGATCTCAACTATCTGAGCTAAGCCTATCTGGGCATTTTTTAATTGATCGGTCAACAATTTGAGCAGATCATCAAACCCCTATCATTTATGTAAGCTGTTGCTGAGCCCCATTCACTGCAGATACAAACACAGGAGTTACTTAGTGTAACTGAGGGTTCAGGGTATTTACACATCTGTACATACAGAGTCGAAGATCACAATGGCGTGATCAGATCATGTGTCGATTTAAAACGTCATAGCGGAAACAACATACAGCATAGGCGTTGCTGTCAATTGCTACTGAAAGTGTTAAAGGGATATTTCAGTTTTTTTGAAGTGGGTTTATATGAGTTACATTACACTATTGCTTCTGCTAGCCACAATGCATGCCGGTGAGCTCTTCCCCTTTATTGAGACAATTCCCAGAGGACCGGCAGGCAAGCTAGGCTATTTTCTCTGCCTACAGGGACACCTATGTCGCGTAATGTCGCTAAAGTTGAGACAATATGGTCAAGGCACTCATCATGGTGCAAATGTATGCACCAGTAGAAAAAATTGGAGCTATTCAAGTTTGCTGTCAGGAACCCCCTTTGTTTTGGCACTATTTTTGGAGGCACCTCGCAGACCGGTGTTCTTCCGCTGCATGAGCACGGATACACGCTGATCAGCTGTTTGGAACTGCCTCACCGGCATTCGTTGTCGGCACGACCCCACTTAAAAAAAAACTGAAATATCCCTTTAACTTAAAACTATCTCCCAGTTTTGGTTTGATGTTGATAGCCTGCATAAAACCGGAGGAAAAAAATGCACAAATCTGCAGACTGTGTTCTTCAAGGTGAGTGTACTTTGTAGGTAGGAGGAGTCAACTGCGCAGAACTGGAAGAGGAATGCAGGAGGAAGTCATGTAACGCGGGAGATTGAAGGACCAGAAAGAAGGACATTGAGCAACAGAGTAAGCAATATTTAGCAAGTAATAAAGCGGTTTTGGAGTTTATGTGTAAGAGTGGTGAGGTTCAGGTATTCTTTGGCATTTTTTTTTTTTGAGGAGCAGCTGAGTAAAAGGTCGAGAGACAGAAACAAGGAGGTTTGCGTGGTGCTGCTGGGTACAAGCATATGATTGTTTGTGGAAAAGAAAAGGCCTACAATGATTGTATGTTGTGCGTTCGACTTGTTTTTTGAACTAGAAGAGGCAGATGGTTATGATATTTCCTCCTCATTGTCAGAGGATGAGAGTGACGCTGAGGGGGATGACGTCAACAACCCCTCTTATGACACATGTGGATGAGAGGTAAGAGAAACTGTTCATCCACATGTGTTGCTGTTTGACTATTTATATCCTGGAAAGGTTATACACTCTTTTTACATGTGTATATTTGTATGTTTATGTGTAGGCTATAGAAATAGAATATCAGGGGGGAAAGGTAAATACAGAGGTGGGTAAACAGTGGTTTGATATTTGTGTCCCCTAAATGATTGACAGATAACAAAGATGAGTAAACTCTGAAAGTGAACAGTCCAACAACAACTTTCCATGTGTATAATATGATCGTTTGCGAGGCAGTAGCTGTAAAGCTGTGTTCAATACTACAAATTGGATATGATCTAAAAAACTAAACATGCAATGATCACAAAAGGAACATAGCAACAAACTGTGGACTAAAAGGCCAAATAGATAACAGAGAAGGTGTTTGATCACTTGGGACAACCAGCCCATCTAGAGAACCCAGGGTTTATGCAGTCTTTTGGATTCCCTGTGCATCCTGCCATCTCAAAGCTATATTTCAGACCCCCCCTTACTGGAACCATTCAGAAAAGTTTGTAACAACATTCAAGGATATTTAAAACATGATGTGACTGCTGCTAGCAGACACTTGGAGCTCAGACGTTTGTCCCAATGTCGTTGCTGAGCCTCACTGCACTCTGGATTGATTGCTCTAATTTCAAGTTTAAACATGTACACCAGTTTCATAGGTCTCAGACATAGACTGTATAAAATATGGACGTAGTATCCGTGACGTCACCCAACTGTTCCTGAGAGCTGTTTTGAAGCCATTCATTGGCGGCAGCCATATTGGAAATGTGGAACTCGACCAGTCAAAGTGTGACGTAAAGGGGAGGAGTTTGAGCCTCCTAGCTAACAGCTATGTGTTCCCGTCCAGGAGTCAAGTCAGTCATGTCCTTATTTGGGCAAAAACTCATAATCTAAATATCTTAATATCCATTTGTAACACTGTATATATTTAAATTGTATTCTATCTTTATTTATCTATTTTATTTTTACTTATTTTATTTTACTTAATGAAACTTCTTCTTGATTGTACTTACGTCTGGGTTGCTGTAACAACTGAATTCCCCCCCTGGGGATCAATAAAGTAATATCTTATCTTATCTTATCTTCTGAACCGTCACGTTAGAAAAAAATTCACCTCCTTACAGTGTGTGCCAATAGAGAAATTAACGTTGTTGAGCCAAGCCGTTTTTTGAACCAGGCAGTAAACATGTTTATTAATGCTGCAAAGATCGTCTTTTTTGAATTGGTGTGTATGTGGTTTCCGGTGTTTCTGCAGCCAGCCTCAAGTGGATTCTTGATGAATTGCAGTTTATAACACTTCTGCATGGGCTTCATAGTTTGAGACCGGAGGTTGCGACTCAGACAGGTCTCAGACAGCAGAGCAAGTAAAACCAATTATGAATTTTAAAACAATGCCAGTTGGACTAAGGTCAGGTTTACCATTATGCATCAAATGTGCATCTTTTAATAGTTAACTACACAAAAAGACAACTACCTGCTAGCTTATGCAAAACCTAGTTAAACTGTTGGATCAAGTTTATTTTCACAGGAACGCTGTCTCACCCAAGACTCTGATTCTTTTTTTCAAGACACCTTGAAACTAAAATCAATTGCTCTAACTTTTACAGCTGTGTTGCTTTGGTCTAAATGAAGCTGCTCACACTGTGTAATTACTGTCAACTTAATGAAGCTATTCTTGCCCCACAGAGACAGATTAACACGGCGAAAATGAAGAAAACACAGTGCGTAGACATTGGAGGGTTTCTCTGTTTATGCCTCTGTGAGTGTGTCCAGTTAGCGGTGACCCCCTCATCATTCACCAGCAGGAAAACAAAGAGATCAGTCCCCAGGGAGAGTAAACAAGGGGTGGGCTAAATTATGGGTGCTAAAATGTGGCAGAGAGAGGTGGTTTCTTTATACCTATTTAGTGTCTAAAAATACAGTAATGCCAAACCAAGGAAGATGTATCCATGCCAGTACCTTTTATTTAAATCAAGTATCATCTCCTGACTTGTGAAGTGCAATGAGCATCCTGAAACGCTCAATTACAGATTTCCTACCAACGAGGTAAACAAAGCATCAAACACAGCTCCAAACAAAGCTCTTGATGAGGAGTTTGTAGGCAGGTAATGCTGGATGTGTGTGAAGTTAGGGGACTGTAAGGTGTTGACAGTGTTAGTGTTTTCCCCAAGAGAGCAGCACTGGTGTTTTCTCATATTCACATCAGTATTTACGCATGTGTGTACAGGTCCGCTGAGAGGTTTACATATTGAGGGTAATAGGATAACTCTGGCCTCCAACAGCAGAGAAACAGGTGCTTATCTTGTCAAAGCTGTTGTGCTAAGCCAACCTTTGACCCCTGTTTAAGAGCCAATTGAGAAATTAAAACAAGAAATTTGCACGCCTCCGCCCCTTCCCCTGCTCCTCACTTTTCTCTCTTACTCTCACAGGCACAAAAATCCATGCATGTGGTAAAGGTCAGCCAGATGATGAATCATTTTACAGCTATTTCCCAGTATCCCTCACTGGTGTTCTGCAAGCCAAAAAGCAGTAAATGAGAAGAGAAAAACAAGAAAGGCTGGACTAAGGAGAGGGATATGGAGGGTTTTTCCCCCAATACTGGACACACACAGCTGAGTTTGGGGTTTTTCTGGTGTAATGTGAAGAAAGGGAAGATGGAAGAGAGGGAGGGGGAGTGGACAGGGAATAGCTCACCGCTGTGTGGGGTCCTCCTCGCGTGCGTTCACCACTGGGGTCTGGGTTATTGATTCTCAGGCTTGGAGCAGAAATATTGTCCAGATTTTTGACTTTTCTGCAGTCTGCCAAACTCTTTCTAGTAATTTTTCTCCAGTTACACGTGTCTTTCTCTGACAGGCTGTTTCTTCATTAATGTAGCTATGAACTGTAATATGAAAAGCTTCATGAGACTGGAAACTGTAAGACCATTCATTATGCTTGTATAACCTAAAAAAAGACACAGTTTTTCTCATTAGTGTAGTCCTTCTCTTACATTTTACATTACTCCAAAGGATAAAAACAACTTTAATTAATACTTATGATAAAAAAATGTGCCCAGTTCTAATACCATATAATCTTACAACATCTTCTTCATAGCTGAAAAGTCCACTGCTTTAACTGTGACTATACATTTATCAATTTTCTAGTTGAAATGTGTTAAATAATTAGAAATAATTTCTCCTTCGTTGTACTGTTACTTACAGACAAAGCTAACAGCTAAAAGTCCTGTTGTGTTTGCCATGGATCAGCGATAATTATGCAGCTGTTTTGTGGTTGCTCACAGTATATCCATCATCAATAAGTATGTCTTAACAGTACAATCTGAATTATAGTCAGGAGTCTTTACATGGCGTTTTATTTTAAAATGTACCTGATTGTTGATGCCATCTTGATGTTTGACTCCCTGTCTTGTCAACCGTCTCTGTTCAACTTGGTGCATGCTCTATTAAAAAAAAGATACTCCGTGCATATCTTTATTGGAGAGGGGAGACATTTCTAGGATGGAGCTGAGACGAGCTGCTGAGCTCCCTGTGGAATCGCGAGCATCAACTACAATGGGTACAGATCATTTTTGTTAAACGCTTCCTGTGGAAATTGGAGGCTAATATGATCCAGTTAAAGCTGTCAGCATTAATGCTTTAATTGGGAGGCGTTTAAGGTAAAAAAAAAAAAAAAAAAACACAACGCATTATTTATTTGAACTGCTGCCTTTTTTTGTCCCTATTGGTCCATCGTAAGAGGCTTCCGCAGTGTCTTCCAGCTTCCTGCTGCTGCCATGATGGAAAATATCCACACCACTGTGCTGATACGTTTCACTCACAAAAGTGAGTTCAGTTGACAAGTAAAAAGAGATATAAAATGAATTAGAACATCAGAAAGTAATTCTAGTTTGAGTTACCACCTACAAGCTAAGCATCCAGGTGCAGCTAGTCAGACTGATGTCAGTGGGTAATCCAATCACAATGGCCAGCATTATTTTTCTTCACATGGAATTTGAAATGTGATCTTGATTGCAACTCAAAATGTTTTTTCTTTTTTCTTACGTTTCACACCTAGGGTGCAGAATTTATCACCCTCACTTACCACCTCTCACACACACCCACACACACACACACACACACACACACACACACACACACACACACACACACACACACACACGAATGCATGCTAACAGGAACACTTCGGCACACATACATAAACAGAAATGCATAAACAAGCAGCTCGATGGCTGAAGGAAGAGCTCAGAGCAAACCATAGCACCAGGGGAGGACTTACAGAGATATGAATGATATGAGCTCTGGATATCACCGGCATGAACATAAAGCAAAAAAAAAAACACAACAAATTAAAACCTGATCAATTATAAATGAAATTTATAAGGCAATATGTACAGAATATAAGGTGACATAACAACACCGTTTTTACTTCATTCAGAAAATTTGAAGAATGAAGAATCAGAATCACCCCTGCTGGTTCACAGTTCCCTTCATAAAAACTCTCTTACACCCACATGAAAGTTAAACAAATGAAAACAGTCCAGTGTTTTGCTGCTCAAAGAACGTGATGAAAAATATGTGGCAGTGCGGCAGATACTGGAGGCCAGGAATAACAGCCTGAGGTTTAAAGAACGTTTTCATATTCATGTATTAACACATCACTTAGGCCTCAGCTACTGGCTGCCTTGAGTTTCCCTCTGAAAGAGTCAAATTTGAGAAGAGCAGGGGCCTGGCCTGACAACCTGAAAGTCTCAGGAGGCCACAATGGTCAGACCTCAAGCCAGACCTGCAGCTCTGGAAGGATTCAACCTGTCTGCAATAGGAAACACATGAAGACTGAAATGATGACTTTGTTTTAAGATATGAAGAAAATGATATTTACTTATTTTTACGATTGGAGAAAGTGACACGTATATTTGGGGTTTACCACATCAGGGGGGATGTGAGGTATCAAGAAAGTATGTTTGATAAACTTGATGTCTCATGAGTGAAAATGTAAATCTGAGTTGAATGCACAAAATCAGTGAAGATATGATGAATATATATATTTCTTTATAGAGCTTACAATACAAAATTAAGGGTCTAATAAAACTAATTATTTTGCAGCTAAGGGCGACAAAATATTGAACTCCCACCCCCACAGAAAGAAGCTGTGGAGTGTTGGGGTTTAGTTAGACTCAGTCTGTGTGTCTCCTCAGTAATCTTCCTGCTGCAGAAAGCTGTGTAAAGGTGCACAGTGGTGGGTCCTGCTGAAGCCTGAGGGCTCGGGGCAGACCTGGGATTGAGGTTGATAATGAGCAGGGGGATAAAGTAGAGTTATGGAGGTCTTATCACCCTGAGCCCTGAGGTCACACGGCTCTGCTGGTGGTCACAGGCCTCTTAATCATTATGAAAACTCACTGCTCCACTCTGCAAATGCAAATTAGTTGTATATTTAAAGGTGAGTGTCCTGAACAAATAGGGTTTGACTTCATGAGGAGGGTGATAACCAGCTGTCAATATGCTAATTGTGTGAGAATAAAAGAATGCAGACTGCAGTGTTAGCAAACCTCACATCACTTATTCCAATCGACTTAAGCTGGTTTAACATCAGTCCAGGATATGACTCTTACATTGGCTGTTCTTCTCCCTAAACTGCAACATGTCTTAAGGGCAGTATGGCTTTAAAAATGACCCCTGGGTGCTATCTGTGATGGGTGCTACATGCGCACACTGTCCGAGTGAGCTGTGTGGGGGTCAAAGAGGGAGACAGAGATGAGTGTGTTGTGGGTTAGCCAGACCTCAGGCTGTGATTTGTTGAAGTTAATCAGCCGGGAGTCGACCAGAACCTGAATAAATCACTTTAGTGGCACCAGTGACAAAACTGTGATAATGCTCCTATTTAAAGTGTGTTTGTGCATTGCCAAACAGCCATTAATAAAGTTAGAGGGGCAGTCATAGCCTTACAAAGAGAGAAGTGTCACTGTATTTGTAAAAGTCCCCTGTAGACATATCTTGTGAAATTTGAATCTTGTTGCCATGAGAAAATTCTATTTTGTTTAATTTCTGAGAAAAGGCTTAATTAATGTTTCAGAGGCTTAAGAATAAAAATACTAATTTTTAGTCATTTTATCTATGGAAATGTTTCTTTTCAACCAACTGCTCGTGGACACAGATGTCCAAAAGTCTGTTTTCAGTATGTGCATGCTTCAGTTTTCATATCACACTTGTGCATTTTGGTTGGTTTACAAAATTGTGATGTCACAAAATCTTACACATGCACGTCTTGAACTCAAACATCAATAAACTTCAGCTTGTTAAGTTTATGTGACTTTTGACTATGAATCACTGTACTTGTGCAATAGATGGGTATTTGAGGATCCTTTATGGTAGATCTTGTTTTCTATGTCTATGTGTTTATTGGCAGAAACATAAATATTGTGCCCAAATTTGTATTGATTATTGTTGTTATCAACTATGATAGACTGTCTGGAGACTGCAGCTCTATACAAGCCCCAGGTGGGCTTTGAAGCAATTCTCTCACACATTCCCATGAATCATTTTCTGTATTTCAAACTATTTATGACAATTTTATGTGTAACTGCTTTTAAGATGCAAAACCTGCAGATACATCCTATAGAAGATGCAGGGAAAGTTGGAGGATTTTTTCCAGGACACTTGTAATGATGCACAACACAGAGCTGAAGTTTTACTGGCACAGCAGTGAATAGAGGGTCAGTGCAACCTGTAGGAGTATCATGCATGATTCCAGCCAGGATGAGACAACCCAGTATTGTCTTACAATTACTATTCTTACTCCAAGCCGCCTGCAGACACCGAAGCTGATGAAAAGATTGATTGGAGGAGGTTAAAAAGTAATCTGATAGTGCTGAATTTAATTTAACGATGTGTTTCAGGATTAAAACTGTATCAGCAGCAGTGAGCCGGCATACAGAGCAGCTGAGAAGGAACAGCTTTCTGCTAATCTCTTTTTCCTTGTGGGGTGACTATTTCATCCTCTTTGAAATAAAAACTGTTTTTTTTTTTCAAATACTAAGATAGTTGAGACAATAGCAGCAGAAATTCATCAGTGTTTTCATGGCAACAGTGGAGAAAACAGGAGCAGGCCTCCACTTCTTCCCTCCTGTCAGTGTGTATCCCATTATGGTTGCACAGTGCGGACAGAAGAGCTCTGCCTGCTCGCCACAGCTTTATTTATTTTACTGTCTTTCATCTGCAAACCACCACCAATCTGCATCAGAGGGAAATCCACTCTGTGTATCCCATAGGTGTCATTTAGGATTGATTCCCTGGAATTAGCAGACGTCGAAGTGGAACCATGTGGCTGTCTGTCTGTCCTTCCCGACACCTGTGATAAGCCTCTTTGGACACAGAGAAAAGGCGTATCACTGGCTCGAGTAATCCACACATTAATTATGGTCCACTAAAAGTTCACCTCCACAGAGTCTGTCACTAAATACTCTAGGCAGAAATAATCATAACAGTATTCTCTCATCAATTATCCACTTACTAAAAAGACACAGTGTCTGAGATCCCTGCTGCATTAATTCGGTTTTAATTTCTTTCCATTTCTGTGGTGCAAAACCAATGAAATGCCCAGATCCTGCCATAAGACACAGGAATATAAGCAAACTGATCAACTCGAGTTTTTGGCTCAGCATGCTTGAGCGCCTCTGGTTCACACGACCTGGACAGAAGAACTGATAAACTGTCAGGCATAAATCCCAGGTCAAACTGAGATAACAGGACTCTATGGTGCAAGATCCTCATAGATCAGGCTGGGATAATTAATGATTCATTTTGAGTTGTAGTGGATCATACTCAGATCTGTTGGCAACGTGAACAGTGATCTATAACCTTTTGGCTGTTGGGAAATTGTATAACATGGAAGTAAACAAATGGACCACCAACAGCTTCAATACAGTCGTATTCATTCTCACTGTGTTTATCAGACGAGTCTCAGCAACGCCGCAAAAAACAGGGAATTCATCACAGAGTCTTCAAGTGGTTCTTCACTTGAATTAGGAAAAAAGAGAGAAACTTTGAGGATAAATTTGCCTCCAATAGAGTGGTAAACACGCAAAGGACCTTGTTTGTTACTTTACAGAGACATTCTATTCAACTCCTTACCCCTCAAACGTATTTTAATTTGCTTGCTGAGTCTCATCCTAACTTTATACTGCAAGACACTCTATTCACCAGAAAGGCTGTTGAAGATTTAAAATCTTCAGATTAAAAGAGATGACAGTAAAACAAAAAAAAATAATTTATATATGTGTTTGCATTTGTGTAAAACGTCTTTGAGTATTAAAAAAGTGCCATATAAGTCTATATAATTATATATATTATTATTATCATTATTGTTAAACGTGCATTTGAAGGCTGGAAGTAATAAAAGTGAGTATACAGACGGTCTAAGTAAAAGTCTGCTCTAGTAACACAGGAAACTTACCGGACACAGAGGACAACTGAAAATGTATTGCTAAAACAAAAGTGACATACTAATTCAATCTAACACTTAAATGTTGTCCAAATAGACAGTATTGACTCAACAAGAATGAGAAATGCATAATGAAGAAGGGGAATTTTATTTTTTAGGTATTTCATGTAGACAAATAAAAAATAATTCAGAGATCTTGGTACACACAACAAGAAAAGGAACACAGTATGATAGTGTGAGCAAAAGAGGAAAAATGATTGCACTAAATCTCTAAACCTAATAGGCTACATACAAATATTCATATGAGATTTAAAGAGCACTCTTCTTGTAAAGTATTTTACTTTGTGTTAAATATGAAACATTCAGACATACTTGTTAATGGAAATTTAGCTTTGGTACAGTTTTTTCTACAAGATGTAGAAACTAGCACAGCAGTGACTCATTGATAAGCAGAGACACATACTGTCTGATAGCTGTTGCCATAAAGAGTGCAAATGTATGGGCAAATATATTTTTACAAAGTTTGACATATAGGTCCAACAGAAAAATAATACTGTAACATTATTCACCTTGTTTTCAGATCAGTCTGCTCACGTACACAGTTCCTAACACAAAGGCACCACTGATGTCATTTTATTGCCGAAACACTCATTCAAGAATTTCTTCGTTCATATCGTTGTATCAGAGTTCGAGGCAGTTTGACTGATCCAACATGAAACACCTGCCACCTGACTGATTCCTGAATTAAATCGTCCATAGCAGCGGCTCGAGTTGTGCTTTTAGAGCAGCTATTTTACACTAATACATGGCCCATTACCGAACAACCATTCATCACATTAGCCCTATAGCTCTGGAGTGGCTGTACAGTGCAACAGAGCTCTCTGTCTCCAGTCAGGACACACTCAGCAGCATGTCCACTTTGCCATGACTGTGTTTACCTGACCGATACACAAATGCTGCCTGCCGCAGGCTCTATTAACAGAGTGAGATCAAACCTGTGCTCACTACACACAGCACTGACTGATTGACCCTCTCATGTTAAATATGCAAATATAACTGTGCTGTGGACTCTTAATTTGTCATTTTGTAGGTTTTATGGTAAGTTAAGAAAGCGTATTATTCTGGACTGAAAGACGCGTTTTTTACACACTATGCTGTATTGGCTGCTTGATTTTTTTCTCCATTGTCCATGTGAGTAATCATGAACTCACACATAAAGACACAACTCTAAATGTGCCCGAGAATATGCACTCTCATAAAAACACAGACAACTATATTTTAAAAATTCACAAAAATAAACACTTTGGCCAAACCTTTAATTAGCATGAAGCCGTGTGCTTTAGCTGGAATTAAGGAGCTTCAGGCCCGGCTGTGGTCAGCCTGATTACTTAATAATATGGTGATAAACACAACTATCAATCAAAGCCCCTGACAGGACTTACAATTCAGGAGAGATCAGCCAAAATAAGAGCTGCTGACTCTCTCATTGTGGCGGTGTGTGCATGTGGGGGTGTGTAACAGGATATACTGACTCCGTTTAGAAATGAAGGTACTCACACCATTGTAATGATGGAAAGAAATAAAGTGTCACTCTTACACACTGCAGTTACAGCAGCTGTCTGTGAAAACAACAGTTGTGCAATCTCACGTTTAAAGTCGCTTAGAGTGGAGGACATCGGTGACACTGTTTCAAACACTGGTCTCAACACAGTAAACACACCGTACAGAGCACTGGAAAGGGCGTCCTGCAGAGTACAATGCAACATGACTTCAGTGTGATTCTGTAACAACACTTATTCAAATACACCATCAACACACTTTATAATACGATGTTTTGAGATTGTAGACTAAACTGTGTTCTGAAGGGCATGTCAGTTATTCTGCATTAAAATATATACTCATGCACAGACTGCTGCGTCTATAAAACTTGGGGACATTATAAAAGAGAAGAGACCTAAACACATTGTCTGCTTCTTTAATATTTTAATCACAGTTTTAAATCTAATCTGCTTCATCTAAAACAGTCTGAGCTTTTATAGTTTCTTGTGATTTTACATTCTGTTAAATGTGTGTGTGTATGTGTGTGTGTGTGTGTGTGTGTGTGTGTGTGTGTGTGTGTGTGTGTGTGTGTGTGTGTGTAAATACAGAAATCACTCAAATCATCATCAGTAACAACTGCTTTCAAAAATAGTATTATCACTTAAATATAAATCAAACTATCATGATAACACTACAAAGATGATTTCATAAACTTTTAATTATTTGTGCAACCTGAATAAAACTGTTATAGACACTTTAATTTATCTAGTAAGACAACAAGGTGCTTCATAAGCATTTACAGGTTACTTTTAAAGGTGTTAAAATGTTTTACTTTTGTATTCTTTGCAGTAAACTCTGTCTAGAAATATAAGTTGTACATTTAGGTTAACATTATATATTCAAAGCTACTGAGAAAGTTTTTCAGCTGTTAATGACACAGCCTAAAATGAATACAGATGCCGTTTTACGACCATCAGTAAGAAGACTGACTTTAGCTTTGTCGATACTTGTAAGAACTGTTGCAGGGTCGGTGTCAGACAAAGTGAGTTACAGTGTGCTGCTGTAAGAGTGTGCAGCCTTTATCTTAACAGTGATAAATATGTTTGACTGTTAAAAGAAAGAAGGGTGAGATTCTAGATCAGAAAACTGTATTTATACATGTTTGAGATAAGCAAAGGCATAACTGAGCCCTCCACAGGAGGCACCAAAATGAAGGTAAACAAAAGTCTTCATAGAAGCTTTAAATCTAGGTTGTATGCTTGCTTGCAAAGCATTTCACGATAAGAATAAATTACAGTATAAATTATAAATTGTTATAAATTACAGTATTTGAATATGTTGTTGGTTATTCCATTGGTGCAGAAATGGGCATTTCAGCTATCTACTTATATTATGGGTCCTTGTCTATACCATCAGGTGAAAACAGATTGACTTTCAGGGTTGTCCTGTTGTAATCCAAATGAGCAGAGAAAATAGTTCTTGAGAGCACTCAAATTAAATGAAACAATGGTGTCACCAGCAAACAAAAATGTTGTCTTGTTTGTTTAAAAAGAAGACTCATGCGCTGATGTAATACATTAAGTGTTCTGTGTGTTCAGAGCACCCGTGATGCATCTATTCTTATGCAAGTTATTGCATCGTCTATCATGACCTCCTGTTTTGGGCCTTGCTGCAATCACAGTTGCCCGTTCCTAGACAACCACTACGCTGCTAATGTTGCTGTTTTCTGCGGATCAAAAGTCTTTGCAGTCAAGATGAGGTGAAATAAATTCAGTGTGTGAGAGGTAAATCAGTACAGCTCTAGGGGACTGCAGCTATTCTCTCTCACCTCGCCACTTTTAGCAGACCGTGGCTGATTTCCTTCCTTGCGTGACTCCTGAGTGTAAACACTCAGCCAGAGTGACTCATCACTATTTCTCACTTCCACGCTCTGATATAAACACATGAAGGGGTCAGGTGTCACGTCAGGGTGGTGAGTGGGTGGGGTCAAGGGAGGGGTGGGGGGGGCGGTATGTCTCCTCCATAAGACATCTTCCATTCTCTGAAGAATTCACGGCTTCCTGTGGCCAAAGCCGCACGCCAGTCCATTGCAGCCTGCAGGAAGGAGAAAGAGAAACACGGTTGGGAATAAGGACAGAATAATCGTGTGATGGATTACCTTCTCTGCTCAGGGCTCTTTAGCGAAATGGAAAGAATTCAGCCGTGATGAGCCTGTATCTCTTTTTTACCACAGACAAAGGGAAGAGTGGGGGTTTTAGACATGATAGAGGGGATACAGTTTGGTTCAAATGTGCAGCGAAAACTTCTTTCTGTTGCGTCTAGTGGCAAAATGATTTACAAGTCATGAAACCTTGTTTACATCTGCCTGCCAACTTGTCTTTTGAGCCGATTGGATGCCTAAGAAAGTCATGATCAGCACTTTGCCCTCTTTAGCCCGACATTATTACATGGTAGTCGGCGTGGAAGGGAGGGTTAGCCACTTCCTGTCAGGCCCTCAGTCTGAAGAAGGGCCAAATACAGACCAACATCAATCACTCTGCTCTCCACAGCTTTCCCTGTACCATTGTTATAGAGCAGACCGAACGGAAAGAGGCCGGTAGCAGGTGGAAATTAAAAGCCCTTTGACAACTATAGGCCAAGATTCCTCCTGAGATCGTCACAACATTTACACAAGCCAAAGGCAGCGACGTCTGGCTGCCAGCACAAGTCTGCACACACAGATATGTAGTCAGCAACATTCTTACATGTACTAATATGTGTACACATGAGGCTATAGACAGCCGGCTAAGTATACAAATGCAGAAACACAGTAACCACAGTAACATGCCTCACTAGTTCAGCACTGCCATGACATGCATAAGCACATGTGCACAGAAAAACAGACAATGTGATATGATTCCTCCCAAAGTTAATACTGAAACATACACAACTGTCTACTCTATTATAATATTTGCTGCATTGTTCTGTTGAAATAAAATTAAAATTGTGGTTTATTGTGTCAAAGGTGAATATGAATAGAAGCTAGTTATGTGTCCTGAAATGATGCAAACTGTGTGATATTTTACAGAAAAATTTGAGCATTTTTTCTGACACTGACCAACACAATTCACCTCAAACAGTACCCCTTTTTTCCTCAGAGCCAGAACTCAGTCACATCCTAACACGCTGACATCACACACTGTTTTCGAGCCACTGGAACCTACTCTTTTTGCTGAGGACAAAAATCCATTCAAATGAAGAATCAATCCATGTTTCTTTTGTTGTTGACTCATAATCATCACATTCACTTTTTTCTTATGCTTCAACTGTCCAATAGATTTTTGTCTGTACAGTGTGTGCTAGTCCAAGCAGCGAGATTGTTCATTGTGCACAGGAACAACATGAATACAATTACTATGTCCCTGTGGCCTAACATACATTGAACAAACCAAAAGACCCCTGAACCAATGTATATCAGAGGACAAAACATCAATCTACACACATAACATAGATTATGCAACTGCAAAACATTATACTGAAGCAAGTCATGGTTCATCCTCCTCACTTACGTTTTATGGGATTGAGAGAGTCACAATGTGTATTAGAGGAGGTGATATCCTGAAGAGACTGACCCTGAGAGAGATGTTTGGAATTCAGAGCAGAATGACACCAAATGGACTTCCTGATGAGTTCAGTTTGAAATGATTTTTCAAATGAGGACAACTTCCTATATTTTAATGCTTTCCTATTTGTACCATTGCATGCATAATGATAAGTACCTCTTAGAACTGTAGTCTTGTTGTGCTTTCGAAGTTAACTTGGTTGTGAATGCTTGTTATTGGCTCCTGGGGCTTCTGCTGTGTTAAAAGAAGTTGATTCTTGAAAAACTGGACCCAGCCCCAGCCGTGTTGTGACTCTGCTCTTGTGCATGGAACTTCTACATTCAGTATAACAAACACTCTGAAGGCTCTCTGCCCAAACGCTGTGTTTGTTTATTGTGTTGTGAGCCAAAAAAAAAACTAGTGAAATTATTGTTCTGTTCTCCTTAAATTGGAATTGGAGATGTGCTGCCTCTTTGTATGATTTGACTATTTAATTTGATACTCAGAAATTCAATCAGGCTTATAGCCGATACATTTGTGTTAGTTTTAGTTATGACAGTTGAGCTGTGCAGTTTTTATCTTTACCCCATGATCTGATATCATAATCTGGCACTTTGTTCAACATGACATCAGAAGGGACACTGATGTGTTTTAGGAACAATTTTTGGATTTTCTTTCAGTTACAGACACTTTAAATCACCTTTATTTTCTTTAATATACACCTCCTGACACTATATCCACAATATTTATCTTAATAAACACATGTAATGTGATCCATTTAACTCGTTAATTTTACAGAGGGGAGTAGCAGTCTATGATTTTCTTTTTTGAATTACAAGAATGAAAAACCTCATGGCCTCTGCTTCATGAAAATGTTAAACTCAAGTACTGACAATGTAAGGTCAAATTGATAATAATATGTATAATACATGTATGTAAATGATCTGTGCCTCTGTCAATGTTTGAATTATTCTAAATTTCTTTGGTTTCTCTATAAAAACAGATCAGGATATTTCAGACCACATGTCTTTGAATGCACCTGTTTATTTCCTGTGTCTGTTTTCTTTGATGCTTTATAGGTTCTTTTGATTCATTTCAAAGTTTGTTTCTAGAACAAATCATTCTTTATAGTTTAAGTTTAGATTTGTGTATGTTTTTTGACTAAGTGTAAGGCACTTAACTAAAAATAGTAAATGTTTGCTGAGTGGCAGAAGACAGCCTGTAACAGGGAATAATGTAGCTGATGATTTCTGCACCATCCAGTGCATGCTCCTTTTCATTTAGTGAAATAAATAGATGCAGACACTATTTTTTATTGTATCTTTTCTTTAGTGCTCAATCATCCCTTCATCCACAGGTTTAATTGTTTGGGCTGCAGTATTTGTTCCTCTCCTGTCCTCTGCACTCTCTACACCTCCACCCCCACAGCTGTACTCCACTTCTTCTTCTTCTTCTTCTTCTTCTTCTTCTTCTTCTTCTTCTTCTTCTTCTTCTTCTTCTTCTTCTTCTTCTTCTTCTTCACTCTGGATCCTATAAGCTAAAGCCTGGCAGGATCCCTGTCACATGATGCCCACGCGTGTGATGCTTGAGTGGGACCCCCCTCCACTCAGGAAATGCCCTCGGCCTTTTTCCCACCCTCGTGTTCAGGCTGTGGAGAGCCGGGCATTACAACCCAATCCAGTTACCATCCCAGAGCATTCCTGACTGATTCAAACCGCTGCCTGGCTCTGAGTTCCCACAGACAACAAGGACATGCTGTAATTTCAACCCGGCCGGAGCACTGGGTATCAAGTTGTGAACTACCGAAGCTGTTTATGGCAGAACAGAGGAGTTTCAGCTTCACAATAGGCAATTACCAGTCCCACTCATCCCCCCTCCCCTCCATTCAATTTGTGGTTTGACTGTAGGTGGGTTCTTTCTTGCGCAGATTAAAAATAGCCAACCCATCCCAGACACAAACTGAAGAGATATAGAGCACACATTGCACAGACGATATCTCCCTTTGTGGTGGACTGTTTGGGAATTCTTAATTGCTTTTTCCGAAGCAGGCTGCCACAGGAAAATCCCCCTTCAGAGTACAGAAAAAACGAGTTGGTGGGCTGTGCGTAAACAGCATAGATATTCTGTAAACGTGCATGTAAACACATTCATATAAAACCCATGTCGCCCCATGTGCACCCATCAAACTGTCATTAAAGCAGAATCAAAGCAGCTAACCTGCAGCAGAGTTTGCCCTGCCTTTTTCTTTGTGTTCTCCTCTGTGGTTTCTGCTTCAGCTCGTCTTATTGACGTCTCTGTCTGCATCAGACACGCTGCGATGGACCCCAGGAGGTGAGCAGGGTGCAGGGTGGGGCGCCACACAGGCTCCCACTCACTGCGTGGGGGCTGAGCCTTAAAGCAAGGCCACAGAGAAGCTGTGACGCAAAGTTGAAAGTATTTGTTTTACTGAACTTCTTCTGGGAATAAAGAAACATTTTTAAATGCTCTACAGTCTTTTCATCTTATACAGTATATATATTTGATAGTTTTCTGGTCATAGAAGCAGATTAGGTCTGCTTAGAATCAGCATGCATTAAAGAAAATCTATGGTTATGGTTGAAAAAATAATGGAAATATTTTTGTTTGATTAATATGTTACATCATGAAAAAAGAAAATAAATGATGAAACCCTTTCCTAAATTACTGTGAAATAATCACTAACACTACCAATATTATTCAACAGTCAAAGAGTTTCCTTGTTCAAATATTCAAAATAAAATGAAACTTTTGAAACTGTTTGAAATTAAAACATCACATACCTTAACCCCTTAAACAATAATCTGGACAACACTCAAATAAATCTCAGCACTGAAGAGATGACACAAGTGTGTAGATATCTTGAGTTATAGCTCTGATGAACCAACACCCTGGAGTGCACAAGTTCATTACTCTATCCTTGACTAAGTCTGATTTACTTTTACTTACTGTACTTTACTTTTTGATTAATATCTTGTAGCAATAAACCAAAAACATGTATTCTACAAATCGAAATGCAGTTATCTCAGTGCCAAACCCCAAATTCTCCCAAACAAAAGTGAATACATTACAATTAATACTTATATTTTTGATGTTTGAAGAAAATTTCTATACCAGCTGAGCATAAACAGACTACACAGATCAATTTTTTTGTCTTCATGCTGTAACCATAAGTTCTAACTCTGCATTGTGCTCAAATTAACATGTTTTTTCTCTTTGCTTTTGTTGTTTTTTGTTTCTGTTTTACACAGAAAAACAAAAGCTTGCGAACTTGCTGAAACCTGAATTAGATTTGAACAGGTATTTAAAACTATGAAACCTTCCCCCTTAAAGTGCTCAGCACATTTGGACAGTTTTGTGTTTGTAAAACCTCTGGAGCAGCCAAATCCTCCCCACCGCTGTCCCTCATGTCAAATCATGCGCTGCTGGAGAGGATATTTGACATGGTGTTTTATTATTTTTTCATGTCCGAGAGGAACTGTTTCTTTTTACCTAGAGCTGTCAGAATAAGACAACCTTGAAAACAGAACTTAGATCAGATTTGACGGGCATCAAAATCGTAAATGCAGGATCAAAAATAACAAGTCTGACGATGTGAGTGTGCCGTCACAGATTTGACAGGATGACACACCAGGGATCAGATGAGGTCCGGGTTCTCACAGTAATGTTTGTACCAGTGACGCATGATGAGCTCTCTGTTTGAAGAGCAATGATTGCTTTCGACAAAAAAACGTTTTTTTTGCTGAGTGCTACATTATCAAACAATCCAGGTCTATTTCAGAGGTCCTAATGAGGTTTGAAATGATTCAAATAACGAATGCATTGCTGGATATCGGACCAGGTATTCATTTAAAATAACCATTAATTTTATTCTGTGTAAAACACGACCTAAATGGTAATGATGATGCACATATTAATGACGAGTCTTACTTAAGATTGATATTTTCAGTTCTTAATTGTGTGCCTGAGAAGTGCAGCGGAGATGGCAGGTGAGCTTAAAGCTGCACGTGCAATCTACAATTGACAGTTAATGACTATTTTTTTAAGCCAGCAATATTTTTTTTCAATATTTTCGGTTTCGAAGTTTATTTTTGATGCAATATTTGAAAGAATATCAAAGAATGCACAAATTCAAAAACTAACTCAGTAGTCCAAACCCGTTAAGGATGAAAAAGAAAGAGAAGAACAAAGTCAACACGTCTTCTATTGATGCGGAGAGATTTTTGAGTCGCTCTTTATCCTAATTTCTAATAATTTCTAATAATTTCTTTATCTAATGAACTTCATAATGGACTTCGTGTTTTATAGAGAACCAGCATCATCTTCTACTTATACTGTTGGATTATTTAAATGCGCCGAAGATGACCGCGCGTCACTAAAATTGTAAGAAAACCGATTGTTAGACGCTGAACCACCTGTAACACAACACATCTGACAACATGTGTTAATATTAAGAGCGTTTGGGGACATAAGTGAGAAAAGCATTGGCCCAAACATTTAACAAGTCATCCTATTCTGAAAGAGTTGATGTGCCAGGGGACTATTTTCTCATGCGCCCTCACACACAACAGGGCGAGGAGCTGATACATCGCCAAGAGAATTAAAAAGTCATCTCTTGCACTCGTGCTGCAGCTGATTAGCCTGCACGAGAGGGTGGTGCCCATCAAAAACACTTCAGATCCATGTAGAGACCCAGCTCGCGCGCAATCAGCGGTCTGCTTGCAATCCCGTCCTTTTCTCGTTCACATAAACAGCACTTAAAGGAAAATATACACGGCCACCTACAGCGCGGGGAAAGTGATGAGGGGGTACCCACCTCCACTTTACACTGTTTTCAATTAAAGCGACAACGCTGCTGAGTGAACTACAGGCGACACTGAGGACAGAGAGTAAGAACACCGATTAGGATGCGTTTCAAAATATCCTCAATGACACTTGTGAAGTCTTGTACACAGGAAAATCTGTCACCATTAAAACATTTTTTTTTCTATCATATAAATATTATCAAAACGATACTTTTGGGTGAAAATGTTAGATTATACATATACAAAAACAAATACAATAAATACATTAAAAACATAAATTTTAAGAGCTGTTATACAGATGAGATGAACTACAATGTATCATTTTTTTAAGCCCAGGTATTTACGCGCCAAACAAGCTGACCACTGCCGTTTGTGCACCTATTTTTTCAGTACTTGCATGCATGTCATGGGCGTTTTTGGTGCTTATTACGAAAAGTTAGGATAAATAAAATAAAATAACTTCTTTACTGCTTTCTATTTAACTCCAAAACCCAGTCAGGGCCTTTGGCTAATATAAGCTGCCAATTTGATTTTGTATTTCAGTTTTAAACCTTTGCATGAAATTGATATCAAATAGATTAGTTTTTCTAAGTTTTACGAACTAGATCAATTACAATAATAATAACAATTTCACGTTTTCATGTATCTCTTTGGAATAAAAAAGGTTTTAACTACAAAATGCTTATAGAAGCCTACGAGGAAGGAAAAAAGAAAGCTGTTTGAACAAGTAGGTCTGCGTTTTACTTCGAAATCTAACTCAAGTTCAAGGCGGATGAACTTAGGGCCAGCTGATCGATCACTCTGTCGCCCTGAGGTCCAAACAAAGTCCCTGTGGCCTCTCAGTGACCCCCCGCGTCTGCCTCTCACAAACGAGTTAAAAAACTGGATTATTTCTCCCTAAAAGATCGTTTGTGTACACAATTTAATCTAAAATGTAATACTTGAGTGTCTGAGTCACTTTGGGTCATCTTTTTAACAGTTTAATGCCTTTCTGGGAGAGCAGATAATTTTTTAATAAAAGGGTACTTTATAGTTTTACATGTCATATATGAATGAAATAGCAATGATTCTTAAGTTGATCATCATTTCGTGGTCGTGTCGTGGTAATATCAAGATTTTATGTTCGATGGTAAAATTTGAACCCCAAAACACCACAGCGAGAGAAACTGCATATTGTAAGTTGTTTTAGAATAAGGTTTTAAGAAATAAAACATCCATTATACCTTTTTGGTCTGTTAGAGTCTGCCAACATTAAGTTGACCTGAGAAAGTACATTTGACCAATAAGGACATCATTGCACATTTCTACACAACTTTGCAGCAACTTGATTTTAAAAGGGTCCAAAACTGGCGTGAGGGCACTAAATAACTTAAGACAGTCCGGAAAGGCTGTCAGGACTGCGCTCTCTGCGGTGTACCTCCACCTAAGTGGCCGAGCATTCCTGAGGATGCAGCGCTGTCAAATATTTCATGATGGGACGTCATGGAAAAGTGCATGACTGCGTCTGCGATGGAGCAACAGGGAAGCTCTGACCTCGGGACTAAAGCCCTAGTAATGAACATAATCTGCCACCGTCGCTGTTATGCCAACTATTTCCTCTGAACGAGTGAAATATTTAAACACACTGGACAGGTTGAAATATTTAGATTTACAAAGATTTTATATTTCTACATCTCTTCAGAAAGTGTCATGGTATTAAATATGTCATATACGATTTGTATATATATTTGTGTATTTATTATTTCTATCATCACTGCTATATTTAAAGCTACATCAAAAATATCCCGAGAGATAAAAAAAAAAAAAAAAGTAAAGATTTTGGAGCTTTTTTACAAGTTAAAGAAGATAACAGAGGGAGTTGCGCATCACCATGCAACACTGATGGTGTGCGTAAACATTCAACTGTGGACACTGGCTTCAAAACAGACATAAAACAGTTTTACACAGTAAAATATATTCATGAGTAAGAAAAAATAGCATCATGCGATCGTGTGCATGAGAGAAAAAAATCGCTCTAATGGAATGAAGTCATCAGCGGTAATTAAATGCAGTGGGCAGAGAGGGGACGGGAGCGCGCCTGGCTCTGGTGCGCGCTGGGTGGTCTGCTGCGCTGATAAATGTGTGGCCCTCACTGCAGGCAGAGAGGCCGAGCAAGCACCGGTTAAAACAATACCTACATTCATTTATCCACCGGTTTCAATCTCCTCAGCAACAGCACAAACTAACAGTGGCAAGTCCGTCACCTCTGGTTTGACAATGAACATTTTGCCTATAAATTGGCTTCTCTTTTTCCCTGTGGCGAGATTTCTGACACAAGAATGCAGCGGCGCGTGTTTTAGGACCGAACAGTTCCGGTAAATTTAAATTGACCTTTGAATATGTTAGTAGTGCAACAGAATTTCATTAAAATATTTTTCCTCAAATTGCACCTAAAAACATACTGCCACATATCTACTGAATAATATATCGGAGCGACTGGGGACTTTTACGCACAGATAACAAAGTCTCCAAACATTGGCTGCCTTTACGCACAGGGTGAAAATTGTACAAGTGTTCATCTAGGTTTTTTACTTGGTGATATTTTCCATCCTGCCAAAACCAGAACTCACTTTACGAGAAACAGGAACGCCAGCAGGGATCAGAAGCACTACTAACTGAACCCACGGAGAGGCAAAAGGTTGCAGGCTGCAGCTATCGACCTCTCCAGGGAACAATAAGCAACCTACTGTCAACAGTTTAAGGTTAGAGACTGATCGTCTTTCAGTAGGCTTCGCTTACAGCTGTAGAAAATGCAGTAAAACCAAAAAACAATCATATTTTATAAGTTGGAAACACAAACAGATAAACAAACTGGAGCGCGACTTCTTATGGGTGAATTACAGTTGAAGCCAAAACATTCTCGAGACTTTAATGCATAACTTTGGCTTCACTTCGGCTTCACTTCTCCAAATATCATATAAGATATCATGTCAAAGTAAACAAACTTAACATCCCTGGCTTCCCAAATGTAGCCCATAATTACTGCAGTCACATTGATATTGTGATTGTTAAGTTTTTACCTTCATTCCTGGATCCTTCGATGTTAAACTTTCTGAAGGAGTCGATCTCAAGACCTCGTCCGAGTTTGTGCGCTCAGAGCTCGGAAGAGCTTCCACCTCACTCCTCCTGCGTCCCTGCGTAAATATTATGACTTCATTACACAAACAATATTCATGTGCAAAAAGTGTCCAACATCTAGACAAGACGCTGCGAACAGACTCATCAGATTGAGTATTAGCTGATCTAACGGGGCTTTTGCTTGATTTTTTATTTAAAGAAGGCCAGAGAAAATGTTTACATTCTGCTGTATAAACATCCTGCCCATGTTCCTGTCTATCTTGTACAGAAATCAGGAGGGTGGCTTTGAATAAGAGGGGCATGTTCTCTGCTATCTGCTTTTCGTAAGAAATCTAAGAAATATTTTATAAAATATTCCATAACTTTTGTTAAAATTGAGGCATGGGCCGCTTGCTGGGCTGTCGGAGTAACCATGTGGCCTAAAATGGAAACATTAACGTTTACTCTAGTCCGGTTTATGAATCTACTAAATATTGAGTGTTCAAAATGTGACTTAAAATAAAATACAGTTATTTTAGGTAACAATGAAATCAAATTATTTACCTACAGGCCCCAAATGTATAATAACTATAAATGTTTCACCTGTAATACACTATAAAACATTGGATTTCCTTTAGTTTACAGCATATATTGGAGTATTTTGCATTCTTTATGAGATTTAGTCCATATTTTGGCGTAAGAAAGGAGAAAAAACATTTCCCTGAAAAGTGAACGCACACAGATGTTGCATGCTCACAGCCCACCACTGGAGTAGGAGGGAACTGGGCGGATCCCAACATTAGGATGGCCAAGACATCCAGCTTCCAATGCGCTGATGGCAACAGATAAGTAAAAAGTGAGCTCCTCGGACGCACGACAACACACCAACTGAAGTGGAAAGCTGCTCCTGTTCTGCTCCTTATCCCATTTCGGACCCTGCGTATAAGCCGGTGCGTCAACAGACTGCTGCAGGACTCAATCAGAAGGAAGAAGAAGTCAGAGTTAAGAAAGCAGCCTCGCCTTTGACTTGTGCGTAAAGTCTGACTACACTCTATCGACGCCTCTTTTTTTTTGGCTCTTTATGCCCGTGATTAAGTATTGTTTTGTATTCCTTATATGTGGACAAGTCAAACAACAGTTTTTGTTTGCCATCTCCAAAACTGAATTTGTCTAATGACGGCAGAAGTCCAGCAGCCCCCAGCGCAACCTCCTGCCCAGAGCAGCCCGATGTCTGCTCCGGAGAAGCCGCACGGCCAGACAGCGGTGATGGAAACCGCCTCTTCCACTACAAAAACCAAAAAGACAAACGCAGGGATCCGCAGACCGGAGAAACCCCCGTATTCATACATCGCTTTAATAGTCATGGCTATCCAGAGCTCTCCGACCAAGCGCCTGACGCTCAGTGAAATCTACCAGTTCCTCCAGAGCCGCTTCCCATTTTTCAGAGGCTCATACCAGGGATGGAAGAATTCCGTGCGTCATAACTTGTCCCTAAACGAGTGCTTCATAAAGCTGCCCAAAGGCCTCGGCCGGCCAGGAAAGGGCCACTACTGGACTATCGACCCGGCGAGTGAGTTTATGTTCGAGGAGGGCTCATTCAGAAGGAGACCCAGAGGTTTCAGACGCAAGTGCCAAGCGCTGAAGCCCATGTACAGCATGATGAACGGCCTGGGATTCAACCATATCCCCGAGTCTTACAACTTCCAGGGGAGCGGCGGGGGTCTGTCCTGTCCGCCTAACAGCCTGTCTCTGGACGGCGGGATCGGGATGATGAATGGACACTTGGCAGGTAACATGGATGGGATGGGTCTGTCCGGACACACCATGTCTCACTTGTCGACCAACGGAGGACATTCATACATGGGAAGTTGTACAGGATCCGCTGGGAGTGATTATCCCCACCACGACAATTCCGCCTCCCCTCTGCTAACCAGCGGAGGGGTCATGGAGCCTCACCCCGTGTACTCGAGTTCCGCCTCGGCGTGGGCTCCGGCGCCATCGGCCTCTCTGAATAACGGGGCCTCCTACATCAAGCAGCAGCCTCTGTCTCCTTGTAATCCAGGGACCAACCCGCTGCAGCCAAGCCTACCCACACACTCACTGGAGCAACCGTACCTGCACCAGAACGGACACAGCACCACAGATTTACAAGGTAGGATCAACGGCACAATCTCAACTCAAAAGTGTAACAAAGCGCGTAAAGGCGTAGAGGAGTTTAAAGGACAAGCTAAGTGAAAAGTCAAATTACCGGGAAGAAATATTACTATAGCCTATGTCTGTTTAAAATGCAAAGAACAAAGTTCTAAATTCAGAATAATATCCCTTGGTTGTTCACACATTTGTGGTTTTATGCCAAACGTAGGCCCAATGGAATAACACGCAGTTACGCATCTCGCTCTATTTATTTTGCTTTCTCCAAGCAAACGCTTATCTGTGTTGCACAATGGAGAATCATTCAAATCAAGTCCATAAGGAAAAATGACGCAAGTTAGAGAAACTGCGCAAATCTCCCACGAAAATTAAGCTTAGTCACTATCCTGCTCCCAATTAAATAGAACACAGAGCCCTAAAATAAAACACAGAGGGCTTAAACTTGCACAATTTCAGTTTCTGGAGTCTGTAACGAAAAAAAGATGCACTGAAGTCTGGCGGGACAGTTTAGAGCCATGCCAATCTCCGGACAAGAAAAACAAGCGCGGTTAGGGGCAGCCTGCCTCGCCCCGAGGCCTTAAGTCCACCGGGACTTGCGTGCAAGAGGGCCACTGTCAATTAGCCCAGCAAGCCCGCCTCCCCACTTTGACTATCTTAATGGTTCCTGCTAAATGGACTCTTGGTCTGTGAGGAATAAAAACATGCATGCTTCATATCCCTGAAAAGTTACATTTTTATTTTATGAATTTATCTTGTAGTATAATAATTCATGCGAGTTTTAAATGTTCGATCTGGGGCCCATTTTGCCTTTAAATATGGTTAGAGAAGGTTTAGAAAAACAGTACAAGTCTGGACATATTTTCACTTCATTTGACATACTTCTTACCATACTTATTCTTATTATTATTATTATTGGCCTATATGTTAAGACGAGGAATGGCTGATCGACAACCCATTTACAAGACAGCATGCAGAGGGTATTTATATCAATTAGATATTGTATGATTTAAAAGAAAAAAAAGAGCTTTAAAAGCCATGCTTAGAAATATCAAAGTATTACTAAAGAGTAATTTGCTTTCTCAGAATTTTAGTAAATATGCTATTAATTTGTCACAGTGTAACTAAAACTCCTAAGTGTCAAATGTTCTTTGTTGGTCAGGTATTCCTCGGTACCATTCCCAGTCCCCCAGCATGTGTGACCGGAAGGAGTTTGTCTTCTCGTTTAACGCCATGACGTCCTCAGCGATGCACACACCGAGCACCAGCTCCTACTATCACCACCAGCAGGTATCCTACCAAGACATCAAGCCCTGCGTCATGTGATGCCTTCATGGACACTCTACAGACAAGAGGATGGTGTCACAGACTCGAGCCTGCGAACAGAGACGAGAAAAAAATCGAGAAGAAACCACTGAGGGAAAGAAAGGCTCACCTCGGCCCTGCATGGAGATGGAGGGAGCACAATGCCTGAGGTAGACCGGACTACTTTTCTGTACTAACGGCAAAGACCCGGAGGCAGACCAACCATAAATCAAATCAATAATAATAAGAATAATACATAATAAATAATGACACATTTTGGTGACATCATCATCAAGCAGCAGGGTACAGACTGGGTGTATGAATCCTTGCTGCTGTTTGGTACGAAGTCCTGCGCAGAGGATGACTACCACATCACACTTTGTTTAATCCTCGTGTTAAAGTAGGCCCATGTAAAAAAAAAAAAAAAAAAAAAATGCACACGTCCATTTTCTCCACCTGAACTTTTTACTTCTCTTTTCTATGACTTTTTTGGACTTCGATACAAGTGTTTAATTTTAAAATGAACTTTTTTTGGACATCACATATTTATGTCCATATTTACTGTCTACAAACGATGAAGGCACTTTTTTGAATAGCCTATAAGCGCAGCGTTTTATTTATTCTGTAGGCCGACGTATTTTAATTTCAGGCGAATTGGCCAAGGAGGTATCTGCTTTATTGGCAATATTTGTCAGGACGCTTGTTATTTGTTTTAAATGAAAATGGAGGATATATTGTAAGCACTGTTATGTCGTTTGTGTTAGATATACGTAGAACATTACTTCCAGCACTGTATACTTGTATATGGAAAATTAGCAAAGGTCCATCAGTGGGGGCTAATCTTTTGGCTTTAATACATCAAATCATTTGTAAAAAATAAAAGTTTATGTTTTGGGCTTTTTCGGCCTAAATCCACCAAAATATCTTGATGTCATTTCACACCCATGATACATTTTTAGGGAACATTTCCAATAAGTATCCCAGCAAAACTGTAAATCTGTGCAGTTCTTTAGCTGGGCATCAATTTTAACACAATCAGAACAGGATTTGAAGAGTGAAGATATTTCTGCTTTTTCTCAATGACGCACTATTTAAATGATTGAACAGGTTTCTCACATTAGTGTATAGTTTGCAGTTCTGTGTTCTAAAAAAAAAAATAGAGTGAGCTTAATTTCATCCGTTTTTGGTGATGAACAGAGTTCATGTCAAGGGTCAAAGTCTGTTTTTAACTGACAGAAGCAGTTTATACAAGGCAGTCATCATTAGACAGAAGATTTAAAATAAATAGCTTTAAAAACATGTTCCCTGTATGTTACACAAGTGTGTGCAAGAGTTAATGTGTAACAAATCAAAAGTTAGAGATCTCACCATGTTTAATTACAGGTTGATAATCTGCAGCCCCATTTCTGCTTTGGTACATTCACAGATGTTTCTTTCCGAAGCTTTTTTGTCCGAAGAATCTGCTGGCTCCATAGCTTAGGGCCCAATGAGGTTCATACAAATGTTGACAGTCTACTGAAAGAATAGGAACACATTGATCCTAAAGAGTCATAAAGAAAAGAGGTTGAATATGTGTTAATAAGTAAAATAAAAAGCTATGCTGAAGATGGAAAATGCTTAGTTTTCAAGCTAAAAAACAAAACTAAATATGACAAAAAAAGCCAGTTTTAACGTTGCAGTTGGTGTACAGGAATAAATTGCAATTGAATGTGCTCAAATAATTGATAAGTCTCTTCTAATGATACTGAAATACTGAAAAAAAACTGCTTCATTTGGAAAGGTACACAAGCTAATTTAAAAATTTTTTTTTTATTTTTTTTAGTTGATCATAGCAGTTTCAAAACTGAAAACTTAAGATCTAACTAAAGATTTTAGATTGTCTTTTTCAGTCTGTGTTGAAAATAACAAAAGGTGCTTCAAATGTAGAAAATCTTGAAACCATCCATTTTTCCTGAAGTTAACCTCAGTCAAAACTAAAGCAAACTCCCTTCAAGTTAGAGTTACAGAATAGTAACTCAAGGTGTGAGTACATCTATACTTCAGGCCGTAAAAAACTGCTGGGATTTTATACTTGTGAAGCTCTATAATGTCACAACATGACCACTGACTGAACTCAGTAAAATGGTCGTGCTATCCAATCGCGCAGTTAGCAGGCTGGACAGCAGTGGAGCAGCGCATTAACAAACTGATGACATTAACCGAGGTTCAGCGCTCTGGCAGGGCTCAGGGAGAGAGATGGAGCTCCACAGCTGTTCCCCTCGCCAGGCCTGGATGACAGCTCCATAAAAAGCTCTGTGTTTAGTGCAGACAGACACGCTGTGTGCGTGTGTCTCAGTGCAATAAGACTTAAGTGAAACAGGACAGTCATCTGTAGATAAGAGAGCAAGCGGTTCAGCTAGTAGTGTGTGCAGAAACACTGAGTTTGATTAAAACATTACAGTGCAGAACATGCAGGTCACTGGGTGCTTACTGCTCAAGGAGTGGCTCCTATGTCGATCATACTGTGGGAACTTCAATTGAGTTCATCTATCATTCAACCACCACTTCTGCAGACATTTTCAAGTCATTAAAACTTTGTGGTTTTTTTTTAACACAACATTTACCGTTTACCACTTAAAACTATTCAAAGGTTTCCCAACATGGCTTATGTAATGATTAAAACACTTTAACGTATACAAACTTTAGTTTTTTCATATTTGTTTTATATGTGTATGTTTTATTGAGTGGTCACACTTCATGCCACAATTTTGATCGATGACGGGTTCTATTTTGTTGAAAAACCTGTGATTAAACAGTCAAGAGTATTAGGGGGTAACAGGTTTAGCTCTACGTGATTCTCCAATAATGCAGGAGTTGTTTTGTTTTTCTCATGCCTACAAAACAAGTCCAAATCAATGTAAGATACTGGGCAAACTGAAAAAAGACAGTAATCAAGAAAATGTACATTTCGATGCTTTAGTAGAGGATGTAGTAAAGTCTTACAAACAGATGTATTAACACTGTAACTCTTTATTCAGACATGGTAGTGTATTTAATCTCTTTGTTAATATTGCTTCAAACACAAACTGACCTATCACACAAATCCCTTACATGTTATTGTTATTATAAAGAGGTACAAAGATTGTAGTTTTAAATGTACAGTATCTATTTTTAACATTTCAGAAAAAAAAAACCCAAGCAAAAACTAAAGCACTATAAGCAAGTAGAGTTAAAAAGAACAGCTCTAGTGCAAAACACAATTTGATGTTTAGAAATGAAAGATTTCAATGTTTTACAGATGAAATGGGCACATTTCAAACTGAGTCAGGATTGTGCAGACCAAAGTCACACTATTCTAAAGGTTCTTTGATGTTGGCTGATGAAGTGTTATGGCAATTCATGTCAAGAGGGCAACATCAGTCTCACTTTATGTTCCAGTGGAATAAAAAACCTCTCTGGGTTGTGAAGATTTGATGAAATTTGTACAAGAAGTGGGGAAGATGGAAAGAAATCTGTGATAAATCTGTGTGGTCAAACATTGGCCTATATGAATTTATAAATGTTCAGTCAAGAGGTTTTTACTGTACTACTGTGTAGTGGTCAAGAATCATCTGGAACCTATGAACACATGGTGACGACTAACTAGCAAAACAGCTCTTCCTTTTCCCCATTGCCTTAGCTCAAGCAGAAAAAAACAGATCTAAAAAACATGACTGTCTTATAACAGATCATCCTGGTTGTCTGAAAACTGTGGGTCTAATACTTGTATTTCAACAAAAGACCACGTATGCAGTCTTTAAAGACAAAGACCAGGTGGTGCGTGTGAATAAACGAGGCACAGAGGTGTTTAACTATAGTAAAATGATAATACTCTGTGAATTGCTTTGTCATGCTGTAATCCAGCAACTGCATATTTATGTGTTCATAGTTTGCTAAGCTTATTAGCCTCAATATTAAAGTTAATCTAAATGACTTCTGATCAATCCAAAAATATTACAAAACAAACTACACTCTTCTTAAGGCATTAAGTTTTGCTCCACAGGTAGTGCTATCTGTCACTTTTATTCCTCAGTCACCTCATCGGCTGCAATCTCAGCATCCGGCCCTGCTGGTTTAGATTTTGGAGCCATTGGTGGTCTTGGTCTCCTGTTGGACTGTCCGGACCTCTTGCCTCCCCGCTGGCTCTTGGCCAGCTCAGCCTGCAGACTGCTGCCATTCAGATTGAGACCCTGCAGAGCCTCCAGGGCCAGGTCTGCAGCCTGTGGGTCACTGTAGTCCAGGAAGGCCCTGTGCTGAGCTCCCTGCCAGGTGAGCCTCAGCGGGGCTGCCTCCCTCTCTCTGAGGGCCGTTTTCAGCTCACTCACACGCAGCCCAGCAGGGATTCCTCCAAGGTACACTGTGGTCACACTTGCAGGGAGCTTACGCTGAGACATGACTTCACTTCCACCCTCCTCTGAGCCCCTCTCCCTCATGTTCCCCCCACTCTTCCCTCTCCGTCTCTCATTGGTTTCTCCCTCTTTACCTGCATCTCCTCTGCTTTCTTTCCTCACTCGAGCCGGGCGCTGTCTGGCTCTCTGTTCTGACTCTGCTCCTCTCTCCAGTTTGGGTTCTCCCTCATCATCCTGCTGTGCATTCTGTCTTGGTCTCCTTCTGGTTTGTCTCGGGGGTCGGCTGGTCTGCAGACCTGGCTCCACGTCCTCAGGCGGGGCCCCCAGTGTCACATCCTTTCCAGCCTCTTCCTCCAGATCACGCAGCTTCTTCAGGATGGGGATCTTCTGCAGCTTTTCTGTGTTCAGCTGAGGACAACACACAACCAGTTCAGTGCCACTATGGTGAGAGTGGTGTCAACACAGCAAACTAATAGACCTGCTCTGAGCCAACACCCCATACTAACAGATGACTTAAATTAATAACAAAGCTGACAAATGATTTGGTATTATTCCATCCTGCTCGCAGCTTATGCTAAAGTAATAACTCTCTTTATAGCAGCAGGACATTTCACTTCCCAAGCAGTTAAAAATAAAGCCTTCTCTTCTGATTTGTTGAGCCTGTAAGTGTCTTGGCATCCTTTGATGCTGACCAGTCCTGTAAAGGATATACGGGGCTATTGTTTTTACACTGGCCTGTTTGACCCGTCGCTCCCCTGCCCCTGCAGAGCCAAGCTGGCTGGGCAGAGGATCCTTTGATGATCAGACATGGCCTTCCTGTCAGTGAGGTCACTGGGTCCTGTTTACTTACAAGCCAGTCTTCAGGAACCCAGAGGTTGCACACAGACTTGGCACATTTAGAATAATGCCTCCATCAGATATGATGTGAGACAGGTTAGCAAGTGGAAAAAAACTAAACTTGTCTTTACCAGTGTCAGAATCAGATGCATTATAAAGCCTTTTTTCAAACAATAACTGCACAGTGAAGTACTTCTTCTCTGTCTGGCTTTTCCCCAGTCTATAAATTGTCTTTATGTGTCTTTGGATGCATGCTTATTACATACACATAACACTACATGCCCTGTATAAAAATAAAAAACCTCAGATTAAAAAGATGTTGGATAAAAAAAAAGTGAATATTGTTAAACTATTACAACACAGAGAAACTCAATCCATCCAGAAGCTGAACGAGAGTTCTCTTAGAGAGTGTAGTATTGATACCTCTCCAGTAGAGGGCAGTGTTGCTAAGAGGAAAGGCTAAATATTTTTTGTAGCAGGACAGTGTATCTGTTTCAGTGTTAGTCATAAAGGTTAGAAATCAGCTGGATTCTGCCCCAACATTAAATCATGGTGGGCCTTAAGATTTAAGAAAACCCTGAAAAAATAAAAATATTGTTTGTTTAGTGCTTTGTTACTGCACAGAGTTGTGTTTATTATGATTAATGATATGAATACTATCCTATTGATGATGAATGATATCCAAGTGTTATTTACATCTAAGCACTTCAACCTCAGTACACCACATGCTGTAAAGATTATCATTATTTTACATTAAGGCTTTATTTTATATCATATCATATCATGATTCCTTTCTCTCTCAGTCTGAAGTAGACCTCTATGCATCAATACCGTTTCTAAATACATAAATGCAAATATTACAGATTGATTACTGATGGGTTAACTTTATTTTGAACTGTTGTTGAAACTGATCTTGACAGTTTGTTTTTTAAAGTATCTAAACTCATCCGAAATGTAAGTCTAAACCTGTTCATCTGTACTATGGACTTGCAGTGGCCCTATATAGCAAAGACAAGTTCTATTAATTGACCTTGTTCCAGATGATTCCCAGTGGCTTGGGGGACTGGCAATTAGTTTGGATAACTCTGGTGGGAGTTAGGATGTAGTCCACAGTAAGGTCATGACTTTCTCTTAGCTCCTCTGGAATGTCCACCACCTGAGAGAGCACAAATACCACATTTAGCAACCATCAATCAGGTCACGTGTTATACGTGTAACAATATGAATGTAGAGAGAAGGACATTATTATTGAAATCAGATTTTCATGTGAAGTTATTCTGTGTTTACATGGATATTTGAGGTGAACAACAGGCAGAAAATAATCAGGAGCCATGACACAAAATGTTCAGACCTCTGACAATGTAATGGTTTTACAGAAAATTAACTAACCTGACAGTCATGGACAACAGTGACCACCACAGTAGACTCATCCACAGCTCCCATTGAGACCATCATGCCGTACTCCATGTCAGCAAACCCCTCTCCTTTTCCAATTCGCACGCCTGCAGAAGAAGACAGGAGCCATAACTCTTCTAAGGCAAGTTATGCAGTAAGTGATTTAAAGAATTCAAGTATTTGGTGTTGCATTTTCTGTGGTGAAATATGATATGGCAGATCCATTTCAAACGTAGAGCATCTGCACCACATTCAGTATTTTCTAAAACACTGCTCGCTGCCATTTAAAAAACTGCACTCATATATAAAACTGCTAACACTGATACACATGTTGAGTGAATTTTCAATTTTAAAAAAGCAACTCAACTCAATGCAGACTGATGGGAGCACAGATGGACTGTGAGCACCAGCCTACCAGAAGCATGTGGCTTTGTTCATTTGGAGTCTTTTAGAAATGTGGGCATTACTGTAAACATGTCTGTTGTGAATCAGTTATCTTAAAACAGGGGAATCACAATGAATCCAGAGTGTTGGGACAATTTCTCGAAGTCCAACTCCGTACAACCCACATGCAGCACAAAGGATCTGAGTGTGCACATAAGCCCTCTTTTTTATTTCTGCTCCTTTCTGCAACTTCTCAAATCTCCCTGACAAGGTGTCATGGTGGCTCAGTGTGCTAGAAACGCATGCAGTGATCATAACATTTGTTTATTAAAATCAAGATGTTTTTCACAGAACATGTCATTTCAGCCACCTACCATTTCCAATGAACTATGAACGATGAACTATAGAACGTGATAGGATGCCATGTTCCTGGGTAAGGAGTATGTTGTTTAATGTATAGGTAATATGTTACAGTCTGTATCATGACATTAATCTAAGATAGACAACAATGTTGATCTATCATAAGTATGAAATACCATAATGGGTCATCTTTTACCAGGTTCTTTACGATGTCTTCAAGCTCCCAGTATGTTTTTAAATTGGAGTGAATCATAATTAACAGTTGTTACCTTTCTCTGAAACTGCCACAGAGCCAACCACCACCAGGTCCACCTTCACCTTTGCATCCAGGCCAACAGGCACACTGAAGTCCTTCACACCCTGAAAACAGAGTTTCAGAACAAAGGGAGAGAAGAAAAGTGAATTATTGTATGTAAATCCACCATTATAAAATTAAAGGTGACATTGCTGGAATATGTGAAATTAGCAAGTTGAAACCTGAGCAGAGGCACAGATGCGCAGCTGTTCTTTGGTGGCCCCCTGAGGAGGAGTGATCTTATTGAAAAGACCAGTACGAAGACGAGGAGTTGGGACCAGAAGAGTTTTCCGAGCCTGTGAGGATTATACAAAAAATTATCCAATGGACGTTAGATATGATTGCAGATACAAAATTTCTCTGTTTTGAAAATAACTAATCGCAGATGTAAAGCACTGATGTGCCTGAAATGGGGGTTTAATACAAAAGCCTGCATGCTTATTTAGAAAGTTTGGGGCCAAATGAAGGTCTGAATTACTAAACCATTTCTAAGACCATTTTTAATTCAAAATCCTATTAATGAATCAAACTGACATGGTTACATAACATATGAGATATTGAATCAATATCTGCTGTCAATAGGTTTTTTTCGTCTTTTAAATTTCTGCCTTTTTCTGCTGTACAGTGCTACCTGAAGTGCTGCCATCCGGACACCCTCCAGAGTTTTATCAGGATCCACCTTCACCTCATTTGTCTTGCTGAACACCTGCAACTCAGACACTTTGTTGCAGGCTGTGAAAGCACCCTGGTTGAAAAGAGAAGAAGAAAAAAAGCACTAAAATGGTCAACTTACTTCCAGGGTGACAAAGCGTGCCTGCTGCTGCGGTCTGTCTGGGTTAACTTTGACTGTCTGGCTGGACTTGAACTCCTGCAGGTCTGCAAGCTTGTCGCATGCTTGGGTAGCACCCTGCCCAGTTAGTGCACAGTTAAAGAGATGCATAAATAAACACACAGAGGTTATTTACTAAAAACTGAGAAAGAACATTTGATTTACTTTGCAAACTTGAAGTCCTGGTTTATTTGTAGTAGCTAAAATGGCATTCAAAATATGACAATTGTTATTTACAATGATGTCACATCTTCAAATACTTTGCAGAAAAGTCTGTGTAGATTATTCCTATTGTGTTAATTCACATTCGTACTAAGAAGATAAATTTGACTAATATTTGCCTGAATTACCAAACTACTTGATATAAGTTGATTGATACTTGATGACAATTAAGTCTTCATAACCTGTACCTTACCCGATACTATATCAAGAACTCCCTGTGTACAATTTCTGATCTATTCATGTCTGTAAAATACACTATACTACCACTACTTCGATTATCTTGGATACACGTGGCCCTGTGCAGTCATGTTACGAGTATCAACTCGTAAAGCCTGAATGAATGAAACAGAAGACGACTGATCAGTCTCATTTGTAAAACCTTCGCGACTGTATCGACATTGACACCACTGTAATTCTGACTATCCGTTTATTAGCCAGTGTACCGATTTTGATCATAGCTCAATTTAAACCCTAGTTACGATGAACTGCTCCTATTACATAGCGGTGGTCTTGACCTGCCTTGAAATTAGGGATTCTGTTGTGAACAGGCCTTGGAAAGTTGGCCAGATTTTTTTCCTCGATGTAGTCCCAAATTTTCTGACGAATGTCCCATTTGGTCGCCCCTAAAGACAAAAAGAGATCAATTAAACACGAGTGAAGCAACACGATGCAGTAGCACACTAGCCAAACCGTGCACTGCTCTACATGAGCATGCATCGACAGCTATTTTTAAAGACGAAAAAGAAAGGCCAAGAAAATTTCACTCACCAGGTTTTATTTGTATAACAGGCTCCATTGTTTTATTACTGACACAAACTAATCGCTTGTACAACACTCTGCTACACTACACGACGTTAAATCTTACACGTGAGCTCTGTAACATAATACTGAAGGAACAGCTGCTTGTCAGTGTTTATCATTGCTACGGCGGCTCAGGGAGGACAATCTTTACCATACGCGAAACTTGAGCGTCATCAATGCGAGGGTCTGCCAGGAGCACGTACTATTGCACGTTCCGGAAATCGCGGTTGAAGAGCAGACTTGTTTTGTACCTTTTTTTGTGTGAGTATTTAATAACATAACTTAACAGCACCGTCATCTTCCATCAATATCCAGGCTGATGACCGCAAAGTAGCTGTAGCTTTATGTATATAGGTATATGGCGTCGTTTGTAAAGTTGTGCACACTGGAAATAACAGCTCCAACTCTCCACATTTAGCTCCAAAATGTCATAAAATTTTAAAGTGCATTTTTACAAGTCACTTTTTTAATCACATTTAGAGGAATATTGGTGATCTTCTTCACATTTAATTTTGTAGTGACAAATATATTGAGTTTAAATCACAGTTAAATCTAAAAGCTTAATCTAAATCTAGATTTGACATTTATATTTAGCATTTATATTTATATGTAACATTTACATTTATATTTAGCATTTAGATTTAACAGTAATTTTAACTCAATATATTTTTCCCAACAAAATTAAATGTGAATAAGATCACAAATATTCCTCTAAATGTGATTAAAAAAAAAGGGACCCTTAAAAAGGCACTCTAAATTTGTATGACCTTTGGGAGCTAAATGTGGAGAATTGTAGCTGTTATTTTCAGTGTGCACAACTTTACAAAAGGCATCCCATATTATATGTAGGCTATGCTTTATATAAGACATCAGGGGATGTTAGAAAATACGCTGGTGATAAAATGGCAATATGAAAGGCATGCATTGTTGAAAATAATAGCAATTGAAAAAACACGGATGCATCCTTAAATCTAAAAAATATTTATCGATCTATAAATGAATAAACATAATTAAGATTTGCATTTGAAGATATGATTTAATGACTTACCAGACTGAAAAAATTTAGCTCATAACCAGAGATTACAAAATAAAACATCAATGCGAGTAACTGAAAAAATGTCATTTTTTCGAGAATCTGAATGCTTTTATAAGTAGTGCTAGGAGGAACAACATTGTGTCTTATCAAGTTCACATATATTGCCAACTATGTTTGTACAGAGCTGGAACCAGTAGTAAAAACAATAAGGGATTTTGTGCTTGATGTGGGCAGCCCAGTTTATAATTGGATCCAGAGCCATTGTTTACTATCTTCCATTATTAAGATGTCAAGTTATCTCTTTTACAAGTTATCGATTTTTAGGCATTGTACAGGTATTAGTTGTACATTTGCATATACTTATAATTTGGCCATTCCATTTCCACACCCAACACTTAACCATACTGAATGTAACAGCTCTGATATTGCTCAAGTAATTTTACCGTAACCCTCTGGTTCTTTGCAGAGGACTTCTAGGAGCCAGTTGTTGTGTGTGTGGGCGTATTGAAGTAGTTGCAGATGGTCTGAAATATTCCTGTGACGACAGAAGAGCTGTTTGACAGTCTTCCCCAAGATATTGAGAAACTGAGGAAAGTTTCAGCCATCAGTGAACACTGCTATACAAGGTGCTGTAAGAAAGGAGGGAAAAAAACACATTACCACTTTGAACTTATAAGGATTTTTTTTTTGTAGAAACATGTTAACTCAGACGGTATCTGTGTTTATCTGGAAAAAAAGAAAGTAAGTGGGGGCCAGGTTGTGGAGAGCTTTATAGGTGAGGAGAAGGTTTTTGTAGTGGATGCTGGTATTGTACAGGGAGCCAGTGAAGTTAGATGAGAACAGGAGTGATGTGGTCAGATGATTTGGTGCAGGTCATGATCCAGGCGGCCGAGTTCTGAATGATTTGCAGTCTGTTGATGAGTTCGGTGGGGAGTCCGGTGAGGAGGGCGTTGCAGTAGTCGATACGTGATAAGACAAATGAATGGACCAGGATTTCAGTGCTGGGTTGGGACAATGATGGGTGGAGTCTGGAGATGTTGCGGAGGTGGAAGAATGCAGTCCAGATGATGTTTTGAATATGAGGTGCAAATTAGAGGGTGCTGTCCAGAATGACGCCGAGGCTCTTGACTTGGTGGGAGAAGGATACAGGGAATCCGTTGGTGATGGGTGGGGCTGGGGTGTGTTATGATGTGGTGAGGGTGAATTTGGAGCGATGAGCAGCGCCTTGGTTTTATTGCTGTTAAGTTTCAGGAAGTTCCTGCTCATCCAGCTCTGGATGTCTTCAAGGCAGATGATGAGGGATGTAGGAGGGTTGGCAGCGGTGGGTTTGGAGGAGATGTAGACCTGTGTGTCATTGGCATAGCAGTGAAAATGGACCCCCATGGTGACTGAGGAGTGTGCCCAGGGGGAGGAGGTAAATGAGGAAGAGGAGTGGACCCAAAACTGACCCTTGAGGGACACCCAGTGAAATAACTGAACACCCAGACTTGTCGCTTCCTTAATTGCACAAATTGTTGGCGGTTGGTGAGATATGATGTGAACCAGGAATGTGCAGCACCAGTGATCCCAATGCCAGCCAGGTGGTCAAGGAGCAGTGGGTGGGAGATGGTGTCGAATACTGCGCTGAGGTCGAGGAGGAGTAGAATGCTGGAACACTGGACCAGCTCCACACCCTCGGGAGGGTGCTGGAGAACCAATCTGTCTCCCTCTACAATAGGGGGGAATGGATGACGCACATAGCGATGAAAAATAAAGTAGGGAGTGAGTTGGTTGAGCTAGTATGTGACGTTTAACCACTGGAACAGAGGATATGTTTGCTAATCTTTTCTCTTTGAAAGGCTAGTTATGAGTTTTACAGTTATTTTTAGAAGTTATATTAAACACAGGGTCGGAATGGAGTAGTTGTAACTTTAGAGAGTACTTCTGTCTTACATTAGGGTAACAATAGAAAGATATTGAATAGATAATTAATAGATGATAAGCCCTAAGCTGACATTTTGAGTTAGGGTAAGTGTGTTTGTATTTGTGTCATGTATGTGCGTGTTTTCCAGTTGTAATGATAGATGTGTGTAGCAGGAGGAGCGTGAATTTGGGGGCAATAAACAGTGAGACATGCATGTAGGAGGTCTGGGTGCAGACTGAAGCCAGAGCTGTCAGGATCCCAGACAGAGATACAGACAGATCTCATCCCTCCTCAGAGAATCACCAAAGTCAGCAGGTTTGATCCTTTAGGCACCATGGCTATTTAAACCCAACGCTATGACAATCAATTCCATAATTGTCAAGACATGCCACAAAAAAAGAAAAGATGTTGGTCAGTGTGTAAAAGTTCATGCCACGACTGTGCAAGAGAGTATAAACAAAAGTTGGTGGCCAAGCCTACGGAGCAGTAAACAGGAGTAAACAAGTAGAACCACTGAGTTCTCTGAACAATTTCACACGCAGTATCTGTTTCAAAGTTCTCACAGTTTTCCGCTGATCATGCAGGTGCTGCTTTTAATGACACTAAGGTCAAGCAAGCTATTGAATATCCCTAATCTTAGTCAATACTTTATTGAAGCATTTTTGTATTTGCTGGATAAAAGGCTTTTGGCATTGTGAGTTTCTTGTTGGGGGTCCATTTTGACTTTAAAAAATAGTTTTAAGTCAGTGTCTATAGATCCAAGTACTTAACCTAAATAAAACTGATCTCAGTCATACAAGTTAATGTTGTTAAAATGATGAATTCAAATTAGATACATATTATCAAATAAATCTGTATTGGTAATTCCATATGTGACTTGTTATTTGTGATTGTTAACTGTTGTCCAGACAAGGTTCCCAGCTCTTCATTGATCATTTTTACAAATTTCATCCACAGCTGCCCAGGGTCAGTTAATCAAGCGCCCCATGAGCAAAGGCTATAGTCCTCAAGGCAGGCGGCCTAGGTTCAATTCAAACTTGCAGCTCTTTGCTGCATGTTATTCTCTCTCTCTCTCTCTCTCTCTCTCTCTCTCTCTCTCTCTCTCTCTCTCTCTCTCTCTCTCTCTCTTCCTTTATTCACTCTCAAATCCTCTAACAATAAAGGAATAACCCCCCCCCCCCCCCCCCCCCAAAAAAATAGCACTCATGGTGGATAAGATTTTCAAATTAAATGTGTCTTTTCAATTGTAGTCTATTTAGTTTTGTAGCTCAGAGGGAGGTAACAGGATTCATTTTAGTGCATTTCAAAATCCCACTAAAATCCCTCTCAAGAGTGTTTTTTTGTTGTTGTTATAAACTTTGAGGTTTTAGATGGAGTAAGAGACGCAGGGTGTGAATCTTCCTTGTTGATGTGCTGTTGTGATTGCTGGATGTTTTCCTGCATGTCAGAACAGTCAAGATAACCTGCACGTATCAGGTCTCACCACCAGAGGGTGAGCTGGACCAAGAGGCTCCAGAGATGTTCACCAGTCTGCTTTACTTTGTCTAAAAAACCCACAATTAATATGACCTTCCCCTTTTTGCTTCATTATGAAGAATACATTACTAACAATTAAGTAAGCAATAAATTGTTTCTAGTACAGAGCAATTCACCATTACCTCTATTCAGAAATTAAATCAAAAATGCAATATGTAATATGCATGTGCAGAGAGAAATGATAGACAGTAGATATATAAATAAAACCAGGAAAACTCAAGATAAGCTGTTAGTGCACTGCAGGAAAATATTCAAATAAGGTTTGGTCAGAATTGATCAACAACTGTGAGGACTTTTTTATTGGTTATGAGTCACCAAGATAGACATAATCCAAAAGTTCTTCACTGCAGCTGTAAGTCATTTGTCCTATCCGTATTTTTTAAGGCAGAGACTTTAGAGCTGCAAAGCTTTGTGCATTTATCAACCAAAAGATGATGAATTGACAAATATTTTGGTAATAAATAAATCAATGTGCAATTTTTTTCCAGCATAGTGGTCAATTATTGCTGGTTCAAGTTTGTTAATGTAAGTATGACACTTATTGTCATTTTGTAAAGGACGCACCCTCTGTCAGTTTGACAAAGGAAGCAATTTGAAGGTGTCATTTTGGGCGCAGGGACATCATGTTTTAAAATGTCTTTTCACATTTCTCTAACACATTGATCATTATAGTAGTCTAGATTTATGGTTTAGATAAATGATACCCTGTAGCAACCATAAATTGACACCAAGTTTAAATTTGTTTCATCCAAAAGTTATATTTGATCATCTGCCTTTGTGCAAGCAGGCAGAGGGCTGAACTGTGCGCATTTGGCATGAAGTGACCCATCATCAGGTTTTACAGTTTGCCCCCTAGTTTATCCACACATTGTTTTACCACATTCATGAACATACGTGCTCATTCACACACTGATTTCCCCCCTCCACTGATCCATAAACCTCAGTGTCACCCCACTCTCTCTGTCAGTCTGGGCAGACTGCCAGCTCCCCCTCCCTTTCTTTCTCTCTCTCTCTCTCTCCCTCTTTTTTGCCCTCGATCTCTCTGTGTATTCTGTACATAGCAATCCAAGCCTCACAATGCTGCATTTACTAGACCAAGTGGCACAGAAATTTGCAATGATGTCGCTGTTCCCAGACCTCCCTCTCTGCGCTGGACTCTTTCTGTGAGGCAGTGCAGCTCTCACACGGCTCAGATGGCTCAGTGGGGCGGTCAGTCTGCACGAGAGGAGAAACCAACATCACCTGTCTGGGAAATCTAGATCAGCAGAGAACAAAAAAAGAAGGAGGAGCTGAGTCTTTGGAGAGCTGAGGTCTTGCTGTGTCTTCCCATCTTGCCCTGCTCTCTCTCTCTCTCTCTCTCTCTCTCTCTCTCTCTCTCTCTCTCTCTCTCTCTCTCTCTCTCTCTCTCTCTCTCTCTCTCTCACTCACTCACTCACTCACTCACATGCACACACACAGACACACACTCCCCCTGCCTCTCCCTTCCTCCCTCCCTGTTTGTCTCCTCCGCTTTCCAATGCAAGCGTGGTGAACAGCAGGACACTCTCGGCTGAGCTGCATGGAGGCTCAGGGAGGGGCAGGGAGCCCAGGTAAGAGCCATTTTTCATTATTTCTTTCCTCTATGCTGCAGATTTTTTACACTACACATGCATGGTTGCTGCAGGGTGCCTTTGTGCTTTGAATAGCCTGCATGCTGTAAGTGATTTCTTAAAGCAGCATAATCAGTGTGCTTCTAACTGTAACAACACTTTTGGTGGAACTAAAGAATAGGGGGCAGAGGAGCTGCTTTTGATTAATTTCCCCACCTTTTTTTCTGAATTAGTAGTCAGAAGTCAGTCTCTGAAAAAACTGATGGATTTACTAACAGAAGTAAACCAGTACTCCATGTTGCTTTGTGGAGAGTTAATTTCTACAAGCTTCATGTTTGATCTATTGCCCTGGCTGGGCAGGTCTTTTTATATCCACACACTGTAGGTCAAGCACACAAAAGCCAGGCTGGTGATGAAGTTGCAGCACAATAGTGGCACATATGGTCCTTTGTGTAAAGTCCATCCAGAGAAGCCTGCACTGTGTAGCTCTACTGCACAATGCCTCAGTGCAACTATTGCACTGTTACACATAAAGCTACAAAGGATGATCATTGCAATGTGTTATCTGAAGATTAGGGGCATTGTAAAGGATACTAAAGTATCAATGAGAACAGTTTTTAAGCTTTGAGAAATCAATAGCTGCACATACTAGAAAGTACAAAGTAAGCTAAAGCTGTGTAGGGTCATTTTTCATGTCAGTGTGCATTCAACCTTTCGGTGAAGAAACACTACAGTGCCTTGAATAAGTATTCACCCTTTGGAACTTTCCACATTATGTCATGTTAAGCTAAAATTAAAACGTACTATTTCTGTTGTATTTGATGGGCAAGCCCTCTCTAAGATCTGGTGCCACCATTCTTCAGATTTAAACTTAGGCATCCATCAGATGGCTGAATTATGAACTGCTCTGGTTCGGTGATCAAGATGCAAAATAACTCTATATAGAGCTCCTGAGAGCGGTATTTATCTTGTTATGAAACAGACTGAAATGACTGATGACTCTATAAGACCAACAAAAGTAAACGAGTCTATCAGAGAGAAAATTGACTATTTCTATATTATTTTCCATTAATGTCAGAAACTACTGACTTGTGGTGGGTGTCAGACGTAGTGAGTTACAGAATACTTCCAATACAGCCATTTAAAAAAATGTCCACCTCAAATATTTCCTGAAAAGTCAAACTTTTGACTGTCAACAGAAAGCAGAATGAAAGTTTATGTCTAATAACCCTATACGCATGTAAGGGATAAAACCATAGACTGTATAAAATATGGATGTAGTATCCGTGACGTCACCCATCTATTTCTGAAGCGCTGTTTTGAGGCCAATCGGTGGCGGCGGCAGCCATATTGCTGCTGTCGAGCGATTGTGGCGTAAAGAGGCGGGCTTTGAGCCTCCAGCCAACAGCTACAGTGTTCCCGCCTGTCAATCAAGTCAGCTGTGCCTCTCATTGAAAAACTTGTAACCTAAATATCTTCAAAATGCTGCGTTAGAAAAAAAAATCACCCCCCTACAGTGTGTGCCAATCGAGAAATGAGCTATCCAGACTACACTCGTCTTTTGTACCAGGCTGTAAACATGTTTATTTCTGCTGTAAAGATCGTCTTTTTTGAATTGGTGTGTATGTGGTTTCCGGTACTTCCGGAGCAAGCCTCAAGAGGATCCTTGATGAACTGCAGGTTTTAGCACTTCCGCATTAGACTTGTATTTTTAGACCGGAGGTTGCCGCTTGGATACAACCAACAGATAAATTAAATGTATCACTTTGTCCTCAGGGGGCGCCAAAATCCATGCAAACCACAATTTTCTCAGGGGAGCTCTAATGTTGTAACACTGTCATGTGTAAAAAAAAAAAAAAAAATCAATATATGTGAGTTGCTTTATTCCTGCCATGTCTTTGCTCCACTTTTCTCGTTTATATACATCTAAACACAACAGGCATGATATGACATAATGGAATATTACATGTTCATTACGATGAAATCAAATTAGAGGTAACACAATTGCGATGATGTATCATTAGACATGGTTATGCTGTAACTTTGTGTTAAGGTTGACACAGAGGCTGTTTTAAGCCAACGCCCCGAATAAAGAAATGTACAGTACATAAAATAGTATAGCCCTGTTTATTCAAAGAAGTAATAAAGAATTATACATCAGCATCTTAAAGTGCTGAAAATAAATTCAGTAGATATCTTCCTCTGTGCACAATAATGTTGTACGTATTTTCTATAAAAATTCTCATTGGATTCTATGCAGTAAAATCGAAGAAAAAAAGAGTAGGACTATAAATAGATTGCAATCAGAAAGTACAATGAATGACCTGGCTAAAAGGGTGTTGAGAGAGGGTTTTAATTCTCTCTGCCTGCACATTGAACAGCAATTGATTTATTGAACCGAGACACTGGGTTTGATTCAACTTTTGGCAAACATACAACACATCACTCTCACTCGAACTCTCCATCTCTCTCCCTCTATCTCCATCTGTCTGTCTGCAAAGGGTGGGCTGATTCATTGGCCAACAGCTTGAGTAAGGGTCAGACAGAACCTGAACAGACCATATTTGTGACAGCTCACTGTCTTTTACTGGCAGTGTCTTCTATGATTCTGGTTTCTTCACAGCTGGCTCAGCAGGTGGTTGCTAGATCAGGCCATCGATGCACAAATCCCCTCCGTCACATGAGGATAACGCTGTGACTTCCTTGAAAACTTGTTTTTCCTCAGCATCAAACATCTTAACTGTGAGCCAGACTTATCTTCCAATAAAAATAAAAAATTTGAGTATATATTGGTATTCAAAAATAGAAAGTAGTCAAGGATGATTAGCAGAAAACAGAAGACTTTATTTTGAATATGTGTCATGGAGGGTTTGTTTGTCAATTAGGAGTCTTTTCTTCATGTGACATACACTGGATAAATGCACTGCTTTAGGGGTCTGTTGCTTTTGACATGATGATCTAGATGGGTGCATGATAAAATGCCTTAAAGCAACGATGCAAAGGTCAGAAACAGTGATGAGTCCTACAGTCTGTGTTTGCAGAAGAAGGTGATGGAAATGGAAACCAAAGCTAGACCAAATATTGAACAAACATTTCATTATACCAGCCGAGGTAATGCTATACTCCCTTCAGTGCTCCCACTGGGAAAATCGATCAAGACTCGACGATGAACTGTGGGCCTCTCAGCCTGAACCAGGAATCTGTCATTTTCTGCCTCGTCCTTGGCTGTAAGACAGAAGAAATTCAACTGTCCAAAAACGTACAGCAAAGTAGAAATAGCTCCACAAGCCATCTGCCGTCTTGCACAGCTCTACATGTTTTCATTAAAAAGCCTTACTGCCATCATTTTGCTTATTCTTGTTGCAGATACAAAAAAAGCGTCCCTTTCTCTTGCAATTTCCCTTTAAATGTAAATTGTTTTAATTAAGCTCTGGTTTATTTCATCATTAGCAAAATTTTAGCCAGCTGCAAGTTGGTAATTGAGGTAGTTTATGTTGCAGTTTTAGTCTCCTGACTTTTCGCAGTTAAATATGCAAATCTTTAGAAGTCCTGCTCTTACCTCACTCAGGCGAAATCACACACCCTGCTGTGCTTTCAGCTGTTTCAGGAAGACGAACAGAGTTTGTGCAGACTCCTGCATTTCAGGGGGTGCTATTTTAAGTAGCCTCTATTTTCAGGCTTTGTTAACACCCTGTGTAGAAGTTATTTTCTATTTCTGAATGAATGTTTGAGATGTTTTTCAGCTGGCTTGAGTGAAGAGCCTGTCAGCAAACATTAAAAACAATAATAATGTGATAAAAATAGAATTTAAGCCTGCAGCCAAGAAGATACTTTTTTTTTAATGCATTACACATTTAGTAAACATTGTCAACATGCCCACATACAGCTGATGTAAACAGACATGGATACTGGAATGTGTAGGCTTGTGTAGACTGTATGAGCTAAGAGGGGCTGGATTGTTTATGGTGGGTGCTAATGGTATTTGAGTAAACAATAATAGTGGCACTAAAGTACAATTAGTTTCAAATATTCCAGGTATAGTTCAGATGCAAGTATGAAGAATACACTTCAAAAAGTAGGCCAAAAAGACTACTAAATTTACTTAACATTTCGTTTCTGAGAGAATAATTCACAGTCTAGAGGTGTCACAGCAATATGATAAAGCAGATACATCTTACATTACCATGGAAACAGCAATAAACTCAATTTTGCTTTCAGCTGCCTGTCAGCTGTTCCTAGCTTTAGGCCAAGGCATACACCATGTGACTGAATATTCTCAGCCTCTGGAGCATCTTTACTTTATTATGATAAGATTAATATTCTGTATATCAGCGCTCTTGCTCATTCATGTTTTGCATCACTATGTAACCACCAAGTCTGCAGCTGGAATCCTCACTGATGAATCAAGCAATCTTTGAATCTGTATTTGAATCCACTTTTTTTGTTTGGATAAAACATTAAGCAGTCCATAATCAGCTAATTAGCTTTAACACATAACTCTTTATACCAACTATTTAAAGGCACTGTGAGGAGTTTTTAACCAGCTGAGAAACAGACTGAAACCGACACTGATGCCTCTTTATGACCTTCAAAAGCAAACAAGACCATGAACAACAACACTGATACCTTCTCTGTTGTATTTTTAATGCCTTAAACCACTCAGAGGGGGTAGGTGTCAGACCACATGATTGACATTTGGCTTTAGAAACACCCTTTTTTGTCTGTTTTATGGCAAATAATCACATTGAGTGATAAATCTGTCTGTTAAAAGACATTATGGTGAGTTTTTGTTGAAAACACTCCTTTTTGTGTACAGAACAAGAGATAAGAGGTATCACTTTGTCCACAAGGGGTCTCCAAAATTGATAGAAATCAAAAGTTCCTCACAGCAGCTTTAAGTAGCAGGTTGAGTAATGAATGTTAGTTTTAAGTGCTTAAATGTTTGCCTGCAGTGCAAAAAGACTTGCAGTGACATGAACAAACCAATCAAATTGCATGATAGCGAAGGTGAACTGCCAACCCTAACCCACGATACTGGAAGATACCAGCTGCCGGCTGGTACTCCATTTGCTAATATTTTTGCATCACAAAAACATGGATACATGGCTACATGGGAGTTATATGATTTTGGGGTCTTTTATTCATTTTGCTCATATCTTTGAAGTTTTAATGGCCTTTTCATTGTTTTGGGTTTCAAATAGTCAACAGAATGTTGGGAGGAGCAAATTACTCTGCACCTATCATTTTAAATCACAACAGCCATGATCAGTATATCAACCCTTTTAATTCCATTGTGCTATTTCACTCTCTGTTACTATGTTTCTGTGCCCTTATAGAGCCCAATAAAGACATCCAGAAGTTGATAAAGCCCTCCAGCTCAGGTGACCTATCCAAGGAGCTGTTCCAGCACCCAGCGTTGGGGGAGGAAGAGGGTGGACTGTTAGGGCACACTGCTAGCCTGCTACACATCACCGAGAAGAGACGTGAGTACCAGGAGAAGGGGCGAGGAGAGGGGGATAATATGAATGTGAAACAGACAGCGTTGAATATTCATTGATAAAGAGGTGATATAGAGGTGTTATGGGTCTAATTATATATGGAAATGCCCTAAGCAGCTCAAGTAGAGAGGGATGAAAGTTAAAAGAGGAGGAGAGAGGATCTCCTTCCTCAGTGAAAGTGTTTCTTTACAGTGGAGGTCGATATATACAGTAAAATAGAATGAATGCCACATTATCAGCCTGTGGAGAACGTATACATTAGTTACAGATTTCACATTTCACTCAGTTAGATCTTTCCTGTTCTTGAAACTCACTGAATGATCACACTCGAGGTATTCTGGTCCCACATTCTCAGAGACCAGTGCAGCTTAGCATTGGTTGAAAAGACTCATTGTGCACCCATCCCGTACAGAGGCTTCCCTGTACGTGTCAGACTCAGGGCCAAGGGCTCAGAAGTACAGAGACGGATACTGGGGCTGCATGGGTGACAAGGCCGTCTTTATCTGCTCCACTAACTAAACACTTTTTCAGAGAGACAGCTCATCCAGACGCTAATGTCTGTGTATCTGTGACTGAGTGTGACCTACTAACAAGCTAGGCCACCTGGCAGGTCAGGAGGAACAAAACAAATCACTGCTGCTTCAAATATTCACAAAATGCTCTGCAGATCCATTCTATAGAAAACACATTTAGTATGTATTTTCTCTTTTATTACAGAGTTAACTCTCCTATAATTTCAGGATAAGGAATCAGACTGAAAACTGTAACAGCTCTTCAGTTTTAAAAGATAATTGAATCTCTATCCTTAAAGTGACAGGGCCACATTGCAGCATCATCTTCAATGACAAAGAGAAACAAAATCATTCTTAGTGCTGCAGTTTTGTCTTCAAAAAGGGAGGACCACAGATGCTTCTGAGTCGTCTACGAACATTTATTTTTACACCTAGAGCAATCATCCTAAAAAAGACATCTTCTAATAATACCACGGAAAAGAGCACGATATCATTCGCCTTGTTGCAACTAGATAATGGAAATGTTTCTTGCAGAACTTACAAACCCATAAATCTGCAGTGCAGATAACGAGTCTGTTGTTAGTTGTGTTTGGGTGGATATGAAGGAATTTGAGATAAAAAATTTATAGCACTGCTGTGAAGTCTGAGAGCGAAAAAAGGCTTTTGTCTGCATTGATCTTTAATTGCAGTTACCAGCTATCAAATTGAAGAAGCAAAACATTTTGGAACTACAACAATTTATTTTACAGCTTAAATTAAAGCATGTCCCACATGTCTTTTCTGGTATGCTTTATTCATCAAACATTTTTGGCTAACTCGCCTTCTTTAGGGGGTTTTGAATAAACCATGATGCACTGGAGAGGAGTTTTGCAACATTGCTCATTGGTCTGCACTTCCCTGCATGTGTGTGTTCTCAAAGTTAGAAAACGTAGCTTATCTACCGGACGGTCCTCAATTAGCATTTAATGCAACAGAAAAAAGATGAATCAGGACAAAATTATCATGAAGGATTAAATGCTTGATTGCAAAAACACCTCCTGTATAATATATTTGTAGAAATGATCACAGATCTTTTTCAAGTCCTTGTCACTCCTTTGATACACACTGCTAAAGCTGGACTATTTACCACTGTTCCGGCATGCAATGCTCTCTCCCTCTGTTCTCCCAAATGTGAACCCCTCCCTCTTACCATTCCTCCTGTTCTTTGTTTCTTTAGTTCAACACTACCACCTCACTTCTTGCAGGGAGGGGAGGGAAATGAGGGATAGAAATTTAAAGGAAAACATTTTTATAGCGCATCAAACTGACAGCATGAGAATAATTATTTTCTCTCTGTGATAATATGAGATTAAAAGTGTCATATTGCATTTTCAGTGAATTTCGGGACCTTTATTTCACACATTTAAACTACAAAGGCATGGTTATTAAGTGTGACATGAAAGCTATGCTGAAACAAAAATAAGTCAAGAAGGATTTTAAATGAGTCTGAACACACGTTATCAGCCTTATGTGTCCACAGTAAGAAGAGATAGTGTTCCATTACATCATCCATCTGCTTCAGACACAAACTCCTCTCTTTTTTTTTCTCTTAGTCTCAGCGTGAATTCTTCATTGTCAGTCATCCCCGCTGGTGTCTCAGAGCTCCTCTGATTGGCTTGTGAGACGGAGGCAGTTGTTCCAGTGTGTCTGCCTTGGAGAGAAAACGTACTGATCAATTATTCAAGGGGAAAGGGTGTGGGAGAGAAAAAAAAAGGGGGATGGGGAAGAGGTGGTTAAAAAACATAGGCAGGCAAAATGGATTACCCTTGTAACCAATTGGAAATAATGGCAGCAAATAATGCAGAGCTTTGCTTTACATAATGCCTTCCTTTCTCTTCATTTCTTCTGTCTCACCCCCATACTCCCATCAATCTGCCTCTCCCGTTTCCTCTTACTACTTTCCCACAATTTCCATCATCTCCCTGTTTCTCTGCCTCCTGTTTCTCCACTTGTCCTGAAATGGGTGAAAACCTCTGATAGCTGTAAGCAGATAGCTTCTAGCCTGAGGGAAAAGCAAAAAAAACATTACAAACAGTCAAGAGGCAAGCTACAGTGATGAAAATGGGAAGTGAATAAAATGTTTTTATTCTTGTCACCCAATAATTATATAGTGCATTGTCATTATTGTTTCTCCACTTAGTGTAGCCAACCATAATCAGACAGCAGACAGAGAAAGGGTTGAAACTTTGGGTTTGAAGTAGCTCTGTTGACTGCTGAGCCTTTTTTGAGTTGCGGCCGTTTTAATTTGTTAATTATACGTGCTGCAGTGGTTTGTGGTGCAACAATGGAATCTGGTTAGCTTAACAGCTAAATAAAGCACAATGTGTCTAGAGCCTCCATCCACCCATCCATCCATCCATCCATTACATACACAGTTTTCCATCCATTACATACACCGTCCAGGGTCATGGATGACCGGAGCCTATCTCAGCTGGTAGTGGGCGAGAGGCAGGGCCCTGTGCAGATCATCAGTAAACCACAATTTAGAGGGACCAATTAACTTTAGAAGCATGTTTTTAGACTGTGGGAGGAACACCTGAAGGGAACTCACACATGCTCGGGGAGAACATGCAAACCTCACACAGAAACATTTCAGCCATGATTTGAACACAGGAACCTTCTCCTTTTAAGGCAACATTGAAAACCACTGCACCTACCATACAGCTGGCTTCAGAGCCTTCAGAAGAATAATGTGTTTGTTTACCATATAGGAGGAGTCAAGCCTCAGACAGCTCCTCCCACAGAACAAGATGGAAGTTGGTTATTTGTAATACATCAAGATAGACTGAGCTAAGCCCTTTAACTCCCTAAATTGCTGAGTCACCTGTAATGTGATATAATAGGAAAAAAATGTTTACCATGCAAGTTCTATGTTTCTTGCTTTCAGCTTTGTCTATAGTTGGAGCTATAGTAAAAAAAAAAAAAAAAGAAAACCCAATCTTTTAAAATATCAATTTTAGAAATGAAGCAGAAAATCAAATTGAGGAAGCCCTGAAAGGGAGCCCTGAAACAGAGCCCTGGGACAGGTTATCACTGTACGGAAAAAAAAACATTTATTTTAAAGCTCCTTTGTGGGTTTTCTTTTTATCTGTTTATGAAACAGTGATGCCAATTTATGACCTCAAAAGGCAAACCAGATCATCTGCAACAAGATTGACTATTTCTATGTCATAGGTATTAAATTATCTAACCACGTCAAGGGGGTAGGTGTCAGACAAAAAGATTTAAAGCACAGTGGAGAAACAGCCTCTTTTCACTTTTTCCACGGCAAGTAGGCTTTTCATAATGAGTGATACATCTGACTGTTTAGAGAGAACACTGTTTTTTCAGGAAACACAATTACACATATTCTGGACAAAATCAGAGAGAGATACCACTTTGTCCACATAGGTCACCAACATTGGCACAAACAGAAAGTTCCTCACAGGAGCTTTAAGGGCAGATAGTGTGATGCAGAGGTACAATCTGAGCTATCATTTGTCAGCTTAGGGAAGTTATCATTAACTTTTACAATTTTCCATTTGAAGGATTAAAATTGCACAATATACCTCTCATCCTCTCTTTCACTTTTCCTTCTGGCTCATTTGTTAGCTTCAAAACATATTTTGCTGTTATCTCTCCTCCTTTGTCTCTTTTTTAGACTATATCATTTCTGATGCATAGTGTACATGCAGGACACAGAGCCAATAGATTTTAAATATTCATACATGTTGTATCGGCCTGGGTTATTGTTGCTATGTAATACAGTCTTGGTTTTGATGTTAAAACAGGGCAGGACTGTTCATTTAGATAGTAGAAAAAAGGGTTTGATCTGAAATATACGACAGTTGAAGCTGGTCTAGATGTTAAATCATCTTGATCGCTCATTTAGACTTCAAACTTCCAACTCTCTAAATTGCCTTGCTTTTCCATATTTGTATTCTCACATAGTCACTGCTGCCTTATTTTTCATTCCACACGTCTGCTGGTATTTCTGGTGCTGAGTGTTTCAACGAAACATGGCAAAATGATCAGCTGCTGCTTGAGAATGATGATCAGTCATAAAATCAATGCATGTCCACCAGGAGGAGGACACAGGGAATGAAATGTAGCAGCAGACAAAGAGCAGCAGGAGAGTAGCTCTGTTTTTAAAGCAGCCTGAAACATTTTCTCAAACAGCCTGGAAAGCAGCAGGCAAACAAACCGGGTTAATAACAGCTTTCAAACTGTCACACAACCCGTTGTTTTCTTCATGAAATCACGCCCACGGACAGCCAGTGAAGTGTTTGATTCAGACTTGATGTTGCATGGCAGACAGATATGCACTGCTTCATGAGGAAGCACAACACACTGCTTCAGTGCAGACTCCACACATCTTTTTCATGATAATGGTCAATAATAGGAGCTTTGTTCTCCCCTATTACACAGAAGTGCTTTCTAATTCAGGTGATGCTGAGACAAGCAGCTGTGCTTGTACCCTTGCTAGGCTTATGCATGTATACCTAGAGGTTGAATACATACATAACATTATAAATTCAGCTTTGAGGCAGCCTTACTGGAATGCTGAGCCCGGCACGTTGATGTACTCCACATGTAGATATGACCCTGCTGTCTGCAGCAGTAGCTTGTGCAGAAGTGAACAGGTGCAACACTCCCAGGAGAAAGATGGAGCTCACAATGCGTTTGAGAACTAGCTATTTTCATCTCCACTGACTTCAGCTCTTATTTCAATTCTTTGGTCACTGCCTGTGTCAAAACACAGGTGTCACACTGAGACAGAGACACTCCCAGACTGTAGTAAAATTGATAAATGTACTAAATCTGAAATACTTCTGAAGTATAACACTTCACACACAAAACCTGTTCAAATTAACAGTAAATATGATCTTTGTTGAAATCGATTTTACAACAGGACCACAAGTGCCAGCCATTGATCTGTTTATAGGAACAGTATATTCGAGTACAGCTGGGGAGGAGGTCTTTGCTCTGAATGTATGCAGTTCTACTTCTCCACTATTTTATGAAGAGACACTTTTCCTCTACACTGTCAGCAAGAACCAGGGGATCATCTTTGTAATCTCACAACTTCTCCTATTCTCCTTCTCTCTGCTTCATAGAACCACTGAGTAGTGTGTCTTCTCTGGAGGTGCACTTTGATCTCCTGGACCTGACAGAGCTGACTGACATGTCGGACCAGGAGCTAGCTGAAGTTTTTGACGACTCTGATGAGGCGAACCACAACGAATCCCCAGCAGGTAAAAGTTAATGGACATGTCTCTGATACAATTCAGGGGGAAAGTGAAGTCAAGCTGTAAGCTAAAGTGATGTAAGCAGTGCACACATAAAAACTGTGAGTAATGCATCTATAACTGTGCAGACATATCTGAACATCTGCCTATCCAAAGGTCATGCATAGTTCAGTTCATGCTAGTGTTAAACAAATCATCTTAGACTTTCTCTTTAGCTTTATCTTTTCAATAAAGCCCTTGCTGGGTTAATTTGCCAAATTAGATTCTACCCTGCAGTCCTTTTATTCATATCTTGAGTGTGTGTGTTTGTGTGTGTGTGTGTGTGTGTGTGTGTGTGTGTGTGTGTGTGTGTGAGAGAGAGAGAGAGAGAGAGAGAGAGAGAGAGTGTGTGTGTGTGTGAGAGAGAGAGAGAGAGAGAGAGAGAGAGAGAGAGAGAGAGAGAGAGAGAGAGGCAAGGAGAGGGAAAGAGAGAGAAGGGAATGATCTTTTTCTATCATTATGGCCCAGCAGGGTCCTTAAAAGGGCTGCTGAGCTGTAATGGTTCCTTCAGGGACTCATAAAAAACATATTTCACAGTGTCATGGACAAACTGAACCCAGAGTATAAAAAGGTTGAACTTGCTTTTTCTACACTGGCTCCCTTTGTCTGATGTCTGTGAGAAACTATTTAATGTAGATCCTATCCAATGTTCACATTAAGAGTCATTTCTTAGATCTATTTCATGTCGTAGACAGAAGGAAAGGAACATGTAAATGATATGTAGATCATAGACCTGATGCACATTTATGTATGTGCATATAAAAGAGGGGAACGAGTTAACCCCGTGTGCGTGTCACAGCAGCAGGTACAAGATAAAGGTTAGCATGTCTTTCTGCCAGTTTCCAAAAGGAAGCACAAAATCTTTGCCATGTTTTATTCATGACCTGGGAGCCTCATCGTGCATGCGGACAGTGAACTCTCTCCTCCTCCTCCGACACTGCCTCTCAGCATGCACACAGGATTTTGAGATTTAAAGGTCCACCGAAAATGTCTGGTATATTCTGTGCATGAACTGTGCCAGTCAGAAAGTTATTATCATCATTTCTTGATAAAAATGTCAGACTTTCATTTGTGATACTGGCAACAATGAAGGGTCTAACCATTAGCTGCTTTTCAGCATTGGGATAGTAATCGGTTTTAAGCATGTTGTTCATCACTCTGGTGATGAGGCAGACATGGTCATGATGGTGATTAAACAAACCCTGAAAATTAGCTGAAGGGTGTGTACATGTGTATGAAGAGATCTTAACTAATTATTGATTCACTCCACTGTTTTAATCTAGTTAAACACAGAGCTGGACAAATCTTGTATGGTTAGATGTAACTCTTAGTCATCTTTGACTTCATAAATCTGGATTTTGTGCCTGCATGCTGCTATCACTTTCTTTTTTCTCATAGTTTTCTTGACATATCTGCTCCTCCTTCTTCCATTACATATTTCCCTTGATTCCTTTTCTCTTATGTTTGTTACTAATGTTCCATTTTATTGTGCGGCTTGTTAAGAGTGAGTTGTGGTCCCTGTGGGCCATCTGGGCAGCATGCTGCTATCCACAGCTCCACAGCCAGTTATTTAAATCAAAGATGTTACAGCTGCAACAACAGATTTTTTCATCCTGACATATTATCATCGTAAGTTAGTGTGTCAAGCATGTTAGTTACTAGCTGCCTTCTCTACACATCCAGCATCAATACAGAGTAATACAGTCGGTAATTTGAGTTCTAAATGATCTGGATGATCTGACCTGAACATAAGACTTGTTTTTTCTTTAAATACATCAGAAAGAATTGGAATCCTCTTGCAGTCAGGGTTTAGTAATTAGATGCTGCCGTTCGTTCACAGCTGTAGATATTACAGTATTTCTCAATTGCTAAAACGCATCTCTTGACACCCATCACGCTTTTCTCAACACTATAAGCACAAAACCCAATTTTCAAACTACATTCACCAAACCTGTGACTCTTCCTGCAAAACCAAACAATGTTGTCAGATCATACCCCAAGTCAATCAAAATTAAAAACAATACTGAGCAGTCATTACACACTACATTAAAAAACTGAAAACAGAATGCTCAGGGCATGAAGCTGTAGAAATAATGTTTATTGTTAACAGTAGGCTAAATTAATTTTGTAAAAAAAAAATCCTCTTTCAATTTAGCAGTTGTATACAGTAAAAATAAAGTAAAAACACATATATATGAAAATGAGAAGAACATGGTATGTCACAGTAGCTCCGATTTCATCAAAAGTTACTGTTCTTTGTCTTTCTCGATTAAGCTCCCCACCTCTTAGTCCTGGGCTAACTCTTACACACACTCTTCCTCTGCCTGTTATCAGAGCCATCATATCTGATAGACTGCAGGTAATTTTGATTTTCATGGTATTTAGTTACAGATTCCATAGGTACCTAATTTACACGTGATCAGATTTTATTCAATTTAAATAAAACAATTGTATTTCAACAGGTATTGAAAATATGATTCAATTTGAGTATTTTTTTTAAAGGGTAAATTTGTTTTATTCAATTTGGTTTTTTTATCGTAATTTTCAATTAAATTTGTTTTTCTTGATTTTCTTTGAAAAAAGGTCTTCAAAAAATATTTTCCTAAAATGTAGTCTCAAAAAGATATGTCGTTTTATAATCAGGGTCCTCTCATTTTCTGGTAAATTCCAATAGTCACTCTATTATGGGAAATTCCAGTCTCATGACCTCAAGTCTTCAGCACATGCTCACATGTGCGCCTGAGCAGGGTGCTTTCTGTGGCTGTTTGTTTATTGATGCTGGGAAGGTAAAATGCATGATTTAATTATTTTTTATTATGGTGAAACAAATCAGTTAAGTTGAGAGTCAAACAGCAAAACAATTAAATTGTTTTTAACAGTTTTCAGCAAGTTCAAGACTTCTCACCATGTTATTTCCAAATGTAATATAGCACATTATTGTGATTAATATCACTTGAATCTTTAAATCTGACGGGACAAAATTTAAAGTATGACTGAACAGCACTGGGGTCTGTTCAACCTGCTAAAATGAGCTTTTTTTACTGATTATTGAACAGTCTTACTTTAATACTGTTCTCTCTAAATCACCTGCAAAGCAAACATAAGTGTCAATGCTGACACAGAGTCAGATTCAGAGGAAGTTATTTATTTATTTACAGCATACCGACTTTAAGTGCCTTTCCTCATATCTTCTCTGAAGTTTCACTGTGGATAAAATGTTTGACAGCTAGAAGACTTTTAAGTGAAGCTATATGAAAAGGATTAACAAGCCCTGTTGGGCTGCAATAATCAGCACTGAATGAAAGTTCCTCACTGCTGTAGAAACGTAGTGTCTTCTTAGTGCAGGGAACAGGTTTAGAGAATAATCAAGTACCTGGATAGAAATCAGGCATGTTACACACAATAATTGGATCATTGGCTGAATATAAATGAAGCAAGACAATTAATTAAATGGTAATTTGATTTGAGCCGTTTAGATTTGATGCATTACTGAATATCATATTCTGCTCTGATTTGTCGGCGTGATTGATCTTCTAATTAACTCTACACACTAACAGGCACTATCTCAGTGAATTCATGGCAAAGAATCAAATATCCATAGTCTAAACAGTTTCAGCAGGTCCAATTTTCAGCTGTCTTCTCTGATATCACAACATCAAGGTTCCTCTTTGTTAGCCACAGGACACAGCTGCCTGTGGACAGGTGCAGGAGAAACAACAGCCAAGACACTTCCAGTCCAAAGTCTAACATCCGCCATTCTGCTTTCAGCTAATCAAGATGAAGTCCTGCTGCCAGGACAGGCACAGCTGTACACGGCTGTTAAGATGTAAAATGATTTCATTTCCACTGCCTGAAACTAAATCCCAACAATGATTTAATGTTAGCACACACAGGAAGACATACCCAGACTCCTGATGTAACTACCTCGAGGTGAGAGCCGTGTGTCAGTCACTCTGGTATTTTACTGCATAAATGAATGCATGAATAAAAATAGATCATCCATCTGGGAACATTGCAAAGTTTTCTTCCTTGTCAGAAGTCTTTAACCTTTCAACAAAAGATGTATCATCTTGTGCGGCTCCTTTTTTCAAAGTGCTTTAAAATTCTCGCTTCTCTACCTGGGAGCTGTTTTTGTCTTTCAGTCAGAGCAGACGCAATCCTCTTTCTCTATCATACTCTGTCTCTCAGCTCGCCACTATGCTTTGCTGCAAGTATCAGTCTCTATTCATGTCTGCTACAGATTGGGATCATATGGAGGACTGATAACAATCCCAGATGGATGCAGAGAGTGAGATTGATGCTCATGATTTTGAGAGTCTGCCAAAAGATACAGCTGAACAGCTACAAAGTGTTGCTCATAGATTATATAAGGCCTACAGAAAATGATATGATCATGGAAGGAATGAATCACACTTATTTTTACATCATGTTCCTGGTAACTTGAATTTATGTGAAGTTTTATTTGAAAAAAATAGTCTCATGCATATCTTAGCTGGCAGGGATCTATAATGCTATTAACCCTCCTGTTATGTTTGCTTCTCTGCAACAGCAATAATGTTCCTGGGTCAATTTGACCTGGGGCGTATTCAATTATCCAAAAGTGTCAGAACCTAAAAAATCCGAAGAAACATTTTTTCTAATTTAATTTTTAACTCCATTTCTAACCATTTAAATCAAGATTTAGTCCATTGGTGTTCTTTAATTCTCACAGATCATGGTTCAATGAGGAAAACTCACTCGTTTTTCATTTAAATTAATGTTAAAACTTTTTTAATGTACATTGGAAAGCCCTAAATATAAATACAATAGTTTTATATGAAATAGATTGTTTTATTTTATCTTAAATTTTGATACATTTTTTTATTTATGAAGTGATGTTGATAAATTAACACGACACCTCTTCTGTCACATGCCGCCCAGATTTTTATGCTGCATTTAGCTGGTTTGGAAGGCATATATTGCCTAAAAAAGACTTTAAAAAGGGTCAGTTTGACCCGCAACATAATTACAGGAGGGTTAACATGGCATGTCTGTGAGGTCAATGAAAAAATACAGAAATAAAGCCATGTTACACAAGCATCTGTAGAGCATGTTAAAACAAATGATGTTTGCTGATGTCTTTACAGTACAACTTACAGTCGTTGGTGTCAACACACAGTTTGTTTCTGACAATGCAGATTTTAGTGACGGCTACCTAAAAATACAAGGAACACTAGAACTGCAAGTCACAGTAGCAAGGAAAAATGTCCTTTTAACAGGCAGAAACATTGAGAAGAACCAGACTTGTGTTAGACAGCCATCTGCCTCAGTTGTGTAGGGTTGGAAAGGGGGAGAGATGGAGTTGCAGAAAGAGACAAAGAAAAACAACAACAGCACATTTAGACTCACGGATACAGTGGCAATAATGATGGTGAAAGTATGTGTACTGTTTGCAGGAAACTGATTTTAATATTCAAGGCGGTTTAAGTCAGCAGGTCTCATATTAGCACTGTTATTTGGAGGCGACACATACACGTCTAACCTTTTTACAGTTTTTCTCAGTCGCTTTGGTACATTTCTCGAATCCTCCTCAACATTTGCAAAACAGTAAGTGCATTTCTCAAAACAATTTGTACAAATAGCAAAATACCATGGATTACCTGCAGAAGCCAGTATCTTGCTCAAACTTCTTAGTTCATCTCTCAAAAGTAAATATCTGTGTCAATGAACATGTCAGTGCCATCAGAGTCCTTGTGTCATTGTGTACGGATAAGACAGACAGCTTAGTCATGTTGTCAATATAACAGTGTACTCTGGAGGGATGTTCTGATGTAAACTATGGCTAAAGTTCTGATGACAGTTATTATAAATTGTACGTTACACCTTAGTGTATTGTGGCTCTTATCTCATCAGGAATGCACACCTGTCCTCTGCCTCTTCCTCTGTTTTGCCTCCCAACTCCTCCACCACGCAGCCTCACTCCTCTTCCTCTTCTTCTTCTCTCTGGCTGTTGACCCAGTCCAGTTCCTTGTCCTTCCATTGTCAGACATTGTAACATTGTGTTGTGCTCCGGCTATACTGTATATATACTTGCCAGTTGATGGTTCATGAGATGCACCTTTGAGCTATGTCAGAAAACTGGTTGATCATTGGTTGATCTAATGCTTCACACATTTCCCTTCATTAAAGAAAGTCAAGATTCACCTGGGAGCAATTTACCAATTCAGGACAGATTTAGAAAAAAAGTCTAATGGAAATGTACAGAAATATGTCTGATATATTCTGACAACATGTTCAACCATTTTGTATGTGAAGACTTATTTGATGAACTAATGCCTAAATGTTGTGGAGGGTGAGACTATTCAACAGAGACCCATTATAATACATTTTGATCAACATGACATAAGCAATTGATAATGTAGGAAACAGCAGATAATTGTACATAATCATTTGCATGGATGTATCAAAGCATTTGCAACTTGTTCAAAGAAATGAGAAACTGCTTTTTTGATGTGCACAAGTGACGCAATGATGTGAAGATTGAACAAGTAGTTTTGAGAATTTCAATTCTGATCTGAGAAATGTACCAAGGCGACTGAGAAAAACTGTAATAAAAGGGCCAAGCTGACCAGCATCTCTTGGTGGTACCCGTTGACAAGTACCTTATACAAACCCACTCAATAAACAAAAACAAACAAACTGTCCCTTTAAATTGATCACTAAAGTATTGTGTGGGCAGAGGATTTATCCAAACAACAACTTCTTGCAAAATACTCAGCTGTTTTTCATTATCAAGGTCCCTAAAAACCCTATTCATTATTCAGCTCACTAGTTTTATGCAAGACCTCTTTAGATAAGTCTGTACAGCCCTGCTAATAGCATACTTATTATGCAAACTGACAGAAGTAGTGTAATGAAAGCTAGTGTATTTGTCCTTAAGTCATCAGTAAGTTCAGGGTGAGGGACAAAGAGATGAGTGTAATTTAATTAACTGGTGTCAGAGTTTGAATTGCAAATGTGGTAATATTGAGCTGTGATGTGCTTTGTGACCGATAGACTCTGTAGGAAACTGCTGAGTGTGTGTTGAGCATGTAGGAGATGAGAGAGATTAAAGGAGGAGGAGAGGAGAGGAGAGGAGAGGAGAGGAGAGGAGAGGAGAGGAGAGGAGAGGAGAGGAGAGGAGAGGAGAGGATGGGTTAGGTTAGTGGGTTCATGCTAAATGTAGGTTCTTGAATAATTCACTCTCCCTGCTGGATACAAGGCCACCCCTTCAAAGCCATTTAGACAGTTATCATAACCTGAGAGCAACACCAGCACATTATTTATACATATGTTTATCATGTTTGTATGTTTTATCCTGCTGTCTTTCAACCCCATTTTCCCCTCATCCACTCCCACATTCATCCCCTTCACTTTAAGAAAAGCTGATACAGATTAAAGTTCTATGATGTTTTAAAATTGAAAAATCAGGATCAGCTGTACATCATAGTCAGAACCATGAGAGTGGAGAACATGCAGTAATTAGTGTTTCAACATGTGTGTCTCTCGTTCTAGGCTCCAGAGCCACAGAACAAAAGGCTGACTCTGTCCAGCAGGTCTGCTCTTTGTGTCTCACTCAAACAAGCTTGATCAACCATTAAATTTACCCACATCCCCGAAAACCCACCACAGGGTTTATTTATTTTGATGTTCAAGTAATTTGAGCTGAGTTTGAGTATTTGGTATTTGTTCAGAGCTTTGACTAAGAGTTTTGAGGAGAAAAAATGGAGGACACTAATTCTTTATGGGGCTAAAATTTGACTGCATTATTTAAGTAAGGAGTTTCCATCCTGATAGTTTATGTTTGGTGTCTGCAGCAGAGGACAGAAGATCTCACATCTGTACAACAGATGAATTATAACGGGCCACACCTGAATCAATGATGTCACCACAGGTGTTTACATTCTGCTGTCAAGGATACAACACCTGTAGTGATGTCACTGCTTCAGATGGAGCTAGAAAGTTTCCAGACCACATTTTATAGACCAATTCCAGCTCATTTGCTGCTTTTGGAGGTTGCTTCAGGCATTCAAGACATTACAGATTATAGCAGTTGAAAAACTCTTGCCCTACTTCTCAGACATTGATTAGGCTTAGCTAGGATTAGCATGCACAAAAAACAAGTAGTGTTCTCTGAAAAGGTTTAAAAAGAAGGGGGTTGCTAGGCACAGATACAAGGGTATGCACAAAAAAGCAAAATCTGGCGTTCTGCAACATTTTCTTTCCTTGTGCCTGCACAGGTTCTCTGTAGAAGAGTCTGCTGTTTCTGGTGAAGTGAAGATCTACTGGCTGCCAGAGAGAATACAGTGCTGTGCCCCATAGATCATGTGACAGAACTAAGAGAAAATCTATGCACATTGTGTGGAGCTGTGTAAACATTCCTGTGTGTATTTCTCTGGGGTTTTAATTAGATGTAATGACAAACAGGTCAGTACAGATCTAAGCGATGCAGACGGGAAAAAAATACAACTTGCGTCGCCCACTCATACACATTATACAGTATGTGCATGTCACAGACACATATTTCACCACATAAACACTACAAGCAGCCATCAGCAGGTGTCCATGGCTCTTGTAGCAGCAGACTCATGCTCATTAAAATCCAGCTGAGACACCATCAATCTTCTGAGATCAATAAGTGTTTTCCAACAGCCCACCTTTTTTCTCATTTTCTTTTCAATTTTTTTTTCTCTCACTTTCTAATATGAATGAATTTAAAGCTGCAGCTTTAGGTAGACATGCAAGGTTGATGTTGAGTGTGACCTTCAGAGCGAGGTTTCTACTCTCTTCCTTCTGTTGCTTTGTTGACCGGCTTGTAGGTTCAATATCACCACCAAGTGGTACAAAGAAGAACTGCAAGACGGGAAATCTGCATTTCCTGTGTCTTAGAAGGTCTTTGTAGCATCTTAACAGCTGACCTCTGGAGGTCATTGTAAAAATGCTTTAAAAAATAAAAGAGCTTGATAAAATATGGTAAACATGAAGACAGTTTTTTTTTTAGGTAAAGTGAGCAGAGTGAGTTTCTTATAACTGTTTCCTGAATCTGTATCCTCCCTCCCTTGGACTCCCATTGTTAACACATTGGTGTGTGTGTGTGTGTGTGTGTGTATGTGTGTGTGTGTGTGTGTGTGTGTGTGTGTGTGTGTGTGTGTGTGTGTGTGTGTGTGTGTGTTTGGCTGTGCCAGGTTCACACCAGCCTATGCTCCCCAGAGGTGGGTACATGCGCTCTCCTTCGTGGACACGCTGCAGCAAAGTTGAGACCCCCAGAGAGAGAAAGCACCACAGCGACTCGGACACCGCGGAGCCCTTAATGAAGCTGGAGAGGTCGAAGCAGCCATGAAATCTGCAGTGAAGCAGCAGATCAGCAGAGAGAGAAAGAGATAACCCAGAGAAGAGAGGCACAGCCAGTGTGGGAACACAAAGTGGACCAAGAGGCCTCCAATCTCCCACTGTGCACTCACATAACGTTCCATGGTGCTCAAGTTCAGGGTGAACTCTGGACAAAGAACTCTGTGCTCTAACTTCAGATTTTGAGATGTACAGTACACACTCTCTCCTCTCTCCTTCTTTTAAACACACATACACACACAATCATTGTGTTTTACATGCAAGGGGCTCTTAATGCACTCTGAGCTGCCCAATGATTTGAAGCTTTGTTTCTGAGTGACAGACAGGGTATGAGGTCAGCCTCCATCCTTACAGCCTCTCAGGGTGGGAAACAACCAGGACAGCAAGATTGCTTCCTACAGTGTGTGTGTGTGTGTTGAAGTGCAGACACTGGGATTCACATTGAATTCCCAGGATAAGAAACACAAATCAAAAGAGCTTTTCAAAGTAAAATATCATGCTGAGGCTGCTGCTAAATGTGTTGGCTTAAAAATTTACAGGGTTTTTTTCTTTCTTTGACTGCAGTTAAGGTAACTTGATCAGATGAAGTGGATACCAGTGAGGCTCTTTATATCTTCCACACCTTCTCCATCTTGATGAAGAACGTGTGTTGTTGCCTAAATGATTACTTTGCACTTCTTTCACTTAACTTTATTTACGATGCCCTCAAGAATTATTGGCATTCGGTGCAGACATCACACAAGATAAACAGACCAAGTAGAGAGCTATCTGCAACACACCTTCCCATACTTCTACTCTGTTTTTCGTTATGTTTCCAAAGCTGTTTTTCAATCTTTCAAAATGGTTTTTAGAAACATGGCTGCAACTATTGCTCCACTTAATCAGTTTCCTGCTAAGCTTGTAGTTACATTCCACTGACAGAGATGCATTAACCTGATGGTAAATACTTGAAGTTAGATGTGAAAGGAGAGTTGCACCAGTTGTGAGCTTTGCATAAATGCCAAAAATACAACAAAGTGCCAACAATTTTCTAATTCTGTTTTGAAGATGCATTTAACATTTGATGCAATATTTCACATCTTTTTAGGCAAAGGTTATAGCTGATTACTTGATTTATTTATCTCACCCTCAGCTTGTCTTCACCAGGAGTGCCAATAATTCTGAATGCTGTGACACGATGGATCAAAATGACACTGGGATGATAGAAGAATAAATACAAGTCCTGAAAAAATGTGTTTATTGTCTCATTTATTAACTGTTCCTCATAACTCACACGCTTTTCTACATTGCAGGGAAAGAGCAAATGTGTCTGATGTCATGAAAGTAATTTGCACCACTTTATACTTAGTTCTATTCAGCATTAGGATTGTAACAAGCAACTAATTTGAGTTTGGTAGTTAAATAGAAACTCAGAATCTGACAAACTGATATGTTTAAAGGATAAAGAAAACCCTCAGAATTGGGCACAATTTTTTAAACGTTGGTAAAAACGGAATAACAGAGTCTGAGCAAACAATGTTAAATTGGTTTGCAGAGTGTGGCTCACATCAGCAGAGCTAGCACCACAAGCCTTTGGTTCTCCATGCAGGTTACTGCTTTCAACCAGTGCATTTTGTGCAGCTACTCACTAAATACCAAAATGTTAATGTTACTAGTTTGTCCATGGTGATTCAAGATGGCTGCCATGGACGGGGCCCGCTCATATGTAGGTTTTAGAGGTGTGAAAAAATATCGCTACAGCAATATATCGCGATACTTTGACCTCCAATATGATAGATATTTAAACTCTTAATATCAATTTTTTCGTAATAGTAAAAATTCACATTTTAGTCGAGTTGGAACTACAATACAACTTCAGTATTTCAAAAACAATAAAGTGGAAAAGTTGTTTCCAATCAAATAGTTTTGACACAATTTTTCCTTTCAGTTTTGAGTAATATTGTATGATTTACATACACCATCCCTATTTTTTATTAGTTAACTGTGTAGAATATCACAATATATCACAATATCGTGATATATCGTGATACTTAATATTGTAACCTAAGTATCGTGATGTGTATCGTATCGAGAGGTTCTTGGCAATACTCACCCCGAGTAGATATAAAGGGCTCATTCTAAATTTGCAAAAACAAAACCAGTTTTTAAATTCAGGTGATAATACACTCACTTATATGAATATTCCTTTTCTACAAAGTCTTTCTGCTAAATGCAGATCATTACTACACACTGCGTCTTCAAGGGGACTTCTGCTTTTTTCCCAACCTGCCAGCTTTAATAACAGCCTCTTAGTATAGGTTTTGAAACACATGTTGGTTGTTTGGTTATAATAGAATATAGACTTGTGTTCAAACTGTATATTGTGCTGAAAGAGAAACTGTGCCAAGAGGTCACAATTTAAAACCTTGAAATGAAAAGTAAGATCAGTGTGGTATAAAAACATTTTATTATTGGTGTGAGTCACAACAGCCTCACATTTAGGTAGCTTCGTCAATCTTGAAATCACAATGTAAAATAAACAATCATTACATCATGTAAAAAGAAATATTCATCAAACAAAAACAATAAAAAGGGGATTGCCAAGCAGGCATTAAACACACATTTCCTTTATATACAACCTGCCTGCTCATTTTCATTTATGTTATTCTTTAATCTGAAAGACAAAAATGTTCCAGTGTCTGCTGGTCAGGGCCCTTTAAACCAGAAAATCCTGATAACAGTCTTATTCATACTGCAAGGCATTAATAGTTCAAGTATATTTCATATTAAATCTGTTAACTCATCTCAGGAGCAAATGCTTTAAACACCCAACAGACTAATTGTGTAATGCTAACAGCGTTTCTAGGTGTAGTTCTCGTAACCATGAGATGGGATTGCTGCTTTCTTGGTTCACAATCAGGAGACATTTCACTATAAGCAAGCTACAATAGGCTGAAGGGATACTTTTCTAAACATCAAAATTTATAGTCATTTCACTAAATATGAGAGGATTTAAGAAAACCTAATCCGTTGGAAGAAAAGCTGTTTAATCCTCACTTTTCTTTAAGCCCTTACTCAGCCCTTATTTATCCAGATATACTGCAGTGAAGCATACAAAGTGTCAGCATAGAAGTCATTTCATAATGGACAGAAAAACTGTTTTAAAGAGGGAGCTCAGAGTAGAGAGAGGGCGAGGTAGTTTGAGTGAGTGAAGAGTTAAAAATCTGTTTTAGAGTAAAAGCTTGAGTCCTGAATAAAGAGTAACAGAAAACTACAGTACATAAGATCCTTTTATATTAGCAACATTTCTCACATATGCACCTTCAAGCAAACCCTTAGTTCTAACAGCTGCCTTTACTGGTTTGTATGCATGAGAACCAGTTTGAGGACATAATAAAATAAAGGTGTATTAATATAAGTTGAGATACATTGTACAAGTAATGTGAAAGAGTCCATACAGCTGGAGACAGCTCTAAAATAATCACAGGCACAGCCAAAGCAAAAAACCTGGTTCCTCACTCAAGTGCATTTATAGTATTCAGCTACTCACAGGACCATAGGGTGGTCAGGACCTGTAGCATTCTTAGAAGGTAAAAACGTTTTTAAATTTCCAAAAAGTGATGACTTTTATGTTGGAATTTAGGAAAGTTGTATAAGGATATTAAGCCTTAGAGTAAGTCTATTTTTTCTGTCAAGAGCCTATGAGATTTTGACTTGTGTAGGGATAAAAGCAGTATTTTGAAGAAGATCTTAGCTTCTTAGAATTTTTTTTTCACTAAATTTGAAATAGTTTAAAAAGTTTTCATAATCTTGAAAACAGTCAGCAGATTTACAAAAATAAAAAAAGGTTTCCAGTTTCAGCCCTGATGTCATTGCAGCAAAGGACGGCACAGAATGTGGAAGAAAGGCTTCTCCAGTAAAATGCAGGCTACAAACACTCAAACAATCAGAACAAATATCACTTTTTTGGCTGTTATAGACCCGATGCAGCAGATCACAAGATTTCCCTTTGCAGCTGTCATTGAGATGAACAAGGTTTTTTTCAAAGCCCAGAAAGGCTGCAGTCTGGACCAGATTGTGTTGCACACGAGGAACACTAACCTGGATCCAATGGAATATTTCTTTCAGCTCAAGTCCACCTACAGGTACACAGCTGATTTATTTGGCTGATCCTGCATGCGCTTTTCTTCACCTATGTTCTTGTTCCAGCCTTTCAGTCCTTCAGGTAGAGACGTGTCCTCCTCCAAGTCCCCCGTTCCATCAACAAACTCCTCATACGATGACTTCTCATGAAAGGGACGAGTTCCTAGCAGCTCCACCATGTCGGCTTTGTCTAAAATCTCTTTTTCTAAAAGACGTTTTGCCACCTGCAATACATAACAACAGTGATTTATTTTCAATATCAGCAGTTGTGTTAGCACAGCTGGCTGTTCGAGTTAAGTTTTAGCCATTTCCTTGAATTCATCAGCCAAGGAGTTTTAGGTTCTATAGTCTCTCTCTTTAGACACTAACAACCTTTCTCACCTTCTCCACCATGTCCTTCTTATCGGTGACGAGCTGAAGCGTTCTCTGGAAGGCATCATCAATAAGTAGACGGACCTCCTGGTCTATGAATTGAGCTGTAGATTCACTGAAAGGTTTCTCTGTAACCATATCCCCCTGCTGAGGGAGGTCAAAGGACATCTGACCCACTGCATCATTCATTCCAAACTGTACAACCTGAAACAGAGAGATAAATGGGAACTGGGGGTCAGGAAGTGCTCAATTTGAAATAATTTTAGTCTTGTTAATTACAATTTTTATTGTTAAAAGAACAGGAACTAGCACTGGCCGCCTAAATTGCCTTATTAACTCATGGTCATCATTGTTAATGTACGTCAATTTCACTCTTGGGTCACTTTGAAAGTAAACTGTGGCTGAAACATGTGTCATATATTTGAAAACCTTAGAAAACAATTTTGGTTAAAGGGTGATACTTTTTTTCTTTATGGTATTTAGAATCAAATGAGCACACAGTTATACAGTCATTGTTTCTGTGTGTCTACCAGTGTTATCTGTCTTTTCAGTTATAAACGATATGATTAAACACTAATTTAAAAAAACAGAAAACAAAAGTTTAAAAATGGAATTTCATTGTTCATAAAAAAGCAAAAGGTGACAGATAACTATACACACAAATGTTAATAAACCTCATTAACATATTCAAATAAAGGATCAGCAGTTTGGGGCAATATGTGATTTCCACTTCTCCCAAAATACTTCAAATTTGGTTTTCTGAAGCCTCACAGAAAAGGTGATCTGTTTTATTATAAAGATGTCATAAATTCCATCATACTAATCTACCATGGAGGGCGTGACAGGCCTCAGTATTTTTTGTTTTCCTCGCAGCTTTATAAGCATTCTGACTTTTGTTAGGCATCAACATGTTCATTCAGTCATATTAACAATGAAGTTAACGTACTTACCAAACTATGTGTTTTATAGTGTTCGATTAACGCAGCAATCTACATGAAGGCTTGCAGCTATGACTTAAACTCTTTTTAGGCCCAAATATATTATAACCACATAGTTAATATCTTATTCTTTAGCAAATGGGCTTGATGGCCTTAGATTGAGTCAAACTCTATTATTATTACCTGTGCATATGCAGACTGTGTCACTTTCCTGAGGTCATCATGAGCTCCGGTGGTGATTCGGCGAAAGAAAACCTGCTCAGCCACTCGACCTCCCAGCATCATGCACATTCTGTCAAACAGCTGCTCCTGGTTAAACAAGTACTGTTCTTTAGGCAGATACTGCGCATAACCCAGACCTTTACCTCTGGGAACAATGGACACCTGATGGGGTAAAATATTATTAATATTATTATCCTAAGAGAAGTTTTGGGAATATCCCAATGTGACACAAAAGGCAAAAACACAGAGGATCATGTCAGTGTATACAGACAGTCAAGTAGCAGAGGTATAGGAAATGCTCTGAGTACCTTCAGTAAAGGGTCTGCGTGTTCTAGGAACCAGCCCACAACAGCATGCCCGGCTTCATGGTACGCAACAGTGGTCTTCTCTGGAAGCTGAAGTACCTGAGACTTTTTCTCCAGACCTGAGAGCAGAAAGGAGGTATTACCAAACTGCACTTTGTATCTTTGTATTTTCTGTACATGCAAGAGTTATCAGGGTTTATGTGCCCTTCTGGGACACTGTGGATTCAGATGAGAGGAGGGTGAGTGTGCCAAAGACTTTAACTTGTAGTAGCACATAAAATCACATCACATAATGTATCTTAGATTTAAATCAATGGAGGGGAGGTCGTTTTTAGGGCCGTTTTTACATTTGTTTGACTCTCCTAGATTACAGCATTGAGGGGTAAATACAAAATATTAACTAATATATAAATAATTAAAGTGAACTAGTGTTGTATATCATAATAGTACATGACAGATGTGTACAAAAAACTAACCCCTTTAAGTCCATTTCTGTTACCAGACACTAATTTAATGAAGCTTTATTACACATTATTAATGTCATACTATCAGGTACATGTGGTTGTGAGCTTACCTCCGATAACTCTGTCCACTGCCTGCTCAAAGTGCTTAGTGATTATATGTTGGTGGAGGTGACGTGCAGCGATCAGAGCAGCTTCATTACATACATTAGCAATATCAGCCCCTGAGATACACAAAGACAGACAAAAATTCACTTAGAGTGTAAACAGACATTTAGGAAAAATTCTAAGGTCCTTGGAAATCTGTCAAACGACTGAGCTCACATGAGCATACGTTGTTCTTACCAGTAAAACCTGGGGTTAGTGCAGCTAGCTTCCTGGCCAAAGCCTCTTCTGCTATATTGGAGTCCAGCTTCAAAGGTCCTAAATGCACCTTAAAGATGGACGCTCGGCCTTTGATATCTGGTGGACCTGCAAATACAAGAAACAAGCAAACAAAAGATAGGTATTTATTGATTTGGCACATGGTAGCTTTAAAATAAATTAAAGATATGCAGGGATAAAATGTATTTTTACTATAACATGATAACATGCTAAAGTTACTGATGCAGAGACTAAACTGTTGATACAGCTTAGAAACAGTATAAGCAATTTTTCACGGAACTTAAATGTATTTATTGACAGTCTGTGGACTCAGCCCAAGCGGCAACCTCCGGTCTAAAAATATGAGTCCAATGCGGAAGTGCTAAAAGATGCAGTTCATCGAGAATCTGCTTGAAGCTGGCTCCGGAAGTACCGGAAACCACATACACATGAATGGGAAAAAGATGATCTTTACAGCAGAAATAAACATGTTTACAACCTGGTACAAAAGACGAGTGTAGTCTGGATAGGTCATGGATAGGCGGCTGAATTTTTTTCTAATGTGGCAATTTTGAAGATATTAAGATTACGAGTCTTCCAATGAGAGGCACAGCTGACTGCGGGAACACTGCAGCTGTTGGCTAGGGGGCTCAAACTCAGCCTTTTTTCGTCACACTGGCTCGACTGACATACAGACCTTCAAACTAAAGCTTGAGCACTAACAAAGAGGGAACTGTTTTCAGGAGTTATCAAAGTCACAAGGTCAGACTTTTATTTCTAATCTGACTGTTTACATGTAACCACAGAAGGAACAAAAAAAGAAGTCAACAACAACGCACAGAGTGGTGACTGGCTCCCTCATGATGGCCTCAGTTATCTAATCTCTCTTTTGTGAAAAAGACAGCTCACCCGTTTGACCCTGTTTTCTTTGTCAGAGAAAAAACTGCCCTGTCCACCACAGTCCAGCACTGCTGGTGTAAAGGTTAATTAGATCTCAGCAAGCAGAAAAGCATTAACCACTTTAATGTTGAAGATAAAAGCACACAGTCTCCAACACAAGCTTATGATGACATAATTGAACAGACGCCAGCAAAAGAACAGAGGGCAGTCTAAGAGGCTTGAAGCTGCTTTGAATGGAAACCAAACAATTATGAGTAAAGAGAGTCACCTGTTCTAAGGCAGTGAAAAACACAAACAGCTTAATCTGGGTCTGCATGCACATCACTAACACTAAATTGCTTCTGTTGCACAGCCCCCAGTTGCATGTCTTACCATGCTACTGAAAGATGCATTCAACTGCTTTACACCAGATGGCAAGAACAGCACAAAATTTGTCAAAATCAGTGTTTGCTTATGAGTCCAGGAATCATGAAAAGACATTACAAACAAATTCTGTTTAAAACAGGGAGAGAGGTCAGCATGGTTTTTAGGGGAGAATATAGAAACATACGGTTAAATAGAAACCTGCTGGTCATACTTCATAAAGGCTTTTTAGTGATGTAGTAACCACAAACAATGCAGATTTAGAGAGTATACTATAACGGGCAGGATTCAGATACGTTACCTATGTATATATGTCTATCGAATCGCCCGGGCCTCATCAAAGCTGGATCCAGGATATCAGCTCTGTTGGTGCCGGCTAAAACAACTACGTTAGTGCTAGTGTTGAAACCTGTAACGACATAAGCAAATAACGTTATGAGAAAATGCAAATGAAAGGTTTGAACACCAAAGCAGGTAATATCGTGCTTACCATCCATTTCCACTAGCAGCTGGTTGAGGGTGTTTTCCTGCTCGCTCTGGTTACCAAAGTCCCCTCTGCCTCTTTTTCTGCCCACAGCGTCAATCTCATCGATGAAAAGGATGCAGGGGGCATTTTTACGAGCTGTGGCAAACATATCTCTTATCTATCATAGGACAAGGAAGATAAATCATCTAATTTATCAAACAGGCTTTCAAATGTGTTTTCTGCATTACCAGTTCAAACAAGAGGCCTGACTTCAGTCCTTATACTGACCCTTGCTGGTCCCACACCCACGAACATTTCCTGGAACTCTGAGCCGTTGACAGTGATGAAGGGGACGTTGGCTTCTCCTGCTGTGGCTTTGGCTAGCAAGGTTTTGCCAGTGCCAGGAGGACCCGATAACACTGCTCCCTGAAAACAAAGGCAGGCACATCAAATTGAAGCTGATAAGTAAATCATTTTAAGCCTGCACTCTTTCTAGTATATGACAATGCCACGAAAAACCTAACAATCCTATTCTTTACCACAATTCTTAACTGTAAAGGAATTTACTATACCATATGGCTCACCTTTGGGATCTTTGCTCCTAGTTCCTTATACTGCTGAGGATTCTTCAAGTAGTTGACAAACTCTAAAATCTCCAGTTTGGCCTCCTCACAGCCGGCCACATCTTTGAATCGGACACTGATATTGTCTGTTATGACCTTGGCTTTGGATTCACTCATGCTAAAGGGGTTTCCTCGGCCCTTCCCTCCACGGCCTCCCGACATTGGCCCCTGCCGCGAGGCAAAAAGCAAAAAGCCGACCAGTAGTAATGTCGGGATAACACTTAAGAGGAGAGTCCTGTGAGGGAAGGAGAAAGAAGCTCAGTTAGACTAGATAGTCTAATAGTCAGAAAGAAAAAGTTCAGCAGCTTTTCAGATGAGATCCTCACCCGTCACTCTCACTGCTGTAGAAAACAGGGACTTTGTGTGTAGGCTCTACACCCAAATCTTGCTGGGCCATCTCAAGGTTATGCTCAAATGAGTCCACACTGCCAATGTTGAACCACAAGAAGCTCTGAAACATACAGATGACAGTAATCGGATTACATGCAGGATATATCATATTGCACCGCTAGTGTAGTGGTATCATGGAATGTTCCCATTCTTGCGACCTAGGTTCGATTCCCAGGCAGTGCACACTTTGCTCGATTGCCTTTGGGAACAATAAAGTATTTATCTATCGATAGTGCTTTCACTTGAATGAAAACAAGACAGTTCACACTATGAGGAAACATAAGGAAGGAGCAAATTAATTCTTCATCTTAAAAAGGAACTTAATTGTACCAGTGCTCCGTTCAGTGCACTCTGAGGTTCCACTTGATCTTCTTGGTCAAGGAGAACCAGTAGCTTATGGTGGCTAAGCAACTCTAGAGTTATAGATTTCAGTTAGGCCCTGAAAATAATTTGAGCACATTTTCTCAGCTCAAATCAATCTTAAAGCATAGCATTAGGGATGAAAAGTTCGAAAGTTCAAAACAATCACAGTGGAAGGGCATTGAGTTTAAAAATTGATCCTGTCAAATGTATGACTCTTCTGTTTTTTTAGTGTTTCCGCTAATGGCTAAGTACATAGGTCAACCTAAGGCCTGTTAAAGTCTATCAGCCTGTATGGCAAGGTGTTAGAGAGAAAGATGACTGCACAATAATCGCAGAGCATTTCATATACTGGAGGGTCTTTTTGTTTGTCTAAACCAGGGGTGTCCAAACTTTTTCAAAGAGGGTCGCATATGATGTTGTCAGTGCCAGTGGCTCCTAATGAGACTTAGGAATCATAAAAGTTATATATGAAATCTCTATTTAATAACAATTATTTAAAAAATAAATCTCAATAAAACAGTAACTAAGTCCTTAGTTCTCCACAAGCCATGTAAACATTAGCAAACGTTATCTTGTTCTGGAGGAAATGTTTTTCATTAGGTTCAGGCAATGTGGAAAAAAAATATTGCATCATTATTTTCCTATGGCAGGATCACGATCTGGATTTTATCACACTTCTTTTTCATGTTGTTTTTGAGACTTTTCTGAACAGCAGACAACATTTTAAGAACAAAATAATTATTTTCCAGAGTTCTGAACATTTTTTAAGCACCAAATTTTGCCTTTTCTGTACAATTTTATAATTTTGATCTTGTCTTGTGTCCTCTTTTGTCTCTTCTGAACTTTTAGTGTTCATCAAGAACATTTTCACATCATGACAAAAACATTAATTTGAAAACCTGTCAGCTTTAAGAGTTCTTGTGTTTCTTGTTTATTGCCGTCTTGCAGAATTCCCAGTGCTTTGGCTTTAGACAGGTAGTCCTTATGAAGCTTTTTGAGACGTTTCTGGATTGTCTTTAGTTTTGTTTGTGCGCTTGAAAGAAACTGCAAATGTACAGATGATTCAGAATGTGATTAATTTCTTTGATATAAATAACACAATTTAAGATGGAAGCTTGGGGCCATAAATAAATGGACCTTGGGCCGTATTTTGGACATGCCTAGTCAGGCCTAAACCAAGAGTAGAACCTAAAACTAAACAGAAAGACATACAACAAGGAAAAAACTATTACTAACCACGTCTGAGGACTTGACTCCCCGGGAAGGAATCACTTTGACATATTGTTTGTTGACAACCTCCAGGTGATCCACCTGTGTAGAAAGCACAATTACCAATGTGTTCACACAAATAAGCAGAATAAAAATACACGTTTGCCGAAGATACCAAAACTTAAACCCTCTCTCCCTCTTACCAAGCCTCTGTTCAAGTAGTGATGCACAAAGTCCTTCCAGGAGATCTGGACTCCTGTCTCCCGGAAGTAGAAATACAAGAAAGCTGAAGTCATGCCTGCTGCTCCTATTGCAATGTTACGCACCACTTTTGCATCCAAGGGGAAATCCTCCTGTTAGATAATGAAATATTTTTTATATATCCAGAAGAGAACCACAGAGCAAAGTGGAGTTTGTATCAGCATGTCCTAAAAACACTCAAACTTGTGTGAAGACTGACGAACTACATGTGCTATAATATCAACTGTAACATTTGAGAGGTTTACAAATGGGTCACTGGTGTAGCAGCTTTAATTATTTTTCATCTTCAACAAGAAACACTTCTTGATCTGACTGCGTCTGTTTTTTAATCTAAATTTAGCAAATGAGGAAATCTGACAAAGATATAAAGTGACAGGGACATTTTCAAGGACGAAAGAGTCATCACTCTATCATCTACAATCATATCATTAAACATATATTATTCTAAGAGTGCTGAAGACCTGAGTAGGTCGAAGCAGACTGCTTTAAGTGACAAAGTATGTCACATGCAACTTTTTTTTGCATGAATAAGTCAAATCAGAACAAACAGGGTTAGAAAAGTTTATAAAGACTTTGGAGGGTGTTGTTTTTAATAAATGTTGTACGTATAAATAATCCTCGCCATGATTCACACCTGAAAGCGTGTCCATGAATACCCTTCCTCCTTCTTTCCCTCTCTTTGTCTTTCGTCCCCGTCGTCATTTGTGTTCTGTCTTTCACTCACGAGAGATTCTGGGTCTTTGGTGTTTTCTTTAAAAGAGTGGCAGAAGGTTGTACCATACTATGCAAACAACAGAAAACTGAGGAAATTCAAATGCTGCTTGTTAGGAAGATAATTTAAATCTTCCTCACCTTCAGCAGATTTGTTGACTCCTGAGCGTTCTTCACTCTTTGGGAAAAATTTCTCAAAACCTAAAGAAGCAGCGAAAGAGAAAACAAAAGAATTAGGGGCAAAAGCTATACAGTGACTTCAGGACTGATGTCATTGTGTACTGATTGTACAGGGTGTTGAAGCATTAGCTGATACATTACCCCTTGGTGGTTTGTTTGAGCTCAGGCATCGGGTTAGTGGGAAACTGTGTTGATATAATCCTCCACATCTCCTTTGGATCAGTGATGATTTCTGAAATTATAAACAAAAGATACATTTTTAAGCTGTGAAGCCATAAAGACTTATACGTAAAGACATTCAAAACACATTTTATTCTAATGAGAAATCTGTTCCACTACAAGTTTTTTGTCCAAAACAACAACTCACAACATTATTTCAGGATTACTATAATCCCATTAAGACCTAAGAGTAGTGTGGCCCAGTTAATCTGATTTCATAAAGTCTGTTGCTGATACACTAATTCCATACACCTATGCTGTTAAAGTCACATAAGGTTTACTTAAAATCTGTTGCCTGTGCAGATTAATTAAGGACAAAATCATAGTATGGCAACAGAGAATAACTCCTACCATGACTTAAGTAAACAGATCAAATGAACATTAAGAAACAATACAAAAAACAAATATAGTCTCCAGTTTTATTGTCCCAAAACAATTTTTGGGGCACGTTTTCAGCCTGTAATAACCCTACTGTATGCTTAATTTAGCCTGCCATTGTGTCAGCTGGGCTCTTATAACCAAGCAGCCAAGCAGAGATAAAATTATCCTTTGTGGTTCAACAGTTTCGACTTTAGTGGACCATGTGCCATCCTATATTTTAATAGAACACTTCACCCTCGATCCCAAACAGATTTGTATTCAAAGAATACTGATCATTATTAAAGAACAGCTTGTTCCATGGGAAGCAGAAACCCCAAATATGCAGGTCACAGCCCAGAGAGTGGTACTCTATTGCATCTTATTTCAAAAGTAAGACTACAATGAAATCAAAACAATGGAGAAAAAAATCCATCTAATAAGGAAGTGGTCCGTATTTTCATATGTTAACCTCTACTACTGCATGACACTATGCAGGTCTACAAACATTGTTTTTTGACAAACAAATAATGAATAAGAACATGGCCGAACACGCCCCCTTCACCAAAGCAACTAGGACACACCCCCTCCGGATGCAACATTATGAAACGGACAAAAGTAGCTTTTAAACTACACGTTCGCCATCTTTCACAAATACAGACTAAAATAAATAAGTTAAATAAGTTATACACATTGTAGCTTCTAGTTTGTAAAGGTTTGAGAGGGTTCTTCAGTATGCACGGAGGAACACCGTGTTCTTTCCATAGGTTCATTCACACGACAGATGTCAAATTCAGTCTTAGAGAATTTCTGCTCATGCAACACACTTTTATATAACAAACATGCGAGTAACTGTTGCAAAAGAACAATTTGCATGCTTTTTTTCTTGAGGGTACCCATAGATTGTGCAGTCTATGGGAGTACCACGTTTATTGGCATATTCAGAAAAACAAAACAAAGTAAACATACCGACGTAAACGTCCTGCTGTTGCGAAAAGTGGATGAAATTGTGGATAAGTCTCTGCTCCACGACCGGACCCGGTTCCGAAAAGGTCCAACACTTATGGAGAGGAGACCCATTATTACTCCAGTTACCTTACCTCTGCCGCACTACACGGCTAGTAAAAGTATCAAACAATACACCCAGTGCCATCAGCCCACCGTCCTCTCGCGAGGTTTCCGTACAGAAGGACAACGTGAGCTTTCATGTGTTGGACGATTCTACTGTGAATTTAGTTCATCTTTTACTCTCTCAACCTAAAGCTCAATAAGTTGTTATTAAGAAGATATCTGCGCAGGACAAAGGCTGGGGCGTACATTCTGTGCATAAAGCAGTGAAATTAGTATTTTGTTTGTTTACAGAGTCAGCTGCAGTGGGTGCACTGGGTTCAGTGTGATCCTGCTTTAATCTTTTTTCAACAAATATTTCTCTATGAATGAACCAGCCTCCACTAGGTCGCCTGGAGTATTTGTTTTATTCTAGCATTACATAACAGTCGGGTTTTAATTTATCTTTAAGATTGTATAGGACGTACTGTACATTTGTCAACGTTGCATAATGACTGGCATTAGTCCAAGTCCCCGACGAGTCCTCAACTGATCCTCATGAACACTGTGGGAAGCTGTACCTATCAGTTTGCCCCTTTGGAATATGGGGAAGTGGAACATTTTATTTGTATCTTTTCATTATCACTTTTAAGAACCAAACATCAGTTAATTTTTGTATCAATAATGTTTACAAGAACTATTTTTTCCCAAGAGCAATTCAATTATTGAATTGTTAGATTGCAAAATCAAACCTAACTTTTTAATTTCAGCAAGCTCTTAAAATAATAAACTGTAGCATCCGCTCTTTACAGGAGCTTTCCTAATTTTTATGACCTCAATTGTAGGATATATAAAGCCTATGTATGTAGGCTATGTACATGTGTCTATGTGCATGTGTATTCATGTGTGTATGTATATATGTATCTTTATGTATGTGCATGTACATATATATGTTTTATATTTAATATCAGCTCCTTTAAGGAAGAACCCCAAGCGCTATCTCTGTTCTTGTCTACAAATGTTGTATTGTCTGTATGTGTGTGTGAAGCCGAAGGCAATTTTCTACATTGTGGACAAATACAATTCTAATCTAATCATTCTTAATAATACAGATGCTCACACTCTGTTAATATTCAAGGCTACTTCTTACTCCACTTGAAAACAAACGCTGCAAATTTCAAACAAAAATGGTTAAAAAACATTTAAAAAAGGTAACATGGTCAACCTTATGTAAAATTGGCAGTTATTCACGTTTTTGTTTGTACTTTTGCAAAATGTTGCCTTGTTTTAGTATTTGGCTGACAGGGAACAAAAATATTTCTTACCAATATCATGTGTATCAGATGGCAACCATTTCTCAGTATTGCAAGCCATGCAGCAAGTGATTTATAATCATTACACTTTAACCACGCATCTTCAAAGTGGACCGATTAGCAAACAGTCCTACCCGGTGGGGCTGCAGGGGTGTACGGGGCTAGGTCAGAGTATACAGACCCTGTGTTCAAAGTAATGATGGTAGATATTTGTCTTGCACAGGAAAGTGGCTCACTTGAAACAAGGGATTTAATGTGCATCGACTAACTTAAACACGGAAAGCAATCTGATGGATTTCTTTAAAATCACTGTTCTGGTATTATACCTCTGTGACAATTATATCCAGATCTATTAATGAAGAAATTTAACTTAATAAGAACACAAAGCCACAGCTTAAATACATTTCATATCTTTATTCATGCATTATTCCACGATTTTTCCAACAGGACACAGCTCTTACAGAAACCATGTCTACGCATAATTTAAAAAAAAATAAAGTACTATACTTCATGCTGAAAGATAACACAGCCAAAACTGATTATTTTAAAACAAATACTTCAGCATTAAACATTTACACATTATCAAAGGTGTCACTTCACATCTTTATCATATCAGGATATAATGTGCTACAGGAAATGTAAGACTGAAACCATTAACATGATGGTTAGTGTATTAAGACATTTTTGATAACAGCTGCTTGTAACCTGATGAACTTAGGCACACAATGTTCAGAAGATTTCACATCTATTTGCTACACAGTGCACTAAACTGAACCTGGTTCAACACAGATCAGACCGGCTACAATGAGTTCACAGTTTTAAACAAAAGTTCATGATTCTTCTACCAAATAAATATACTAACAATGCATGCTTGTTTTCTGTTGCAGATATACTGTATATGTATGTATATTTCACATGATGGTTTTAATTACTGCTTATATGTAATATTTTTTTCATAACTTGCCGGTAAGTTTTCCCATTATCTAGGTTTTTCTTATTGAAAACTGAGAAACAACTGGCCTTTACTTAGTTACAACTTAGTTCAGTTGCAAGACTTGATTAAACCTGAAAATGTCAAACTGATCAAAAGAATACAACTCTAGGAAGAAAGTAGGCATGAAAATAAAAAAATATATATGAGCTAATGTTGGAATGTAAGTAAAAAGTAGAAAAGAAGTTGGTGGTGTTATGCTCACATTGTCAAATAGATTAAATTAATTCCTGATGTAAAACATTAAACAATATAAATCATAAGACCCAAATTGATGTCTTGAAATCATGTTATCAGGGAGATCAGTGCAAGGTTACCCACTCAGCTTTGAGCGTGTTTACCGTTTTTTAAAAGAAATACACACAACTTGAGGCTGAAGGCAGAGTTCTGGTTGATATAATTTTTGTGATGTTGTCTCTTGAATCTGGAGTCGTAATGCTTCTACTTTTTAAATATATGCAACTATTATGCTAAGTATCTATCTAAGTTGGCAGTAGAGATAAATGCAGCTGAGGCTTCCAACTGTTGATATACAATTCCTGCATGCAAAATCACCGACTGTTTGGGTGTCTTTTCTCTCTAGGTAATGTATTCTGTTATCGTGCACAAGTAGACACCCACACAAACACACGCAAACAGTGTTCAGTTCAACCATTTCAGTATGAATTAAAAAGTTTGATAAAAATATATATATTAATAATTTTCAAGTGGGTTTTTGGGGTACCCTGCTTCATTATGTAGTGCACAGGAACATTAAGACACTACAAGTTTAAACATACGCACAAAACAAACCAAGAACAAGACGGAAAGCTAGTCTTCAGTCAGAGAAGAGAACACCACCAGGCAAAGTGCAAAATCCAGCCGTCCTCTCCAGAGTTATGCATCCTTCACATCCGTCACCTCGTCCTGCTTGCGATCAGTCATCCTTGCACACCGAGGACATGTTGTGGAGTTGTCATAATAACAATCCCTGGAGAAAAGAATAAAACACACAGATAGTTTTTGTTGAAAAATACACCATAATCATGGTATCGATTTGTTATGTCATTTTTAATGGCAGTGTTTGGACAATGGCTCTACTTTGGCATCATACGTATGTTGAGTAGAGCAAACACATAAATGCCTTTTTTAATCCACTATGTGCAGATTATCACTGAAACTGGACGTTTCAGTGTGAGATTGGACCCGTTACCACATACTGCAGCAACATATTACACAACATTACAAGTCCTCACATTATTTTTCCTGTAGTTTTCACACTGACTGGTTGGTAGTGCCTTACCTGTGGAAGACAGCAGAGCAGTCATGGCAGACTGAGGTGTGGCTGTCAAAAGGAAACAGGATGTCGCCCTCCTTACAAAGCTCACATACAAATCCTTTGGCCTGACAACGCTACACACAAAAGCATACACACAGAAAAGGACAGAAAGTCAGTGTTTTACACAGGTATATACATTTTATACTCCTTTAAAGCTGGGGTTGGTAGTCAGATTTAGATACACTTTTTGTTATACTGGTTAAAATGATCTGTATGTCCTGATGGCAATCAATACATAATGTGTTCTTAAAAAACAGTGAAAAAAGCTGCTACCTACAGCCAGAGTAAACCTGGGAAAACACCAACCAATCCCGCCTTTAGGGTCCAATTTATTTAACCAATCAAATCCAGTCCTGCTGTTCTGCCCGCCTCCTGCACGTACATTTCGGCGTCCACTCCCCGTCCCCTGCCTCTATTTACTGCCCCTCTCGCTTGACCTCGGGCCTGTCCCCTCTGACCCGATGAGGTGCTTTGCTCAGGACTGTAGTCTGGATCAGAGTCTAAAAAGCTCTCACCACGGGGGCTCTGACAAGCAAAAGAATTAATGACATTTAGTAAGTCCTACAGAAATGTATATGTACTGTAGCGTCCGTCCGGACGCTGTAGGGATGACGAGCCAATTCGTGAACACGTTGAGCTTTACTAACCGGTCACTGTCGGCCATGATCATGCCAACCAACAAAGCAACAATCAATGTTTGGATAAATGAAAAACTTCTCCTGCATGTCTCTCCTCTCCCTGCTTGCACACTCTACACCTCTCCTGATGCCTTCACTAACCATCAACACTGTAGGAATTAAGAGCATCTACACTGGACACGTTTAACAAACAGTAGAGCTGTTACAATATTATATGTGTTATAACTTTTCTCCTGATATCGTGTCACCGGTACAACTGGATAATACTAGCATGACGGTTGTGAGTACTAACAATAGCCATGTTTGTTTGTGTTTTTAACTTTCCCTATGATAATGTTTTGGTGAGGACCAGTTTTGAATCAGTCACCATCATATGGTCGCGGGGGCGTCGTTTTGGAGGAGCTCCGAGGGGAGGGGTGAGGGGTTAGACTGAGTCCTGAGGAAATGCTACATTCAAACTCATGCTAGTTTTCCATGACTACCAACCCTAGCTTTAACATATTATCCAACCGGCAGAAGTGTGAACAACCCAACAGACCCTGAATAATTTGGTGAACTGTAATGCATGAACAGACTACTATTGCCTTGCTTCAAGTTTGAACTCACATCACAATCTAGTTTGATGTGCTTTGCGAATGTGGTATGGATCTCAGTGAGGGAGCAGCTGAGTCTGCCGCTTGAGATGTCGATCAAATCTTGCAGTGAGTACATGTCATCATTCTCCACGAAGTGCTGCCGATCTTGTAGCTGGGAAAAAAAAAAAAAACTGTCTGATTTTGTATCCAAAATATTCAAAACTTTTGCAAAAATGTGTGTGGGATTATAAAATTCTCAAACACAAACTATAAAAATGATACATATGTTTGAGCCAACACTGAATATGTAACAAGAACAGTCAAGTCAAGTTTACATCCTCTATACAGACTTAATATTACACACCCATGCTTTATTTTACATCAGAACCCTTACTTGATGTAATGAGTGTTCTCCTCTTTCACCACATGATGGTGTTGTTATAACATATTACTTAAAGGACCTCACAGAGTCTTTTTACTCTGTGCAGAGTAGATAGCAAAGTGATCCTGACCTGCAGCAATAGCCGAGCCTCCATGGCCTCCTTACAGGTAATGAAATAAGGTTTCATCAGCAGAATATCTTGTCGCAGTTTCTGTGAAGGACACACACACACACACACACAGCTGTAAGTTGAACTTGTAGCACGGAGAGGTCATATTTTTCCTATCTCACTGCATGAAATCTAAAATTAAGTCATCTGATTTTCAGCCAAACAGCATCTGATGCTAAACAATATGACGAATGACAAAACTACTCAGGTGGTTTGGTTCACAAAACAAAAAGTGATAGTGACAACAATGAAGATCAAATTGTTTTTAGGAAAACTTTGGTTATCTGAAATAATGTAACCTTTTTATTAACACCACTAATCTCAAAAGTGAAGCCACTCACATACCCGGATCTCCACCAGTTCCTCCACAAAGTTGAACAGCAGCGGGTTGATTTCTTTCAGCTTCAGCACAGGTCGTGCCAACATCAGGGCCAGGTAACGCATCGAGGAGCGACACACCTTCGAAGAGAGACGTGCTGTCAGTATATAGATGTGTTTGGAGTCTGAGCAGAGTGATGGGGTTAAAAGTAGTATTTATGGTCAGCTTAGCACACATCATCAACCATCATCTGACCTTCAAGTGAAAAAGACCAAAACTGGATAAAACAGGCATTTCTATTACAGATGTGGATCTGATTTAATATCATTCATGATTAACATTAGAAAGAAGATAGAAACCTAGAAAGAGTCTCAGTTTGTGTGGCAGTGGCACTCATAACTGGTAAATTGACTTCTCTAACAGAATTTTGATGTTTGGCAGAGACATGTATGACAGTACAGCTGAAGTCTTACAAAATAAAACATAGAGCACAGGAGAGGTTTTCATATTGAAAGTGTATTTCTTTGAGGTTAATGGGGGTACCTTTCGTTGTTCAAACTCCCAGTTGTGAATGACGCGAGCCGGTACGATGGCTGTGTCATTCCAGTGACATGTGCTGCAGTAATACTGGCCTGTGTAGTCACACTGTCTGGCTTCACTTGGCACACCCCCTAAAAGATAAACATGGAAGTCAAACTATGAAACAAAGGGTCAGGGTTAAAAGAATGAAATTAAAATATATGAGCTACAAGACCAAACAAGACCACCAGCAAGAAGAAGTTGAAATATTCTTAGGGCCCAAGCATGCAAAAATAGTGTGAGGACCCTTTTGGAACCAGGTGAATTTCTGTATGTTTGTTTGTTTGGTTTTTTTTATTCTTCTTCCTTTCTTTCTTCTTTTTCCAAACAAATAGCATATTTGGTGGCATAAACATACCCCGAAACTCACCAAAATTCACGCACTCACAAAGCCTGTTGAAAAATTTCACATTCTATGGGTCTTGTGCCCCACTTTGCAAAAATAGCTCCATTGAGCTCTCAAGCAACTTCAAAGAATTCAAAAATGTAGCCTCTGGTGTTGGTTCAAGCTACGTGCATGAAAAATTATGTTTCATGTCAAGACTTACAAGAAAGTCTTTCATTGTCGTGATAAAATCCCAACGGGAAGTCCTCAAATTTTGGTTGAATGGCTGATGTCCCCAGTTTGGGCCGATTCACAGGGTTCACTTTTGAACATATTTGTCCTTGGCATGTCTTCCAATCAACTCCAACATCAGTCAGGGAAGGTGTTGTAGGCACTTTGAAGATTCAAAGTTATCAAAGGGTTTTTCTGTATTTTAGGGTGTGGCAATGCAAAGAATTAAAGAGGTAGGTTTCTTTGGCACTTTGCTAACACTTTAAATCTTTACAAGTCTCATATATGGATCCGGTCCAAAATAGTCATGGATGATATCATATCTACTTATAACAGTAGCGCCCCCTGACATGCATTATTCTCCAATGTACCTCTCTCCCTCTATTTACTTGAAATATGGTTGGAAAGGACCTTCACTCCTTGATGAAGCACCGTGGTTCAGACAGCAACTCTTTGTTGAACTGCAGCTCCTCAAACGTCGACATCTCGCCATGAAACAGGAAGCCATAGTACAGTAAACCCCTCATACAACATTTGTTTAAAATGTCATATACATGATCAAGGTTGTATGTGAACCGCCAGTTGCGTGTTAACCTCTCCTGCTTCTGCAATGCAGCAATGGAATGTCCGTAATCACACATGGGGACACACCGATATTACCCCATCACAGGGTCAAAATGAAAGTACAAAGGCGTAATGATGGCAAAGTTTCATTAAGGTGCTGTTGTGGGCTCCAGAGGTGTTGCCAAGATGGACCAACACTGTAAAGTTGCACTCACTCAGTGAAATAGGTGTACGGCATTCTGCACAGCGGTAGTCTTGCCGATCCAGTCCAATCTCAGGACAGATGCTGAGCTCATACTCCGACTGGTGGCTGACCTTTGACCTGACACAGGGCTTGGTGATCAGGTTCATACACTTACTATGGCAACGGTAATAGCAACCTGAAACACAAGAAGGGACATAAAATTGTATTTAGCATAATTTTACTGAGTTGGTTTGATATGAATATCTGGCTAACAGACTCAAAGAGCTACGATGTTGCCTCTGGACTCTCTGCCTCTAGAGATTAAGGCAGCAAGCTCTCTGGGTGTTTTTAAAAGTAAACTTAAGACTTACCTTTTCAATCTAGCTTTTAATTTGGAGTAATTTATTTTAAGCCCTGGACAGCATTATTATTATTATTATTATTATTATTATTATTATTATTATCATTATTATTATTATTATTATTATTATTATTATTATTATTATTTATTTATTTATTTATTTATTTATTTATTTATTATTATTATTATTATTATTTTAACCATTATTATTTTAACCATTATTATATGAATCATTGCTTCAACATATATTTATCTTATTTAATTATTTATTCATCTATTTATTTCTCGTATTCATCTGATCTTGTTAACGCTAATTATTACTTATTTTATTAATTTCACTGTATTGATTTTATTTCATTTTTAAGTATTTTATTTATAATCATGCCTTTTATAATTTTATCACTGCTGTTGTTTTCTGTCTCTGTTATTCTGTGAAGCATTTTGGGCTGCATGTTTTTATGTATGAAAGGTGCTATATAAATAAAGTTGAGTTGAGTTGAGAGTTGAGTTTCCAATGAGGCTACTGTTCAGGAAATAAATTCATAGCAAATTAACCGAGCTCCTCAGGATATAAAATAACTGACTACACTGTTAGCATGCGTGTGATACTTTGAAAGCACACATGGGGCTATTGATCTTGAATACTGTAAAAGTCTAAGATTTGAAAAAATTGGTGTGACTTAAAAACATACTGCATCCTGAACAACAGGGTGATTTATAATTTGGACAACATTATCTCCTCAGATTTACTGCAGACTGATTCACTGCATAGTGTATCTCACCTGTGCAAGTATACCAGGTCTGGATAAGACCCCAGATGATAGTGCTACACTTGTCACAGGTCTGCTTCACGCTCTTGCTCTTCTCTTTAGAAAAGCGGTGCTCCAGTAGAGTTCTCAGATTAGGCTCATCCTCCTCAGGGTCCTTCAAGGGCACAAAATGTGAAGGAAAAAAAAATCACCAAGAGCAACAACAAAGTGCCAATTTACAGTTAATTCATGGTTATAGCAAATAATGTGCATTTCCTTTAAACTCAACACAAACAATATAAAAACGTGCACAGTGTTACTTTGTCTATATATTTCATATGCGTCTGTCATCACTGCATGATTCCCCGGAAGAATCAACAAAGCATGACTGACTGTTCAACTTGCATCATGCAATTTGACATAACGCTGCATTATTACATAACACAGTCTGGAGTGTAGTATATTTTAGTCAGCTCCTTTAAATGATGTGGTTCAAATTCGTTAAATATCAGTTAAAACCATCAAGAAGGAAAAAGTTTGGATGGTTTGAAACAAGCCAAGTGATTGAATCAAAATTCTCTTTTCTATAAAAAGCATTCAAATCTCAACCTGACTCTGAAGTAATTGATTTATTGCCCCACAACACACCGAAATGTAAGAATATAAAACTTCCTGAAACTCATGACAAATAGAAACTTTGGTATTTGAAATTTGCAGAGGTTTTGCGTGGCTCCAAAATAACTTTTTTTTATCACCTTAACAGTGTACTGGAATGTCTGCAATGCTTAAGCTTGATTAACAGCTAAAATGTCATTATTGATCCAAGTAAAGCTGAAGAAAGACTTCATTTCATCATATAATTTAATAGTCTTCAATAGTTATACATATTCTCTAATCCACATGAGCATCACTTCTCAACTACAGGCTACCAATAATAATATCATTTCATTCTCCTCCTGAACTTTTGTACATATAAATGTACTCTACATGCTGCATTTTCCACTTGAAATCAGCGTAGGTTTCAGGAAACAGCTCCGCAGAAACAAAGTAGGAAGGCATGCTTTACATAATCCATTCTGCAAACTAGCGTAAAAGGCCCTGCATTCCACAAAATCAATAACATGCGAGTGAAATGAATCAGTTCTGAATGTCTTGTCCTGATTACATCAACAGAGACAATATCATGTCATCTACTTCTCTATTTCCTCCCATGCTCCAACCTTAAGCTCCTGCAGTTTGAGACGGAGGTGGATAAGCTTCACTACTGTGTCCTTCTGTCTCTCTGAGTGTTCTGGCAGCTCCAGGATTAGTTTTTTACACTCCTCGATGGCCAGTTTCAGTTGCTCAATGTCGGACGCCACAAATGAACCCTGAAACAAGTAAGTGAGAGCAAAAGCACATCAAGAGTTAGAGTAAAAGACAGGAAATTTACTTTCAGTTCAAAAACTATTCATTGAGTGTAACACCTTTTTAAGCCTAGATTTTCAAAACCGAAATAGAGCTTAACTCACCATGGGCCTTGAGAAGTGGTCTTCAGCTAGACCCAGGTCCATGGTCCGGTCTGAGCTGTGGATTCTGGTCCCAGAGAACAGCTCTGGTCTTGCTTCTGAAAAGAGGGACACACATCAGAAACTAAAGCTCTTTTCTTAGCATACACACTGCTGAATGATAAGTGCACTCGGTTGTGCGTTCTAACTTCACACGCATCGCATGACTGTGGTTAGGAAAACCCTTACACTCTGAGTCAACACTAAAGATGTCAAGAAGAACAAAGAGAGCAGAAAATGGACATGTGAAGTTATCAGTTATGAAGGTAATTGTCTTTACAGTGTTGGTAATGTGTAACCAAGCCAGCTGGCAAGACAGACTCCTGCTTTATTCCGATTCAAAGACTTATTTACAGTCTACGATTCAAAGTGCTGACAGAGCTGCATGAAGTCTGGAACTTTGAGCACTTTGGTTACCTCTGAAGCTCATGATTCTCGCCTAAAACAAATTCTAGCACATTATTCTATTATAAATGGAAACTACTGTTATCACGTGCTTCTGTAAAATAATGTGTTTGATTTTTCACTTTTTGAGCTAATACAAGATTATGTTTCATAGACATACATATTCAAGATCAAGAGGTTGAACTAACATCATAATCTGAAGACATAACAACCGGGCAGAAGACTGTGAGAAGATGTAAAGTGTGGTCACTACATGGAGATGAGCTTCCCTCAACTGATGGTTGTGACCATATTAGCTGCATTAATTAATTTTATCCTTTAGCATTAGAACAAGTAGAAACCAAAGACTGTATACGAGAAGCGGAAGTGAGCACATGGTTTTAAAAGTGAAGCCACAGAGAGCGCTGAGTTGTTGAGCTCGAGCACTTCAAACTGCTCCAACATTGAAATATTGACCGCCTAATCCAGTATATGGGCTTACCTGAAGCTCTGCTCATTATCAAGTTTTTAAAATTCAAACTGATGTAATGGAACAAACAAGGACCAAAAAAGTAGATCAGATCACTCCAGTTCTTAGATCCCTACACTGGCTTCCTGTCTGTCAGAGAATAGACTTTAAAATCCTGCTGATGGTTTATAAAGCACTGAATGATTTAGGCCCAAAATACATTGCTATTCTGCTACTACTGTATGAACCACCTCGACCTCTGAGGTCATCAGGTACTGGTCTGCTTTCAGTCCCGAGAGTCAGAAGGAAACATGGTGAAGCAGCGTTTAGTTGTTATGCACCACATATCTGGAACACACTCCCTGAAAGCAGCAGGTCCGCTCCAACTCTCACCTCTTATGAATCAAAGACTAAGACTTTTTTATTTGCCACTGCCTTCCTATCTTAGCTTATTTTAACTCACTTTAAATTCAAATTTTAATGAATTTTTTAATATATTCTAATTTTCCTTTTCTTTTCTATGTTATATTATATTTGTCATTTTAATTCTGTTCTTTTATGCTTGTCTGAATGTTTCCAATGCTTTTAATCTTTTAATGTAAAGCACATTGAGTTGCCGTCGCATATGAAAAGTTGCCTTGCCTTGCCTATTGATCCATCAATGAAATTGTGCAATCTTAAGTTTTAAGAATTGTTTGATTTGTGGCAATAAAATTTTTGGAGGTTTTGTCAGCACACAAACAATATAAGAAAAAAATGAGATGATACAATTAAAAAAAGGGGGGGGGGGGGGGGCATAAGTTCATTTTCAGCAGAAGTCTGATGAAATGTATGGCATATTAAAACTTGAATTGCTACTTTAAATGCTGCATTTGAACTGAATGTATTAGCACAAATACAATATCAAGTAAAAAAGCAAGCCAAGACATACATAAATGGAGCAAATTAAACAAGATTATACAAAATCAAGCCTAACATCTCATAGTCTTCAAATGATACAGACTAAACTCCAGCGTTACAGACATTCAACAACTTAACTCTCCATCTCACTAAGAAAAAGAGCACACATATGAGGTTGTTACCTGCATACACCTCAGGGCAAAACATGTTGGGTGAATTCAGCGTCTCAGAGAGAGGACAATGAAGAAGGAAAATACAGCTGCTCACAGAAATCAGCTGGTCTTACAGCGTGTCAGGTATGCAAGACAAAATACATTTAATCAAGCAGAAATGTTTTAATTCCTTAAAACCTGAAATACAGGAAGTGTTACTGGAGTACTGCTTACAGTAATGCTTTTCATTTCCTATGCTTCAGCAACAGTACTTCCAACTTCCTTATCCATGAACTTAAAGTTGCAACAGTCCAGTGTTATTGCTCCTAATGCACTCAGAGCTAGACTGAACAAAGAACAGATTAACCTGCATAAATAATTGAGAGAATACATTTATTGAAAGCAGTTTTATGAGATAGGTATTACAGTGATTGAGTCTCAATACAATCTAAGCTACAAGTTTTCTGTCTGCATTTGGTGCTCTAAGTAATCCTGAATCTACGTGTGGGTGACATTTAAAATTGGAGAAACCATGATGTTAGAGGACAGTGTGGTGTTCGGTGAAAGGAGTATTGGAATCTTGATAAAAGGAATATTATTACATCCGGTTTCCAATAAGAAAATGATTAAATTATTTTGTTTCTTATCAAATGTTCCAAAGTGAACAACTCAAGGCCCGCCACTCATATTCTGTACTCAGAATATGAAGTAATACCTTCAGGGAGATGGGCTAGACCCAGCAGATATCGAAGTAATCTTTAAAATCTAGCGCTCTGTTAAAAAAACAACCTGATCATCCTTAATAGTTTAGCGCCCTCTGCTCTTTCATTTGTCTTGGTGCAGTCAATCTCAATTTGGCTGTTTTTACTCAGTTGTCTATTCATTTTACTGTTTTTATTCTTCTTATTGTATCATCATTGAATCAATCTCGATTTTGCCTTGGTTTAATTTTTTGTTCTTCCCTGTGTGTGAGCTGTATTTGTATATTTACTGTTTATTGATTTTCCTTCTTTATTTCACCCTCTGGCTCTCTGCCATCCTTTTAATTTTTATAAGGTCTAATACATACTATACCCGAAGAGGTTGGCACAACATTCACACAGGTGCAATATATGCTAGTCGATGGCATCTGAAGGGAACATATTACTGGTGTGAGTGTTGACTGGCTGCTATTTTCTTTGACTATTTGTAATATTTGTAATTTTTACATGAAAATGTTGGTAAAATTCCCCCCTTAATCGCTCTTCTTTCTCCTCAAATAGGCATCTTATCAAAGCATAGCACCCTACTATGTACTACTATCAATGAAAGCATAGAACGTTTTTTCTATTTTGTCTATTTGCCTTGAAGTTAGGTTCCACGCTGTAGATGACTAAGTCTAGTGATGACATTTACCGTGCTGCGGGGGCGCCTTGCCTCCATGGGGGCCATCTTCTTCCTCTCCACGATCAAAGGGATTGAGGCGAGTTTGGCGGAAATGTGCAAGTCTCTCATCATATGCCATGACCATAGGCTACATCTGAGGAAATAAAAAACAAAGTCTCAATGACCAACTGTCCTTCTATTTTGTTTATAATTTGAAGAAGGCTGGAATTACCACACATTTATTTTCTCCGACTTTGACTTTTGACCTAGACATTGAATTAAAGAACTTTTATTACCCTTGGTTAGACTTTAACACTGCCTTTCTTTCAAGCTTATGTTGAATTATGTTTTGCAATGTTAATAGCTTTTCAAACCGAGGCTAGTCTTAGGCTAGCAGTCTGTAATCCACCTCAAGGAGATGAATAGTGAAATCCACGAGATTAGAAAAATAATTTCCTATAACTTTATGTTTGCCAGTGGTGGACAAAGTACACAGTTTCATTACTTAAGTCAAAGTATAGATCCTTCTGGTCTAATATTGCTCCAATACAAGTGAAAGTTGTTCAGTCAAATTATTACTTGAGTTAAAGTCCTGGAGTACTTGTTTTTTTTAAAAATACTTAAATATTCAAAGCACTTTTTTGTATTTTCACAAAGCGAGTGCAGTCAGGGATGCATGGGTGTATATTCAGCTACGTTCTGAAACATACGTAGAAAACATGATTTAAAATCTAAAAAGTATACTATAAAATCTAAAAGTCAACTAAGTTCCTCCAAGCACAGTTTGAAATGTTCATCTGGAATCAAACCAGTGTGTTAGCTACAGACCTGGACATGCTTTCTCAGGTTAGATGTTGATGTTTTGTAGGCTGTGATGAACCCCCCACCCCCACCCCCCACCCCCACCCCCCCACCATCCTGAACAGAACTGTGTCTACTGTGGACTCTTTCAGGTTCCTGGGATCCACTATCTCCCAGGACCTGAGGTGGACCTACCACATAGACACAATCAGGAAAAAGGCCCAGCAGAGGATGTACTTCCTGCGTCAGCTCAGGAAGTTCAATCTTCCTTAGGAGCTGCTGATCATGTTCTACACCTCCATCATCCAGTCTGTTCTGTACACCTCAATCACTGTCTGGTTTGGATCTACAACCAGACAGACACAGACTGCAACGGACTATAAGGATTGTAGAAAAAATCATCTGTGTCAACCTGCCCCCCATCCAGGACTTGTACCGGTCCCGGGCCAGGAAACGGGCAGGTAGCATCACCGCTGACCCCTCACACCCTGGACACAAATTCTTCAAACTCCTCCCCTCCGGCAGGCGCTACAGATCACTGTGCGCCAAAACAACCCGCCATAAGAACAGTTTCTTCCCCCAGGCTGTCACTCTGATGAACACTAAACCATAACAGTGTCATACCTGTCAGATAAACACTCTCTGTTAATATACATGTAAATATACAGTGCAACAATTCTCCAAGCAGAATTCCATATTTCTATTTATTTTATTATTTAACTCATATTATTTTAGCCTGTACATATTAGTCATGCCTATAAGTTGTTCTTTTGTATTTATAGCTGATGTTATTGTTATTATTTTTATTTTATTTTTATTTGTATGCCTTATTCTTATGCCTTGTACAAAGAGAGCACAGTTTACCTGAGTCAAATTCCTTGTGTGTTCAAGCATACCTGGCCAATAAAGCTGATTCTGATTCTGATTCTGAATCTGAATGAACACAACCCCCTCCTATTACACCAATGAGTAGTTTCTAGGTAGGCAAGAACAACACTGTCACTTAGCAGGCTGCAGATCTGATTGACAGGAGACCCTTTAAAAACAATGAAATCAAGCATGAATCGCTAGCATGAATTTTGAAAGCTGTTAGCTTGCATTTAGTAATCAGAATATAAAAGCGTTTACAGGTTTAAAACAGGTTAAATGTTAGCCTTATAGAGAATAACCAACTAGTTATTTTCTAAAATGCGGTGACACCGATTTTGCCTTTTATTATTGTGCTATTGCTAAACGTGTAGAGTGTAAAATATGACCAAATGAAGCTATGTCATCCTTTGGCTACATTAACAATAACATACAGATGTAAACAGCCAGCTAACGTTAGCTAGTCATGTGTTTTGATGCTAAGCTAACGCTATCTTCTTTCAGGGTGCAGTGAGGTTAGAAACTTACCCCGTTGTTGACCTTATAAATCATCAAGGGACATCAGTGTTAGGATATACTTCAGGTCGAAGCTTGTGGTTATTGTTAACAGTGGTACCCGTGTTGTTTTTTCTCAGACATCAACAGCAACATCACAAGATTAAAAGCGTCAAGTCACGTGTTGTTCACAGACTTCTGGTTGGTGATTTCAGAATAAAACCTCGGAACAGTGACTTTAGCATTTCAGGGGTGTTGCCTGAAATTCTGCGCCCCATACAAGATATCATTTTTGATATACTGAACCATTTCAAAACAGGATTTCCTCAAAAAAAAGAAAAGAAAGGATTTCATGGCTTTAACCAGTCTGATTAGAAATCCTATTGAACCCTATCATATATTTCAAAATATTTCAGACCATGAATCAATTTTACTTTTTACCTTGCCTATATTACTTCATTATTACACATGCACCTCTTAGGTATGTAGTGGATTAGCTTTTTTTTTACAGTGTACATTTATCTTATTGAATGAGATGCTTATATGAGAGTTTCCTCTGGCATTAATGAATACCTTTCAATAATTATAACTTAACTTAACTTAACTAACCCCCCCCCCCCCCCCCCCCCCGTAATAGAATAGAATAGAATAGAATACTTTATTAATCCCTGAAGGGAAATTCAGGTGTCTGGCAGATAAAATTATAAAACTCACATAAAACAAGTAATCCAGGTGTCTGTCAGCTCATCTCCCATTGGCTAGAGAGTTATGAAGCCTAATGGCTGCAGGGAAGAATGATTTTCTGTATCTCTCAGTCCTGCAGCACAGAGAGATGAGCCGTCCACTGCTGCTGTTTCTCTGGTCCACAAAGAAGTTGTGAAGTGGATGATCTGTGTAATTGAGAATGGCCTCTAGCTTCTTCTGTGTGCATCTCTCCACCACAGCGCGCAGTGAGTCCAACCTGGTTCCAATCACAGTGCCAGCTCTTTTCACTAGTTTGTCCAGTCGCCTCGCATCCTTGTGTTTTATACTGCTTCCCCAGCAGACCGCAGCATAGAATAACACACTTGCCACCATAGATGATGATGATAATGACCTCAAAACTAGAATAATTTCCCTTATATCTGAGTTTGCTTTACTGTAATGCTTTAACTCTGAAAACTAAACTGGATCATCTCATCTGATATTAAAAAAATTGTTTCTGCTTTAAATTTGAATTGGGACCCCCACTTTGAAAAACACTAGCTTAGACCATTCTTGAACTGTATGGGTTCACTTTTCTTTTATAAGAAACTAGTCAAAAACCTCTTTCTTTCATGTTTTTCTTTTCTGTCATTTTCCTGATTTTACTTTCTTGGGGAGAGATTTGATGCTCCATCATCCGTCTCTCAGCTCTTTTGATAAATCATATTCAATTCATTTATTTTATTTTATTTTTTTGACTAATATGTTCTTCTGTTTAAACAGCGATTCTTTGCTTAAGACAGACTTAAATCAGACAGAAAACAAATGCAAACAAAAAGCAAAAACTGTTTTCATTTCTGACCCATCAAAGGCCCCTTCCAGCAGGCCCTGCAAAATCAGCAAGCCTCATGTAGTACTGTATGATTTATGTGTAGAAATTAAGATTTTTTTTTTTTGTCAAAATTAAGATTTTTTTATTAGTCAGTGGTGCTTACTAACATTGTTTGAAAAAGATATGTGTCTATAACTTGTTTAAATTTATCATACTTTAATTTCAATAAAATGAGTGATGCTTTTACTTTGAAAAAAGAAAGCTTACCTTACCCCGGTCTCAAGCAACCCTCTTTGATTAAGTAGGAAACAGGATTGTTAAATTATTCAGTTAGGAATAAAACTAATCATGAATCCACTTTAAAATTAAGATAGCTGCAGTATATTTGTACACATCTTTATGCAGCACTGTCCAAACACTTTTCCCAGGGACCATAACTCTCTATTATTACTACCACAAGTGAAGAGATTATTTCTATGCTGAAATATTTTAATTATTGTCTGCATGAGATTCCTGGTAAGCAATTGAGTTTGGGTTAGAAGAAATGGAGAGGCTGAAGAGTTTTTTTGATATTTGTCTTTTATTTTGAAACATGTTTCTGCATATTTATTTTCATTTGAATCAATTATATTAAGTATCCAGTGAACTATTGTCTTTGTAAGTGTAAGCTAACCCTTAAAACATAAGCACATTTTTTTTATTTCAGTGTATTCCAAGTATTAAGGGATTATTTATAGAAAGAAGAAGAAAGGTACTTTATTGATCCCCAGGGAGGACTTTTTTTTTCACTCATGCTATTTTTTTGGACATGCTACACATACAGTTTTTTTTTGTATATACATACAAATGCACACACATGCAGTGAACATGCTTAGGGAGAGATGTCGGAGTGAGGATACTGCCGTCAACCAGCGCACCCAGAGCAGTTGGGGGTTCGGTGCCTTGCTCAAGGGCACCTCGGCAGTGCCCAGGCAAGTGAACCAGCACCTCTCCAGCCACCAGTCCACTTGCCAAACTTCGTCCATACTGGGACTCGAACCGGCGACCCTTCGGTTCCCAAGCCAAGTCCCTATGGACTGAGCTACTGCCGCCAAAGACAAGATATACAATCAAAATGTACTTAAACATAAAAGGGATTAAGGCCTATTATTCACATAAACTCTTCTTTTTAACACAAAAGATAACTGAATCTTGTTATTGACATCAAATTTACTCAACAACTGAATAAATAATTACATGCTCCCCAGTCACAAAAGTGGTCCAAGTCAAACCAAACCCCCACAAACCACCTCCACCGACCATTTAACCCCACATGACTAAATTAAGTGAGTTATGGAGTTTGAAAGCTGCAAGGATTTTTCATGGACATGAAGTTGTATGTATAAATAACTGAATCAACTACAGTTTCCTCAAACAGTTTAAAGGTCAACTTCTCCGAAAACAACTCTTGAACACCAGTTACCACAACATTTTTAAAAATACGTTTTCACAAACATCATGTTGAAGTTCCTGGAAGCTGTGATCATATGGGTTGAAGACAACCATTATGGAGAAAATACATTTACTGTATGGTGAAATATAACACATTTTCAACCTGATAAATCAGTGTAAACACCAATGGGTCAATGTAAAGTCAAGCAATGTAAGAGAAGTTTGCCTGCTTGACAGAAACTACTCAGATGAACTCAGTTTTTTTTTTTCTGCTGGCTGTAGCAATAAAAAACGACCAAACTGACATTCTGTATTTTATTCTCTTGATCTATCTTAGTGGTTTCAAAGATACCGAAAAGAACAATTATATCCAGGGACTTTCATTAACATGAGTATCAAAGCATTTTTATAGACATGTTATTTGTAACCCCCCCTGTGGGTCTGAGTCTCGGTTTTTAGTCATATGTATTTGAATCATTCTGTCTTGAGTGTGTTTGTTGTTTTGATGGCAGCTGTTCTTTGCTGTGGAACAGAGCAGCTTTGTGCAGAAATGAAGGGAGAAGTCAGAACCCTGTTCCAAACTGTAAATATAATGCTCCATGCAGATAATACTGTCACACTTTGAACATCCTTTGGGCTAATCAGCGATTATTGCAGTCAAGTTGTCTGTCTGCTTCCTTTACTTAACAATGATCACCCTTAGCTCAGAAAACAGTGTCTGCACTGAGAGCAGTCTATAAACAGAAATGTTCTCAGATTGAGTGTGTTTTTTGTTTCTTTGTCCACACACACTAATCAAGGTACAAAAAATGTCTGCTTATAACTTTTACAGCATAGCGATAAATATCTCTCTCGACATGAAAATTAACAAGGGTACCAAGCATAGGTGTAGTTTGGACTTTAAGTTTGTGGGTTCACAAACTAGAGGAAGTGTGATTTATATAACAAAGCCAGAGTCATGCAACTTTGTGAGAATAACACTCAGAAACCAAACTTATGGGTGGCGTTTGCCTAGCGGTTTATGCCCACACCCCATGTGAGGCCATACTCCTCACTTCAGCAGTCGCAGGTTCGACTTCCGGCCTCAACCATTTGCTACATGTCTTCCCAACTCTCTGCTCCCAAAATTTCATGTCTCTGTTAAGCTTTCCCATCCATAAAAGGCAAAATTACCCAAAAATGAAACCAAATGAAAGAAATCTGATATTAAATGTAATTGGATCCCCAACTGTTAGTGTTCCTCCAGAGATTAGCCTTCCTGACTTTTTTTATACATCAACCAGGGGCATCTACAATCTTTGGCATACAAGTTAAAACCCAGAAGGGTCTTTCTAAATAATCATTCTAATTATTTGGATGCATGGATTTTTTTAAAGCCACTGAGACAAAGAGAAAGTAAATGAGACTCTGTGTACATTTACGCATATTGCCATAACTTCACAAATTATTGAAATCTCTTAAGGCAACAACATTGGACAGAATCTCAAGTTTGTTTAATTACCTTTGAGTTTGTGTCTGTTTTTGGGTATTAGAAAGAGTGCTCTTCCAAGTGAGTGAGTGGAGCGCCTGTGTAAGTCTCAGGGCTGTGAAGGGCTGAAGACTATGAGATGAAGCAGGAATGTGAGGAGACAGAAGTGAGGGTATCCCCGTATTTTTGCATCCCCATATTGGTCTCCTACAGTGAGAAGTAACATAATGTAATGAGATGTTGGAAACAAAAGCTCAACATATTCAAGCCTTTTGTCCTTATTAAAAAATTCAAAACTGAGAAGGGATGCTGCTGTACACTGTCTGAATGATGCGTTTTCTAAATAACATGAAATAAACTGCAAGCTTGAGTTTAAATTACACATTTTTTAAACATTGCATGTATCTATCCACACTCTTGGATCATAAATACAATCTAACAAATTGCAATAATGAGAGGAAAGTAATGGTCTCCAGTCATTTCACCCTTTATTTCCCTGAAATTCCCTCATTTTGTCCTAGTGTTTGTCTGGTGTTTGCGACGGGGCTCTGTCTGGATCCATAGATAACCAGTCCTGTATCTTTCTGGACCTTTGGCACATAAGAAACTGTGAATACCTCAACTTTTTGGCAATCTTGGAGTGTTTTTTTCTTGCATTGTTTACTTTTGGCTCTTTGATTGTTCCCCATGATTAACTTCTGAAACTTCGTTAGTCAGTTCATCATATTACCAGTACCACCATTAATCCTATGTCACTCTGCAGTGGGATTTGTACACATTGTAGCATTCATATTAATGCCAATTATTTTGCTTCTCCCAGATATGTGGCTGGCACCCTTACTCTTAATGATATGATTACCTTTTCTTTTTTAGATAGAAATGTTATGTCACAGGGGACTAAGTACGGTATATATAAGACCTTCAGCTGAGAACACACCACATGAGCAGTTGTGGAAGCTTCAATTAATTCTGGGTGCCTAAAGTAATAGGAGAAGAGCACCCAGTTTATGCAAAGGGCATGAACTGGATTTTTTTATAATCCAATGCAAAAAAGAACTCCGTGGAACTGCGGAAATGAAAGAGACTTCACTTTTGTGATTAAATTGAAGCTCTTTCTTCAAAATTTAGAAGAGGGAAAAACTTTCATCATCTCCAGGTTATTTTTTTGTGATTTGAACCAAACTCCTTCACTCACCACGGCCAATCATCCCACAGGAGTTCTTCATTCATTCATTGTTACATTTTTATGCCCCCCATGATCTTCCAGGCAAATAAAAGTTAAATGCACACAATAATGTTATGAATAATAAAATAAACATTTCAGTACAATTTAAAAAATATAATAAAATAAGTATTTCTTAAAAGTTTGTAAGAATTTATAAATTGATGCTGCAGACATCACTTCTGTGCCACTTTCTTCATTTTTTTCTCTTTTTATCTTAAATAGCTGAAACAGGAATAATTCTTATTGAAATATATCAAATGTTGCCCCTCCTGAATGACCCATATTAAACCAAACACTCAATGGAATAACTTCAAACAATTAAGATTTTAATTTTTTTCTTCAGGACATGAATTTGGAAAATCCCCTCCCTCCAATTATGTTATTTGCAGCGTGGCAACTGAACTTGATCATGAGTTTAAAAACAGAACATTTCAAAAATGTCTCTGTTGTGTTTCATTTCAATACCCCCTCTGTCTGCTGAGGACAAATGTTGCATCGCACTTTTTTCAGTGAAGGAGACAAAACTGTGATCGTGTTTCATGTGTTGAAGTTTTGAGGACAACGCTTATCTCATAGGTCTTGGCTTTTGGTCATAACGGGACTACTTGTGGTGTAATAAAGTGAAACCGTAAAAACGTAAATCAAAATCTGAAAAATCTTTTTTTTGGCACTTCAGACACATCATGAAGCTAACTACACAGCAAGGTTGTAAGAGAAAAAGCAGATGTTGATCTAGAAGTGAGCAAATGAAGCTTTGAGTGTCGATATTCACTGGAAGACTGTGCCATCAATTCCCTCTCATGGGATGTAATGCCAGAAAAATGATATAGAAGGGATAGATCAGATACATTTTCCACATAGCTCAGAGTCTTGTTGTGTAGGCCTCTTTATTTGAGACAACAAATAACATGCAATGCTGTCACTAAAGATTACACCACGTAACCCGGCTCCCTCTATAAAATAACTGTACAGCATATACCTGTTTGACTTGGTTTTAAGTTAACATGGGTTGCACAGTGCATCAGCTATATACTGGTATACCCACAAAATTCACATGCTGACTTTACTTCACTTTACTCAGCATATAGAACCACACTCTCATTTACTCTCACAGAGCTTATTCCTAAATATTCATATTATACACATGACAACCACATCCTTTACATTCACAATATGTTACAACTCTCATAGTTACACGATAAAGATGATAGAGCTGAGATGTCAAAGGTACTACATTAAACTGTACATATAAAAAATGAAAGAAAAAGTAAGGCCAATCATGAAATACAGGTCAGTAGAAAAATCCCACTGAGTGGCTTCAAGGACTGAATTCAGTGACATCAGACATCACATGAATACTCAGCAGCATATCTGGCAAGCATTATTCAAGTAGTGTATAACAGTCTGCATTATTGTCAATGTAAACGAGCACAATTCACATAACAAGAAAGCATTCTTCCAACCAATAATGTATGATTTATTTTGTCTTGTCTCACTGCCTGATCATGGGCTCTCTGAGCCCTTGCCAAATCATTTCCAGCCACATGCTGCGCAGGGAATGAAACATGACCACATTTTATGGCTTAAATACAAAGGAGAAATTGATGAGAGTCTTAATTGTAGATCCTACTTACAAACATGAATCAAAGGCTAAAACTGAGACATAATTGTAAAAATAAATATTAGGCTTAAACCCTTTAAGTTTCATAGCATACATCACAGGACGGATTCATGTATTTCATAATTAAGTAAGCCTATGCTGTTTTATGGAAGTTCTATATAGACCATAAACTGTATAAAATTATTTATATACAGACAGTGATACAGATCCTATGCTCTTTACTTAAATATCGGCATGACTTTCAGAGACAGAGACAAACTGTAATCACAGTGGGTTTTACCTTCAAGTGATATTTTGTGAAACTCCCTCACATGTCATGAGATGCAGTCTCATTTGCATGATTACACAAGTGAAATAAGGCAAAGAATCTTTAAAAGACCACTGTCTGTCTGAACATTTCTGAAAACCAAACACATCTTATGTGCTTCCTTTCATAAATCCTGCTGCCCTGGGCATCAAGCCTATCACCAAGCGGGGCCGTGCATGTGATCTTTTTAAACTTTAAATCCAGACAAATTATTTTTGTGAGGCTCTGAGTCTTCAAATAGTTTGTAATAACCGTAGATAACATGCTCCATTTAAAATTGTATGCTTGTCTAAAATCATCCTTCTTGAACCATGCAAACTTGTTCAGGCAAATTCTCACTGCAACAAAGTGAAAAGAAGCCTCATTCTTTCTCTTTTGGCATGGTGCTATGTGCAGCTATAGCAAAAGTTCCACACACCTATTTTCATGCATGTCTTTTTAATGGCACAGCCTGTCATATGCCTGTATGATATTGGTTTGTGAATTTCATATGAAGGCGTAGAAAACATGTTGTCACATTGTACTCCAAAAACGCCAGTCTCCATTAATGAAGGAAAAAAAAATCAGCTTAAGGATACAGTTTGAAGTACTTCCAGATCAGGTTTTGGTTTCCTGTAATTGTTTTAAAATGCACAGTTATGTTTGATAAATTCTGAAACACGAAATAGACACATGGAGAAGCTACACAAAAAATATCCCAAGTCGATATACACATGGAGAGATGAGAATGTACTTTTGTTTTAAATAAGATGCTTGACAGTTATCAAGCAACCACCCCTGACCGACTCGGTAGAGGGTGTTTCTCAGGTAAAACATTTATTAAATGTCGCAGTTTATCATTTGCATTGGCGTTACGATTTAATAAATAAACACGCAAATGAAACCCTATACGTGGAAATAATCACTAAATCCTCTAAGTGATGTCCGGAACTCTTCATCAGAGAGTCAAAGTTCGTGCCTGTTCAAGCAAGCAACAGTCAAATCTTTGACGACCTCTGCTACGTTTCAGGGAGCGGAGGTAGTCCACATTGTTGATGACCCGACTTTTTTTTTTTCCAAATGTTGCCACATGAGGTCACACCCCGAAGCACCAGGAGCACAGCACCAGCTCCTGTAGAGTTTTACGCAGCTCCTGGCTCCGGTATGCGTAGATGAGAGGGTCAATGAGCGAGTTACAGATGATGAGGATGAGGAAGAGGTTAAAGTTCCTGAAGAAGCAGTTGCAGAAGGGGCTGGTGGGGCAGGTGAGGATGAGGATGAGGTGGAGGAAGAAGGGGCCCCAGCATAAAATGAAGACTCCGAGCAGGATGGTAAGAGTGATTGCGCCCTTCATGCTCGTGGACTGGCGCCTACTTTTGTTGAAAGCCACGATGCGCCGGGAATGCAGGTGGGCCAGGAGGAACATGTGCAGGTAGAGCACGGCGTTGAACACCAGCGTGATGCAGAAGAAGGTCACGAGGCACACGATAACGGCGTTGTCGGTATGGTACACGATGAAGAGGATGCTGGAGGTGATGCTGGCCAGCCACACCACCACGATGATGATGACGGCGCGCTGCGTGGTCATGATGCTGTGGTAGCGCAGCGCGTAAAAGATGGTGATGTATCGATCCGCGGCGATGGTGCACAGAAAGGAAAGCGAGGAAACCACGGAGCTGCAGATCATCACGTCGATGACGTTGTCCAGGTGGCGCAGCATGCCGGGGTGCACATCCATTAGGCCGTGGTCGTTCAGGAGCATAAAAATAGTCTCCACCACATTACTGACGCTCACAAGCATGTCGGACACAGCCAGGCAGCAGATGAAGTAGTACATGGGCGAGTGCAGGTTCCGGTTCTTGAATATGGCCAGAACTACCAGGATGTTCTCCACCAGGCTGATGAGCCCCAGGGCCAGGAAGAGCTCCTGAGGGATTCGGACCTGCACGCAGCTGAACAAGTTTCTCTCTCCCGCTGTGGAGTTGGTGTCGTTCTCCTCCATAAAGTCACTGAGCGGGCTGAACTCCATATGGAGGATGGAAGGGTTGTGATGGGTCCTGTTGGTCATATCCATGTTTGGCTTTTTATGAGGGTTGTCAGACTGTCCTGATGGACTACAGCAGATACGTGTCAAACTGAATTCAAATGTTTAATTAGTTATCTCGGTGTTTTGTAGGATTCCTCGGCATCAGTTGATCTAGTCACACAACAGGGTGGAAAAATCCTGTGAGTTTTCCATCAAGTTTAGTTGTGAAGCCAGTCAACGATTCGTTAAGTTTTTTCCCTAAACAGCAATTAGTTGAAATGTCAATGAACGCGCTTCTGTGGAATAATAAAATCCCCTTGCAGCACGGCAGTTGCAACAGTTGCATTTACGCACCGCAGTCGACCTGAGAATTGGAGCGATTGTTCAAGTGGAAAGCGTGGTCCTTCGCCTCGAGTCGTCTCCCGTCTTAAGGATGCAACGTATCCAGCGTATAGGCCGAAAACTATCCCCTCTCCATCAAAACACTGCAGTCAAGATTCATGTTTCTTATTCTCATGGCGCACAAACCGTTCCTAAAAGCTCCTGGTGTCTGTCCAGAGGGGCCAACCAGCGCGCCGTAGGTGAACGTAGTGTCTGGTATGTCAGGAGGTTGTGACTGGCTTTAACATTTCTCCAAGTGATGGGAGACTTCAGGGCTCCTCCTCTTACATAAATGTCAGCTGGGCCGTTTCGAGGAAAAGAGGAAAGAAGCGGGATGGATAGTTTCTGTTACGCGTTGTTCAGCCTTCAATTTCATTTTTGTTATTTTTTTTTCTTTTCAAATGAATCTAAACAGGTCCTCTGCTGATCACACGCACTTCGAAGTTTTTCTATTTCATTGCATAACGTTTCAGAAACACAATATTTTAAACCTTATACCTGCAGTTTGACTTCCGGATCAAAGTTATCATTGTAATCAAATTATTTTTCTTCCCTATTAATAAGCACAGTCCCTATCCAACAGGTATTTTGGTTCCCATGCAGTGGATCAGCTTGAAATCAACCCATATATAGTTTTCTATAGAGGCAATGATTTAATTGATGCCAGCATTGTGGCCTCATCAGTGTGAAATATAAATTAAGGGTCTTTCTTTGGGTAAGGTTGAAGACTTCTTTGTACATGATATTTGCTGTCTTCATATAGATAGTGTTTGCCCCCTGAGCCACAGCAGAGGGACACGAAGGGATTAGTATAAACACTGTAGTGATGAAGAAGATGAATCATTTTTAAGCCGTTTTGAGTGCTTTTGTGAGTTAGGACATGTTTCAGAACATACACGGACAAGAAACTATCAGTGTCTTTTGGTTTTCTTACCTTGAGTTAAATATAACAGCACACAAAGAACTGTCAATGGGTTTAAATTCTGTGACATGAATGTTGTTCATATAAACCAGTCACAAACAACCAAGTGTTTATGATACTAAAAAATGTAGGCACTGATCTAATTAAAGAGTATCTCAAAATGTACATTTTCTTTACTTCAACATTGTAAGTGATATTTACATTAAATACATATTTCCAAGACCTCTAGCAAGGAATTTTCAGCTGAACAAAGCAAGAAAATCACATATGAAACATTTTGTAAGAATTTTCTTTTTTATTCTAAGTCTTTTTCGCACATGCACAAAATTTCCAGAATACTTCCAGGTGGGCTGCATGTGAGAGCATCAATAGGCAACATTTTTTTTTTAAATCACCATTTGTTAGAGGGTGGGGTTGATGACTTCTGATAGCCACTGGTGTTCTTCTGAGTTTAGTTGCTTAATTGAAAAATGCAGCAATAGTGCAAGTTGAAAGCAGTGACTGACAGTTTGTGCAATTTTTAATATTTTACGGATTTTCAACAGGGGAAAGTTTACTGTAAGAATATAAAACCTGTATTTAAATGAAAAAAAAGTGTTAATTTAGAGGGAAACATTAACTAAATAGTTATTTAATATAGGGTTGGAATTAAAAATGTATGGTATGTCTCTTTTCTAAATGTTTATATAGTGTAAAATAAAGTTTTTATTGGTTTAACCTGTTTTTTTTTACTTTTTGGGGGTGGATTTACACAGTAAGGGTAAAAATGACCCGCAACATAATGAATGTAATTTTTTTTTCAACATAATACAAGGGTTAAGATTTCAGGGGATTAATATCGCCTATAAAATAATGTTCAGACTCCAGGGAAAACTTTAGCTGTGTGGGGAACATGCGTGATTACTCAACTCAGGATATTTTCGGGACAGAGCTCCTGAGCTTTTTTCAAAATCTTCTGGGGTTTGTGGGCAAAAGTATCTATGGAAAGAGTACATTAGGGATGGCCAATGGAGCTGTTAGGTATCTTGAGAACTTTAACTATAGTGAATACATTATTTTCAACTGTCTTAAAACATGTCTGACTGTATTTAAGTCATCTTAATGAAGTATTCCTATTCTTCTAACATTATATCAATGCTTACCCACCACATGATGAACCTTCGCTTCAATACCTTTAACAGAAAACCATGACAGCGATATGAACTTTGACTTGTCAGGGATAAAGTCCATACATATACTGTATGCACTAGTGTTGGTGCGAGCCAGCTGTCCTGTTTTTTATTGCTGAAGGATCTGGACTTTGTGACCTGTTGTTTTTAAATGTGTTAGTGCTGTATTGTTTAGAGCAAGGTCACTTTATAAATTGACCTTGTGTTGCCTTCTCGCCCAGTTCGTTATTGCAAATGAGAATTTGTTCTCAATTAGCTTACCAGGTTAAATAAACATTTTTTTTCTGAACTTTTCTCTTTAGGATTTTCACTTTGTTTTACTGTAAAGCACATTATTACATTTGATAAAACATGCTACATAAATACAAATTAGTCAAACTGATTAGAAGTGCAATAATTTAATAGAATTAAAAGATAGCACAATTTGATCTCAGTTGAGCAGACTTCAACAGTTGAGTCTTTATAGGAAAGAAATCCAGTGTGAGGAGCAGGATTTATTCATAATATTGTTTCATGTGTTGCAATATTTTTTGGATAAAGTTGTACAACCTTTGAGATATGGATGCAACATTTAAACACAGTTTAGCCAGTGTTTTATGCTATGTCATCGTGGATTCAATCATCAGTCAGAGGGCGTTAAATCAAATTAATTATGGTGACAAAGTGACATTACAGTTTAACAAAGTCCTGACTTGTAGTTATGCAACTTCCACGCATGCTAAGCTAAAAGTGGTGACCTGATGAGACAGAGGCAAACACATCATGTTTTACATCAAGATAAAGTGACTAAGCGAAACAAAGGTATTTGAGACGGTCTTAGTGCAGTCATAAGGTTCAGTTACATTTTGTGTGAATAAGGAAGAGTGCTAAAAAGATCTTATTTATAGGGTTTTTTGCACAATTGACCATTTGATGCATTAATTAAGCAATAATGAAAAAAATCTGACTGCAGCAGTTAACATATACATGATTTTTTTAACTACATATAGTTTTATCAAAGTTACTTTCTACAAAAGGTTAAGACAAATCGTTGCTTCGTTGAGTCTTTGAGTTTGTGGCTGAATTAATTGTAGTGCAGGTCATATTTATGTTAGACCAAATACCTGTGAACATTCACACCGACTTTGCAGAAAGGTTGTTCTGTGCAGAAGCTGTGGCACCATTACAGTCACTACAGATTGTTTCTGATTGCCAGGCACGGCCCCTCTAAGAGGTCAATATGAAAGCCTTTCTATACTGCCCATGGATCACATGGAAATTTCTTACCCATAGCTCCAGGTAAAGTAGGAATAATGCCATCATCAGACACAGTCACACTGAGTTATCATGTGGTTTACCAAGAAACAAATATAGTATGTGAACAGCTACAATAAGAGTAGAGCTTTATTTGTTCAGTATCTCCAGAGTTTACTGATAGCTGTTCATATTATTCTCTAAAATGCAAATCTGCCGTTATAATCTCAACCAAAAAGTAAAAAGGGGATGAAAAAGATTAAAGTCAAGTGATGGTGGTTAGAAATTACAGTTATTAACTTTGTTAACAGAAGTAAAGTTATGGCCATGTGTCAGCCTTTGGGTCATGAGTTTGGGACTGGGAGCAAAGGAAATATTAAAATCAGTTAAGTAAAATTGATCAAATTTCTGCCATATTCTTTGACTGGATTTAACTTGATGGAGAGCAGCAGGCAACTGGAAAAATTCAGGCCAATTTCCTCTCGAGTTTTCTCGGGTGAAGTCAGCCACAAATAATGAAATATTGGCAAATCTACTCAAACGGACCGAGCGAAACAGAGAGAGGAGAGAAGGAGGGGGCATTACAGTGAAGATAACACAGCAGACATCCTGAAGAAATAACATGGTTTACATAAAAGTAAAACAACAGGCCCAAAGTTGAGGAAAATGTGATTCCATTTTCAGCTTCATTACTTTTGTTTTTTGACAAATGTCAGACAAATAACCTAGAAGCAAAATTGTTTCTTCTTGGATAAAGCTGAGAAGCAAATTCATAGCACTGTCACAGCTTGGAAGAAGAGCTGTAGATATTAGCAGTTCCACACATTCCTACTTTAAAACAAGATGAAACTGAACTGAAATTATTGTCAGCCCAATAACACTCCTATAAAGTTTTTGGCAAAAAGGCAAAAAAATGTGGAACATTTTGCAATTGCTTCTATGTTTTGAGCCATTTGAAAGTAAACGTGATAAAATGATTTGTCAACAGTTCCTTCATAAGAGCCGTTTGTCTAAATCAATGAGATAAAAAAAACTATTAAAGTTAAATTTGTCAGAAGAACTGTTTCAGTTGTTCTACATTCACAAAGATGTTCACTGTTTGAGAACATGATGAATGCTCTGAAAGCAGAGGAAGAATAGTAGTGTCCTTTGTGTATTACAACTGCTTAATTGACGATGACTTAAGCTGCAGGAGCTGTTAAAGGATCATTATAAAAACTATTAACCTTAGTGACTCAATGGGTTTCACTGAGCATCCGTTTTCTGCTCACATGTCCAAAGAGTAATTATCACAAGCAGAGAGGTGCACAAGTTATCTCCTCCGGTCACTTCAGTACCCTGAAGTTGTTACAATTAGAAATACACTATTTGACATTCCCATTCCATCATTTTAATTACAACACAGCATTAAATATTTTCTGTTTTTCCTTTACTTTATTAAGTCTCTGTCTGTTGGATTCTTCTTCATCCTCATATAAAATGCCACCTCTATCACTCTCCGCTCAGTCCCACTCCTCTTCATCTCTGTAAGGGTTGTCCTCTCTCGGCGGCTCCTGAAACCTGATGTTTGCCAGCATTTCCCTCATCGCCACCATCAGACGGTCCACCTCCTGATTCAGCTCCTGGCCAGCTCGTGCCACCTCCATGTCACCCTCCTGCCTCGGTCCACCCTGAAAAAAAGAAGAGATGTCAGGTTAATAAAGAAATGGTAAGTCTGTAAGTACAAACTGTCACTGGTCATGCTAAACAAATTCTTTAACATCTTAAATCACCCTGTTGTTTTTAGGATTCCAGAGCAATCATTATCTAACATTTGTGTATTGAGCAAAGGATCTTAATACACAGCTGTTGGTTCTGATTGGTCAAAATCCAATGACAACAGTGAACAGCAAAAGTTATGCCACGGAAAACCTGATTACACGTGTGAAAAAGAAAAGAAATCAATCCATGAAAAGGAGTCTTGAACATTTTTTCTCTGCCTGATGACACAGTGATAAAAACTTTAGTGTCAGTCTCAGGTTGGTCTTGAGAGTCAGGAAATAATGAATGGGCACAAATGGGAGAGCAGCCTGAGGAGCTACTGAACCTAAACCATCTCTGATACAGGGAAAGAGGAGCAACATCCTGTTCTGTAATCCAGGCAACAGCAGCAGAGCTGGTGAGAGCATCTCTAAATTGCCAATCTCTGCATAGTACCATCAACCATAAGTGGTAGTGATAAAAGCAACAATTTTAACCGTTTGGACATTTGCCTCATTTATTTTTGAAGGTGTGAAAACTACAAATCTCTGGGAAGAGCTGAATAGGGACAGGAACGTCAACAGAAATATTTCTGCTTGTGTTAAGGTGCATTTCGACCAAGAGTTCCGGGATCTTTTAGCTCCCAGAACTACTTTCCCCAGAACTAAAAGGTTCCTGTGCCCCCATTGTTGTCTGCGTTTCGACCGTGGGCTGAAGTCCTGGGTAGATTGTGCAAATCAGACCAGTGACATATGGAGAAAAAAAAAAAAAATTAAATAATATTTTGAAATCTTAATAAAAAACTAAACTAGTATGCATTCCCAGGAACTCCCTCTGTGTTTCAACAACTGTGTAAACTCCACAAACACCATTACGTTCAACTGAAAGTCCCAGGACCTTTGAAAAGTACTTCCCCCCCCAAGCAGGGGCTTTTCAGTGAGGAGATCATCTACCCCTGAACTAAATTTGGACCATGGAGCTTTGTTACATAATATCCAGATATGTGACTTTATTTTATCAGATTGGCTCAACTGCATTTCTTCTCTCCATATGGTATCTCTTAATAAGTGAACAACTTAAAGAAGATAGATGGAACTTATGGAATCCGGCTGCCTGTTGACAGTAAGCATGTACAGCTGATCCATTACAAGCTCTTTGCAGGAGAGGACATAAAATATTTGTTTAAGTAGGTGCAGATGCTTTATGCTACAGACTGGAAACTAACAGAACAATGAACGATGGGCAATACTTTGGACTGCAACTTGAACATATTCACCTTTACCTAACATTTATGTCTGTCAAAGCCCCCTGGTGTACCCAGTAGCTGTGATTACAAGCTGTTATAACATTTACTGTACCTGATAACAGGACCAAAGCTGCCTCTTATGGTACTGAAGGAATCTTTCAAATTGCAATGCTGCTAAGTTTTTTTTAGAGAAACCGAAAAGTAAGTCTATTGATATAAGTTGAATCAATGTGTTGCTCTCAGATCATTACACAATTGCAAATATTAATGCAGAAGATGTTTTTGGTGCTATGTACATTGCTATCTTTGAGCTTCTTTGTGTTTGCTTGAGAAGAACAGCACTCATTGATACGCAGCTCACCAGGGTTAGAGATAGACCGAAGTGTTTTTTTCAGGTCCGTCACGATACCGATTATTAGTGGTCAAGGAGGCCGATAACCGATATTTGGAGCCGATATTCAAGTGGAAGAGCACGTCTGTGTTGCGGCCGTAAATAGTGCAAAAATGAACAGACTTTCTGGCAGCAAATTAAAGTGCTGAAAAAATACAAGTGGAGCGTACACCTAAACCGAAGTGAGTGCTCGGGTTGGAATCTTTCAAAATTCAATAAATCAGGTGGCAGAAATCACAACATCTGCAGAAACAACAGCCTAGCTTGCGCTCCATTTCTCCTGCAGTTTCTCATTGGCTGATTGGCTGTTGCCCGTGCCGTGGCTCTGCGTGTAACCAATCAGATGGTTTTGTGGGTGGGACAATGCTGGAGACAGAGTAGTGACATCAGACAGAGAGGCGCTGCATCAGAGCCAAAATAACCCAGTTTTAAATTGATCTCTTATCGGCCATCGGATTTAAAAAAAAAAGGCAGATGCTGATACGCCTAAGAATGCAGAATATCGGCGCCGATAAGCGTCAAAATGTGGAATATCGGCGAGGAATATCGGCCCAGTCAATAATCGGTCTATCCCTAATCAGGGTACCTTTGATCATGATCCAAAATAATTTTTTTCTCCTAAAAGACTACCATTTGGGACATACTTTAAAGGTACATAAACGTACGTGCTGACACACATAACGGTATTGTTATTCAGTGTTTTGAAGCTCCGTATGTCTGAGGATATGCTGCCTTCTTCTTTGTTGAAGCAATACTATCCCACACTCAGCTTTTTAAGTAATACGGTTGCATGTGAAAAGTGGTGCATGATTTCCTCGTTTATAAAGTCAAGCATCAACCTTTGTTGAAACATATAATGCCATCACTGTCTCCTAAAAGATTTTTCCACTTTGGTAAAGACCATTACAAAGAGTAAGCCATTGATGTTTTCAAGACCACAGATTCACACTGCTAATCAGTTCTTCATCCCCTAATTCTCTTCTGAGGATTGGCTGCACTAAATTAGATGTTAAAAAATCAGATAGCTAGGGTCCACAGTTATCATGAGACTGAACCTGGAGAAGTGACATCAGATCAAAGTGGTAAAGTATGCATTTGTGCATTCTGAAGTTCTCAAATGTAACTGTAACAATATTTAAGCGTGCTTTGTATCATGCTGAGGTCCATGTTTTCTTGTTAAAGGGTAAGTAAAGATCATCCTAGTGGTTTTAAGAAACCTGTACTGATTGTTGGTAAGAGATAGCAATCTATCAACACAAACTCCAGTCTTTTGAAGTGCTTTGTACACCACAATGCATAACTCTGATGTGAATGACTCCCGCTCTCTTTTATACCCTCCTCCCAAAGAGCGGCACGATGGGTCTTTGTGAAGCCTGTTAGGAAAGTTAGATCTATGTCCAAACTCAGTCTACTAAATAAACATCTGAGTAATCTGTTTATATCTATTTATTGCCACAGCAATGGTGTCTACATTCAGCTGTGAAGCTCCGAGAGCTGATATTATGAAATGATCACATAAAAAGGCCTCAGGTGAGTTAATGTGTGGGACCTCTTGTTCTGTGCACAGTAAACAGTACACAGTAAAAGACTTAACTGCAAGGAGGGGAGAGTCAACATCCTGTTCTTTCGTCTGTCAAAAGTGATCAGGATCCATTAGACTTATCTCTATGAGACATTGTGCTCATAGCCATGAGGTCTGAGTGTATATTTGTCCTCCCACACACACAATATCTGCTAAACTGCAGTCCATCATGAGGGAATGAGGCTGAAGCAAATAATGTAAACACACACGTGTATCTGAGGACAGTATGATTGAGGATGAGACTGCGGTTTGATTTAAATTATATCACATCCATATGAAACCACCAATAAATCTGTAGATTTAAAACCAATTGGTGTTTTTTTTTTCCCCACAAAACTGCAACAAGCAAGTCTCTGAACTAACCAGCCAGATAACTTTCTAATGACTTTTGTGAACTTTTGGAACAAAGATGTACATCTCATGTCTTAGGAGACTCTTGTGGAATATTTTTTAAAGCCTGATAATCCTCCTGCTGTTTTCTTAACTATCAACAGCACTAAAGGAGAAGCTTTTCTTTAGATAACAAAACCAAAGGCTCTTCTAGACTGTGTGCTGTAAACCGCACCAGATACCGACCCTGCAGCAGCAATGGCGGACATTCAGAACAAATACATATCAACAATAAATTGCATTGCTGGTATATATTTTTTGCATGTGTAGGTCATAAAGAGAGATCAACATTAATTTCAGTTTGTTTCATAGGATAGCAGATCTTCACAGTATGTTAGATTAATGTGCTCTCATAAAACACAATCATGTTCTGGAGATTTTTTCCTATAAAACAGGTCACATTTAAGCTTGATTAACCCCATGTCTTTTTAACTTGGCCTCATAAATCAAGCAATCATTCCAATAAAATTTTAGGACAGAGACAGAAAAGTCACATTCAAAAACTTTATGAATGTTGTTATTGTTTTGTTGTTCAGTAACAGAGAGAAACGGTGAGACAGGATTAGCTGGAACAAGGTCATATGCCTTCTTTGATATTTAGCAGTTGTCATCCCCGTAGGGTAACTGAGTCTTTGGAGGAAATATTCCATAAGTAAAGGATGTGGTTCTGATGTTTAACGAGTTCAGATTTTCCCACTAGCCCCCAGGGGCTCCCGCTATACTGCAATGATGCATACATTGTTTTAGTATTTGTTGAACAACACCTCAAACCAAATGTATGTGCTGCTTCAAAATTTTAGACAGAAAACACAATTTGGAAGGAAGAATCTGGCAGATAAGATAATCAAAATGATAGTTTTTAACTTTATCAGATGGAGCAACTGCAGGACAGATCATGGTGAGTTATTCATAAAACCAAGTCGTAAAATAAGTCTTCTTTGAATGTAGCACTCATAGTTGTTAATCACATGATTTCCCCACATCCACACCACGGGTTCTTTATTATTGTCCCACAGTGTTTCTATTTCTGAGCAACATTCATCTTCAAATGACGTCGCTGAAGCTTGCTCTTGAAGTTGAGAAAAAATGGGTTTAAGATGTTAAAAGTGAGTGTAAACAATCATTAAGAGCTTTTACTATGGCAAATATAATGCTCATTTATATATAATACTTGTTGAGATCATCTTGTAAATTTCACAGATATTTGTGAAATTGCAACAGAAACATACTGCACTTTATAATACCAACACTCTTGACATAAAAACACTGAAAATAAGTGTGTTGTGAGCTGTTTTAAAGAGTTAACATGATTTCCTCTCGAGTGTATATTCTAAATTTTAAGTTCTTTGATATTCAAGTTAGCTTGTCCAAACTGGCACTATATATCTGATGTATTTATACCATTATGTTGAGCTCAAATCTACCAAGTTTAAGTGTTTGTTTTACTTGAGTGTGTATTACTTGATTCTGATTGGTTTGCTATGAAGAACAGACCATTGACAAATGGATATGGCTCTAATCATGCTGTACTCATATTAATGCTCAGAAAGAAGTCCAGACAATTTGACGTCCGTTTGTTTAACTTTACAGCAAGGAATCCAAGAAAGGAGACGGAAACAGCAGAGAAAAGGCAGGAGAGGCACAATAACTGTAAGCTATAAGAGATACATCTACACATTTGAAAGGTGTTGACCACTGAATAAGATACAGAACATTTTTCTGATAAATTGAAAATAAAATGGAATAAACTCTGACAGTGTCAAGGCAGAAAACTCAATCAGGTGCTGCATTGATTCATATGACACAGATCATCTTGTTCTACTACACCATCAGTGGAAATGTTCAGTTTAATGTGAGTAATAACAACTCAGTTAGCTCATTTTAAGAAGGTTACAGAGTTAAATGTTAGTGTAGGCACAGCTCAGACTGCGACTGTTGTGGACGATTTTCAACAGAAGAAATGTGAGATTTTTTTAAAACAATAAAATCATTGCCAGATTCATATTTAGTGCAGAAATATTGATTCCTTAGAAGTCAGAAGGCGTGCAAATAACAACCCACTTACTGTGCATTACCCATAATAAAGCATAATAGAAAACAGCAAACATCAATTCAGCTATAGGTTATACTTTAAATACTCAATCTATCTTGATTGTTTGATGTAACTCACCTGGAGGTTGAAGTTTGGCAGCAAAGATCGAAAAAACAGGGAGAGTGTGCTCTCATTTGAGGCACCAACATGCTGCCTGGAGACGATAAACACACACACAAAGAAATATTGTCAAATTGAAAAAGCAATCTGGGGATAAAAAAGCTGTTGGTTTGTGGACAGCAATATTTTCTGCTCTTTGTTTGCTAATGCACAAAAGGAATTCATGAGCACAGATGTAAAGGTCCCTCTTTACCTCTCTGGTCGGGTGTATGACATCACTGAGTCCAGTGGAGGCAGAGGGTCAAAGCTCATCACAGGCTGACTGGTCACGTCCTGAGAGTGTCAAACAAACAAGCAGGTTTAGGGTCACTTTCTCAGTGATGCATGATTTCAGAGATACATAAACTCTCCAGGGGAAATGGACAGGGATAGGCTTTCAACAGTCGTCTAAATAATAAAACATCCTCATCCCACCTGTCAGCACCAGAATAAACAGTTGTTAAACAAATTATTAGTGTTAGGATGCCTATCAAAAAGGGATGTAATGATATATCGCAAATCAGTAAAAAAAATCGATACAAATAAGGGTGGATTAAAATCAATTCAACAGAATTTGTATCTGGATATTATTCTTAAACAGTAGAAGGCGCTATTATTTCCAAAGATCGATCAAGGAGAATACTTGAAATTTACATCCCTAATTTAAAGAGATTTACCTTATATGTTTTAATATTTAATACTTTCATTTGGGAATCTTTCACTTTCCATTTCTCTATTATTGTTCTTAATTTTTCAAGCAAGGTATTTTTGTACAGTCATTTTTAGTTTTTTTGCAAGGTACTGAAAAAAAGTGTGCAGTGGTTTTATTTGAGTTACAACACACCTTAAAAATGAAAAAGGATTACTTTGTTTACAAAGAAATATAATAGAACAAATATATATTGCAACTGTCCATATCTGAGAATTGAAATAAAATAATACATTTTTAAAATTTGATTTCAGTCCAGTTTTTTGAAAATCGTTGTGAAATGATCGTGAAGCAAAAATCGGGATTCAAATCGAATCGTGGGTTGAGTGTATCGTTATATCCCTACTATCAAATATTGTGTCTAAGCTGTAGCACAGCCACCCGCCACTAGCCAGGGCTGTAGCTAGTGATGGTAACTGCTTTAATGCCACAATGCTCTATGAGTTGGATGTAAAAAAAACACAGGTGACAGATAGCATTCTGCAGCGCTGTGTTCTGATTGAGAAAATGGAGATGCAGTTAGATGTAGTCTGTGTCTGGATAAACTGGCATATAACGACTAGGCCAAAGTCCAGTACATGCATGTAAACGTTAACTAATAGCTAATGGTAGCTCATCTTAACCCCACTCCTTAAACCAGATTGGCTTGTGTAACTGTGTTAAACAGATTGTGCTCAATTTCAGCTTTTCCATCTCTCAAAGTCTTGTAAAGATAGTCTGAATGGCACAGTGCTCATGATGGGCCTTTCATTCAATATGGGTGTACACAAAGTATTAACACTTCATAATATTGTTTTTGCCAAACTGCCTGTAATTTTGCTTAATGAATGAAACCTATATTTAAAATTAATGAAACTCCTTTGAAATATATGTAAAATATTCAAAATATTCTGAGCAAAAAAAAGTTCCTGGACTTTTCCTCAGGTGTTTAAAAAAAAGAGCCCCAAGGAGGTTTTTCTAATCACATGTTTTGAGGCTGAACCGGGGTCATGACCTCAGAAAGATAGCATGGACAAACAGCTGTAACAACACAGATATAGCATGGTAGGGGTTAATTTTAGGAGCATTTTTTTATCGTTTGGATATTTAAACATGAACATTTTTTTTATATGGACAGGATTTAAAACCTGCTTCTGCCCCTCACTCCTCTGGTGTCTATTAATGACTAGTTTAACAAAGTTATGACAGGTGATCTCACTAGAGGTAGACTTGAGGTTGCTTCTTTGATCTCCGAGAGGAGGACATGACGATGAATGTTCCTCGGTGCACTTTGGTACCTCTGCTTTCTCCTGGAACAAAGAGAGATCATGGTTCAATGCTTCAATTCAGCATTAAAGCACACAGCAGTGGACTTGTGGCAGTAGAGCAGCTCACTGAGATCTTACTTGTTCTGACAGTCCTCCACCAGTGGGTCTTTGGCATCAACTCGACGCAGCACCTCTTTCACAGACTCTTCCAGCCACAGCATTACTGCTGCCTCCCTCCACAGGCTGCAGGTCCTCCCCACATACAGTGAGGTCAGCTCAGACAGTGCTGCAGGTTGCCTGGAAACATAAGGTAGAGGGGGGAGAATGACTTTCAAGCTTTTCTTAGTCAGGATGGAAAAGGTATAGAAAATGTAACACAAAAATATATCTAATAGAATGAATACAACATTAGGGTAAAAATAGGCCATGGAAGGTTATATAGCTATGAAAAAAAGTGTCCGTTACACTAAATGAGCATAGATGGTTGGAAAATGAAAGTATACTACTATATTGTGTAGCTATAAAGGGCTAATTGTCAATGTGTTTTTAAATGCTTAATTGTCAACGGTTTAGAAAACAGAGGGAGTATACATTACCCTATCTGACTCTTTGGGCCAAAGAAGGCATGTGAGGTGACTGTAGCGTCTGGCTGCACAGTACACAGATCCAGCAGAGGCATCAAGACTGCAGAAAATATATTTACAGTAACATCATTAGGATACACATTTACAACTTCCCTGATGTCAATTAATTTGCAACTCATAAAATTTAAGGGATTTTATAGGAAATACTTTTAGTCATGCTGTAAACGTTGTGAGAAAAGCAAGAGGGGAAATCATGCCAATTATCTAACCTCCAGGGAACATGATGAGAGCGTTCTGCAGCATCACGTCAGCTTTGTGTCTCAGTTTGTTACTTTCTTCGGGATCCAAATCTTCCTGTTGACTGAGATGGTAATGGCAAAGTGCAGAGGAGAATGCAAAGTTTGGCAGCTGGGACAGATTTCTGTGTACCTGAAATGCATAAACAAACATTTCCTACGTCAGATTGACAACAAAGCACTAAATTGGCATAGCAGGAGCCACTCAAATTAATCTGCAAGCATGTGCTTATAATTAAAAACTTTACCTCCCAGTCTTGATATAACTGGAGGAGGGACTGGTACTCTCTTGAGCGCAGCGTCAGGAAATCAATGAGTAGGAGCATGCAAAGTGGGTCAGCGTCTGGGTCCAGACTAATGAGAAGGAGGAACACAAGACCACAAGCAAATGATTAGTACAAAAATATGAATTCCAAATTCCAGGGTTGTGGAACATAGATCACAACAATCCCAGCCTGTAAGATACAGTTAATGCTTTCATATATGCACAAATAATTTTTCCGGCCAGCCCCCTTGTAAAAGTTCTGATGCTGGGGTGAGCTGTTGTGTGAACGCAGCAGGGAGTATTTAGGGAAATTCGCCATGACAATGGGGATTGATGATGTTTACATCATGTGATCGGTGTTCTGTCAAGTTTTGCAGCTTGGTCAATAAATGCTTCTGCAGCATACATCCATCGTAATGGTTGTCTGGGTTAATGGGATGAAACAAAACATCAACAGAATGTGACACTGCCCTATACTCACTCCTGCTCTCCAGTATGTTTGGTATGTTGAATGACTCATAGTATTGATACAAACACAAAAACCCTTATCAAAGCATACGACTCTGTTGCTACATCTGCAAACTAAAAAAACCTTTATTGCAATCATTGACAACAACATGGGGGTTCATTTTCAAATAAACACACATACCTGGGATTGAGAGAAACAGAAAAAAAGAGAATAAGAAACTAGGTAAAATTACGGTGGCCCTGAGAGCTCACAGCACTGCAACTTAAGAAAACACATGCAAAAAGACAAAGCACAAGCATATTAAGAAAACATCTTCATCAACTTGACAACGCATGTGCAGCATTTACAAAAACGCGCTGCAAATAGACCACAACACAACACATTACAAAAACGCGCTGCAAATAGACCACAACACAACACATTACAAAAACGCGCTGCAAATAGACCACAACACAACACATTACAAAAACGCGCTGCAAAGACCACAACACAACACATTACAAAAACGCGCTGCAAATAGACCACAACACAACAGAAGTGTTTCCAGAGGACACTTACAAGTGATGCACACTTCCGGATATGCTTGTTGACGCGGGTTTTGAATCGGAGTGCTAGTTCTCTTACCGTCAGTGGTGTTGGAAGTGAGATAAAATAAGTAAGTGTTTTTGATTTATTTTAACATTGTGACCGCATGATTTACTCTATTGCAGTGATCACTGTTAAACTATCGTTAGCCTTTTGTTTGTAATTAGCCTGCCAATTCTAATAACCTGATAAAATAGAGTAAATCATGCGGTCACAATGTTAAAATAAATCAAAAACACTTACTTATTTTATCTCACTTCCAACACCACTGACGGTAAGAGAACTAGCACTCCGATTCAAAACCCGCGTCAACAAGCATATCCGGAAGTGTGCATCACTTGTAAGTGTCCTCTGGAAACACTTCTGTTGTGTTGTGGTCTATTTGCAGCGCGTTTTTGTAATGTGTTGTGTTGTGGTCTATTTGCAGCGCGTTTTTGTAAATGCTGCACATGCGTTGTCAAGTTGATGAAGATGTTTTCTTAATATGCTTGTGCTTTGTCTTTTTGCATGTGTTTTCTTAAGTTGCAGTGCTGTGAGCTCTCAGGGCCACCGTATAAAATATTCAGTAAAACAAATGGAGGAGAAAAATAAATCAGCATCAGCAGTTTTAATCTTGAATAAGATTGTCAAACATTACATCATGACTTTGGCGTGCTTTTCATGTCATGTCCTGCCTTATCTTTCTGCAAAACATAAAAAATTAATGACTTTGACTTAAATCTAAATGTTCAAATCTTAAGTTGCAACAATTTGTAAGAATCACGTCAGATTCAAGCTGAAATATATTTTGCAACATTATTAAATTACTTCCTCTACTTTGCTGTAAATAAACGGCATCAGAAACCAAATGTAATTTAAAGACACCATCTGTTGCCTCTCAGAGTTCATTTGCAGCTTGGGTAGCTGACTGACTTAGGTAGCCACAGAGTGGCTTTGCTCCAAGTTGCTAGTCTGCTGCTCTAAAACTGTCACTTGAGATAGTCGTGAATTAAGTTCTCTATTTACGTACCTGGTTCCCCCTCAAACTATGCATTTAATATGATCCAAAAATGGATGCATGTTTCAAAAGTTACAGTTCTCATTACTGTTCTTTACAAAAGGGGACTGACAGTTTTAATAACATCATATGTCTGGCACTTCTTCTTCTATTTAAAACTTTGGTATCATTCATGCTGGATGTTATAAGATAACAGTGATTTAGACTCTTGTGGTCGTAGAGCGACAGCTGTCAGCTTTTATTGCCACAGTCTTGCTTTACAAAAAGACCAGAACACAACAGTCATGAGGTCTGTAAGCCAGACTTTGATCAGAGTCTGAGATAAGCACTGACCAATAAATGAAGCAGATGTAATGCTCAAATGCTCGAAATGCTGTAATGCCAGACTGGTGGCAGCAGTGTGTTGGAACACTCCTCTTAGTGTGTATAAAACCTTAAGTAAATGCCTCTGTAGTGTTAGATGGAGGCTTTTAGGCTATATATATATGAGCACTGGATTTTGCTGTCAGTTTAAAATCATGTTAACAGGAGTAACGTCTCAGACCAGCAAACTGTCTCACTATGTCACAGTTTATAAGGAGGTAATCAAATTTAAATTCCTTTGATAAATAAAATTTTTGTCTGTAAGTACCAGAAGTTAGACATCAACATTTTCAGTTGTTTTCCACTTAAAAATCGATATATCGGGTATGTTGTTGATCAGCATCAGTAGTCACACTTGTTTAATGATCACAATGTAAAGCACAAAGAAATCATTTCACACGACTAACTGTTACATGTGGACTCTGCATGAGCAGGATTAACACTCAGAAGACAAACCTTAGAGTTGAGTCAACAATCTTCCAAGTCCGATGACTATTCACACTGATTATATTCATGGAAAAAATGTCCTTCTTGTTTAGAAGATGCATGTGATCTTATGTAATGCTTTTCAAAGAAGCCAACTTGTGTCTTTCTTTGCTTTTATGGGGTTTATTTCCTTTTAACTCTATTGGTCAGTTTTTACAGGGCTGGCGTATATCTTGTTCCTTTTTATTAAAGCTCCTGTAAGGATTTTTTCTCTAGTTGTAAAACCGATTAAACGGATGCCGTTTTATGGCCTATAAAAGCAAAAAAGACCATCAGCAGGAAGCTTGACATTATCTGTATAATGTAGTCATGCCTGTTACCGATGCTATCTTGAAGGTTTAACAGCATATTGCAAAATCAGCCTTTGTTTATATTTCCCACAGCAAGGATCCAAAGTGAATGATACACAAGGACAAATTATACCAAGAAGTTTTGCATACGAAAATGATTTAGCTAAGAACTTCAACACATTGTGGATTGATGATGTTTATCATAATATTCACTGGAAACAAGTCAAAACTTCTTCTGTGTACTTTGTCCCTGACATAAATTGTACCCTTTTTTCAGACAAAATTTGCAACACTTTGAATGGTAACTCTCAAGAGTATAATCAAATCTCTATCAGATTCATAGAAGGCTTGATTGATTTTCCAGCATCACCAGAGGATATCAAAAATAAAAAAAATGGATAAACTAGACACTATACACAATAGAGAACCATTTTCATTGACAGCATTACAGAGCAACAGAGTTTTTCTAAAGGTTAAACGTAATCGTTTTCACTGTTAAGACATGATTATAACTTCGAAAAGTTGATTTCAGCAATCTCGATTTATTGAAAAATGGAAACATAAAGGTCAGACCAGCAGGCCTGTGGACCTTTCATGAATCCAGGGTTTAACAATGGAAGACATTTAGCCAAAGAACTGCTGCCACAAAATACTTTGCATGTCTAAAGGGATAGTTCTGTTTTTTGAAGGTAAATGAAGAATTTTTCAATAGTTAGTATATTAACCAAAGGGGATCCCAGTTGGCTCTGCCCCTTTAAGAAACCGGTAGAACCAGAACTGGAGCTGGGCTACTTTCCGCTGCACACAGGGTCAATTCTACCATGTAATCTAGCTGATTTAAAGTTGATCTAAGCGTACTCTATGTTTGGAATTTTTTCAGCACTTTACTTTGTGGTCAGAAAGCTGAATAGTTTTTGCACTATTGGTGGATACAGCATATATAAGTTTCTCAGTGAAATGATCAACTGTTTGAGTTTGTGGTCTCTGAGAGATACAATAATACAACCAAAGTAAAAATGAAGTGATTCTGACAGTGACGATGACTGTTTACTGAACGAGACTCAGCAGACTGTGCTAACTGGAGAGCTGGACAGATTCCAAGTTACCTGGTGGTGCAGATGTGGCAGCCGTAGCTTTCTGGGTTCTAGAGCATGGGCTCCAAGTTTACACAAGTAGGGCTTGTAACAACAGTACTTCAGCGTCTTACCAACATTCTTCAATTTTCAGAAGTTAAAGCAGAAAAGCAGAAAAGCAGATAAAGCTGAGTGTAAGCATTTCCTCTTACCTCAAGATCAGTTTGCAGTATTCCAAAGCTGTTCGTGGGCAACCTCTCTTCTCAAGGAACATCATGTGTTTGTAAAGAGCCAGATAAAAAGCCCTGCAACAGAGATTACTGTGTCAGGGGATAGTTGGGGCACTCTAAAGAGGTTTAACACAGAAACTCTAACCCAGTGATCCACTTTTATCTCACAAAAGCATTGTTGTTAAAGAAAAGCAAATAAAACGAGGAAATAAGAAAGTACCGACCTGTTCTCTGGCCTCAGGTAGTCAAGTCTGCTGGTTCCTGATGTCAGACTGAATAGAGGATGAAAAGCACACTCAAAGCTGTACATGGCCCTCTCTGAGGAAACAAGACAAAATCATTATTAGTGCAATAATAAGCATGTTTCAGATAGACAACACAGGTTATGTCAGTTGAAACTGTTAGCAGCACAACATTGTGTTTGGTGCCTAGGCTCTGAGCTCATCAGTGCTTGTAGTGTTATTTAACATGCAGTAATTTGAGGACGTCATACTATCTTCAACCCCCTAACCAGAGCCTGCAGGTGGATGCTGGTGAGGTACTGGGGCTGAAAGTATGAGCTCAGTATTGGTACAGAGCAGTGGGGGCAAATGGCAGAACAGAGGCAATGACCCGAAATCTTGCAGCTTAAAAAGACGGATGAAGAAGTACATCTGTCAGGTGATAGTGACCCACATCCAGTGTGAAATCAGCACAGCTCGAATTGCCTGCTTGAACTAGCTCTCAGGCATCATTTCATCAGTTAATCCACAAGAGCAAAGACACAATGAAACCAAAGCATATCTAGTAAGTCACATTAATATAAGCATGACTTCACATAGCAAAACAACAACGCATGTGCAGGAATGTGTTACAAATGTTCCCAATCACAAACCTGTGTCTCACCTACGGGACTTTACATAGCAAACTGAATCACTTCTCTGTATTATGTCAGAGTTCATGTGGTGGCATGTTATCACACCAGAAATGAGACAAACCTTTTGTTGAATAACCCTTTTGGTTTTCTACATTATCCATTTTGCCAATCCTGTTACTTGCAGGGCCTGTGGTCTTTAACCAAGTTGTACTGTTCTTTGCATGGTGCATGAAGCCCGGATTCTTGACAATGACTCTTTTTGTCAAAAAAGTACAATCAGCACTCATCGAGTTTGATAAAATAGTGATATCTTGATTCATTTTAACAGGCAAGAAAACGTGATCTCTCAATACCAGGATGAAGCTAACGACCTTGAGTGCCCACTGTTTTGAGATTAACCTAACGTGTTTGGAGCGTATAGTTGCTGTATTTAATAAACCATCCACTTGCTTTAACCCTTCTGTTATGTTCGTTTCTCTGGAAGAGCAATAATGTTCCTGGGTCAGTTAGACCCGGGGCATATTCAATTATCCATAAGTGTCAGAACCCCAAAAAATCCCAATACACATTTTTTAAAATCTAATTTTAACTCCATTACTGACCATTTAAATCAAGATTTAGTCCATTGATGTTTTAATTCTCACAGATCATGGTTCAATGAGGATAACTGACTCATTTTTCATTCAAATTCATGTTAAAACTTTTTTTTAATATACATTGGAAAGCACTAAATATAAATACAATAGTTTTACATGACATAGATTTTTGTTTATTTTATTTTACATTTTTATTATTTATTTATTTTTATGAAGTGATGTTGATAAATTAACACGACACCTCTTCTGTCACATGCTCCCAAGATTTTGATGCTGCATTTAGCTGGTTTGGAAGGCATATATTGCCTGAAATGGACTTTTAAAAGGGTCAATTTGACCCACAACATAACAGGAGGGTTAAACTAAAAACATGTGTAATGTTTCTGAATGAACTAAGTTCTAATTATATGAATTGTGCTTCAACCAACACCTGAAAAGTTAAACATTTTTAAGAGAGAACAATGTTAATATCTAGGTATTTCATCTATTACTAACTTAAGAGGGGGGAAAATACACTGTCAAGGATTTTGTGCATGCCTGTAAGTTAGAAAGATTAAATGTAATTTAATAAAGAAATAATAATATTAAAAATGCTAACTCAGTTCTAACATTGAAATGGTTAAAAACTGGAAAGAGCAAATGCTCTCTTATGTGCACAGAGATCTAGGCTGAATCCCTCTCCAAGGACAAACAAGACATGAACCAATCTAAAAAATATATACAGCATGTGTCTGGTCTGCCTACCCATGAGGAAAAACAGACTTTGACTTACTATAGAGTATTAATGTCAAAAGGGGGTTGTTTTATTTAATGTAAAACTTGGTAAAAGGATTACACTTGAAAAGAAGGAGCTTGTGTATCGAGCAGGCTCCTTTTCAGCAAGGAAAAACTATGCAGTCAGCTTAGAAAACTGACTTCAATATAGTGGAATCCTGTTGTATTTCCAGAATCACAGCTTGAAGATTTCTTGTGTAGTTTTTTTATTTCTTCTTCAAGTATCAACAGTGATGTTGTTGTTTGAGAAAGTATGTTAATGGAATAAAATGTCGATGCTCACCAATGAGATCCCTGGCCATCTCCTGATCCTCTTGAATGCGGCAGACATCAGAGAGCTGCAGCAAGGAATCGATGTGGTACGGATTCAGCTGCAGCAGAGCCTGGAATGAAGAAAACAACAGAGAATGGTTGAATTTATAGAGCTCCATGAGACTGTAATGTCAGAGTAGACAATATATTTCCTAGAAGGTGGATTACCAAGCGGGGCATAGATCAAAATAAGAAAACAATGCATGAACATCGATCACCTGTTTACCAAGAAAACACTGAGGCAATGGAAAAAATATTCAGTCTACACTAATATTTTCTATACTGTTCTTATGGGTATTAAATAAGAGTAAACGTAAGTCATGATGTCCACTGTACATAATGTGAAGCAAGTTATCCTGAATTTATTTTTTGGATTTGTTTATTTCATGCTCAAGGGAAATGTTCCTTTACAAAGAGTAAGATAATATTGGGCCAAATACTAAGAAAACATAAAGTTGATGGTTAAGTATAATTACAACCCGATTCCATAAGAGTTGGGACGGTGTGTAAAATGCTGATTAAAACCGACAGATGGTTTGTAACATCATCAACAACAGCTCAAACTGAAAATTTTTAGTGTTTTATGAAACTATATGATCATAAATTTGATGCCAGCAACATGTTTCAAAACAGCTGGGACAAACTTGTAAAAAAAACAAAACAACCAAGGGGAACATCTCCGAACATCAATTTGCAACAGGTTAGGAACGTGATTGGTTATAAAACGGGCAGAGGAAAAGAGAGAGGAGGTCTCTTTGACAAGTAAAGATGGGAGGAGGTTCACCACTATCAAAGAAGACTTGGACAAGTTTAACTTTCAAACTTCAGAAACTGGTCTCTTTAGTTCTCAAATGTTTACAGACTGCACTTAGAAGAAGAGATGATGCAACACAATGGTAAACATGTTCCTGCCTCAGCTTTTAGGAAACATGTTGCTTGCATCAAATTTAGTGTAAGCGTGTTTTTTAAAATAATGAAAATATAATTTTTCAGTTTCTTTGCACTATTTTCAATTAAATGTACAATTTAAAGGATTAGCAAACCATCAGATTTGTTTTTATCAACATATTCCACAACACCCCACCTCTTATGGAAATACGGTTGTGAACTAATTTTTCATGTCCTAGAAAAACAGATAAGAAGAAGGAAAAAGGAGGGGAAGATAAAAAATAATATATAAAAAACTGTAAATCATGCCTACTTATGTTAAAAAGACTGTAAATTGCAAATATACAGAAACATATCTCCCCATATATAAAGTCTATGTTTATACACATATGCCAGACAAGCCAGTACAACAAAATCTATGGGTATTAAAAGACTAAACAATTTCCAGCCATATCTTCCTTCTGTTGGTTTATGTATTTCTTCTTTTAAGAATAATCAACAACATTCGGAAGTGTGGCAGCGACAAGATTATGGGGTCAAAAACCTTTTTTCATCTATTTTTGATGATGGGAAAAAATAAAAACACACCATGAAAAACATTTTTAAATTCTCTATGCAACTTTTTCCCAACCCCCTTTTCCACCAATACAAGGAAAAAGAGGACTTTTATTAAATAGGCCACTGTTTTCACTTGCTTTTAAGTCATTTACATCTCTTACTGGTGATTTATTAACATAGTGGTAAGCATGTCTCTTGGCTTAACATGTTAAATAGAACATATGTGCGCATTAGTTTGCATTGTGAAACAGGAATCATATGGTTGTTTCTTGAAGTTTAAAAAAAGGTCATGAGTTCACTCTTGGCCTTTGTGTCTTAAAAGTGTAAAGAGTCAAAAACTGCTGTATATGAATGAAGTCGAGAGATAATATCTGTTGATTTGAAGATTTAAGGGGGCGGTTTCAGTCAAGAACGGAAAAAGATTTAGATGGAAAACATTATTCACTAAACGCTCTGGGACCATTCATGCAGTCCCATGTCATCCATTGCATTACATATGTCTGGCTACATTAATGCTGATGAGGAAAACTTTATCACTGACATCAAACTGCATCAGAAAGATTAACTTGTTTTTTTACCACAATGTTGTTGGGATCCATGGATTCAACAGCATCCAGAAACTTGAACTGTACTTGCTGGTAGTCCCGGCCGTGCTCAAAAGCGAAGTAATGAATGCCGTCCTTTGACTGCAGTAAGGTCATTGAGATTCCTGTAAAGACCCCAAGCAGAGTTAAGAACAACCACGTTTGAAAAAAGGAGAGTACACAAGGTGACAATTTGATTAATCGTCTTCTAGCTCCCAGTGAAGACTGAATAGTATTTTCTGCTTGAGATGAGATCTTGATCTGAAACCCTGGATTTTAGCGTAAATGTTACATCATTAAAGCATTTCAGACATCTCACAATTAGAGCCCACCATAGTTCTGAGAAGATGAATGTTTTCAAAGAAGCTGCAGTCTGAGTGAGTCAGTAAATTTCTGAATGATGAACTATGTGTTCTGATGTGGATTAAATGAAACCAAAGTTAGAACAAAAAACAGAGATTACATAACACATCAAGTGGGACTTTCAGTGTGAACACAATGAGAAAGTATTTCTGATGACGTGTGTACAACAACAACAACAACAACATTCAGCCTACTTTGCATGTAAAGTTCATATTACACGTAACTAACTAAAAGAAGTCTTAATTAAGAAAACAACAAACCGCGGAAACTTTAACAATATGCCCACGTTAAAACTCTTTTCCATCACAAACTGGAAGTATAGATGGAACTGAACTTTGGTTCATTTTACAGGTTCATATTCTTATTATTATGGAGGTAGTGAAAAGCTTCCATGAGTGATTAATTGCTGTTTGTGCATAGTTAAGATTACAAGGGACAGAGGAATTCAGATGTACGAGGAGTGGTTTGTGCCCTTGTCAGTATGAATGATGACAAATAAAAGCAAAAGACACAAATGCTATAATTTGCTTTATGAGAGGATAAACTATTACATAAAAATTTATCTCATTAACAATGACCAGAGCATTTGAAAATGTCTCAATTATGTGTGCTGGACTGTGTGAGTACTGGGGTAAACAATTCCTGCAACTTGGGCAGAAAACTTTTTTATTTTGAACAACAAATAAAGATTATTATTATTATATATTATATATTTCCAATTCTATTACACTCATTGTATTTATAATTCATATGCTACTATGAAAAGGACAACTTTAACTATCAAAAAAGGGCAATCACTTAAATGTGTAGATATTCAGTTTCAGCATGACACATTTCCAAAAAGCTGACGACTATTGTTCACATGACGGGGAGAGCCTACCTGGACGACTAAATCGAGGCCAGCTGTCTTTCGGATTGGTCATCCAGGTGCTGCGGTGAAACTGCCGGTTTCTCTGCCGGGGTCGGCTGAAAGAATTTAAAAAGAGAGAAGCACAACAACTTATTATCAGCATACAGATGGCGTCAAATTAAAATACACAACCTTTACATTTTTTATTTCTATTTACCTTTGATCCCCCTGAACAGCTCGAGCTCCAAAATACCTTTTCAGCTCTGTCTCTGGGTTGAGATTCCTAAAGAAATGACACAGGAAAAGAAGGAAAAATCTTAAAGAGACAGCTGACAATGTGACCCAGCTGAGGAAAAACCTCACAAGACACAATCTGTGTCACTTAGATGTTTCATATACTGTAGTCAATGTACGCTCTAACTCTAGAACACAGATACAGCAATAAAAAGCATAACCATACTAAACCAGCAGCACACATACTGAAGGCAATACATTACAGACAATAGTTTATGGCTGTACATGTACAAAACAGATTTTTTTTTGTAAATCTGTCTGATGTTTTCCCTGCTTTCTTTGTAGTCATTGGGATTGAAATTATAATCTACACATACACCTTTCATTACAGTAGGACACCTTTTTTTTCGTGTTCAATGACACAAACAGAAAGAGAAGAAACGAAAAAAGAGGAAGGGTGAACTATAGATTCATCATATATTTACTTATCTGTAAACACATAATCACACATGATATTATGTGCATTTATACAACAAATAATCATCCACATATTGTATATCAGTATCTACAGTGAGGGATAGTGTAATGTTACTTTGAGAATGTCTGTTTATTCGTTTATCCAGTATGTGCATGCATCTGTTCATTTGAAAATGACTTTGTTCATCTACATTCATTCATGGTCTATTTAATTCAGTAGGACAATGTCTTACAACTCCATAACTTCTTTCCATAAGTTATTCTCTGAGAGAATTCTGTCTTGTTGTTTTCAGACATTAACTATTGCTTTTTAGCCGATAGCTAGTTTAGCCAGCCACTATTTGTAATCATGGCTATCCATGCAACTGCTCCATGTAAGAATTGGTCTTGATCATGCTGTAGCTCTGGTGAGGATTTTCCAAGAACACTAAAAATCCGTGCAATAAGTTAAGGCCCAAATTATTTCAAAATCCTAAATTCTCTTCAAAAAAATCTAAGTTGATTGTTTTTGAAAAGTCTGGTCTCTTTGTTGTTGACAGGTGCTATTACTTATGTCTAGTTGTTTTTTAGAGTTATAGATATTTCTGACTAAGTGCTTTTTTCTTCATGACTTAGTTTTTTTTTTTTTATCATGCTGTAAAACTATTTTGAACTTAGGAAAACAGCATTTTATGACTGATTGGAAATTCAGTCAGTTAAAAAATTAACTGTGAAAACTGTAATTTTCATCCCATTTAATCCGCACAGCACAGACTGACAGCAGACTGACATGGTCTGCTCTGACATCACATGTAAAGTAGTCTGAGGTAAAACATAGTTTTGAAAAACTGATGCACTGTTGTAAATCCCCCAAGGTGGACAGCTTTGTTCAAAATGAGCTTGCTTTTCTTCTGAGCTGAGCTCCGCCACATGGTGCCAAAAAGAATAACAGGGAAATATCCCACAGTGAGGCCTCTCATTTACTTCAGTCAGACGTTGACTTAATCATGACATGTCAGCAGCAATTTGGTCAAGAGCTTCTCTACTGTAGATTCCCAATTGAAATTAACAAAATGTGTAATTGTTTCTTTTTAAATCATTTAATGTTTAACATACAAGAATAAGACACAACAAAAAAAAAACAGTGTGATTATCACATCTTTTAGAGTCAATTATTTTAGTCAAAAAATACAAAATAATAATGAGATATGATATTGATATATTTATTTCTCTACACGAGGGGAGTCTGCCCCTTTGGCTTGCCACACTCTAAATTAATTTCATATGTATTGTATATAGACATTAACAACTTTAAAAACTATGGGACATCCCACATAAGGCATTTTTTGACCGCAGGAACTTTACCCCTGAACTACGTGCGTTTTGACCAGGGGAACAAATTTAGTTCAGGGGTAGATAATCCCCCCCCCCCCGAAAAGCCCCTGCTTGAAGGGTAGTACTTTTCAAAGATCCTGGGACTTTCGGTTGAACGTAACGGTGTTTGTGGAGTTTACACAGTTGTTGAAACACAGACGAAGTTCCTGGGAATTCATACTAGTTTAGCTTTTTATTAAGATTTCAAAATATTATTTTATATCATTTTTTTTCTCCATACGTCACTGGCCTGATTTGCACAACCCGGGACTTCAGCCCGCAGTCGAAACGCAGACAACAATGGGGGCACAGGAACCTTTTAGTTCTGGGGAAAGTAATTCTGGGAGCAAAAAGACCCCAGAACTCTTGGTCAAAATGCACCTGTAAAGAACATTTTGACCTATTTTTTAACATCACAATCCTCTGAAGACACGCACTAAACGATTCCATATGAGCACAAGACCACACACTTCAAGTTTGTGAATTCCACAGACACTCGCATGATCAAACATGACTTCAGAAGATAAACAAACTTGGAAGGGCAATCAACGTCATCAACTGGCTGTCCTGGCATGTGCTCTATTTTGTGGAAAAGATGCGGAAAAGAATATAAGTAAATAATGCCACAGACTAGTCGTCTTTTTCAATATGGTATCAGTATACATTTGTGTTTATGTTTGCTGCTATGTATGATGGCTATAAAAGTAGGGAACATCTGGCTTGTGATGCAGTCGGCTCTCATTTGATATTGTGGGTATTCTGTAGGAGGAAGTCCAACCTGGAATCAACCCACTTGTGATTGTAAATATCAAAAGTTAATATTTATGATCACAGGTCGTGGAGGCCTCAATGCAGTCAAAAATAGCCGTATTGGCACCCCACACTTGATTATTCAGACATATGATCGATCACAACAAGCCCTGAGTCAGGTCACGCCCCCAGATCTCGGGGTAGGCAAAACAAGCATTAAATCTGGCCTAAATTTGTCAAGTCTGTGACCTGCCTTACCTGTGCTCCACATGTAGCACTGATCTTCTGTCAGGGCCTCCACAATCATCATTTTGCAGACTGAAACCATTAGACTGCTCCAAGTTCTGCAGTAATACATCAATGTCATCATCAGGTGCAGCCTCCTGGAAGTTAAAAGAAATTAAACAGGAAATTCAGTTGGACAAAAGTTGAGAATCAAAATCAGAAATCACTTTATTTATCCCGGGGGGGAGATTCAGTTTTATTGTAAGATAAAGATCATAAGACAATGTCGTTACCAGTGATGATGAAAAACATTTATACCTGATCATTATCTTATCGAAAAGTGAGGCTTTTCATTTAGAATTATAGTCTAATAAATGAGTGGCAGAGAAAATAAAAGATCACTTCTCATCAAATATACCTGTCCACCTTCTGATGTCACTTTTGTCTTCTTCTTTTTCTTCTTCTTTTTAACTCTGTCTCCAGACAAAGACTGTTTGGAGATGAGAAATGAGTTTGATACATACAAAGAAACATATTTTGTTAGGTCTAATCTGAACATCACAGAAATAAATCTTTCATGCAATGTGCATTCTTTACCTTTGAACTGGCTTCCTCTGATTTCTCAGCATCTCTGTTATCATCTTTTTCGGGGCCACTTGTTTTATTTTCATCTGGTTTCTCTGCCTCTTCATCAGGTGAGATTTTCTCTGCCTCGTTGTCGGTGTCACAGATCTAGAAAAAAAAGAAAGAGAAATTGCAAAGCAAAGTGAATTGAATAAAACCATGCTCATAGAATAGAATGACACTGCAATTTAACCATTTCTAGCATGGCGACATATTTCCCTGGACTTCCCTTTACCACAGTTATAACTACCTAGATGCAACACCTACTCATGGAAAAGTTGTGTATTCAACCACATCTTATTCACACCATCTTCCCATTATAATGACTGGATTCTGCCTTTTTTCTTTAGATCTTGACTTACTTCTCTTATCTTGAGGTAACAAAGCTGATTCTCTGATTGTAACAGGATAATTTTCTGGTAAACTATTAAGCAAAATACTAGGCTGGACAATGTGGAAGGCCAGACCATCACATGCCATGCTGCACATACCTAAGAGGTAAGTTAAATCAATTAAACTGTTTCAGTTCACCTATTACATTCTTCCACCATTCAATGATCTTTGTAAGAACAACAATCAGCTTGATTTTACAAGCTTTGAATACTTACAACTATTTACAAATGTGAAGGAGGTGAGGCTGGTTGCATCCTTTACATTTCGCAACGACCCATCTCCACATTTTGCCCAGAAGAATACAGTTTTAAAGGCTGAGTTACAGTATTTCTCAATTGCTAAAACACATTTCCTGACATCCACCACGCTTTTCTCAACACTATAAGCACAAAACCCAATTTTCAAACTACATTCAACAAACCACTGACTCATCCTGCAAAACCAAACAATGTTGTCAGATCATACCCCAAGTCAATCAAAATTAAAAACAATACTGAGCAGTCATTACACACTACATCAAAAAACTGAAAACACAATGCTCAGGACACGAAGCTGTAGAAATAATGTTTATTGTTAACAGTAGGCTAAATGAATGTAGCTCCTGTATACAGTAACAATAAAGTAAACACAACTATAAATGAGAAGAACATGGTCTATCTCAGTAGCTGTTCTTTGTCTTTCTTGATTTCGCTCCCCTCTTCTTCCTCCTTGACCACCTCACTCTTCCTCTGCCTCTCAGAATATATCTGACCACCTCACTCTTCCTCTGCCTCTCAGAATATATCTGACCACCTCACTCTTCCTCTGCCTCTCAGATTATATCTGACCACCTCACTCTTCCTCTGCCTCTCAGATTATATCTGACCACCTCACTCTTCCTCTGCCTCTCAGAATATATCTGACCACCTCACTCTTCCTCTGCCTCTCAGATTATATCTGCCCATTGTACAACCTTCAACAACCAGTGCTCTCTGAACTGGCTTATATTGGTTTCCTCACATCATTAGCCACAAGTGTGATCAGTTTTGAGTGGTTGTGTTTAAGCTGTGACACCTCTGCTTCAAATATGTTTCACTTTTGCTACCTGTGCTTACCATTATGCAACACAAGAGCATCACAGTGTAACATGTGTTATAAGGAGTGAGAATGTGTTTGAAGTTGTGTCTAACAGGTGAAAAGTGCTTATGGTTTTGCCAAAGGAGTGACTGATTCAATACATGGGTTCAGGCTTCTAAGGAATTTAATTCAGACAATAGGGTTTAGTGTTTTAGCAATTGAGAAATACTGTAATACATTTGCCTACAAGGTTGTACTCTTAACTTTCCTATTAGTTGCAGGTAACGCTGGTGATGTACACTTCTTCCCTGTGCTTTTTGAACGCAATTGAGACCTTGCTAGCAAACCTTAACCTCTTAATGAACCTGTTTAGTTCAACTTTAATGAGCTGAGGAATGAGCTAACGCCACACCGTTAGCTGGTGTTAGCTAAGTTTTGTCAACAGAGGGATTCACTTGGATTTAGGAAGGACCACATCCTGGTTTAATGTTTGAAGTTAAATGCTGCTCGGGGTATTATACCGCCATCTTACCAGTTCATAAATGTTGCTGAAGTTTTTCTGAGCCTTGTTCTTCTTCGACTTTCGGCTATTGGGTTTTCTGTCAACCGGGGGAGAAACATTAGCTGGGTCCAGCTGCTCCTCTTCCCCGGCTCCAGCCTGCTCCTCCGGGCTGTCACCCGAAGTTAGGTCCCCGAGGTCTAAGGCCTCCTGACCCCGCTGCTTTCCCTTTAGCCTTCGCAGAGCCCGGGTAGACATCTTCCACTTGTCATGGAAAACGTACACTTAAATGTTAGATAATAAAAGTCTTGTTTTCATTCGCTGACATACACTACAAGCCAATGTGATGAGGGTCCAAAGTATTGGTTGATTTATCTTCTTCTTCAAAGGGTTTAAACGTTTGTTTGCGTGACACTGCCCCCCACAGGACAGAAGGAGAATTGCATGTATTATTATTTCTATGGGCGTCAATCACATTGAACTCGACAAACTTATAAACAAAACATTCAGAACCTTAACAGAAGTATGTCTTTAAGCAAAAAGTTACAAAATAAAATACAAAATATTTGAAGATAAAAGGTAAAACACGAAAGAGAGGACATACGCAAACACAAGCCCTCAAAACTCCACTTAGTCCAAAATGCCGCTGCCAAACTCCTCACACACACCAATAAAAGGGAACACATCACACCAATTTTAGCCTCCCTTCACTGGTTGCCTGTGGGTTTTAGAGTTGATTTTAATATTGTATCACTCATTTTTAAAGCGATAAACGGACTGGCCCCTGAGTACCTACGTGTATGCCTTAAAATGTATGCCCCCAACTGCTGCCTGAGGTCTTCCAGTAGGTCCCTCTTGGAACTTCCAAGGGTGAAGTGGAACCAGAGGAGACCAGGCCTTTGCAGTCAGGGCCCTGTCACTCTGGAAGGACCTGCCAGAGGAGATCAGGCAAGCCACATCCTTGTCCTCTTTTAAATCTATTTTAAAAACACACTTCTTTAAATGTGCTTTTACTTCTAAACTTATCACTGGCTTTTTTATTTCTGCATTGTTTTTATTATTGTCTTTTACTTAACTCATTTTAGCTCTCCTTACCTTTGTCATGTGCTTTTGTGTTTTATCTCGCTATGTCTTGCACTCTGTAAAGCACTTTGTAAACATGTTTTTAAAAGGTGCTACATAAATAAAATGTATTATTATTAATTATTATAACACATTCAAATATTAGAATAATACAAATTAAAGTATCACCAATTTCAATTGAAATGCCTAAATTCTGAAGTATGAGATCAAAAATAAAGGAAAGAATAGATATTCAATTAGACATTCAAACAAGTGTAAAATATATCAAAATATCAGCATCAAAATTGTGTAATAATAATTAATGTAAATACAAATTAAATCATTTAAATTATTATTTTTTAAATCAATAGCAAACCTCTGTGCAAAATCAGAACAGTTGTGGGCAGTTGCTAAATATAATATTTAAAAAGAGCAATATAGGGAAAAGTGTGAAAAGCAGTATGCTATGTGGAAAAAAGCAAGCATCTACACAATGAGCAACCTGAACAACTTGTTCAAATGTGTCAGTATACAGTATAGCTGTATAAAAAAAATAACAGGAAGTTCAAGCAAAATCATAAAAACAGACTGCGTGCCCTGTATCAACACAATAATAACACCTTATAGAGCAAGTTGAAATCTGAGTTACAGTTCCTTGCCAGGGCAGCAAAGCAAAGCAAGCCAAGAATAAGCAACAATAAGAATAAAGGAATAAAGAACATTTTATACTGCAACAAATTCATGTTAAAGGAAACTAAAGGAAAGGAAAAGATTTGCTGATAAAAGAAAGTCTTAAGGAGGGACTCAGAGAGAGAAGAGATCACTGTCTCAGCTTACCACAGCGATTGCTTTGTGCCCTTTATAGTAGTCTTTTCATGTGACTGTTTCTATCTGCAAGGATCACATTTATATACAGAATTCCTACACTACTAAGGCTTAACAGAAAATATATGTTCGCCACACTGGATAACTCAAATTGATTTTATATCCTTGTTTCCACTCTGTCAAGTTGATGATTTACATTTTGTTCAGCGAGTGGTACTTTTCCTTCTACATATGAATCATGACAAATACAAGTTACTTGGACATACAGTTATATCATTTTACATGTTTTTGATATATTTCAAGCACTTCTTAATAAGCTTCATATTTGACGCACATGTATATTTTATATCATTAAATTTAACTTGGACCCTGTTGATTTATTTTAAAGTTTAATTAAAAAGATTTTGAACAGCCCGACTTGTATAAAACCGCTTGTGCCTCACACACACACACTGCTCCAAACAAACTCAATGCATTGCATGTTCCCTTGAGTAGCAGGAGGTGGCAGCATTAGTCGATAGTAAAGTGTTTCAAGAGTACAATCAAGCTTTTTAGACACATCCTATCATTATTCATTTAAAACTTCATGCTGAAAACCTAATTTGTTTAAAAAAAAACAGCTTTACATTTATTATTAGAATACAAAGAAGCACAGAGATTGTAAGGGAAAATCATAAATATATAAGATATTAAAAATATGAAGATTAAAGCTTTAAATAAACAAGTACCATACAGCCCCACAAAGTCAAATGAGGAAGTAGCACTGTGTGTCTGTTGTTTCCACACAGTCTTCAGCTGCTTAACAAGTCAGCTGTAGCCAACAAAGAGAGAACCTCAAGACATGACAGATACAATAAGACACCAACCAGCAGGACTTGTCTGACAAGCAGCTGTAATGCCAGATGTATTAGTATAACATCTCAGACAAACAATGGCTGGCAGTGTGACTGTCAGAGGAGAAACACTTCAGATATAGGACGGAAATTCTAGTGTAATGAAATTCAGTGTTTCGAAAGAAGGAAGTTGCAAATGTCATAACTTAAAATACATTTCAAAAGGAGACTCATCAAACAAGACATTTGAAAGTGGAAGGCCAAGAGAGGTCATGATTCAAGGAGCAAATAAGATTTATTTACAAGACACAGAAGTACAGGGAAAAATGGCTACAAACAGCCACATACGTGATGCCATGAATTTATGTAAATCTACAGTACTGTGATCCGTCGACTCCAAGTAATACACATGTACACAGAGAGTAAGAACAATGCAGGTATGGACTACAGTTGATTGTAAAATATGTCAACTAAATTAAATTGATAGAACGTGGGTAAACAAATATGGTGGTAGAAAACTACTTTTATAACAGCTTTGGAACAATACCAATACCACATATCCTCCTTTGGCATCACTTTCTCTTTAAAAAATAAAATAGTACTATAGCTTTACCTATTCTTCTTTGACCTTACAGCCATTACTAAGAATCGTCTTCATGTTTTCAAGGTATCTCTCTGCCGGCTGAGGTCTGATGGTGTGGACCCAACATTTTGATCGAGCCACTAGCTTCAGTAAACTTCAGAAAACTCTTCATTTGTCCGGAGCCCCAGTGTAAAGTGACAGCTGACTGGTTTTGTTGGTTTTAGCTGTACCAAGATCAGGCAGGTGGGGGATTAGATAGAGAGAAAAGAGGTACTGGACCGGTTATTCATCAGCAGTAACATCGATGGCGTTGTCGTAGGCTGCTCCCTCCAGGTCTTCTACCCGTTTCCTGCGCATCTCTGGAGGAGGTCTAGGTGGGGGATTCTCAGGAGGTTTATTGATGCTCCCACCAGTTGGCTTATAGGTTTCCTTTCTTGGTAGAATGGGCTCCCAGTGTTCACCTCGAATAGCGGCCTGGTAAGCAAATAGAAGAAAAGGAATACGTATTACATTGGCTGTTCAGGGTATTATCAAAGTAAAGCTGCCTGAAGCCTTTTGTTCAATACATGTAGTGATAAAGTAATGATAAGGAGCAGTTGCCCTTATCTTGTACACTTGTATACATGCATAAGACAAATTGTGCATACAGTAAAGATTTATAGCTTTGGTTGACACATCTAGTTCAGTTAAAGAATTCAGGCACACCCCTGACTTCTGAGATTTCATAACTACAGGGCCATGTCTCAACAGAGCTAGTGAAACAATCTCTTCCTTGTTGCTGTTTCCTTGTTTCCACTTCCTGCTTTATCACACAACCTTATCAGTGTTGTCTGTAATTAACCTGCCTTACTGGAGGATAATGTTGTAAAAGCCAACAACTTACCACAAGGTAGATGATGCTGGCGATGCCGAGGCAGACGCATCCTAGGACGGTAGCAAGCATGAAACCTCCAGGTACACAGAGACTAGACAGGCAGATAGACAGAGAGGGATTTAGAAGACAAAATAATACAAGTCCTGGAGTCTTTTGTTTCAGAAACTTGCTGTGAATATGAGGAATGCTGTCTGGCAAAAGAAAGTATCTGAAACAATCACTCACGCAGCATGTAGAAATGCTCTGAAATAATAGTTCTTTGTCAGTGGCCCAAAGGCTTTGACGACCACGGTGAAGCAGTACTGGCCTCTGTGAGAAAAGATAAGGTAGCAGTGAGTGTTAAACTTCAAATATGAGCATTAATACTATATGCATAGAGTCTGTTACCTGCAAAGCACTTAGTTATATCAAAATATCTTCACTTACGATCTCGCCACACTCGTGCCTTTGGACCTCTTGCTTCTGGGATACTCCAGTAGGCACACAAACACGCCAGCAGCACTGGTTATCTGTCAAGGCTGCCTCACATTACATGGTTCACTAGGTCACATTAAACCTATGATAAGACATCAAAGCTAATTTGTGAAAGAAAATGATGGATAGACTAGTTGTGTCTGATATAAAGGAGAGTATGCAGAATATGCAGGGAATGCCAGAGTAAAAATAAAATACTCTTCCTCAAATTTCTAACGTTTTACCAGTTTTCATTAATCCAAATGTGTCATGATTCAGTTTTGGCTAATAGAGACATTATCAAGCCTTAAGATTTAGAATGCATTATGTACACATACAGCAGCTCTTGCTGTAAACTCAAATTTGTTACCTGTTGCACAAACCAAATACATGTACAGGCTTATATTTACTCAGATCTCATGTATTCTAGTCATTTCAGTCACTAAAATGTAATCTGTACAACCTGAGGGCGTTAATAAATCCCATATAGATTTATTTTTCCATATACAACATGTACTTGTAGGCTACTGAAAGACTGTTTTATAATGGTTGCAAAACAGTAGCAAAGCATATCACTTGAAATATATTCTGCACACTCTTTTGGTAATAAAAATACACATCCATGCCAGCAATTCTTTGAAAAGGGAAAGTGGACATTTTAAATTTCACAAATAAACAACTTATGTTTCTCTTCTTTAGTTGAAAGTCTTGGTTGGCAATAAAGGATACACAGCGTAAGCAGCAAACTGCCAGCCTCTGAACTGTCCAGCGACTCCAACAATGCCTCCAGTGAGGTATACTGAAACAAGGAAACAGGAAGAAAAAAAATTACAAATTTGAGAAAGTTCCTTTAAATTACAATTATTTAGAGAAGCAAGCCCAGCTGGAGTTATAGATTGGCTTTACTTTTAGTTTCTCATTAAAATACTTTACTATTATTCACAGCCAGCAGAATATACAGTGTCAAATATACTGCTGCAATAAAAAAAAAAAATCTAAATTACAACCAACCTCATACAACTACTGTTATTATTGAGTAGTTATGACTTGACGGCAAAAGTGCGAAAACAACGCTAAAACAAAAATTTCTCTCTAAAAAAAAAAAAAAAGAAAGAAAAGTTTTTCGGGGATTTTTTTTTTTTAGGATTTTGCTAAATAAAAGTTATTTGTCAGTTATTTTTCAACAGAATACATTTTTATACTTACTAAATCCCGAGGCCAGTGCCTGCTCATTTGCCCACATCGCCCACTCTATTTTCCCCATCGTGTTCGCCTGAACAAAACCTCGAGAGACGGCTTCAACTCTCCAGTACAGTGGCTCACGGTACTGATTGTTTCTACAAGGAAGCAAATGTATTTACGTGATGTGAGGTGTGTGGAAGTGCGGCTGCAGGAGGGGGCGGCTCTTACCATGTCGTCATTTCCGAATATGTGATGGGCAGGGCAAACCAAAGAAACCAAACAGGTTAATTAATAGACAAGGACAACAGGTGCATCTAGTATTATTCAACTTCAGCTGGTTATCCTGTTTAAGGTTCTTTAATCTGGGCTCTAGTGGATATCTGACTTGAATGAAAGCATGCAGACAAAAGTAAAAAAAAAAAAAACAAGATGTATGACTATGTGTAATGGCACTGCATTTATCTTTCCACAGTTGACAGCAGGTATCTCTATAAAGCTTTTCCTTCTTATTTTAGAGCTTGCCAGGCTACTGAACAGTCTGGTCATCTTTGCTCTTGATTGAAGACATGATACTGAAGTACACTTTTGGACAGTTACTTCACTGTCTTTGCACCTGTCCCTGCAACACAGGCAAACCTGAATCTGGGAATGGCTGAAAACAAAACATGAATCACTTTCATTGACTAAAATAAACTTTATTTTATGATTTGGACTAAGATTAACAGACATGTATATCTGAATTTATGTTTTCATAGATTTAAAATGTAAACACAACATTAGGTGACCACCATCATGAAACACATGGAAACTTAGCCTCATAGAAAATATCCACATTTTGAGAGTAAAGGGCCAGCTGTTCTGGTCACCTGTATTTCAAGTTCAGTGCATCTGGGCTGTTAGTCAAATACCTCTTATACAACATTTAACAGTAGTTGCTGAAAAAGTACACACGAACAAATTAGTCATTGGGACAAGAGACCAGCCTACTCATAATCAAAGACATGAGCAAACCAAATGGCAGGTGCCTGGTGTTATTGTCACTTGTAAAAAAATAGTTACTGTACATATTACTAAGACAAATTAAATTTCTGCTGATTGTCTTCATCATTCTGCCAGTTAACTTTGTCCACTCAGGGGATCACACACTTTCTTTAGGAAGCCCATCAGATCGGAGTAGATGCTGAGCAGCATCTGTCACAACACAGGGGCCAGGTCCAGCCTTCAACACAGAATAAGAAAAGAAAATTCATACCAATTACCAGACTCTTAATTTGTCAGACCCTCAGATGTCTTTTCTTAATACAGCCTTAGCATTAAAAAAGGAAAGACTGGATTTAGATGCAGTGCAGTTACAGCACAACAGAGGAACAACTGTATATCACAATCAGTGTGCCACAATTTTCAACTGAATATGTGCAACACAAGGATCTGCACAAGCATGTTGGAAGGAAATGTTGACATACATCTGATTTTGTCTTGCAGATATCTTTTGACATGCCATGATTAGAAATCAACAATAAATAACTCTGATTGTAATTTGTTGTTCAAAGTACACTGATATCTACCAGGGAAACAGAGTTATACATCAGTATGTCCTCGTTACCTTGGTACTAATAATGTAGCTTATTCCTTTTGGTATTGGCTCTATGCCAATAGCCTGCTTCAGCTCCTCTGAAAGGGCAGCCCTGTTAACAGGAACACCCTTAATAAACCTGCAGAGAAGGAAACAACACTCAGTGACTCATTTTACAGAAACACACCTCAGTAAACAACGGCTATATTTGGAGATAAAAAAATATTTTATTATGTTATTGTATTTATGTCAAGAATTTTTTTTTTCAGATAAATTAATTAGTGTGCATGTCAGCAATATATTGCAGAGGTCTGTTAAGTCTCAACTCACTGTCCTCCATTGGTCTCTGGAGGGAAGAAATGTTGAAGCACTTGTACAAACTCAGGAACATGCTGCTGTAGTGTGAAGATCACTGCGTTGGGTCCTGCATCAAATGTGTAAGCCAGCTAGATGGAAACAAACAGACTGTGACCACAATATAAAGAGAGTTTTCTGTTCCCCTGACAGCAAAAAACCCCAAACCCATGAGTTTCACATCTTCATTACACCATCTCAGAAATTCAGCTGTGTGCAACAGGACAAGACAAAAAGAGTATAATAGACTTGGTAGTGAGACAAATAAAAAGTCTATGTTACAAACACTGAATGGAGCGTATAGTCATGTCCTTATTAGACATACACACAAAGAAGATTCAAAGTATGTTTGTAGTCTAAACTTTGAATTATGTTCTACCCTTCAGTTGCACCATTTTATTCATTTCACTGTTTCTAATATTACAGAGAACTGAAACAATCACAATCCATTATTTGATTTCCTTTATTTTATATCTGTTATTTTGCTACGTAATAATGAATGCAGTGAAAAGTATTACATTTTTAAAGAGTGGAAAATGCAGAACTGTCCAAATGACTCTAAACGTCAGTGAGTCTGAACACTCAACAAAGTGAGCTAGAAATGGAAGTGTGGAGTTGCTCACCCGTGTCTCCCCATAGTGTCTGTTATATCTATGAACCACATTGATGATCTGTTGAGACACACTGTTGAGATAGAAGATGGGAGGGTACGTGTCAAGGCAGGTGGCATGAAACTGGTTACTGTCCTTCATGGTTAGTTCAGCAAACGCCACAAAGTCTTTTCTTCGCACTGCTTCCATCATCTCTGCCATCCGGCCTGGGACAATGGACTCAGCACGGTGCTACACACAGACAAAAAAGATTGAGATAAACAGTCTTTGAGGGATTTAAACCAGCACAATCTACACTTTAAACAATGCTGTAATGTAAATACACAGAGGTTAAATAGAGTACCTTCAGTAGAGAGCTTGTTTGTACACTTGTTTGCATCCCAGAAGTGCTTCCCACTGGTTTCCTCTCAGCACTAGCCTGGAAATATGCATTAAGTACACCAAATATTAAAAACTGATAATTTAATAGAGCACTAATGTGCCAAGTCCTAAAAGACTAACATTAATGTTATTCATTCTGTCACTGTATGTCTCTTTCAAACACACAAATGGACATACCACAAGGACAAGGATTCTGAGCTCAGGCCAATGAGTCTCTGGCTCCACCTGCTGGGCTAGACTGTCTTTGCCATCTTCTTTCTGCCCCATGATCCACTGGACAAACCCTCCATACATACTCCTGCATGCACTGCCAGAGCCTTGCCGAGCAATCCCAGATAGCTCCCCTTCTACTCCAAACACCCGCGCAAGAGTGTAAACTGTGATACAAAATGTGAAGGAAGGAAGGAAGGAAGAGCAGAAGACACTAAATGGAGATGTATTAAATAAGTATTCAAATAATTCGGATTGATAAAAGCTGAACACATGCATAGACATTTTTTAGATGCTTAACCCTTGAATTTGAGTTTGAATTAATCATGTTTGTGAGAGTTTAGTCATGGAGTTCAGTCACACTCTTACACACACTTACCTAGACAAGCAAATCCAGCAGCTGAGGATGCGAGCCCGGCGGCAGTGGGGAAGTTGTTCACAGAGCAGATATGGACTTTGTGAGAAAGACCAGTGGAGTCCAAAGCGAGTTCCCCATCATTACGTCTTTTTCTTGCTAATCGTCGGACTAAACACATAACACAGAAAAATGACACAGCGGCCAAGACACTCTCTTAAACTCTCAGTTTCTTATGTTACACAAGCTTGAAGAGGAAAAACACAAACCAACAGAACTTACTCTCTCTCAGACAGGACTGCAGTCTCGGATGGTTTATGTCCTCCTCTTTGCCATTGAGCCATATTCGATCCTCCTGAAAAGATCTGCTGGTGGCAACTGTTGTGGTTGTTTTGAGCTGGACAGAAAGAGGGAGACAAAGCAGATATCTGAGAAACTGTTATATATTATCACTAAATCCCACAATCCCAGACTTTAAGATTACAGAATCAAGATTTTTGCACATCATACAGACATTTTAAGGTAGTTATCATTAGGGCATTATTGAAGAACAGGATCAAAGTTTGATTATCAGGATCATATGTCTTTATAGTCTTGTAATTCAAATGTTCCTTGTGTGTCTCACACAAGTGCCAGCCAGAGAGCTTTCTGTTTTTAAGCCCCTAAGCTGTGGAACTCTCTGCCTCTGGACATTAAAACAGCGAGCTCTCTGTGTGTTTTCAAAAGTAAACTTAAGACTTACCTTTTTAATCTAGTTTTTCATTTGGAGTCATTTATTCTTAGCCCTGGATTGCATTATTATTTTTATTATTTGTATTATTATTTTAAACATTATTATTTGAATCATTGCTTTAACATATATTTATCTTATTTTGAGGTTTCTGCCCATTAAAAGGAAGTTTTTCCTCGCCACTGTAACTAGCTAAATACTGTGATGTGCAATGCTCATGATGGATTAAGGTGGGGTCAGACTGAGTCTTACCCTGTCTTGAAGTTGGGTCTCTGTTAATAATTTGACATAGAGTGGTCTAGACCTCCTATGTTTGTAAAAGCGTCTTGAGATAACCTTTGTTGTGATTTGGTGCGATACAAATAAAGGTTGATTGATTGATTGATTGATTGATTATTTAATTATTTAATTATTTATTTATCTATTTATTTCTTGTATTCACCTGATCTTGTTAACGCAAGCTTATTTTTAACTTTTCTTTCCACCATTACTTATTATATTACTTTTACTGTATTGATTTTATTTTAAAGTATTTTATTTATAATCCTGCCTTTTATAATTTTACCATTGCTGTTGTTTTCTGTCTCTCTGTTATTCTGTGAAGCACTTTGGGTTTTATGTATGAAAGGTGCTATATAAAGTTGAGTTGAGTTAATGTCTCTTTAACACTTTTAAAACATTATAGGCACCACTGTAATATTAGCTCTGATACATTATGGTTATACACTGTTTTGTTAGACTAGGAAAAGTGCCATTACAAACATAACTTGAATAGCAACATATTTATGTTGTAGTCTTTGAATGATTGCAGGAAAAATGTGAATCACTGTTGTAGCTCTGGACAGGAGCAACAAGACTAGTCTTATTGATAAACAAAAAAAACAAGTTAACTTAATCACCTGGTCTTGATGCAATGTGACACTCAAAGAGGAGTTGATGGGTAGGATTAATTCTTCGTTTCTCTTCCCCCCTGAAAGGAAACGAGCAGGATAATCAAGTCCACACAATGGAATTGTATGTGAATGCTCGACAACATAAGTATTCATTTAATGGACAGACATGACGTTACATGACATACAATAGTCACCATGCAAGAAAATAATCAGGGTAAGTTTACGCCAATTCACAAACCTAAAACACAAGGTTAAATATAAGTTGAAGTGATACTTACAGTATTTTATCACAGCTATATTCACAGGAGCGGTGCATGTCACTATATTTGGCTTCTCCATGCTACCTTCGGGTATAACTGTAGGAGTTTGTATTGATTAAACTGTACCTGAATATTGTAAAATGCACTGTACAAGGCTTCTCGCGTGTAATGCTAACAGTGTTCAACCAATGGTTCAACCTTACTATAGCATTTCCCCGGAGGTCTCTCTCGATTGGCTGGTGGCGAACACATGGCTTACTCCTCCACCAATCAGAGCCGAGCAGTCTTCAGTAAACATGCGGAACAGCCAATGAGAAGTCATCTGACCACGGTCGGGCGAAATGGGGCAATGACAGAGACCAACCCTCTGAATTGCTTTATAATTCATGTGATATGGAATTTATGATAGATTGGTGAAATAAGTATATTTAAATAAATAATTGGACAACCTGAGGGGACAGAGCCTTCTCCGTAGCCGCCCCCACCCTCTGGAACTCACTTCCCTCCCGTATCCAAAACTGCTCTGACCCTTCAGCATTCAAATCTCTTTTAAAAACTCACCTTTTTAAGTTAGCTTTTAATTTGTGATTGTACTGTTGTTTTGTTTGATCTGTGTTCCTTGTTCCTTGCTTGTATTGATTTTAACAGTTGTACAGTGTCTTTGAGTTTCTGAAAAGCGCTATATAAATAAAATGTATTATTATTATTATTATTATTATTATTATTATTATTATTATTATTATTATTAATAAGTTGGACTGGTCCCTTAACACAGATGCACTCTACAGGAAGGAGCAGAGCTGCCTCTTTTTCTTAAGGAGGCTCAGATCCTTTTAGACATCTGCCTAAAGATGCTGCAGATGTTTTATCAGTCTGTGGTGGCAAGTGTGTTTTTCTATGCTGCAGTCTGCTGGGGAAGCAGTATAAAACACAAGGATGTGAGGCGACTGGACAAACTTGTGAAAAAAGCTGGCGCTGTGATTGGAACCAGGTTGGCCTCACTGGAGGCTGTGGTGGAGAGATGCACACAGAAGATGCTAGAGGCCATTCCAAATTACACAGATCATCCACTTCACAACTTCTTTGTGGACTAGAGAAACAGCAGCAGTGGACGGCTCATCTCTCTGCGCTGCAGGACTGAGACATACAGAAAATCATTCATCCCTGCAGCCATTAGGCTTCATAACTATCTAGCCAAAGGGAGATGAGCTGACAGACACCTGAATTACTTGTTTTATGTGATTTTTATAATTGTATCTGCCAGACACCTGAATTCCCCCCTTCGGTGATGTATAAAGTACATTCTATTCTATTCTATTCTATAAGCAAACAACCAAATAACTAAAACTTTTAGTGAGCAAGGTCACTGTACTGTGGTAAGTGATGAGCACTATGTTGGAAGTTATTGCTTAGACTTACAGTTGTGCTCATAAGTTTACATACTCTGGCAGAATTTATGATTTCTTGGGTTGTTTCTGTTGTCATTATGATATTTAAAAAGAGTAAACACAGTTGTTTGACATTAAATGGCTTTACCCAACCACTAACCATGAGTGAAAAACAAGTTTTTCTCTTATCATTCATGTTCTCTGAAAAATGGCAAAAAAAATCACAAATTCTGCCAGGGTATGAAAACTTAGGAGTACAACTGTAAGTACACATTTTACTTTTACTACTATTTTACTATTATATATTAAACTACACAACTGATTGAAGAGAAGTTTGAATGTGATTAGACTAAAACATCACATACTGCTTAATGCATTGGTTGTAAAATCGAATCAATAAAACACTGGCAAGGGCCATTCTCCCTGCAACATCAGTCTACTTTTGAAATTGTAGAAGTAGATGACCCTTTAATACACATGGCCACGAAGGAACATGCACATTCAAAGCAAAGATGACGTTTACAATATAAGTAAATTAAAATATCAATCAATTGTGGTATTTTTTAAAGAATGTTGATACAGTACAGCAATAAGAGTATTTTCTTTGGTTGTTCTGCCATGGCTTTTTAATGCATGTCCTTCGAAGAAACAAAGCTTGCGTGCTTATTAACAGACGTGTTATTGGAGTGTTTCTTACAGATGAAAAATGCATTCATTCTCTTTCAGAACTTTTATTTCAAAAGTAGTTGGGTACATTGAGGAATCTGTCAGCTATAGATTCAAAAGAGAATCCCAATATTTGAGATGGTTTAGTTGGCCAAAATAGTCAATCATCCATTAACAGACAGTCAGCAAAGTGAATGTGTGATGATGCTCTTGAGTTGAACACTTGTTCATATAACTAATTGTTTTAGAAATGGTTCGTAAGAAAAGATGTAAGGCTTTTTATTAATTTTTTTGATGTAAACTTTGAGATACATGTCAGCAAAAAGGAAATATTCAAGCACAATCTAGTTCTAATGGAAAGCTGTCCCTCAATTGAAGACTGTGTATTGTATTTTTAGCACAGTCCAAATAAATGCAGCAGCAGCATTTCCCAAACTTTTTTTTGTCTGAAAAACAGAAGTCATGGTAAAAATAAAAAGTAGTAACTATTGGGAAATAATCATGGATTTCTCATGGAGTCAAATAGTATCAAGAACCATCAGTGATAGTCACAAGCAGAACGCAGCTTGTGTCCCAAACAAGATGTGAACAGAACACCTAATGACACTGTGTTTATCATACGCCCCACCACTTATGCAGCATTGTCAACTTGATTTTGTTGATCTTCCCTCTTGGCATACAGTTTCCAGACATACAGAAGCTTGTGTAGACTCCCAGGATTCAGCTAGTCAAAAGTGCTATTAGAGTCCCAGTAAAGCATGTCCTCTTCAGATTTCTTGACTCATTTCTGGCTTCCAGTTTAAAGTTAGTAATCATCCTCGTCGTCCGAGTCCATCACCCTCCGTCTGTTGAACTGAAAAAACGAGAACATTAATTATATCAGACTGACCAGCAGGTGAAAATGACTTAAACATATTTGATAATTCAGTAACTTACTTTCACTGTTGTCTTCTTCTCGGTTTGCTGGCTGACCTTTTCTAGAATCTCGATCAAGCCCGATTCTGAAATCTGAAAATGAGAAACTCTATCATTAAGCAGCTGCAAGGTGAAAATGTGCAATATTGAAAACCTAAATGCTACAAGCATCAGAGGTAATTTTCTTACCTTTCCTGCTAATTTTCCAAAGCGAGCCATCTGAATGAGATAATTTTCAACTGCATTAGCCTTCTCTGGCTTCACCAAAGCAAGGTTGCTCACTGAAGGAAAAAAAACACCACAGTGTTCTCATTTGATTGGAATAAATTAATATATATCAAAACTTTTTATTACACAAAAATTGCAATGAAATACTGGATTGTTATTTTAAGTAAGTAACAAGTCGTACAATTCCTGAAACATGACATAGTGAAATCACTTAAGATTTGTCACAAACATTGTTATTTACATCTACACCATTAATGCTGGCATGCTGGTATTGACATGGCTAGATATGATTGTAATTCTACTGCTGAGAAGAGCAGCTTTCACAGTGTGTCATACAGATTTTTCCACAACTGTCTTTCACTCTGTTTCACTGTGAAAGAATAACGTATCAAAAACAATAGAATAAATACTTGGGGCATCTATTTGTTCAACAAAAACATGATTACTTTCCAAAGGAAACCTCTTAAGAGTACAACAATACATCTGAGCGCACACTTACATCTGGCGCGGGCAGACTGGTCGAGGACTTGAGCCAGTATAGAATTCCTCATGTCCGTTTCTCTGTAAATATAAAACAAATAACATGATCACTTCACTACTACAATTACTGTTTGGAATACAAAAGTTTTATTGAACTTTCAAGCCACCAGAACAGTGACCTAATGCTCCTGCTACACTTACAGACATAACATTATGTTTCATTGTTTCTTTCATTTTCATATAGACTAGACTTATGTAGCACTTTGTTTGCGAAATAGTTTGGTGTAACTCAGATTTTTTGATTACATTCTAGCAAAAAGTAGAACAGCATATATAGCACAGAATGTTCTTCAAGATGATTAGTGTGTATAAAATATATCTTTTTTAATGTAAACCTTTAATTGTATTATTAATCACTTTGTTTGTTTGCTTTTAAATTGAACATGTTTTAACAAATCTTACCTTTGTTTGGCCTCCTCTCCTTGCTGATTATTTGAAGCATTCTGAAAGAATATAACACATTTAAGACATTTAAGTTGGATATTTGTATTCAGCTTAATGGACGATGTAAACTTAATTTAGAAAAGCAACTGTATACCAAACACAATTCCTTCGAGTTTGTGAATACCCTAACAAAGCAGTTTTAGGTCCAAATGAGTTTCTCTACAAGTAACTTGATGGAAACTCAATTTGATTATTCAACAAAACCACATTTTCATGAACATATTTAAACCCTGACAAGACTTTGAATACAATGATTCATTGGCAATAATATGATATTTGTGAACTGAGATGTGCAGTGCGTTGGACACTTCAGATTCTGAAGTTGAATCAAGCCAAATTTATTTCTAATGTGTGTGAACTGGCCACTGTGTTACACAAACATAGATACATCTATTATTTTAAAAAGATTACATTGGAATAAAGCACTTAAAAAAAAAACAAAGGTGTGTAAGGTGAAACTATATTTGTAGCCTCGAGAGTGCTGATGTCTTGTAGCATGGCTGTCACCATCTACTGCAGTGTTAATTGATCTGCATCGACAGCTTCTGTACTTCAGTCAAACCAATTGATCGGTCGTGCTTTACTAAACATCATATGACATATTGAGCAGTATTGTTTTCCAGAGCTATAAAATAATGTTTTGAAGTTAGCTTGAGCCTGACAGCTCTTTCGAAGGATTCAGGGTTTAACTTGACATGTAAGCTAGAGATATTGCTTTCATACGTCTCGTCAGCGCAGACAATATAAGGAATTGCTTCCCCCAATCTGATAGTGGTCAGTCCTCTGTCTACTTTAATAAGACTGATCTTTCTGAAACTCTTTGTTCTGTTTTTTCCAGCTAGCTTTGTCGTCAGAGGGGTGTGCGCTGTCAAGCTAGCAGTGAGATTGTGTTTTCTACTCTGATTTATCTCTCGGAAGGTCTTAACAATTATTTAACAGTGTATGGCTTTCACAAGTAAAACATGTACATCCCCTGAGTGTCTGACAAATCAGTTGAGTTGTGGTGACCAGTTTAGCTACACCAGCGTTAGCTAGCAGCACACTGGAGAGGACAGAATCTCCTTATAAGGCGGGCACAAACACGTTTACAGCCCGTGTTTTGACTTACCCCATGCTTTGCCTGCAGCTCCGCCATTCGTTGCTGCCTTATGGCATCTAACTCGTCGTCGGCCATGATTTACAATAGTTTTGTAGACTTAGGAGATTCTGAAGAGAAGCGGTGGTCAAATACAATGCACCCTAAACTCCCATCAGAGGCAAGGCCCTAGCTCAGGAGGTGTAATCAAAAGCCAAACAACTGAGGCAGAACAGGGGAAAGCAATCGAACACGGAGCAAGGATCACCTGTAGCCAATAGACATTGAACAATGAAGTTGCTAGTGTGGCCGAGATATATGCATTTTTGGTATTTTAACTTATTATAAATTTTGAGACAGTTTACTTCAATATTTCGACAAAAGAAAAACAGGTTTTTAAATATGCTGTTGGTAGGGATGGTGTACATTTAAACTTTTTTTTTTTTTTTTTATGCTGGGTTTGGAGAAAAGGTCATAATACCCATCAGTATTCATTGGTAAGTGGAGTAATTTGAGACTATTGCGAAATCTCAACGTTTTCCAATGCTTTTGTATCAAGCAATGTTATTATTTCCCTCGTTCCCCTTATGATGGACCAATCTTAGCTAATCTCCAATCCTCTGTCTTGATTAGTTAAGGGGCGGCCCCTTCTACGTCCTCCGATTGGTTATGAGTCTGGCACCATCATGACTGCACCAAGCGGCATCCTCCAGTCTCAAAATATGAAGCCCATGCGGAAGTGTTATAAACTGCAATTCATCGAGAATCCGCTTGAGGCTGGCTGCAGAAACACAGGAAACCACATTCACACCAATTCAAAAAGACAATCTTTACAGCATTAATAAACATGTTTACAGCCTGGTTCAAAAAACGTCTTGGCTCTACGTAGCTAATTTCTCTATCGGCACACACTGTACGAGGGAGGGGGTGAATTATTTTCTAATGCAACGGTTCAGAAGATATTAAGATTACGATTTTTTGCCCAAATAAGGACAGGACCGACTTGACTCCCAGACAGGAAGACATAGCTGTTGGCTAGGAGGCTCAAACTCCGCCTCTTTACGTCACACTGCCTGGTTGAGTTCCGCTTTTCCAATGCTACTGCCGTCGATTGGCTTCAAAACAGCGTCCAGGAACAGATGGGTGACATTGCGGATACTACGTCCATCATTTATACAGTCTATGGTTGGGGGGCTAAGAGGAAATCTGGTTGGGAGGGATAGTGTTGACATTCGAAGTCCCTGTCTCTGAACAGATGTTCACTCTGTGACTACCAACAGCAGCTTTAAGGTAAGGTAATTGTCTTACAAGTCAAAGGTAATCTGCTCACGGGAATGTTTTTTTCTTTTCTTTTGGTGAACTAAGGTTATGTAATAGATTTTCTGGTGTTTACACAAAAATTCAGTACATTTTATGTTGTATGAAATACACAACTAGTATCAGTATTATGGTTTACAATGCTCGTTTGCGAAAAGAAAAACTCAATTGACAATAAACACCTTATTTATTAGGTTAATGTTTAATAGGCTTACATAAACTGATTAAAACATTAAAAAGTAAAAATAGTTCCAAATGAATAAATGTGGCATTTCAACTGCAACGTGGATAAGTCTCAGTAGAGCTGCCTCTGCGGTGTTGGGTAATAGATAGAAGTATCTTCAGCACCGAGCCTGATCTCTAGCTCCCTCTGTATGTACTGTAGGAGAAGCGACTCAGCAGCAGAGGGACATGGTACTTTGAACCAGGGTCAATAATTGTGAAAACAATCTGAAACCAAGCAAAATCAAGGTGATCAACAGGTATCTCAAGTTTTAATATGTATAATGATCTGATGTGTTTTAATGATCTTGACAAGAATATGATCATCACAAAGACGAAAAGCAGTTGAATGCCTGTTAATGTGAATTTCCTCACCTCCACATATGGGTAAAAGCTGGTCTCTCCCATACTCTGCCAGTACTGAGCAGTCTCAAAATGCATTTTATACACACCAGGTGTGAACATTTGTTTAGTTATGAGTCCTGGGCAACGGCCATCATCATTAGTGGTTCTGTTGAGGCAAAATATGACTGAATTTGAGATTGTACAGCATAATCAATTTTTAGGATATTGCTGTGACTATAATTTATGACTATTGGTGCTACATTTCACATGACAGTTGTCATCTGGATTTTACCCAGCAGTTATCAAACTCCAGGCATTAGTGGATGGGTCTTGTCGATAGAGATTGAGCACCATGTTTGATCCTGGGACACCCATGGCAGTATTCAGCACATGGGTGGTCAGAGGACTGGGTGGGCCTGCCATTCCTGTAATCTACAGGGAAAAAAAATTAGACGTATAAAAGGAGGTGAGAGGAAGTATGACAAGGATTATGTTATTTTAAAGCTATTGCATGATTCAAAAGAATTCCCACATCTTCTATTGATCATGTAAAAAAAAATGCATCCTCTCAAACTGTTGAGTTGAGTAGATCTGATAATCTACAGCATCTGTTTTTGCAAATTAATATTAATTAACTTTTGATGGAAAGTTAAAAGAGAGTCTTCCAATGCAAACAGGAGAAAAAGGAATATAAAACGAAGCTTGTATGAGCAACCTTTATCTGAGAAAGCAGTATGGTAATACTGCCTTAAAACATAATTGATAATAATGTTTTTAATGGATTTTGGATTATATTATTTTGGAAAAATATACATTAATAAAAATTGTGCAATGTGTATGCTTCAATTTTTCTCCTATTTTTATATCGTATTTTATCCTTTATGTACAATCCAGAAGTCCAAAACTGTGTAACTGGACATGTTGTCGCCACTGTAGGTACACTGTAAGCACACTGTAAGTACAAGGTTTCAATATTAATAGTTTACTGTTACCTAGAAGGGAAAAGAAACCCTGAAATTTTATAAACATATCCATACTTGAGCAATAATCAAACATTTTAAAGAGACTGTAATGTTGACAGTCCATGTGGTTCCCTCTCCCACTTGTACAAAACATCTCTTCCGGCTGAGTTTGCATGGTTTCTATGAACTACTCTCTATAGTGCTACATATCTTAAAGTCACTTCAATTTAGCTTGTAAATCAAATCATATATCCATTTTTAAGATTAATGCTTACCTTATTTTCAGGCAAAATATGACCCTTGAGTTGCAGCAGCCTGTTCGCACTCATGAGCTCTGATAAATGAATCCAGACTGGGTCAGCAGCTTTAACCAAAAAATGATATTTTACACAGATGTATAAAATGGAATCAGATATTTTGTCACATTGTAGTCATGCAGTTCTACCGACTATCTGTCCAGTCTGGCATTCAGCACACATGTGCTTATCTCTTTGTCAACAGAACACTGGTTGTGCAAGAGCTTCTTTAGTCACACTTTGAACTCAGTGGAAACAGATGATCACATCAGACTGCTCAGAGGCAGATTAAGAAAAAATGAATAAAAAGTGAGCATTTCATTTTATCTTCTTTTCTTTTTTTAACTTCCTGACAAACATGTATTTAACTGCTGGGTTGAAACCTAAACACACAGTCAACAACTTCTTGTTTGAGTTTCCAACTTAAGTTACACAAAGGCTATTTACTGCTATCATCCCAAGACAGCCTCTGTGTAAAACTTAAAAGCGTTGTCAGAAAGGCATCAACAGTGATACACCTTGACCATTTTATTTAGCAGATGCCTTTTTGAGTAGCAGGGCTACCTTAACTTTTTTTTCACGTTTCACTAACTGACCATATCCCTCTGAAGCAGGTTGAATCTCTCTAAGATTACTGTTCACCACGCTTATAAATATGCAAATTGCTATATTTGAAAGAAAAAGAGTTAATTAAGGCTGTGATGCATACATAAAGGGGATACATGACCATTCCCCAGAACTTGCTATCATAACCCATCGCCTGTATTCACAGTTTAAAATATATATTTTTTCTCATTTTATGCCCAAGTATTTTTTTGTTAGGAATAAATAGAACCACGAGTAAATATCAGTAAAAGGACCCTTAGTGTCTCATTTTTGAACACTAAACCTACATCTTTCCAACTCATTTTTCTTAAAAGCAGGACAATATGTCTTTACAGCAAACAGCTGTTGGTGGAGATGCCTCATGTAAAACTTGAAAATTGGTGGAAGTAGTAGGTCAGATATACACCATGTACTGTTATAGAGAATGTTGTCAAATATTTTCATCTCTTTTCTTTGGATAGTATCAGTATTGGGTATCTATTATCAAGATACTTTTGGGGCATTTTGCATTTATTATATAGTAATCTATCTATCTATCTATCTATCTATCTATCTATCTATCTATCTATCTATCTATCTATCTATCTATCTATCTATCTATCTATCTATCTATCATCTATCTATCTATCTATCTATCTATCTATCTATCTATCTATCTATCTATCTATCATACTTACTGTATATGGTTACAATTATTGTACTGTTGACGCACTTTACTACTCCAGTTTTGAAACAGTAGTGTCCTTGTACTTTCATCACTGTCACAATAACAGAATTTGTCGAACACCTCACATTATTAACACCATTTCCCTCATAAGTTAATTTCTCTTTCACTTGTCTCCTCTGCATCTGTTTCAGAATAAAAACACACTCTCATGTACTGTATTTATACTCAATATGAAAATACTTTTACTACTGTGACAATGAGTATTTCCACTTGGCTCATCTTAAGTATGCAAACAAAAACATGTAACACCTTAGGAATTATAATTATACATTGTTGTTAAAAAAAAGAACAAAAACATGATAAATCCTAAAGCAAAAGTCCAATCAGACAGCTGAACAATTACAGAAAAGTTTACAGTAATACACAATATAACACACTGACCTGGGAGTCTGCATGTCTTAAAGTGCCAAATACATGGTGGAAGAGCATTTCTAACATTCCTCTTATACATTAAAGCAGATGAAACACCTTTGTTTCTGCTACAACATCATTTCTAGAACATTCCTTTCAGAATCTGTGAGACTTTTGATCAGAAAACAACATTTTTTTCTCCTGAATGATAATGATCAGTGGAATTATTAAAGGATCCCTTTGATTCACTTTGATTGCTACATTTTGATATAATTTAAAATATCATAGTTCAGCATGAAAAAAAAACCCCTTCTTCAGTGATTAGGCTGAGAATTTATAGATGAATTTGCCTTGACGGGTCTGAATACTTTCACATTTGCTGAGAGATTTCCATTTCTACAGTACGTGCACACACTATTCTTCATACTAAAAAATTACATTACTCTTGAAATAAGTTGGCACCTGGTTTTAATCAAGATTTCGCATGATGACTTTCTTGTACAGAAGTATACTTATTTAAAAAAAAGATTTATTTTTAATTTTTTTAATGTTTCTGTTTTTGGAGATGCTGCCCAAACAGTGCAGTTCCTCTTGTACGCCACCATGATGATACATTATTTCTGTGTGTACAGTCCAACATTTTGCTTTCTGTTCAGAAGATTTTAATGAGAGCAAGCTACACTGGTAAGCTGCTTACATAACGCTCCAATCAGAAAGTCTATTGTCTCGTTTGGATTAATATTGCAATATCTGGATTATTACTGGAATATTGGTGCTGCTTGAAACCCTGCTCACACGGAGAAAAAGAAAGCGCCTGATTAGGCAGGATTATGGAAAGTTTAATTCACCACCATGCCTCCAGGTAATCTTTATAATTACTCTCTGGATAAGATCAGTCTCTCTCTGTCACTCACCCTCAGCCCGACAAAGTAAATTCCACTAAATTGTGTGCACGTATAAGTCACCAGTCAGTGTTGTTCCTCGAAAGTATGTTCACAGAAACAGAGCAGCGGAGATACAATGAATGCATTGTGTTGTCTGAAATGTGCACCCGGTTGAAGGGGAGATGATCCTCTGATATGAATGTTGGTTTTGTGGTTGTTTGTTCTCTTCCTCCATGTTTGGCACTTTATCCACGTCTTCTACGTTCTCTAGTTTTTGTGCTTCATATTTCCTCCTCAGGGTCAGAGCTGTGGTTGCTCATCTATGACAGACAGGACAGACAATGAGAGACAGGACAGAGGAAGAAAAACAAGGAGACGATTCATTAAAGTGCAAAGTCAGAGTGACTTGGTAAAATGAAATGCATGAGTATAGATTGATTCCACAGCTGAGGAGACGCAGTAGTTGTTACATATGCGCTCTCTTTTCAAGATGGGAACATCTGATTATCTTGTCTGTGTTATTCTAAAACTAGAGCTGTTTTTCTTCTTGTGATAGGCTAATGTGATTAAAATTCAAAGCTTGAAATGTATCTTTAATTTTTCAGATCTAAGGCAAGCTTGAAGGCTGATTTTTTCTCATGGATTACTGGTATGAATTATATGGTATTGTATACTTTCATATAAATTTGGTCCACCAGGACTGGATCAAACTTATATGACAGTTACAGTTTACACTAAAGGTCATGTCAGACCGAAACTGAAATAATTTCAAAATTTACCAGAATGTGGGGTAGTTTCTCAAGAAGTACTACAGTATTGGTCAGGACTGATAAATAGCTAAAGCGAACCTTCATATACAATGGGGAGTTGTAGGTGAAGATGAGGTGCTGTGACCTGCCATATGTCTTATTTTTTGGCATTGTGTACTTTGGTATTCATAGGCCACCAAAGAAAATAGTATGTTTGTGTTGAATTATAACAAAGTAAATAAGAAAAATCAAAAATCAAAAAAAGAAAGGATCACAATGTATGACCATTAAGATTATAATTTCAGGTGTGTTTACCGTGTGGTGGTCATCATCATGGTCCCTCAAGTCGGGGCTCTCCCTGTGGATTCGATGGCGAGAGCTGGGTGGGGAGAGGGAGGAGAGGGAATGCTCGGGGCTGCTTGCAGACAGAGCGTACGGTGAGCCGGCTGGACTTTCCTCTCTCAGGGGGGAACCTGCAACACAGCGGTAACATGGGGGTCAGTGACAAAGGCTAATGGTGATCTTGAGTCGGGTTTTCATTAAGCTAGGGACCTGAAGAAAAAAACAACACATATATATAGTAGGGCAAATAAAACATTTCCCACTAACTTTGCCGTAGATGACAGGCAGAAAACAAGAGTAGGAGTGACAGGATGAAGGACAGATAAGGAGACGGTGTGAGGGAGGATATAGAGGGAGAGGAGCGCGATAGTGAGGGACAGTGGAATGAAGCAGAGCTGGAGCTAAATTAATGTGAAGATGAGGGCTATCAATCGACTCAAGGTTATTCAAAGTAGATACAACACACACACACACACTTTCCTTTAGGTGGGCCCCTTCATCAGCTAAACTGCACATGACTAAACAGATTCGAACTTTATTTTTAATACTATATTTATTTGTTTAATAAAGACCATATTATTAGGTTTGTGGTGAAAGTAGTGTCTCGAGTTTTACAGTAACATTTTAGTGTGTAGTAGTGATTTGGGATATGTTGCCCTGAGGTAAATAGACTGCACTAAATGACTGGTCTGAACTTTGTTACAGTTTACGATCAGTTTAAATAAGACTGCAGTAAAACCTGTCGCCTCAGGAAGGATAGTAATTCTTGTTCAGTTTACTCTCTGTTCTGTGGGTCCAGCACAGTGCCGGTATTGTCTTCAAATGTCCACAAGGGGGCAGCAGCAACCCATCCCTTCATTGCACACCACTCTGCTTTTAGACTCGGCCCATGTTTTTTTGTCCATTTTTTTAAGCTTAATCAGTCAGTTACTTCAACAACACTGTTTGTTCAGCATGTTCTATAATTTCCTCCTAACCCAGCCATAAATCAAAAGGCCTGCTCTCCAGTTCTGCCTCGATTCAACTTTTTGAAAGCGTCCTGGCTGGAGGGAAATAACTGATTTGTCAGGAGTAATAAGAGTGACTCCACCGGTGCAATGAAGTTTCACTCCCCCCTCTGTGTCCCTGTGGCACAGTTCCTGAATCATTTCGATCAGGGTTGTGAGTGATGAAGCTAATCAGGCAGAAATCTTTAAGAGGCATATTCCTGGGGTCTCCCATCAAATGTTTTTGATGTTTGTATAGATTATCCATCACTGGATCGCACACAGACCTGCCTCCAGTGTCTTTGAGAATGAGTGTCTCACCTTTGTGGTCATTCTTCTGTGTGTCCATCCTGTCCAGACTGTCGAGCAGCCCATCGATCTGTGTCTTTATCAGAGTCAGCTCCTTTTTAATCACCTGCAACTCCTCCATGCCTACTGCGGGGACAGAGCGGAGAACAAGAGGACATATTAGACTACCTGAAAATGTCAATAGGGAGAGTTTTAAAGTCATAGCTAAGGGAAATGTGCTTATTTCTTGCAGAGAGCTAGAGAAAAAGATTGATACCACTGTCATATGCCATGAATCTAAGGGCTTTAAATCTGACTCTTCATTTTTGCAATGTAACCAGTGGTAAGTTTAGCAACAAGACAAAAGACTGGAGACAAATAGAAACAGTGTATCTGACACAATCCAAATGAAAAAAAAATCAACCAGACAGCACCACTTTGTCAACAGGGGGCACCAAAATCAACATGAACCAAAAGTTCATCACAGGAGCTTTAAATTAACATCATAATTTGAAGTCAAAGATGTAATGCTCCAAGCTTTGAACCTTTTTAGCACTGGATTTTAATTACAGAGAGGCAGGTGATGTAAGTCCACAGGCTTTCATATAACCTTTCAATTTTTGACTTGGACCTTTGAGGGAACTCACACTTGGCCGTGGATGAACCGGTGGAGTGAGCTCTGGAGCTTTTGGAGTGGGTTCTGTCTCGACTGCGTCTATGTCCGGTGGAGTGGGAGGACGAACGGGATCGCTTGGCCAGACTGGGTCCCAAAGAGAGAGGAGACAGGGAGGCTGGCACACGCTGGTAGTCATACATCCTGGAAATACAGTAGATACATTTTTAAAATAACATAACTTTTAAACTCTTTGTGCAGTAATTCTTCCTTGAAATGCAAAAAAAATAAAAATGAATAAAAAGATGTTTCTCCGAAATCACGAGGAAAGGTAGCAACATCATTTCAAATATTGTTGAAAACTTAAAATACATGAGAAAATGATACTGTTGCAGATAGTCTGGGCTGCCTACAGCTTGTGGTCTCTGTAAAGATTAATTAAAAACAACATGTTTGCCATTTAAAGATTGTGTTTATATCATGTTTACTGCTTTTATTGAGCCAACATTTTACATGTATGACATTTCGCTGGAATAGAATTGAATTTCACTGATATTGGCAGTAACAATGTTAATATTCAAAGAAAGCCCTTGCTCAAACAAGCTGCTATACAAGCGGTTAAAAAAGATATAAAGGAAGAGCAAGTTGGAAAGCAACTGTTCAAACATCTCCTAGATAAATATGGATATTTATATTCTGTGCTTCTTTGTCTTTTATCTCTTTTTCTCACTCGCACACACTGGCATAGTTCCTCCCTGTGGACAGCTCCATGTCTCTATCTGTCACTGAATGTAATTGGTTCTGTCAAGGCCAATCAATAGCTCCCTGCCGGGCTCGTAGTGCTGCTGACAGTGGGTGTATCACAGTCAAACTCTATACTGCTTACAGAAAACACACTGTAGTTGTGCATGTGGGCTGGTTTTAGTTCAAACTGAGGTGATGCTGTGATGAAAGCAGAGGGCATTTGACCTCAACAATCAGTGAGGCCAATGACCAAGTAAATTACAGCTACATGACCAACCAATCACATGTGAGAGAAGCTGTAGGAAGCACAGAAACTAGTTAAGGCTGCCTCGAAGGGGTTGACAGTTCAGATAATCACTCAAAAGACCCTGAGATGACTTGCATTTTATGAGATGACACTGTGTTTTTGTTTTGTGTATTTTTTTTAGCTGTGTCAGAGTACAATTCAAGATAAATGGTAGTAAGGCTGTAAAAATGTTTCTGTAAAAAAATTTGTGTACTCCATACTGAGTTTCATTTTTTATTTTTTATTTTGTGAGTGATTCATGTTTCAGCATTAGTAGAATGTCCTTAAAATAGAAAATAACAAACGCATAATAATAAATCTGAAGGTTGTAGAAAAGTTTCCAACGTGAAACCCACCAAAATCCCTGCACTACTGACTATTGATGTCAATTAAAGAATATATTCTTTAGATATAAAGGGAACATCGCCCAAAGTAAACTGAAACAAAGAAAAAAAGAACACAGGCAAATTAAGGCCTCAAAACTCTGCTACAGAAATCAGTGACATGACAGAGACTAAGTCCATAATATTATACAGTCTATGGAAATAATGTGCATCTGTTTGTCTGGCAGCCTGTACTTGCTTGCGTACACACATGTGGGGCTTTTATAAAATGATCACATGTATGTTGGCACGTGCATAGTACCACACACACACGCACACACACGCACACAGACACACACAGACACACACAGACACACAGACACACACACACACACACACACACACACACACTCACTTCTTTTCAGTTCCTTTAGCTTACATTAGACCAGGCATGTATGCTGTAAATCAAGACAGGTAAGGTTTTAAGTGCTATAGTGAAGGCGAGTCTTCAGGTGATTTTTTAAAGCAGTCAAACGATTCAGCTGTTCTTATATGCAATAAGAGACTATCCCAAAGTCTAGCAGCTGCAGAGAAAGCCCTATCTCTGAAAAGTTTTAGTGTGCATGTGGGATGGTTAATAGCCCTTAATCAGATGATCTGAAGGGCCTGGCTGTACTGTAAGGGGATAAGAGTTCTGTAATATAGCTGGGAGCGAGGCCAGGAAGGGCTTTTAACACAGACAGAAGAATTTAGTAAGGGATTCTATAATGAATGGGGAGCCAAAGTGGGGATGCTCATATGGGTGTGATGTGTTCCCTTTTTTTGTATCTGCATAGCAGTCTGGTTGCGGCATTTTGGAAAAGTTGTAATAATTGTATGGAGGCCTAGCAGACACCACATTACAGAGAAGTGCAGCAGTCCAGCCTAGTATTTCTAGGTCATGTGCAATATAAATGTCCTGATTTGAGAAATTAATCTGATTTCAAAGAAGCTGGATTTGATGACTGTACTGATTTGTTTATCAAATTTCAGGCTGTTATCCAATATGATTTCAAGGGGTTTTGCACAGGGTATTTTGTGATTGGATGATTGATTGAGAGACAGGGCAAAGGTGCTGTAGGAGTTTGGTGGGGAAACAGTATGATATTAGTTCTGCTTTCATTTAGGAGTAATACTTTATATGGACTCCTCACACACACCAATAAAAGGGAACACATCACACCAATTTTAGCCTCCCTTAACTGGTTGCCTGTGGGTTTTATAATTGGTTTTAAGATTTTAACTCTCACTTTTAAAGCAAAAAATGGACTGCCCCCTGAGTACCTAAGTGAATGCCTTAAAATGTATGTCCCCAACTGCTGCCTGATCCTCTAGCAAGTCCCTCTTGGAACTCCCAAGGGCGAAGAAAAAAACCAGAGGCGACCTGGCCTTTGCAGTCAGGGCCCCGTCATTCTGGAATGACCTGCCGGAGGAGATCAGGCAAGCCACATCCTTGTCCTCTTTTAAATCTCTTTTAAAAACACACTTTTTTAAATGTGCTTTTATTTCTTAACTCATCACTGACTTTTTAATTTCTGCATGATTTTTATTATTGTCATTTTAGCTCTCCTTACCTTTGTCATGTGCTTTTGTGTTTTTGTTTTCACTCACTATGTCTTGCACTCTGTGAAGCACTTTGTAAACATGTTTTTAAAAGGTGCTATATTAATAAAATGTTTTATTAATTATTATTATTATTATTATTATTATTATTATTATTATTATTATTATTATTATTATATGCTTTCACCTATCCAGATTAACACTTGATTTGTCTGTGTAAAATGATGAGTTTCCCAGCTACTGTTATCAGATGTTAGCTGTGTGATGGTTCTGACTGACACATGACAATAAAAGCATCATGCAGGCAAAGTATGTTGCCTAAAAGTCTCATTTCTAGTTTACAAATGTTAAACTTATCCTGATTGTTTCCATATTTGAAACATGGTTGCTTATGAAAGTGGAGACTTCTTAACCTATACTACTTTTAAGGGAATTGAATGCTGTGCTCTTTAAAGACCTGCAGAAAGAATAATCCTGATTATTCTGATCAAATGGTCAGATCAGAGGACTTTATGATGCAATATGATTTGTGTTACTTTCGTAATGACAATCCATCATAACTGGATCCAGACACAATCTGGGTATACCTGGTTCAGCGACAGTCTGGTCAGTCCTGCAAAGCTATGGAAGTAAAAAGCTCTTCTGCTGTTTATCATGAGCCAGAAACAGGGGGACAAGCTGTCAGCTTCAAGGACATGGAGTTGGACAGAAATGTAGATTAACTGATTGAGCTGTTAGCTAGTCAGTCAGATGTAGCTCAGCTTCCTGGAAAGTATTTTCTCAGTTGTTTTTCCATTCTGGTTTATTCGGTGAAGTCTATTTTTGATAATGAAACCTGCACAGTCTGTATCCTTAGCCCCACACTCAGAGACACACACGTGTTACATGAGGATAAAGTACATGAGGCTACCACGAGTGTGAGATTAGACGTTTTGAGTGTTGTCCATGTGAGGAGACACAGACACCAAAGGCTCCTGGGAGTTGCAGGGGCAGATATACAATGTGTTGTTACACAGGCTTTGAAGTGTCATCTCAGAGAATGGAAGCTCAGACAATGAGGGAGCGTAGACGAGTGAGGATTACAGAAAAGTGTGTGAGTGGATGTGAGAGGGAGTGTTTGTCTCTGTGGATTAGAGCCCACACAGAACGCAGCTTTGTCAGCTCAGGCTGTTATCTGTGTGCTGGAAGACACTTTTCTTTTGCGTTTGCACAAGAGGACAGTTGGAAAAAAAAGTCATTTCTCTCCTTCCCACATATCGATGTGCACGAATAACAAACACAAAAACACACACACACACACACACACACACACACACACACACACACACACACACACTATCCCCACGCACTCACATCCAGAGGCAGACACATGCAGGCACACACATAAATATGCACAAGTACACTGCTATTCCCCCACACAAACACACGCAAAGCTGTCAGCAGTGCTAGCCACCAGCACAGGGAATAATCATGCACTGTGTTAAAAACAAATTGAAAATCAGTGGTGAGTGTTCCCCCCTGAGCAAACAGAAAAATGCAGAGCAAGGAAAACCACAGCAAAAACAGAAGAAAAGAAAGAAAGAAAGAAAAGATGACAGTTAATACTGGGAGCAACAGAGCATCGATATGTGCAAGAAAGGCAATGAAATTAGGTGTTTTTTCTGTGTGTGTGTGTGTGTGTGTGTGTGCGCGTACTGTGACTGCATTCTCTTATTCAGATGTGCTGAGTGGGGTGTTTATGAGTGGGGCCTGGGGGATGTATGAAGGTCCCTGCACAGTTTCAGTGGAGGACCAGTAATACAGAGCCACAGTCTAACCATCTACTTCATCTACATAACCGCTGCAAGAACTGTACACATGCACAGGAGTGTGATCTGCAGGGACACGGAAAAGGTAAACACACAAAACAAACCCACTGCCCATGATAAGTGCCAAAAAATTGAATGTATTTTAAAGGTGCATTTTTTTTTAAACTATATTATCTTCTTATCACGTTTATTTTAGAGACTGTTTTGCTAATTACTTACCAAACCAAACTAATTCCCCCTTTAAAAAATAAAGTCCTTAAAAAAAAAAAGAAGAAAAAACCATTTAGGCAAAAGTACCTTTGAGAATAGATGTAATCTGTGTGTGAGATCTGACCAACTCGAACCAAGTACAGGGGACAAAAAACAAAATGTCGACATGCTTAAGTCTTCATCAGGTTTACTCAGTTTTTAGACTTTGTTGGTTGATTCAAAATTCAAAATGGTTTGAGAAGATAAAAAACATCAGCAACACTCAGGTAATTGGACTCCTGCTAAAAAGATAGTTTATCAAGTTAGCATATCGGTCCATTCCCATCATTTTGTCTCTCATGAAGCACTCAGTATGTAACTGTTCATCTTAATAATAAACTTCCAGCATGCTTTTCACTGTCTGGTAAGATTTAAAGCAACAATATTCATGTAGTTGTCTAATGATATTCTCAAAATAGGTAGAGGATAGTGTAAACCTAAAAGATAAAGAAATCCCGGACTAATCAGGCAGGAACTCAAACTTCTACATTACCAGACAGTGTAGTTCCAAAACACGCTGAATCTGCTGTACTTCAATCTCCTCTCTCTAAAATCACCATTTTATTCTTCTTGAATTCATGTTTGTCAAATGTAAGCATTTTAAAACCAATCTTAACCACTTTTACAAATATTCAAATTTGAATTTGTGTCCTATGACTAAGCAAGGAAGCGATTCAGTCTTTTTTTTTTTAAAAGGAGTGAAAATCTGTCTTTGTGTTTACCATCTTTGCAGAGCACTACTTGTGTGTCATCTGACCTAGACACAACGCCACTGCTCTGCTACTATCAGCACTGAAAACCCACAATCTTTTGAAATGTAGTGTTGTCATAGTCAGTGGGCGCATCTTAAAATGCAATGGATTCACTCGATGTGGTGGACATACTGTTTAGTCAGCTCATAGTCTACATCAGAGCATTCAGTCTGTGCATTATAAACAATGTTGACATGCATCCCTGTGAGCATAAACCTACAACAGATGACAACAGAATGTATCGATACAGGATTCCTTCACCTTCTGATATCGTCCCATCACACATCCCTAGGTCCAACGTATGATGATATGTTATATGATATGATTACTGACAAGTCACTAAGCTACTTTGCCATGAGAAACAGGCTTCACATACAGACACACAACAGCTTCAAGGGCAGCAGTCGCTGAGGCTAGGCTTTTACAAATGCTGAAGTGACTTGAATTGTTATTCTGGCCTTATTCCTGTCTATTATTCTGGTTTTATAAACAGTGGATTCATCTAATTCAGAGCTGGTATCACTCTCACTCTCAGGTAAAAAATCAGGCTGCTCCACTTAGCACTCCCCCTGAAGATCTGGAGACTTCTGTTGTGATGACTAAATATTCAGCATTTTCCTGTTGCAGCTGTTTTTTTTGTGTTTGACCTTTTTTCATGTTGCATCGAGTATGTTTTACTTGACACAAATATTTTGGGAGGACTGGTCCTTCTGCCACCCTACCCTGATGGAAAATGAACAAGTGTAAACAAAGTTATGACTAGCTCTTTAAAAAATTTGGAAACCTTTAATGGCAGCAACCAGCACAGGGTCACATGTCATCACCAACACTGACCTGTCTCTAAAATACAATATCTGCAATAGTACATATATTGTGTACATATTCGATTTTTTTTGCAATTGTATGTCTGTGTGGGTGTGATGTGTGTGATGTGTGTGTGTGGGGGTGTGATATGTGTGTGTGTGTGTGTGGGGGTGTGATATGTGTGTGTGTGTGTGTGTGTGTGTGTGTGTGTGTGTGTGTGTGTGTGTGTGTGTGTGTGTGTGTGTGTGTGGCTGTTGAGCAGTAGCAGGCAACATTGTAAGCAACGACAGGCTGAGTGACAGCTTTGTGGCAGACAGTGATGGGTTGCAAAGACTTTTGGAGACCGCAAGGATGAAGAATCCACTTTAACCCTCTTCCTTTAGCCTCCTGTGACATAAAGACAAGCAGTAATGTATGAGAGCTGCCATGCCAAGCTTTCTGACAGTACCTGTCATAGTAGTCCTCGTGGTAGCTGTCATAGTCCAGATCCAACTCAGAACTACAGAAAGAAAGACAGAGGAGGTGGTCAGGAAAGTAGCTGTCAAAAATGCAGTCTCACTTAACAAAGAGTAAGCTAAGTTTGTAAGTCAGTGTGCAAATGTGTATGGGTTTCATCAGAGTTATACACTACAATAACCTCATCTGGAAAGAATGAAGCATTACGATCTACAGTCAGCTAGACAAATGCATGGATTTGTTCTGCTGCAGCATCCAAGGTGGAAAATCCATAGAAAATGTCATTGCTCCAACTGTACCCCTCACTGAACAACTCCGTGTGTGAGCTTTGCGGAGCAGCTTAGTGTGTGTGTGTGTGTGTGTGTGTGTGTGTGTGTGTTTGAGAGTTAACGTCGGGAGAGAGATGTGACAGCAGTGAACTTATGCGCTGGTGGCTGGTGTGTGTACCTGCAGAAAAGGCCAGAAGAAGTGGAGGGGAGAAAAGTGACACTAAGCCAGAGTGAGATCACATTTCTTGTGTGTCAGACCTCAGCAGTCCTCTCTAATCCTCACATAGAGTTGCTAATAATCCCTTCATGTTGCTCACCCTTCTTCTGTCTCCCTTTGTCACTCTGGCTGACTCATCCCCTCTGTCTATCATAGTCGCTCTTTCATGAATCTCAAATGATTTTACTTTGTATATACTGACCTTGGGGTTACTTCTGTCACTAAATACAAAATTATAAATAATACTTTTCTTACATTGGAGACCTTACCTGTTTAAAAATAATGTACATAGCCTTCACAATGTCATCCATTGGTTTGTGAACCCACATTTTAAGGCCATTTTTGTCAAATGTACCCTTGGGATATCAACATGTTGTTTGTTATAGAACTAGACGTGACTATATTTGGAAGATATGGGTTGATATTTTTGGCTGTATAAAACATGGACGCAGTCTCAGTGATGTCACCCACTGGTTTCTCATGGCTAGTTATGAAGCCAATTTCGATGGCATGATGAAGATGCTGACTCAAACTAACACAGGTAAAGGGGTGGAGCTAAGGCTGGCCTTGAGTTGCCTTGTAAACTGCTATAATGCGCCTGGCTGTCAGTTTGAACCTGGTTGTTAAATTTTGCTGTAAAAATTGTATTTTATCATCAGTGTTACTGGGATGTTTCGGCTTTTGGAGTCTCACGTGGACACATGAGGATTTGCATTTTTTGCACCGCATAGGCTTCATTTCTCTGGTTACCGCTGGGTAGAAATCATAGACTGTATAAAATATGGACGTAGTATCCGTGACGTCACCCATCTGTTTCTGAAGCGCTGTTTTGAGGCCAATAGTCTACGGCAGCCATAGTGCTACTGTCGAGCGATTGTGACGTAAAGAGGCGGGCTTTGAGCCTCCTAGCCAACTAGCTAGCTACAGTGTTCCCGCCTGTCAATCAAGTCAGCTGTGCCTCTCATTGGAAGACTCATAATCTTAAAATGTTTGAAACTCCCCCCTACAGTGTGTGCCGATTGAGAAATGAGCTATCCAGACTACACTCGTCTTTTGTACCAGGCTGTAAACATGATTATTGCTGCAGTAAAGATCAGCTTTTTTGAATTGGTGTTTATGTGGTTTCCAATAATTCCGGAGCCAGCCTCAGGCGGATCCTCATTGAACTGCAGTTTTTAGCACTTCTGCATCGGACTCATATTTTTAGACCGGAGGTTGCCGCTTGGTAGAAATAAATGACTGTCTCTACCCTGGTTAACAGGGAGCTGCTAAGGTGACTTGTCAATTACAGATTGAACAAACCCTTAAGTTTAACTTTCTTTTTTTGATTTATTGTACTCTAAATGGAGGCATGATTACATGAGCGATAATGCTTTATTGAAGAAAAAACTTAAAACTATGATCGAGAGTGTTGATCGAACTGACTCAAGTACTCTTTTTGCACACAGTGAAGTCTCCCCCTGTTGACCATATGACAGATCACAAGTTGACAGCACTTCGGTCTTGCCTTTACTTTTGAACAAGAAGCCACAAGCAAGCCGTTTCAAAAGTGACAGTCCTTAGATCCATTGTTGATAAAAAAATATATATATAATTTTAGCTAGTGGCGTGTCTTAACAGCCCGTGATGTGCAGATGTAGAATGAACCTCGTGACACTGGCCAGCTTGGATAGTAATTCGATTTATTACAATCGAACAACATCAGCATCAGTAACAAGCTTCGCGACTGCTTGGAGGACGACCGAGCCAGATGAAGTTGCCTCTCTTCTATCTCTACGTTCAGACTTAAATACTCTGAAGGTGCACTCAGATTAGAATGAGGGTGTCCTCAAAACATGCACATATATGGACTCTTCAATACGAGTTTAACGTTAGCTGCTATTTGACACCATTTATGAAAACCTTGAAATGACAGCAGTCAAGTGACCATTGGTCAAAGATGCCAACTGTCACAGTCAATCATATTTTTTGTCTAGGTCAAAGGGGATCTTTTTTAGGCCCTCCCTAGAGACTTCTAAAGCCATACTGTAACTCATTCTTGTGGGCCCCTGAAATTATTTTAAACAACACAGACTAGCAACATATACTTAATCTTATGTGGTTGAATATCAGATACTTCACTAGTATACAAAATATGACAAAAACATACAGAACGAAGTAGATTGCGGATAGAATGACTTGTCACCAAATATTTGAAGTTAATACACAGCCTTTGAATTGAAATCCTTTTTTTTTAAGTTTAAAGAACATGTAATTGAGGCACCGATTTAGTTCAGAGGAATAAATGTCAGAGCCTCACACAGAGGCTTCAGTCCCTTCCCTGAGCTCGACTACCTTCATTCCCTTACTGCATGTCATCCCCCACCCTCTCCTCCCAACGGTTCCAGTGTCTCTTAAGCCTTCCTGTCAATTAAAACATAAATGGACAAAAAATTGTCATTCAAAAAATTTGTTTTTTCAAAACACTTAATTATTGAAAAGTGGCATATGCAGCTTTTGCCATCTGCTTAGTTGATACTGAGGGAGGTGACGATCCTTCTTGTTGTAGTCGTGAAACTTATCTTAAAGTAAAGAGGTTTTTGCACTTATGTCAGAATAAACATTAAGGGACTACAGTCGAAGCTCATGTAGGTATAAACAATGAACATGCAGGGTTAGGTGAATTGAAATCAACTGAACCTCTGTGGATCTTCGGATTTATTTTGGAGTGGACTACATTCACATCGACTCCAGTGTTACTCTCACTGACCCTGTCTCTGTCTCAGACCAGCTGGTTTCCAAAGATCGGAGAAAGGAAAACACGAAATAATTCATGAGAACTGCTCGTGTCTGAGCTGGACTCCTGCCTAAAATGGAAAACATAATTTCATTCCTATTTAAAGACTGCTGTGTGTTATCCTGTGGAAAATAGAGGAAATATAAGTGTTGTTTCAGCTCATTCTGAAACCAGTTGTAACATGTTGACTCACTGGCGATACAATAACAAGCAGAACAGTTCATTCTCTTTTTTAGCTGGGAGGCATTTAAGGAGACACTTGAGGCAGAAGGACAGAGGACAAAAGAAATATAAATGTCCTCAGCTGAGCAGCTTTTTGTTCTGTGAGTGAATTTAACCCGAAGAAAGACAGAAATTACAGTTATTCTCACAAATCCTCACTGTGAGGGAACAAAGCTGTTGTTAACTCAATTTCTGCATCTTCATAGGCTTCATAATTTTTCTCGTTTGATGAATCACTTCTTTCACTTTTTGTAAGCTGTCATAATAACCTCTCTTGGTTTATCTGCTGTTGTTTGCACATTTAGCTTCACATTTTTTCATACCTTATTATATTAAATGTTACATCAGCCTTTATCTATATCATTAAACTGTCTTGAAAGAAAAAAAACGTTCTTTACTTTTATAAGTCTTACTTTTACTATGTAAATATGTGAGTAATTTTGTATAGTATAGTATTCTACATCTTTAAGATATATAGCTACATACTGAAAACCAAAAGCTAATGTGTTCTCAACAAATTACATTATGCACAGTTTCAAGGTTGAGATAGATGATTAAGTAGTCAAAATACAATTATATTCACAGTGTTTAGCATATTATTGTTCACCAGGTGAATGCTGAATGTTAAATACTTGATCATTTGGATTAAAATCATGGTCAGGTCAGTAAAATGTCAAAAGTGTACAGGATGATATGACACAAACGTGATTTAAAGACAATAAACGTGACAGGTAAGCACGGCCCATTTAGACCCTGATTACTGCTGAACTGAGCAGCCAAGTGCCCTGGTCACCATGTGTGTGGTTGTGTGTGTGTGTGTGTGTGTGTGTGTGTGTGTGTGTGTGTGTGTGTGTGTGAGAGAGAGAGAGAGAGAGAGAGAGAGAGAGAGAGAGAGAGAGAGATGGACAGCAGGGTCACTAAAGGCTAATTAATTTCTTTTCATAATTTCTCAAGTGCCAAAGCAATCCATTAGACACAGTCGGCCATAAATCATCTCAGCCTCAGTGTGCCTGCCTGTGTGTGTGAGTGTGTTACAGTGTTTGCATGTGTATAAGAGAGAATGAGTATGTGTGTACATTAAACAAAGAGGAGTTGTTGTTTCTCGTGAAGAGAGCAACTCATAGGTTTCCTCCAACATGCTAACTCACCCTCCTCTAAAGGCAGAAAACCACCAGTTCAGTCACAGCAGCTGAATCAGTCAGATAACCTCAAAGGTGTGTATATGCACGCTTGTGTGTGTGTGTGTGTGTGTGTGTGTGTGTGTGTGTGTGTGTGTGTGTGTGTGTGTGTGTGTGTGTGTGAGATGAATTATTAGAGATTCAATTGGCTCAGAGGGTTGACAGATGCAATTTAAATCTGGTTGACGATGAATCAAAGTGACATTTTTGGTTGGATTCATGCTTTCTTGATAGTGGTGACAACTCGGGTGATAAATAATCACTGCTTTGGTCTTTTTGTACTGTGCTTCTTTCCCAACAATTCAAAACACGGTGATCTGTTCTTTGCAAGGTTAGCACACTGTGAAATGAACAGTTCATACAGTTTGCACAAATAATTGTCCAATCAAGGTTAGGATTCACTTTTACAGAGATGGTACACAGCTCTAGAAAGTAGTTAATAGTGAAGTAGTTTGTTTATGAGACATAACACTGCTGATCAGGTTTACTCAACATAATTTTTACAGAGTATAACATGGACTGAGTTTGGCAGTACATCTTGAAAGCAGCACCAATGTTTGGGCTCAACCTCATCAAGTTGAAGTATTTTGTAGCTAAAACATGTTCAATACATTTTAGAACCTTTTCACATTTTACTATTTTTGAAGATGAACATTGTGTTTTGAAGTGCATACTGTTCCACTGCTGCTGCCCATTAGGTAGTGATGAATGAATGATTTAAACATACTCAGATTCCTGTAGTTATACTATCTGTGAAGCAATCCTCAAGCATTAATGAAATGGGATAATGATTACATTTAATCTGTCATGCATTGTGAAAAGATTTGTAAAGCATGCTTGTCACAGGAGAAGAGGAAATTAGTTACACTTACTTAATTTTAACATCTATGAGGAGTGATGATCTTTGCGCCAGAATAACTGAAGAAGCAGACAGGCTTCATGACTGTCTTGTATGCTTTTTAGAATATAGATTTAAGATAAAACTGACTGCAGTTTTAGGTAAAAATGAGGATTATTAGATTATTGCAAACGGTCGGGTTAAATCACACAGAAGTGATTTTAAATGTCTTTCTTTTATGTTGATGAAACTGTTTGAAACAATCTCCACAAATCTAGCAGCTCCCTCAATAAACCTTGCCATATTAACCAGCCTTAGTGAACAAGTTTGGAAACTAAACAACTCAGGGATGTAGATATCAGATAGAAAATGGTATCATCAGCATAGACATGTTCTTTGAAATTATTTACAAAAAGACAAACAATTCATTCCAGCCATGAACAGCACGAGCCTTAGAAAACCTTTGACAAACATCAGGAGTCCAGATCATCTCCGTCATACACTGATGACGTAAGGGACTCCTCTTCTTCATTCACAGTCCTGCTCACCCTGAACCCTCCCCCAGAACAACCCCTACATTATCCTGCATCAGACATGACAACTTACCAGAGAAATCAATTATTTTACCCCAATTAATGATTTGGAATTTCTTTTTTTAAAGATTATGTTTCTGACGTTAAAATCTGTAACTTTCACAGTTTGAGTCACATCCATAGTAACAGATAAAACAGTCGTGTTCTTAAAATGAGCTCATGCATCTGTTATTTTTTACATTAATCTAAACATTTACCCCAATGATGATGTAAAACAAGGTGAATAGGACGAGATGAATCAGTGCTGAACCCGACTGAGTTTTCCTGCCACGTCACAGTCGTTGACATTTTCTGTCCCATTACTCAGCCCTTAAACAGCACCGTATCGCATACTGTGTTCTGTGAAGTGTTTACTTCAAGTTTCATCTTCCGTTTCGTAGGATTCTTTGCCAACAGTTTTTGTGTGGTAAAACTCTCCTTCCTTTTCTCCACTGTTTTCCTCACCCTTCTTGGTTTTCCCAACGTAAACAAGCTAATGTCAGTTTTACCAGACATCTTTTTGTGCATCGATAAGATTACAGTAAGTCCTCCAGAGTCTGTGATTAAAGCTGTATCCCTAGCAGTGATTCCTCAAAGCAATGATCACTTTTTGAGAAACAGCAGACTACTGCTATTAAACGTTGCTATGATGACCAAACAGAATCAAGAACACAACTGTTTAATAATGCCTGACAGAAAAAACTCTTGGACCAGTTACAAAAATCATCTTCTGTCTTTCCTTTTTCAGATACCCAACAGTATAGAGGCGTAGTGTTTCTAAGAGAGCCATTTCAGAAGGTTAGCTGATGTAACAGATTTAATCATGTCTCATGTTATGGATACGCCTGAATCTTTTACTTGTTATATACTCCTCTCAGTTCCCCCGAATGTATTTGTGGTCTACAGAAAAACAAAACAAACATAAAGTCAGACTGGAAACTACACAACTTCAGAAATAATGCATGCCATAAACAAAATCCGCAAGAATCAACTTCAGACCCTACAGACTCCCCCTCTCTTTAGCTGTTTGCCTGCCCCTAAAACTAGTCTGGATTTCTTTCACATGTATTACCAAATTTACTCAATCACGCTTTCTCCTGTTAAGAATTAAAGCTTGGATGAGACATGTCCCCGCCTTTAAAGTGCTGAGAAATTAATCCCTTCTTTTGTGTCTTCATGCTTAAATTACTGTAATTCTCTGTATGCCTGCCTCTGCCAAGAAGCGGCAGCTTGCCTTCGGCTGGTTCAAAACACTGCAGCTCATCTTTTAACAAAGAGAAAGCACAGGGAGCAAATTACTCCAATATTGGCCTCTCTCCATTATCTACCAGCAGAGTTTAGGATTAAATATAAAACTCTGGTAATTACCTATCAAGTCGTACTGCAGGAAGAAGTGGCTGAGAACATTTCTGGATTCTTTGGGCTAGTGTCCAAGTACATATAGTAACATAAGGGATAGCATTTGCTTTTTTATGCGTGTAATGTTAAATAGTTTATCTCAGCATCATGCAGTCCAGTAGACTTTGTTTTGAAGTACATCTCAAGGCTCATTTCTGAAAATATTCTTCCACTTTTTCACAATGGTGGTCTGGTGAATCTGTTTTTTATTATCATTCCTGCATTAAATTCAATGTTTTCTTTTCCTTTAACTGCCTGAACTTCAGCCAACAGGATATGAAGTTCAGTTTAAGTTCAAGAAGGAAGACTATTGCACTCTAATTCAATCATTCAGTCCTCATCCATTCATATCACTCTCCCTTTCGATCTTCTCCTGCTTCCCTAGTCACCTAATCATCTACATTTAAATTAGAGGCCATATGTGCAAGTAAATTATAATCTATTAAAATGGTTAGAAGGTCTCTTTTATAGCCAACAGTGACTCACAGAGCCTCATAACTTTGGTGTTGGAAAATATGAGTCAAGAGAGGTTTGTTAACTGCATATGTTAATTTTATATGTTAAAGTGAAGTGCAATTATACATGATGTAAGCCCATCTGATGAAACTAAAGGACAGACTATTTGACTGGAAAGCTAAAACACCCCAGACAGACCAGTTCTCACTTAATACGGAGTCATGAAGTGTTTTTGCAATAACATTATAAAAGGTGAGCACAAAGTCACAGCGAAATCAAACCCTATAACACTACTATATTTAACCAGAGCATGTTTTCATGCCCTAAAAACATCAACACACACATTCTAGCCAATCAGAAGAGACCAGAAAAATGACAACTATTGAATCATCAAATGCCACAAATGTTCAATTGGATTTTTGAGAGCCATAGGTATCATGGCTCTTGTCAATTACGGAAAGAGTAAATAGCGAGATGTTGTTTGTTGTTGTAGAGCAACACAGTCAGCAGATTGAGGGAGGTCAGGGTGGATCAATAGGTCAATGAAACATCAGACCCTGACAGGAGGAGACCACTGCAGGATTCCTGTTTCTTCATTATAGTTAATGATGGTAAATGACATTACCATGTGAGGGTCCCTTAATATAAACATGTTAGCCTTTTCAAAATAACACATGATATGTTTGCGTTGTTTCAATGTCTGGAACAGAGACTGTATAAATAATGGACATATTATCCATGACGTCATCCATCTGTTCCTGAGCGCTGTTTTGAAGCCAATCGTCGGCGGCAGCCATATTGGTAATGCGGATATCAACCAAACTTAGTGTGACGTAAAGAGGCAGAGTTTGAGCCTCCTATCCAACAGCTATGTGTTCCCGTCTGTCAGTCAAGTTAGTCGTGTCCTTATTTGGGCAAAAACTTGTAATGTTAATATCTTCTGAACCGCCTTGTTAGAAAAAAATTCATCCCGCGTACAGTGTGTGCCGATCGAGAAATTAGCTACGTAGATCCAAGCCGTTTTTTGAACCAGGCTGTAAACATGTTTATTAATGCTGCAAAGATCGTCTTTTTTGAATTGGTGTGTATGTGGTTTCTGGTGTTTCTGCACTTCATATTTTGAGACCAGAGGTTGCCGCTTGGTCGGGAACTAATCAAACCTCAATCAAGCTGACATGTAGTTTCATGTTTCAAACGGTTGAGAACTTTGGAAGCCACTGACAAACACTGTCCTCCTGTTCATCAAAACATCAGTCATGAAAATGCTGTACTGCCTTTTTTACTGGTAGGCATGGACAAAACAATATTTTTTTGGTTGACTTCAAAATGGTATTTCAGTCAGTAAGATTTTTCTGATGCAAAGTACAAAAGAAAATCTACAGTATATTCACCATAATCAAAAAACTCTGCAACACTCAGGGTGTATTCTGAAATGGTCTTCTCACCAAAGTCATGTTGTAATATGAGAGATGTACAACAAAGGAGAGTAATCAAGACAAAACACGTCAGAATACAACCCACACCAACACGGAGAGAGTGAAAACAGCATGCAGCCAGGGATAAATGAGATTACTTTGTGTAAAAACTGTGCAGGGGAATTTTTTTCTCCTTGCCCTGCAGAAAAAAATGATGGAGAAAACTACATTTGTGCTCATGGATTGACAATCAGGGGAAACACAGAGCGAGAAGGAGAAGAGGGAGAGACGACGGGATGTTAGGGGTGAGTGTGATCAAGATGAGAGCAGGGAGGCTTTGATGAGGGAGGAGGAGAAGATGAAGGGAGAACTGGCAGCTCGTCCTCTCAGACACTCTCTGAGGACAGACTGAGCTAATCTACTCCCTCTTTCACTCTCATTTAATCACTGTCGCTGTTATTTACTCCACTTTACTCACATGTCTTTCTAGATTTTTTGCAAAATGTATGAGTGATGCTTCAATTACCCTTATCACTAGATACACACATGCATGTAAACATGTCCACAAGGACACAGGTAATTACAGCAACCACAGGATCTATTATTTCAGATGGATTCATGTCAATTATGTCATTTGTATGCCACAGACAAGGTGACAAGCTGTCGGATTTTGTTGGGTTATTAAGAAGCACCACTTATTTCAAGTGCACTGTCCAAGACTGGGATGTGAGACCTTGTCCTATATATGACATGGTCTTGTGTGCATGATAGTTGGCATAACAAATATGTGTTCCAATCCAAGAGTCACATATTTAATCATTTACTGTCCTGATGATGGGGCATGGTCAAACTGTGAGATTTAAATGGAGTTCAATACCAATCATACAAAAAGTCACATGGCAGCTATTAATCTGATTACAGCCAGTGTTAGCATCATCAAAGGCTAAATATTGACAGCTATTGTTGTTAAGTCTCATCAGTGGTTGTAATTTTTTAGAGGCTGTTGCTGAGTGTTAGCACGGGGACTTTAGCTCCATAATTACACAGTACTAGCTAATCGAACAGTCATCATTTAGCATAGCATTCATAGCTACACCGAGGAGCATTTGCAATCTGTGTGTACATTTCTGATATAAATAGCAAAGCATTGGATAACTCATCATTCAGCTACCTACCACTGCAATGGTCTAAACAATCTAAAATAGGAGAATCCTGCAGCAAATTCAGAAACCATGCAAATAGAAATTCATAAACGTGCTGCACGTGAAAAATAACAGAATACAAGTGCGCCAGGCCTGTGGGAGCGTTCAATGTAACAGCCAGAGGCTCGCTGACTGCTGTGCATAGACATCAATTGACATGTAAGGAAACCCCTAAACTTGAATTGAGAGATAGAAATAGAAATGAAATGACGTCATTAATGAACTCTTCTATTAAGCACCCCTAGAGGCTTTGGGTGCTCCATTTGCAGCATTTTTCTTTCATAAGTGCTTTCTGTGTTTTTTTTGTCTTGGATTCACATCATTTATGCATTTGCAGCACATTTGTTGTCAATGCAGTCGTTTTTGCAGCACATTTTCATTGTTACATTTCTTCTTGATTTTTGCACGTGTTCATGAAGCCACATTGTTTCTGAATTTACAGCAACATTTTCTGAACATTGTTTGGGCCGTTGCAGATTGGTTAGCCTTGTTGGCCACCATAGCTGTAATGACTGCATTGAAATGAATGCGTTCTTGTTGTCAGGGCTTCTGTCTCCTTCTAACTTAGATAATTAAAGTCATTCTTTAGTCATACTGTGTCTGATTATCTGCACCATTTAGTTTTCATCAGGCAGATGTAAATGAATTGATGTCCACCATGCGACCAAGGTTAAGACATGTATAAGCAGAAAAATTAGCTGTGTTTACTCAGATCTCAGATTTGAATTTGGTTATGAAGGGTTATTTTCACTCACACAAGTATATGCTCAATAAGACTCACTACTGAAATATATATGCTTTTTTAATCTACATTTTAGAGGCTTTTATGTACTGATAAACATAACAGGCAAATATATGAGCAAAACTGCTTTATGGATTTATAGGATTTTTGCAATGAGTCCTTGATTTTGCTCTTTGTCATTATTTGACAGCATTATACTGAATGTGGATATTTAAGTATCTTAAGACCTACAACATTGTAGAAGCTCTTATTGACAATTAGAATAACATGTAGAGCCACCCTCACAAAGCTTTTACGGCTCCTCCTGAGGGAGAATTAACACTTGACAAAAAGCAGCTTTATTATTTCCTGAGAACCCACTTAAACATGCAGCGATCACACACTCTGCTGCTTTAATCAATAACCTGTGCAGGACAGTAGCTGATCAATAACCTATTGCCTTGTAATGCTGCTCCTTGACATCCATTACTGCTGGGCCCACTGGTCTGTATCACTCTGTATGTACTGCAGGATGGTGATATACAGCTACAGGCCCAGAGCATGAGAGGAACCAGAGTAATGGCAACCAAAGGAGCTTGTAAATTTATATCCTGCATGCATCAAGGTTAAATTACGGCTCCAGGGCAGTTTATTCAGTCTGAGGAGCAGAGGTACATAGATAAGGGTTATGTGTCAGATTGCACTCATCCCTCCTCACTTTACTTTAAGTAGCAGTGAATGGCTGACAGCCCTTTAGGTTTGATTGCAGCCACACTGAAAAAGAGGAGCAGTGCATTGATAGAGTGGAGCTGGGGAGTGCTGCTGCATCAATAAGCCATTGAACAGCAGCCAGGACGAGAGCTGGAGCATAACAGGCAGTACTTATCAGGCAACAGACACTCATCAGGGAACAGGAGACTCAATAAAACGTGTCCCCATAGGAGAAAGATTTCTCTTCTTTGACCCTCGATTTGTCCATCAGTCTGCATCCTCCTTGTCCCCTCACACTCATCCTCAGTAAACTAACACTCAAACGACAGGAGAAGGAGGAGGCAGTGCCACCGTGCCAAAGCTCTTAAACAAGAGTGGATAAAGCGCAGAGGACAGGGAGGGTGAGAAAGGATGAGTGGTTCGTTTGTCAAAGAGACAAGGAGGACAGGGACATAAAGAGGAATGAGTCAGATTCCCCTACAGCTGTCAGGGTGTGGACATTCCTTTCTGATACAGCCGGCTTGTAGGCTCAGCCATGGCAGCGACCAGGCAGAGTATAATGTAGTGTGGTTAATGTTTGATTAGGCAACCGGCCAGAATGGTTAGTGTTGGAAATTATGAGCAACCCTCGTGAATCAGCCTGTTTTTAGCATTACCAGATAACAGTGATCAGAACTGGCAGTTTCATTAGGATACATGAAAAATGTCTATAAGACACCACTGAGTCATAAGTAACAGGTATTTTAAACGTTTCCCTACAAAAGACCGTAAATACTGTATGTCACTACAGTCCTGGGTTTTATACAACAATAGAATGTTTTTTAGTCAAACCAGATTTAGCTGTTTAATACTAAGCTAGCTGTTTGTTTCTTTAGAACAGAGCAACACCAATCTATGTAACAGCCTAAAATGGTCTAATGTTAGACCCAAGCGGCAACCTCTGGTCTAAAAATACGAGTCCAGTGCGGTAGTGTTATAAACTGCAGTTCATCAAGGATCCACTTGAGGCTGGCTCCGGAAGTACTAGAAGTCACATACACATGAAATGGGAAAAGACAATCTTTACAGCAGAAATAAACATGTTTACAGCCTGGTACAAAAGACGAGTGTAGTCTGGATAGCTAATTTCTCGATCGGCATACACTGTACGGGGGGGTGAATTTTTTTCTAAGGTGGCAATTTCGAAGATATTGAGATTACGAGTCTTCCAATGAGAGGCACAGCTGACTGCTGGAACACTGTAGCTGTTGGCTAGGAGGCTCAAAGCCCGCCTCTTTATGTCACACTGGCTCAACAGCAGCAATATGGCTGTCGCCGCCGATTGGCCTCAAAACAGCGCATCAGAAACAGATGCGTGACGTCACGGATCCTACGTCCATATTTTATACATTCTATGGTTTTACCACACATGACTGTAGTACAATTTACAGATGATGACTTTCTTTGTGTTTCAATTCACCCTACGTTATTACCAAATCATTTAACCAGTTAAGGGTTTTTCAGTTGGCTACTGAGCTAAAGTTAGCAGCACAGAGGGTATCTAAAAGGAGTAGATTTTCAGCATAAAAATGCTTAATTCAATGTTTCTGTTTAATTAAGGACATTTATTTTGGATAGAGGGTGGCTTTTACTGAAAATCAAATACTGTTGAAAACTTTGTGAACAAAAAGATGATAAAGGGAACCTTAATCTAAATCCAGCTCAGCAACATCAAAGCTAGCAGCAGCTATGCTAGTCCACTCTTGTCAAAGCATCAGAAACAAGGCTGCTTTTGTCAGTTTTTCTCACTGGTTGGAACCACAGGGTCAATTTGTTTCAAAAAGAGGAGATGTTCGTGAGTGTCAGGTAACTGCAGAAACTTCAAGTTAACCCAAAACCTTCAGGTGTACAGCCAGCCATCTGACTCCTGCATTTCTCCTGGTATTATGATGCAGCATAAAACAAAAGTGTGTACTGTATTCAACGGAAAAAATCCTAAACTACTATTGCTTGATGCCGGTATGCAACCATTAAACCTTAATGTCTGCATCAAGGCAGTTCTTTGATCAAAAAAGCTGAAAAGGTTCAAAAGATTTTACTGAATCTCTGCAACACCAGAAACATAAAAGAAAGTGAGATGAAACAGTGAAGTTACACAAACAGAGTGAGGGTAAGGACAAAGCGCACAAGACAGTAGAGGAGATGAGCTCACTGTAAACGGTGCCGGACTGTGAAACAAAAGATTAGCATAATCTGCCTTTCAAATCAGACTGTGTTACAGGTTTTGCTGTGATTAAAATCCCAAAGAGCTTTTACATTAATTACTCATAAAGCCCTTTTGCAGGACAGGATGAGAATACACAAATAATACCGTTTATGTTTTGTTGTCATGGTAAAAACATTTTATATAATCCAGTCAGATAAGGTGCCAGATTTTCCTGACCTCTGTTTGCTACAGAAACACAAGGCAAGACTAAGAATAAAAAAAGATCTGAGAGCCAAAAGATCCAGCCTATGAATTTAAATCACCAGAAGATGTGCAGTATAATCTATACCATAGCAGGTCTGTGTACATGCCTGCGTGTTGGCTACAGTGACTGAATATGTGCATGCAGTATGTTGGTGAAGGTATTTCTGCACTGAACAAATGTGTGCATTTGTAGATAAGTGTGGGTTTAGCTGGATGTAGAAACATGCTCCCCTCAGTAGTGTCGACAATGTGGCCTAATCCTGCTGGAGGCAGAGTGTTTGGAGTGGGATGAGTCCGATTCTCCTGCATGACTTGAGACCATCTGCACAAAACTCAGCACAGAACAAACTGAGCAAAGGATGCCACTTTATTCGTATTTTTCTTCCAACTTAGATAAATCCTTTTGATGCTTTTTTTTTAACACTCATGAGAGAGGAGGAGGTAGTTGGAAACAAGGGCTGGTTAACATGTCATTAGCCTGTTACTGATGCAGTGTGTGTATTCTTTTGTATATGTGTAGCGTCTCTGCAGGAGGGCCGCCTGATGTGGCTTTGTGCCATTCATCAAGAGCTCAGGGTCTTGCTGGGAGCAGTAATTTGAAATTTCAGTGTTCAGGATATTTAGAGCTAATTAGTGGCATTACACAGCGGTAAGGTGACAAGTGACATCTAGGGCACTTAAAACCCCCCCTCCTCTCAACCCATTATCCATAAAGAGCACGAGTCACACAGATATCAAGACACTTCCTCTAACAGGGGCAAATACCCCCCAATCAAAACCGACTCAGAGCACAATGTTAAAAGGTTACCCAAGGCTGCCTGGAGTAATTAATCCTTCCAGCCCTTTCAGCTCTGTCAAACCACTGCACCGTTTTCATGCCCTGAACTATCCTGTTGTCCTGAATTTACTGAAGAATTAAAAGCTAAAAGTCACTTCAGCTCAAATGCATGAAGGGCAAAGCAGCATGGTTACAACAGGCTAAAATTAGCTTCTAGCTTCTACCAGAGAAAAGCGTATAAGAAAAGATACTGTCACGAAGACGCCAACACACTGAACGTGTGTGTGATAGTTGCTGTGTCTAGTTAGACTTATCATCCTGCTGAAGTCCAAACACATTGCGTTCTCTCTTCAGACCCCAGGAGGGGATCGAAATATTTAGGAGACATTGGAGGCAAATACTTCACTGCCATTCAGAAATGCCCTCAAGAGGTTTCTGTATGGTTTTAACTGTGATCGACAGGACTGACATTTACCTAGTCAACCTCCGACTGCAGTCTTCCATCCTCACTGGACAAAACTCAAACCTTAGCTAACATTAGCTGTGCTAAGTCAACAGCTTCCATGTATCAGTCTGCATGACGTTTGTCAAAGGGACAGAGATTAAAAAGCAGAAAAGAAATCCAAAGTAAGTAGACAGAGATGTTATTAAAGCGGAGGTAGTGTGTGCAGCTTTTGGACTTTGTGTTAGTACAGCTCAGACAAAAAGCATCTAGACTGCCACTAAGAAACTGAGATATTAACAGTGAGGGATCAAGAGTAATGTACCTCAACAATTAATAATTACATCTAAGTGTGCACATGTGTACATCCCTCCTCTCTCATTCATTCCCTCTCCTCTAAGTGGCAGTAAGAGCTTTGGAATACTCCTTGGCACAGCGGATTTGTATTAAACAGCTAACTTCTACGGGATCAACCAGGGAGCAAGGAAATATCCTTTAAAAGCTCTGCGATGCAGGGTGATTACTTGAAGGGCATTATTTGGTGGGTATCATAGATTAGACTGACGAAATAGATGATAAGTAAAGTTACAGGAAGGCGACCTTGAAGTATGTGTGAATGCCCTTGTGTCTTCCTCATAATGGGTCAAAGGTTAGGAAAGGTTTGTTTTTGCTGATGCATTGATTTGCACAGATTTGTGTTTATAGTCTGGGGAACTCTTTTGTTGGGTCAAGTAAAAGACACTGACATCGACACTTTACCTCTTTGGGCAAAGGTAATACAGTCGGTGCGATGTCCCATACTTAACATTTAGATCCAATGAGGAAAAAAAACAAACACATTATTGGTTAAATTAAGTGTCAGTGTTAATAAAGTTATGGGAACAAGGTAGCCTACATTACAAATCACACTTGTAATGTGAAAGTTGAGTTTTGGTGTTGACTTGCACAAGGATGTCCTGTATGACTCCCATATTCATTTTACCCTACCATTGCCAAAAACCCAAAGTGAACTTTTGCACTTTGCATGCTTCATTATTGGAATTCAACAGTTAATTTTTATAGATCATATCTACACATTTAGATATGATGTTCGACGGTGGCCTATAGCAGCATTGACATATGAGATCACTGACAGAGCTGCTGTTTTTGATGAGATGGCTGTAAATACATGTATACATTTTAGGCTATTTCCCTGTAAGGTCTCTGGGGTCACTGATATACTGTTGTACTCCTGGGGACATGCAGCCACTTGTACCTACATACTTACATATTCTATAAACTCACACACTCATCCATACTCCCTCTTTTCACCCTGCTAACCTCCATTACCCCTCAGTGCTGACAGAGAGCTTTTCCAGTCCAGGCCACAGAAAAGCCTCTCCTGCTGCCTCCCAAATGCTGACATGCTCAAAGACACACCCCCTCCCCTCCTCACAGCTTTTCACTGCACTCTCCCAATCTCTCAGTGCCTGTATTTCTCTCCTCACGCAATCTCTGTGTCGTTCTGCAGCTCTCTCTGTCATCAAAATGAACTTGGAGTCAGTTTTCGGTGTGTTTTAGTGTCTGGTGTTGCTCTGTAAAGTTGCTGTCAGCTTCGATCTGATGATCCGAGCAGCGAAGAGAAGTGAGAAAAAGAAGAGCCCACAGTCTTTTGCGATCATAAATGGAGAAACTGAAGCCTTCTAAAGTTACCATATACAAGCAGGCAGCTGATTCTTAATGTTCTCAATATAACTTTATTAGAACATTCAGACAAGCTGTGTCCAAATCCAGCAGCTGCATCCTTTGAAGGATCAAGGCCATGAAAGATGCAGCAGGCGTGGACTGCCAAGGGCAAAAACAGAAATATGAAGGTCTGGCCTACTGTGCTTTTTAAAGCACTTTGTGACCACTATCTGTGAAAATTACTATTTAAATTCACTTTACTTACTTCCTAAGCATTTCCTGTTTGTGCCACAGTGCACTGTCTTGTTTTTGTGTTTGTGATGAAGGATGCTCAATGCGCCGAGTTACTATAACTTGAAGGATTTATTAATCGAGGATTGCGTCTGTCAAATGAGGAAAATATCATGCGCAATCCATTTACGGTGTTTGCCGTCATGAATATGCAGAATATGTGCAGATTATCAGAATGTGCAAAATACTGGGAGGAGGAAATGTAAATATACTAATTTAGCACATTCAACCTGATTTATCAAACCTGAAATAGATTGTGGTCGGTGTTTTTGCGTCTATATTTAGCATGTTTGAAAGGCAGGTGCAAACTGGCACAGCCTTACGCACAAATTGCTGCGGTCATTGTGGCGAGAAGGAGGCATAGGCCCAATGACAGACGACGGAGAGAGAATCTTCCGTGCGCGTGTCCACATATTTGGATTGTCAGAAATAAAAGTAGTAGAGACATATCGTCTATCCAGCAAAGCCATTTTTGAGCTGCTGGATGACCTATGGGCTGATTTGGAGCCAGTCACAAGAAGGAGCCATGCCATATCTCCTATGGAAAAACTCCTTGCAACACTGCATTTTCTTGCGTCAGATCATTCCAGCACACCATCGCAGTTAGTGCCGGCGCCTCCCAGTGTCCACCTGTGTGTAATGAACGTTCTTCTCCTGTGCGCTCCCCTCCCTCTTCATTCACCGGAGGCTCAGTTGAAGGACCACTGCCCTATATGATCTCCCGACTGCTGCCAGGGAGTTGACGGCCATTGACAGCCCAGACACAGCACTGACCAGCTGCCTCGTGTGCGCAACGATGGTCGGAGTGTCACTGCGGAGGGAGCGCGCCACATTGGACACAGCTCTCACCTCCTGTGCAATGGCCTGTAACCCCTCCATCTGATTTCTATGTTGCTGCAGCAACTCCCGATCAATGTCATCATAACAATCTGGATGCCTTCGGGGCTCCAATCGCGCACGCAATCAAAATAGATCATCTGCAACACGCCCATTAATAGCATGTGCAATTTTTTTGATTGCACACGTAATTTAGCTCTCGTTATTTGGGATCTAAGTAGATCAGGCGCAATATGTATAATTACGGGGAAGCCTTATTTAACAGATAGGTGGGTATGTCGTAGCTGTTTGCCAGGAAGCTGAAGGCCTGCGTCAGCACTTCTTTCAGAAGGTGGTCACCAACATGGCGACCACCAGTGTTGGGTTTCAAAAGGTCTATTAAGCAACAAATAGGTGATGTCACTGAGACTACATTCATCTTTTATGAAATCTATGCCTTCAACATGCTGCTGGGACGCAGACACTGGTTTGTGTACCCCACTGTTAAAACCTTGTGTTTGGCATTTTGTTGGTTTCATATCTTTTTGTAACCATATTTAACAAAAGAATGATGCCTTTTTAATATTTCTATTCTAATTAATAAGCCACCGTGATGGTATATTGTCATCACAGGAAGCCAGCCTTAAAGATCTGTTATTTTTTTTTAAAGGGTCCAAGAATTAAAAAACCAACACCATTATGTACTAGAAAAGACTTAAATCTTGCAATGGACATGAAACTCTTTAAGCAAAGTCGCCCTTGCTAATCGTCAGACAAAAACAATGTAAAAGGTACTTCTTCATTGGCTTCACTTTTAAAGCTAGAGGCAACATTCACCTTTTAAAATCAGTCTGTGGCCGGTTTGAGCGGTGCCATGTGAAGACGCACGTTTTTGAGCTCCTTGCCAGAGCCGAGAATATTGTATTGTTAGCAACCTCCTAACACTCCCCCAACAGATATTTTTCCAGCTCAGGACGTTCTTTATTTGCTCAACTATCCTCCAATGTAAAATGACATCTCTACATAGAAGAAAAGGTGCCCCCACCGCGGACTCGAAGGCTAAAGCTAGCAACTCAGCTAATGATGATGAGGCGGAGTTCCCCCCCGCTAGCATGACGGGTACTAGCGACACTAAAATTCTTCAGGCGATCCACTCCCTTAGGGATGACCTGGGGAAGAAGATTGATGACAACGCTGACACACACTCTAAAGAACTCCGCCGGGAAATTGGCCTGCTTAGAGACGAATTAAAGGCAACTATTGACCAAGTTAGTTGCCGTACCAAGGCCCTGGAGGACATGGTTGGTGGCCTACACACAGCCGCTAACGACCACTCTGACGCTATTACCAACTTGGAACGCGACATGCGGCAGCTTAAGAGTGACATAAAAACACTATCAGACAAGAACGAGGACCTGGAGGCGAGGTCAAGGAGGTGTAATCTGCGAATCACCGGGATAAAAGAGAAACGGGAGACGGGGAAGAATCCGTCTGACTTCATGGCTATATTGCTACAGCAGACGCTGGGACTAGAGTCACCCCCCCTGCTTGACAGATCACATCGTACCCTTCGTGAACGGCCCCAAGATGACCAACCAGCCCGCACCTTTCTGGTGAGGTGCCACTACTTTCGTGAGAAAGAGGCAATCCTTCGCAAAGCAGCCACGTCTGATGAACTGGTGACACCGCAGGGGGACAGGATCAGGATCTTCCCTGACTACACGCAAGCTACTGTAAAGCGGAGGGCAGCTTTCAGGGATGTGAAAAACATGCTCAAGAGCTGGGAGGGAATTAAATTCGGACTGTGGTACCCCGCGACCCTTAGAATCACGACCGCTGACGGCAGACGACACAGCTTTTGGGACCCGGGTGAGGCTAAAGACTTTGTCACGAAGCACATAGATGTGGCTACATAACAGCTTCGGGTATTCGGTGGGCCAGCTAACAGGCCCTATACTACTTGCTAATAGCTTTGCTAGCACAAATTAGCAGCTAACGGTACCGGCCGAGTGAACATGTTTTGTTGTTCGATATACAGTTGGTATAAGAATGTGAACTTTAATGTGGTATGCCTCAATACTGTTCACTGTGAGGCGGTTTGCTCGGCACATTTGCGCAAGTCTGTTTAATACCGTTGGTGTTAGCTTTCATTACGGCCCGTTTGGCTGGCTAATGAGCCACTGCTATTTAGCACGATAGCCGCCCCCCCATAACCCCGTGGGGTAGGCCGGCATGTTTACGTTCTGTGTTTTAATATCCGCTGTATTAGAGTAGCATACTAATACTACAGATCTTTATTTTGGGGGGTTTAATTTAAAATTACGCGGGTCATAGCTTTTCATTTTGGAGGTTTGCTAATGTTCTTATAAAATTACTAATATATTATACTGTTGTATGAAGGCTCTGGCGAGTCTCGGTCTCGCTAGGTAAGCTGTTTTGGTGTGAGTGTCATCGGGGGCGGGATGCAGTCTCTCATTTGGGGAGAGACCAGCAAGGTTTTCTGGACGTTCTTTCTAACTCCGTATGCACTATGTCTGTTATGTCGCAGTGTTTTTCAAGTTTGTATGTTAGTTCTGTCTGTGTTTGCTGCTCAAACCCTTGTACTAGTTGGTTTACTTTTGGTTTGTTTTCAGTCCCTCCCCCCCCCTTTTTCCTTCCTCTCCCCCCACCTCCCTTCCTTCATGCAGGGCTCTCGGGATGTCTAACCTACAATGTCACAGATGACAGGGATGCAGAGTGCGGGTTGTAATGCGACCACCTTCGTAAGCTGGAACGTCAGGGGTTTGAACCACCCTGTGAAACGTAGTAAGGTTTTCTCCACTTTACGCAAGTTGAAATCAGACATTGTTTTTCTGCAGGAAACACATCTCAGATTGACGGACCACTCTAGACTTAGGCGGGACGGATTCTCAAAAATTTTTCACTCTAAATTACAGACTAAGCATAGGGGTGCAGCTATCCTGTTACGGAGACATGTGCAGTTTGCGGACTCGACAGTTATTGCAGACAAAAATGGCCGATACGTCATTGTCAAAGGCTTGTTATATAATGTACCAGTCGTATTGGCTTGTGTTTATGCCCCTAACTGGGACGACGCTGTTTTCCTTAGTAATCTGTTTGCCTTGCTTCCAGACCTGAATTCTCACCATCTCATCCTCGGGGCAGATTTTAATTGTGTCCTCCACCATAGTCTGGATCGTTCTGCGGTACCTGTTAGGCCGTTGTCGAACTCAGCCCGGGTCATTAACTCCTTTGCTGGAGATTTTGGTATGTTGGACCCCTGGCGCTTTAAGAACCCCACCCTTAAGCAATTTTCATTTTTCTCTGCGGCCCAACAATCATATTCAAGGATTGATTATTTTCTCCTAGACAAAAAATTGATTTCTTCCCTCAAATCTATTGAATATGGGAGTATAGTTGTCTCTGATCACAGCCCTGTAGTAATGGAGCTTTGTTTCCCTGACCATACGCCCCCGCAGAGAGCTTGGCGACTTAACCCGCGCTTACTGTCGGACGAGGACTTTACCACCTATATTTCTATGCATATCGATATTTTCCTAGAAACCAACCGGCGACCAGAGACGAGTGTTGGTACTGTGTGGGAGGCTATGAAGGCTTATCTCCGCGGCCAAATTATATCTTATACGATAGGTATGAACAGGCGAAGAACAAAACGCATGACAGAGCTTGTAGGCTTGATTGGCGACGTTGACAAGAAACACTCATCCAAGCCAACCGCTGAACTATATAAAGAGCGCATCACTCTGCAGATGGAATACGACTCTCTGGCAACCGCCCAAGTGGAGGACCTGTATCTCAAATCTAGGCAGTCTCATTATGAACATGGAGAACGGGCCAGTAAGTTACTCTCCCACCAATTAAGACGATCGGCAGCAGACAGCCTTATAACAGAAATCACAACAACAACTGGGGAAACTACGACCGACCAGGGGTGTATTAACGATCAATTTAGGAACTTCTATGAGTCGCTGTACTCCTCGGAGGTTGCCGATAGTTCTTCTGTTTCTAACTTTCTCAACAATCTGGAGCTCCCTACACTGGGCTCGGGAGAGGCTGCGTCTCTGGAGGGGGACATATCTAACAGAGAAATAGAGTGTGCGATTAAGGCAATGCAAAGCGGGAAGGCCCCGGGGCCAGACGGCCTGCCGATTGAATTCTACAAAAAATTCTCTAGCAAAATAGTCCCAGTACTTCAGGAGGTATACTCAGAGGCCTTCCGCCGGGGGACACTACCCCCTACCCTATCTCAAGCGGTTATTTCAGTCCTTCTCAAAAAGGACAAGGACCCGACAAAGTGCGATTCATACAGGCCAGTGAGCCTGGTCTGCTGCGACAACAAAATACTTTCTAAAGCCCTAGCGATACGTCTGGAGACGGTTTTAGATAAAATTATCCATCCTGACCAGACCGGGTTTATGAAGGGTAGGCAGTCCTTTGGTAATCTTAGGCGTCTCTATAACATAGTCTATACTGATTTTAGCCCCACCGCAGAGGTCCTTATCTCACTTGATGCGCATAAAGCATTCGATCGCATTGAATTTGAATACTTGTTTAAAACGCTTGAAAGATTTGGCTTTAGTCCAGGCTTCGTATCCTGGATAAGGATTTTGTACTCGGCACCACAAGCAGCAGTTCGTACTAATAATGTTATTTCACAGTACTTCCCCCTCCAGAGGGGTACACGTCAGGGCTGCCCCCTGTCGCCCCTCCTGTTTAACTTGGCAATAGAACCTCTGGCTGCCGCCCTTAGAGGCAGGACTGACATCGCCGGTATTATGAGGGGGGGCCACATGCATAAACTGGCCCTATATGCAGACGACCTATTATTGTTCTGTGCGGACCCTCTCAGATCAATTCCAACTGCACTTGATACAATTAGCTCATTCAGCTCGGCATCTGGATACAAAATTAATCTCAACAAAAGCTTACTGTTTCCCATCAATCCCTGTGCATCTGAGCTCTCCTATACAGATTTCCCCTTTAAAGTGGTTACGGACTCGTTCACATACTTAGGGGTGCGCGTTACACGACAATTTAAGGACCTGTTCAAGGAAAACTTTCTACCAACACTAGAAAAGGTTAAAGAGGACCTCAGGCGCTGGGCGTCCCTCCCCATATCTCTGGCGGGGAGAGTAAATACTGTAAAAATGGTTGTCTTGCCGAGATTACTGTATTACTTTCAGCAGATCCCTATATTTTTGCCTAAGTCCTTCTTCAAAGAATTAGACAAGCATGTCTCTACATTTATATGGGACAAAAAAATCCCACGCCTTCGTAAGACGTTTTTAGAAAAATCTAAGTCAGAAGGGGGTCTCTCTCTCCCAAATTTCTTGCATTACTACTGGGCTGTAAATACTCACAAGCTTGTGTTTTGGTTGTCTCACTTTAGGGAGGGGTCGGGACCAATTTGGTCCAGCATGGAGGCAAATTCTTGTTTACCACTGGATCTGGCCTCCCTGATGTGTGCTCCCCTGCCACTCAGTAAAAAATATCACTCAGCCAACCCGGTGGTTAGCAGCTCCCTTAGGATCTGGTCGCAGTTCAGAGTACACTTTGGGCTGAAACAGATGATTCCGTTGATTCCTATACTCCGCAATCCAGTTTTTAAGCCTGCCCTGTTGGATTCTGCTTTTCAACGCTGGTCTCGTAATGATCTGAAGAGCGTGGCCGATCTTTTTCAGAAAGGGGTATTCATATCTTTTGATAATCTAGTTAGAGACTATGGCATCCCAAGAACACATTACTTTAGGTACCTGCAAGTGCGAGACTTTACCCGTAGACATGTCCCCTCCTTCCCGACTGCCCCATTAAGGGGGTGGTTGGAAGATTGTCTTAACATCGACCCCTATCGGAGGGGATGTGTCTCTAAGTTATACAATGTGGTCCAAGATATATGCAACCCCTCCCTTAGCCATCTTAAGGACGCCTGGGAGAAGGAATTGGAAATTAAATTGTCTGATGAGACCTGGCGGCTAGCTGTTGAGAAAATACATAAATCCTCCCTGTGTGTGAGACACGGTGTGCTTCAGTTTAAGGTGTTCCACAGATTACATCTCTGCAGAAGTAGGCTTGCAAAGCTATTCCCTGGTACTGATCCCACCTGTCAGAGGTGTCATAATGCCCCTGCGACCCTTTCTCACATGTTTTTTTCTTGTCGATCTATTGTCCCATTTTGGACCTCCGTTTTTGAGACTCTCTCTCTTATGTACTCATGCAACTTAACACCTAACCCTGTAACTATTATATTTGGCGTGGCTCCAGAAGGGATGTCCCTTTCAGGTTGTCAATCAAGCTCTCTCGCCTTCGCCTCTCTTCTGGCCCGCCGACTTATTCTCCTTAAGTGGAAGGACAGGGCTCCACCTTCACACGCTCGGTGGGTCAGAGATGTGGCGACACATTTAAAGTTAGAAGAATTACGGTACCGTAGCCAGGGTTCTGCTAGGAGGTACTCTGAAACGTGGAAGCCCTTTTTGGACTATTTCAACAACTTACCAGGTGCAAAAGTAGCAGACTGAGGCCCTCGTGAAGCCCCCCCCCCCCCCCCCCCCCCCCCTCTTCCCCCTCCCCCTCTTCCCCCTCTCTCTCTCGTGTTTTTTTTGTTTTGTTTTGTTTTGTTTTGTTTTTTTTTGTTTTGTTTTTTGTTTTTTTAGTTTTAGTTTTTCCTTTTAATTTTAATGTATTTATTTATCTGTGATCTACATGTGTATTTCAGTCTATTATTATTATTATCATCATCATCATGGCTTTATGTTTCTTTATGTATATATGTATGTATTTATATGTGTGTGTATATAGTATTGGTGGTGGAACCAATCTTTTCTATTTATTTATTTATTTATTTTTTAGTATTATTTTTACAAGGGATGTTTGTACTGTTTGTATTATGTATTATGTTAAGGGCGAGTCGTTCCCCCCCTTACTTCATTTCATTCTAGACCAGATTTTGTAAGCTGATGTGCTGATATTGCCACATAAGAATGTCATGTGAAATTTGTAATTAATGCAAAAAAACCAATAAAAGACAGTTGAAATAAAATCAGTCTGTGGTCACTTTTGGACTGGGTTTTGTGAGTATTTCCAGAGATACTGTGTGATGAAAGTCACTTTTGAGCAATTGTTTTTATGGTTTAATTTTTTTTTCACTTGGCCAGGGAGAGGCAGGTTGCCCCCTTAAGCTGACTGAACGTCTAAATGCAAGCCTGTATCGATCGTCCTTCCTCTGTTCTTTCACGCAGGCTTGCTGAGGACACATTAAATGTGTTATAAGTCATTAAGAGCTCCAGGCCTCAAATCTCACCTGTCTAACTTAAAATATATCGACATATTGTGCGTCAACAAACTTTTTATTTTCCAAGATAGCCTTTAGCTGTGTACTGATGCCTTTAAATGCCTGTCTGTGTGTGGGTAGGTTGAGCTGGTTGGAAAGTGTTTGTTTGTGTGTCTGTATCTATGTATGTTCTCTGTACTGTGCTGAATGCTGGGGAGCATGTGTCAGTGTATGGTTGTGTCGGGTACACACAGAGACATTGAATCTTAGTGTGCTTCTGTGTGTATGTGTGTTCTTTTCTCTGTGTGTGTGTGTGTGTGTGTGTGTGTGAGTACAGGGTGCAGGCTCGTCCTCTTGCTGCCCCGGGGGCTTGGAGCCCATTTCCTGTTGTGCAGTGTGATAAGTTTCCCTGTCAGATCCTCCCAGCACCACTATATTTCTGATAAGCTCCACTGCTAGTTTTCCCGACCTCTGGCACAGAGATCAATTTGAGATTGATTCAGAATGCCCTGCTGGGCCGAGCTGCAAGATCAATTTGAGATGGATTGTTCACGCCAGGGGGCCAATGACACGCAGTGCAGTGCTCACTTGCTTTCCCTCCTCTGCTTTCTTCACCCCTCACTCTCCTTGACTGTTGTTATTTCTCACTCTTTATTTTTTTTCTCACCTTTCTTCCCACTTCCCTTTCAATTGTTTCAAACTTATCCTTTTTTATAACTGCAGCATCAATCCCCAGTTTTGCTTTTTTTAACTCCTGCTTCCCTTACTTTTCACCTCCCAGTGTCGAGTAGTCAGTAGGGATAGGGATGACTTCATTAGCAGAGAGGCCAACCCCTGCAGAGTGATAAGCCTGCAGGACCGGAGAAGTATCTCATCTGGCTCGGTAATGCACACAGCCACAGAATATATGGATGCAATCCTACAAACACACACACACACACACACACACACACACACACACACACACACGCACACACACACACACACACACACACACACACACACACACACGCACACACACACACACACACACACACACACACACACACACACACACACACACACACACACACACACACACACACACACACACACACACACACACACACACACGCCCAAACAAACTAAATGGCTGGAAAGTACTTTTCAGTTTGTCAGTTAAGTCATCACGCTCAATTCTTACCTTCATGCCCTGAGCTATTGGTGCCACCACAGCTGACTCATGACCTTTCTCCTCACAGCAGCGTGTATGCAGAAACCATATCACCCTCCCTCCGTCCCCTTCTCTCTTTATCCAACCGCCTCCTATACTCTCTTGTTCCCTGCTGTCTCTAAAGCCTCAGCGGCGGTGCTGAAACCAGCAGATGCACTCTCCATCCTTCTCTGCACAGAGTAACCTTTTCCCCAGCAGTACATCCACCTCTGACTGCACTGACCTTTACCTACAGTACAGCCCCCATCATCTCTGCCAGGAATGGACTGCAGACAGCACATCGCCTGTGCGTCCATGCAGAGAGAGAGCCGATAAAGGACAGAGGAAATGGCTGGACAGAAAAATAAAAAAGGCAGTTAGACCGTAAAGTGATGCTGGAGTGAAAGGGGAAGGTGTAGTTGGGGTTGATGAATAGATGGAGGGGTGCTTTTTTTATGGTTGTTTGGGCTTTTCTCCACAGCACAAAGAAAATCCTGCCCTCCCTGTACTTCTTCAGTGGCGGTCACTGGCCTGTTCACTCAGGGTAGTGTGTGAAGATGCTTGACTCAAACCATCAGGTACATAATACCATAGCATTGATATCCTTGTTCAGCTTTTCCTTCACTCATTCATTTAACACAGTGACCAAATGAGGTAAAAAAAAAAAGTACATGACATGTTTGAGGCCCACCATGGACGAAGTGATACGTCTTATCTGTGCTCACGATGGGTAAATAGTGTTTTCTAACAAAACATCCCTGTTGTTGTTTTTTACAGTCAAACATTTCTTTCACTGTGAATATTTGCAATGGTAATAAAAAAACATGCTGTTTCTATAAAGTGCATCAATTATTTGGTCTGACAACTACCCCTCACAGCAGTTACAGGCATTCAATATCATTGAAATAATCAGTCTTGTAAACTGTTGGTCTTGCTTACTTTTGCAGTTCATATAGAGGTATCATTGAAAATTTGTTTCAAAACCAGCTATTGTCACAGGAGCATTGAAGTCAATTTAAAATTTCATAACAATTCAAAAAACTGAACCAAACACGGTCAAGATAAAAAAAAAAAAGAAAAAGCAACAACATTATCTATCTGACGCTGGCCAGCACATTAGCCCCTTTTTTTTTGCTGCATGCTCAAGATAGGACTGTTTCATCTTTCTTGTGCTTCACCATCAATGTCAAATGCACAGAGGTAAAATTGTGAGGCAAGGTCTTTGTTTTACTGAGACAGCACAGGAGTTTGTAACAGAAGTGACTAACAGAAGTGGAATGGCATCGTTATAAATACCAGAGCCGGCAGGAGGGAGGTATATGAGTATGTGTTTCTGTTTTTTTTACACAATATTTTTATTGAAATCACAATCATATAACACAGCAATCTTTATGGTCAATAGCTATGGTGTTTAGGAAATGCACATCTGTGTGATGTGAAAATCATAAATGAAATAAAGGAAAAAAGAGATAGGAGATCAACAATAATGCAAACAGCAATATTATGACACATTCATTTTTATCTTTAAATAAGCCTCAACTGATAGTGTGCACAAATTTGAAATTGCTGATGAGTTGCTAATTTGACAATGGCTACGTTTACATGAGACTTTTAATTCCTCTTTAATTTAGAATAAAAAAGAATTCCTCTTTAAAAAGATTAAAAATGACCGTGTAAAGACCTAATTCCGAATGAAAATGACCATTCCGAATTGAACTTAAATCCGAAGTAATTGGCTGTTTTTTTCTGATTTTTAAATCCGAATTGAATCATTTCTCGATCATGTATACGTTTATTCCGCTTTAAATTAATTCTGGTCATTCTGCGCATGCTCATTCCCATGTCCTGTCGCGATGACGCACATATTCCCCGCTGGCGAGAACATACTCCAGGATGGCCGCCCGAAGCAAGCGTTGGACTCGAGCCTATACTATTTATTATATATTTGTTGGCTTTGATTCACCAAAGTGTGGTCTTCTGCCTCCCTTCTCCGGCTCTCTATCACTCTTCTCCTCCTCAGCTGATGAAAATGAAGCAGTATGTTTGTGTCCAGCTGCTTATTCAAAACTATAATCAAAATCAAAGCGAAAATTGTACTTATTGTGTGGTCTTCCATGTTGTAACCGAAAATAAAAGAAGCAGGAACTGGAGTCTGTTTTCTTCCGGTAAACGTAAATACGTCACGCATGCCCCTGTCCAATCAGAACCCTTCCTAACTCTCAGACCTTAAAGCTGGGGTTGGTAATCAGATTTAGATACACTTTTTGTCATACTGGTTAAAATGATCTTTATTGATGGCAATCAATACATAATGTGTTCTTAAAAAAGAGTGAAAAAAACTGCTATCTACAGCCAGAGTAAACCTGGGAAAACAACAACCAATCACCGTTTTTTGGGTCCCCAAATTTTAAACTAATCAAATCCCGTCCAGCCGTTCTGCCCTCCTCCTGGGCGTACATTTCCCCGGTGTGCACTCCTCCGAGTCCCCGTCTCCTGCCTCTACTTCCCCTGACTCTATTTACTGCCCCTCTTGCTCGTCCTCGGGCCTGTCCCCTCTGACCTGATGAGGTGCTTTGCTCAGGACTGTAGTCCGGATCAGAGTCTAAGGAATTAAGAACATCTACACTGAACACGTTTAACAAACAGTAGAGCTGTTACAATATTATATGTGTTATAACTTTTCTCCTGATATCGTGTCACCGGTACAACTGGATAATGCTAGCATGACAGTTGTGAGTACTAACAGCAGCCATGTTTGTTTCTGTTTTTAACTTTCACTATGATAATGTTTTGGTGAGGACCGGTTTTGAATCAGTCACGATCATATGGTGGAGACGCTCGCGCATGTGAGCGGGGGGGGGGGGGGGGCGTCGTTTTGGAGGAGCTCCGAGGGAGGAGGGGAGGGGTTAGACGGAGTCATGAGGAAAAGCTACATTCAAATTCATGCTGGTTTTCCGAGACTACCAACCCTAGCTTTAAGCGGAATTGAATAAAGACGATTAAATGTGTTTTCCTTGTAAACCTCAATTCGGAATTATTATTTCCATGTAAACACAAAGGAGAATACTTTAACTCAAAACACGAATTATTTAATTCTGAATAATTAATTCCGAATTAAAAAACATCATGTAACCGTGGCCAATGGAAATACCATAATGCAAGTCACGCAAATAAATCAATAAATAACCACACACACTAAAAACATACAAAGGTGTAGTGAGGGCAGAGCTTCATTATGGTGCAGCAGCAGAATTTCAATGTAAAGAGTGTTGGTTCCCTTTTGGTTTGTGAGCTGCTATCATTACAGCTTGTTTTGTATAGCTAATTTTTCATGTTTAACTCTTCAGGAAATTTACTCTACAAGGTTTCAGTGGTAGACACTTTTCCCTTAGAGGTCACCCCTTTTTAAAACAAACAGATTAAATGATTAAAGCAGGTAAAAACACAACAAAAAAATCTCCTGTTCAGTTTAGGGCTCATATACGCTTAAGCCTGCTTGGGATGTCAGAAGAACTGACAACCAACTTGTAACTAATATCCTTATAATCAGTGTCCTGCTATTGACTTGAAGAAATAATTTCACAATGAAGAGTAGGTACGTGTTTTCCATCATATTTGTCCTTTGGCAGCTCAAACAATGCTTTGCAGAGGGAGGTTAGCTTGTACCCTGGAGTGTACTTCACATGCAGATAACAAACTTAAGACCAAACGTTTATTGATGCTATCTCTGTGTAATGAAAGGCTCTTTGATCTGTGCATATTAAGTTAAAATATTTTGATTTTATCATCATTATCAGTCTAGATTTTATCAAGCTCCTCTATCAAGTCCACGACTAAATCTTCCGCAGAAAAAAAATCTTTCTGGAGCTGGGAATGAGTCAGAATGTTAAACATGCTCTACCCCAAGGCTTCATGCCTGTTCTAAAGCAATCTGATTGGCAGCATGTTGTCTGTCATGGCCTGAACAATATTGCTTATCCCAATAAAAACAGGGCCACAGGCCTATAACTCTCTTCACACTTCATTAAACCTCTTTTTACAAGGTGCAGACATAAGCAGAATGTTCTATGGGAGAAATGTGTATGAAATTCATCACTGCGAACTGGAGTCTAGTGCGTTTCAATACACGACAAATGAACAAGCCAAACGGAATTTAGGCTGCAGTAAGTGATTTGTTTTTGTATCAGAGTTTTGCCTTGTTTTCCATTATTAGCTGAATTATTTAACACATTTAAAAAAAAATTCAATAAATGCTGCAATGACTCCTGGGCAAAGCTGTAAACAAAGAATACTACTGTGTCTATTATTTATACTTCAATTTAAGTTTTTACAAGCAACAACCTGCCATTTTTCTCCCTTAACAAGATATAATATATTCATCTGTCAGTTTCTGCAGTATTGTGATACCCCCTCCTGTTGAAAGGTGTTTGTATCTGTCATTTTGGAGACATGATCAGGATGTCGGGTACAGGTTGAGCTGTAGGAAGGTGTCACAGCGGCTTGCACTCAGCTGTGTTGTGACAACCAGAGTGATGTTAAAGAAATATGACTGGCTGAAGAGGTCGTTCATAAAAATGGGTGAACTTCAACATTTCTTTCTTGGTTGCAGATTGCCTCTGTTTGCCCTTTGCTTTTTCGCAGCTTGTGGTGGTTTTATAGATGTCAGCCAGCTGAGCCTCAGGCTAGATTCAAACATACAATCTGACAAAGTAAGTGGCAAGTGTGATATGTGAACAAATGAGATGAGAGGGGATGTGACTAAAAATACAGCCAAAGTAAAAACAAGAGATAGATAGCGGAGCATTACAGAACTCTCAACACAATACCATCTCTTTAAACAGTATAGGAGAGTTCAGGTTAACAACAACTCAACTCTTGTTTGTGGCTAGCCACACTCTGCAAAACAATTTGACATTGCTGACCTGCAGATTCTATAATTCCGTGGTCAGCAGGGTGGCTCTTCAGAATTAAAATTTCAGAGTAAACAACAAGGGAATTATTTACATTCAGATGACCCCTAGTCTTTACACTTTTTATAAAGTATTGTCGTCTTTTATTTTATTATGTTGATGAAAATATTTTTATGCTTGAATGTACAGCATTTTGATCTGATTTTTCAGTTTGCAAATGTGCTATTAGATTAATCTAAATTTAGATTTGAATTTGGACAAAGTTTGGTCACATTAAAACTAAAAAACGGTCACAACCTTTATATTCCCATTACTTCCAGGTGCTTCCATGTAAGGTGGTAAAACTACATGCCAACAGAATGGTAACAATTTAAATTGAAAGTGAAGTATGATCCATTTACAAAGTTATGTACAGTAGTACACGCCGCTGGTTTAAATGGTCAATGGTTGGTGGTTGGCATCATATGAATCACACAAACATATGCCTTTTTATCACATGGATAGCTTTTCTCAACTTTGTAAATGTAAGTTCTTATTTTGACCTAAACCACTTTTCTAAATCAGTACTTTCTGTGTCATAACCATAGACTGTATAAAATATGGACGTAGTATTCGTGACGTCACCCATCTGTTCCTGAACGCTGTTTTGAAGCCAATCGACGTCGACAGCCATATTGGAAATGCAGAACTCAACCAGGCAGAGTGTGACGTAAAGGGGAGGAGTTTGAGCCTCCGAGCCAACAGCCATGTGTTCCCATCCGGGAGTCAAGTCAGTCATGTCTTTATTTGGGCAAAAACTTGTAATCTTAATATCTTCTGAACCGTCACGTTAGAAATAAATTCACCTCCCGTACAGTGTGTGCCAATAGAGAGATTAACTACGTAGAGCCAAGCTGTTTTTTGAACCAGGCTGTAAACATGTTTATTAATGCTGCAAAGATCGTCTTTTTTGAATTGGTGTCTATGTGGTTTCCGGTGTTTCTGCCAGCCTCAAGCGGATTCTCAATGAATTGCAGTTTATAACACTTCCGCATGGGCTTCATAGTTTGAGACCCGAGGTTGCCACTTGCTCATAACTGAACCAAACAGTGACTGTTTCACAGTGTTTCCACTTTTAAGAAAGGCATATTATCCCATAGTTGAAGTTGTGCAGTTAGCAACATTAAACATTAGGTGCCACCACCATGTAACAATGTTAAGAAGCCTTGGTCATTTCATGTACTTCTTTGCTACCAGGTTGGCAGAGATAACTTAAGACAATAACAATACTACAACAGAGTCTGATGGGGTAAGGAAAGGTGTTATCTAATCATTTAGCCCAATGTGCGTCATGAGTATGGAAGGTTTAACATACACAATAGCATGACTTCTTTTTAGTGATCTTTGAACATTTTCCGGGTCTCAGAAATACAGTGAGTTTAATTCCATAACCAAAAAGAACATTTTTTAAAATTGCTTTGCAGATGCCTTATCCTACTTCTGTAACCCATTTTCAGTCACCCTCCAGTCCATCTTTGTAATATCTGCCATCAGATCAGCCTTTAAATTGCAGTACACTGTGTTTCACATGAAGCAGATCAGACATATTCACCAACTGCTCTGGCAACTGAACAGTACGTATCACGACATCTATCCTGCCCCCATTAGCCTCCCTGAGCCTATATGACAGATGGAGCTGCCTCATGGTTTCCATCCTAAATCAAACTCCTCTATGACCAGCCCTTCTGATAATTAAAACAGATGAGAGAATATTAAAAGGAATGAAGCGTATGCAAAAGCAGTCAAAAATACCAGAGACCAGATGCTCAGCACACTCTGTCATTCCAAATTCAAACTGGAGCCCTTGTTACTGAGACTCACAATGGAGTGGATAATACAATGATCACTGTTCTTACCCTATAACACAACCTGGACATTTATACTGAGAAAGTTTCAACCTAGCAGGGAATTCTTTCTAAGGTTGTGAAAATTCCAGGAAGAGAAAATACAGCTATATTTTTTTTATACAATATATTCTGGATTTTAAGTTTGAGTCTATAACTAACACTCATGCTGGATTTGTAATATGATAAATTTTTAATGTTTGATTGGTTTGTCTCTTCTTTTACGCATTGGTGAAACAAAGTAAACAAAAAACTGCTTACCTATGTAAACCTTTTGCGGGGATGTAATACTGACACCTGAATCTGAAATAGTTCTGATGTTGTCAAAATGCTGTACCGTGTACTGATGGGTAGGGCTGGGCAATAATAATGATAATTATCGTGATATAATTTTTCTCAATACAAATATAACAAATGTATGATACAAAAATCGATATATTTCAACGCCCGTAATCCATAGTAACCTTAAACGGGAGTGCACTACTCACAACAATACTCTATAAACTGACACACAGCATACAATGTGATATATCTTTGTTGTAAATTTAAAGCAAAATATGTAAAGAACCTCAATCTGAGAAAAATAATAAATAATAAATAATATCTACAAACTAAAACTTCACAAAAATCTCGTCTTACACAAAAGACCTGCTTCCTGTTAGCACTGTCAGAAATGATGGATTCAAGAAGCTTTTCAGAGAACTAAATCCAGATACACGCTAACAAACCATCTGATTTCTAAAACTTTCAAAAATTTGCCTTTAAATGTAAATGAAATAATGATTTGATGTTTATCGTGATAATCATCGATATCGACTGATCTGAAAAACATTATCGTGATAACTTCTTTTTCAATATCGCCCAGCTCTACTGATGGGTACCCCAGTCAATACCATACTCCATAAGATACCATATATACATTAATGTACTAAAAACTCCCCAAATCCCAAAGTACAGCAATTTCAAGTTTAAAAAATGTCAGGTCTCTTCAATGCTCCTCTCAAGACAGCGGATGTAAAAAGAGGATGTGAGTTTAGCTGAGGTTTACTTTAATGTACTGAGACATGCCAAACAATAAAACAAGTAATCATATCACATCCAGAAGGTTATAGTTTTACAGTCTACAGTTTTAAGATAGTAGTAATAAAAGGTCCCTTTATCACAATACCATTTGATAGCTTCTCACTATCAGCGCATACTTTTCTGTTGCGTCAATTTTGGATGGAAAAATGGATACCAAATGGAATCTCTCGCCTTTCATCTCAGTTAACCCATTCAGCCATTACAGCAAATTATTTACACACACAACACACATATACTCGAACACACATAATCTCTAGGGTGCTTCTTCTGGCACCTGAGCCTTCTCATACATGCCACACAGTAAAGTGAGCTTTTGTACTGGTGCACTGGAGCACACAGGCCATGGCTGCAGCAGCATCTGGGCTGTGAAATGCTCACCACTCTCTATGCAACCTGCCCCCCTACCGCAGATGGGGCTCACCAAGCTGGAGGGGACCTGTAGCTGTCAGAAACCATGGCCTGCATGATAGATGATGACAAAGAACATATGTTGTCAGGGTCGCTCTGAAGCAAAGGGTCTGAGGAAATACATGAGAAAAAACCCTTCTAGCTATCATGAGACTGAAAGTAACATGAAATAAAAATCTTCTTTGTTTAACTAGTTTAAAAAGCTTTTTTTTTCTCTTGGTAAGCCAACTTTAAGCATTAACATTTCAGTCTTGCAAGCAACCCACATGGTGTTGCATGAGCACTGTATTGGTTTAGCACCTTACACACGAGTTGGAAAATTTGCTCAGAAACTAATCTAGGCCAAAGGCAGTGGTGTTTGTTGGCTGGCTCTGTGGGAACAGTGGGAGGAGAGAGGAGACGGGTTAGACTGCTGCCAGCAGCACAGAGCAGGATTATCAGAGTCGGGGCTCAGAGATTTTTTTTGTCAGTCTGGCCATGATTTACATTTGGGAATCTAGCTGTATAATAGATACTGTTTCTGTTGTTTAGATTGGCTGATCCAGAGGTGAAAAGCTAGGACTTAAAGTGGACACGTTTAGAGGCTGCCTGCCTGCAGATCCATTTAAAACACTTTTGCAGTTCATGTTGTGTGCACATGATTGATTTCAGCTTTAATATTACAGAAACGCTGGGGTCTATGTAGGTGTGTTGGTCCAGTTTGGTTCACATTGGGATAAACTAACATAACTTTGGTCTCCATGGACTTCAATACATCCAAAGTGCCCAGAGGATAGACCCTTTTGGTGTTCTACCTCATGTGCCAACACAAGGTTGTTGTTGGAGCTATTTGTTTATTTTTTGTATTTAGTTGTTTATTTAGTTTGGAATTAATAAGTAGTATTAGTTGTTAGATTTATCTAAACTTTTCTTTTTATAACTCATTTAAGTTAGATTTTGGGGTTATATTTTTTGCTAGTCATTTGTTTAGTATATTTAGATTTTTTGTACATTTAGTATTTCTTTTGTTTGTTTTTGTTACTTTGGTAATTAGGAACTGTGGGCACCGGAGGTTATTTAGGTAGGTAGGTGGCAGAAAGTCGGCATGCACCTGGGTGGGCCTATGGTTTTTTACCAGCGCAAGAGAGGCAGCAAGAGCTGTGAATTTCTTTGTTCCTTTTTGTTTGCTTGCTTGCCATCAGAAATAAACCATTGAAAACCGCTGAAATTTTGCATGGACATTAGACTTCTTTTGCCTGTGTACATCACATCCCCACGGTGCATCAATGACCCTTTGATTAAGTTTAGTTACAGTTTGAGTTTATACTTTAATTATTCTTTGAGTTTTTTATGACAAATGGCCACTACAGTTGTCATTTCTTGAAATTTCTCAAAACATATTGAACATACTTTCATATTTTGTACAAAAATTCATTTTCTCAACAGGATTATTATAATGTCATCTATTTACCTCACCAAGGACAACATTTTAATATCTAAAATGTTTGGTTTGGGGCAAAATTTGTGCAATAGAATGACATTTCAAACAGCCCCAGATATGTTTAGTGCTAATCAAAAGACTGTATGGAAGAATAGGATGTTGCATGATGTATCATTATATGGGTTAGGTTTGGATTGCAATATATTGTGTATCCCAGTACTGTTGTGTCATGATTATTGGTATTGTGGTCCATGCATTATGTATCGTAGCAAATTGCATTGTATCCCATTGCATTGCATTGTATTGCATCATATCACATCACATTATCGCATCACAAGCATCTCATCACATTGTATCATGAGTCACCTAATTAATTAGTGATTTCCAACCCAATTACAATAAATATCTCAGAATGAGTTAATGGTCTTAGCTAGTTACACGTTTTCTTCGGTAGGTCATGTTTTTGACCAGTGCTACCTTTGATTTACAAGTCTCTATCACAGCTGAAAATGTATTCCCACCTCTGGTTCCAAAAACACCATGACAGCAACATCCAAAATGCAAGAATCACAGCTCTTAAAAAGGACAGGCCTAAGGGTGGCGTTATGTTTGATATGCCCACTTCTTGTAGAGAATCAACGGCGCTACTTCTGAAATCTAAGGTTGTGAGGCTGAGATAATTATTATAGTTCACAATACAACTGCTTCAAATCAGCACGTCAGCATCTTTACTTTGTGAATATTAGCATGCTGACGGATGCACTGTTCTTAAAATACCACCAAGCTTAAATGCAGCCTCTCAGAGCTTGGTGGTAGATCACAGTTCCTTTCTGAAAGTCGACAGGCTGGACAGGTTTTCAGCTTAGTTTAGTCACTGAATGTGTTCCTAAACCTGAAATGGCCACAGGGAGCCAAATTGTTCTGCTTTAAGTCCATGTCATCTCTGTGAAAAATCATGCTGGCCCAGGCTATATAAAGACTGATACCTCAGGTGTGTTCCATTTGTGGTTCATCATTGTGTGTGCGTGTGTGTGTGTGTGTGTGTGTGTGTGTGTGTGTGTGTGTGTGTGTGTGTGTGTGTGTGTGTGTGTGTGTGTGGGAGTGGGTGTGTGTTTAGTGTGACTAACCTCATTAATGCATGGCTGCACGCTTCTGAATAACTACATGGTGGAATGGGAAAATAAATAACATGTGGGGGTTTAACGTTTTGGCAGAAACGGTCAGAGGGAGCGGTGGAGGGAGCATGCAGTGTGCTGGATTTACTGTTTTGAAGGACACACTGATATTTATACCTTCACATAGGAATGAATGATTTGATGAAAATAACAGATGGACAGGACATGTAGCTGCCAGGGATGAAAAACTGCATTTATCCTGGAGCAGGAAACATATGTAGAGTCCTTGTTAAGCAGGAGATAGAACAATGATGAGTTTAGCTCATTAATTATGTCAAACAAGTTGGCATTAATATTATTACATCTGTTCATTTTCAATTCCTATCCCAGTTTGTGTTCCTAACCTATTTACCATTTTGTGTCCAAGGGGTGGATGTCCCTGAAAGTATTTCATTATAATTTATTATGCTTACCCCAGTTGCATTAATGTGGGCAATTTTTCTTTCACTATCTCCACTGTCAGCAGAAAAAAATATCACTGCTGTATTCATTGAAGTCACTTTTTTTTTTTTTTGCAAATTTTCCTCTCTATCTGGATTTAATGATACTTTTGAAAATGTTTACTTATTTTTGTCCAGTGTTCACTGATGTATGAAGGACAACACATGGGGCTCCAGGGGACATATAAAGAAGATACACAGACACAGTCATTGGGGCAAGAGCTGAGATATAAGAAACCACTCATTTCCTTTCTGCACACACACACACACACACACATACACACATACACATACACACATACACACACACACACACACACACACACACACACACACACACACACACACACACACACACACACACACACACACACACACACACACACACACACACACACAGTTCTTTCAGTGGTTTATGCTCATTAGATGGGCTCAAGCCCACAGAGCTGCAGGAGTAAGGGGTGTTGTTAAAGCCAAGTCTTGGAAGTAAGAGTAATGAAGGCATGAATTAATTTAAACAAGCCCACACACTGTCAACCACACACCCCCAACACCCCCCACACACACCATTTACCAGCTATCTAAGCACACAATTAATGTTAGTGTAGCTCCACAGCACTGTATTGAACCTCTAGCAGTAAACAGTAATCAGCTCCAATCATACGTGTGCAATACATCAACAGAAAGATTAAAACATTGACTGATGGAGACAGCACCTCTTGTGGAAAATCAATATCAGCTAACATCCACTGATGCTATGAAGCTAATAACCAATAATGCTGCATTGATTGCAACTCTGAGGTTCAGCTATTGAGTTACAGATGAAGGGCTGCAGAAAATAATGGAGCACATGATTATCTCAGAGTGTGTGGGGGTGGGAGTATGTCTATGTCTGTTTCTGCATGTTTGTGTAAGTGTGTGTGTTTGTGTGTGTGTGTGTGTGTGTGTGTGTGTGTGTGTGTGTGTGTGTGTGTGTGTGTGTGTGTGTGTGTGTGTGTGTGTGTGTGTGTGTTGGGGGAGGGGGGTTCATACTCACCCATAAGTGGTGTTGCTGGCCCTCTTACTCGCTGCCCTGGAGCGGCTGGACTTCAACTCTCCACTCATGCTCATGTCTGCATGGAAGAGCAACCAATTAGCTTTGCACTAGAACAGCAAAGAGAATCATGAAGCAATACAGCAGCGGCACGAAACAAAGAAAAAAAATGATGGATCAGGTTTGTATATTTTTGTTTAAAGGGCAACATTAGAAAAATGGACGCACCAATGGACCACATATTTAGATTCCCTATTTTTTTTTAACCTGTAATAAAATCTATTTATTATTTTTACAGATAAACGTGTTTTAGCAGCTGGTTTAGCTGTATGCTGGGAAGCAGTCACTGTGGAGAGCACAAGAGGCAGAACGTAATCTGCTGTAATGTGATCCTGCATCTCAGCAATTATCTAATAATAATTTAACTGAAATTAAAGCTCTTGTGAGGGTTTCTTAGCTGCTAATGAGACGTACAGAAAATTGATACTGATGCATCTTTATGACCTACAAAAGCAAACAAGACCATCAGTGATATCATGATAATTTCAAGACAGTAATTTGTTAATGCTTAACCACTGCTTGGTGGGTGTCCGATGAAATGATCAATAGATCATTGCAGAAACAGCCTTTGTTACAGGGTAGATTTTGCATCAGAAAATACCAACTACAAATATAGAGGACAATTTCAGTGAAGACATAAGAGGTACCACTTTGTCCACAGGGGGCGCCACAATCAACGCACACTGAAAGTTCCTTACAGGAGCTTTAGTCTCCAAAAACAGATATCAGCAAACAAATGTAGCTAATAATCCTACTTGGATCTTGTTTCACAGCATCATCTCCATTCTTGCCTCTCAAGTTGATAGTCTGACTGAGAACAACAACCAGCGAAAAGAGGCTGGAACAAAGTTTTGAAAATACCCGATGACCTCTGAAATTAGACATCCAAACACTTTAACAATGAATAAATGTAATGTTGAATGAACGTTTTGTTTAATTTGGTCTGGCTCCCCTGATTTCTGCTTACAATCTGATGTAACGAATGAATGGACTCAAAGTCAAACAATGAGTGAAATTATAAAAGTCAACTAGAGCTAATACCCACTTACTTTGTAGATTGTTGTTGTAATCCTCATCATATCCCATTCAACCTTTTATTCATTCAGCTGACACTCCTCAAGACTCCTAACAAGCTTGCAAAGTTTCTACATCTTCACTAAATGTTCAAAGAGCCAGATTTGGATCATTGTAGGCAGAATTCAGCGCTCATGTCACCAGTGGAGGGGGATTAGTTTACATGGTGAACATATTATTCCAACCCCATACTTTGTTTGGACAGATTAATCAAACTACACCCAAGCTTACTTTTTATTATTATAAGTGTAATTTTCATTGGTCTGGTTGCTGCCATCATTTGACATGTAAAGAGTCAGCAAGGACTGATATTGGCTGTTTTTCTTGCATATCTTCTACCACTCTGTGCTGATTGCCTCTGCCATTCCCACCCAGCTGTTCTCCTCCATTGTTGTCTCCCATCTGCAAGCATACATCCAAAGACTGATGCAGCTTTAGACTTGTCTTAAAAGCCAAACAGCATCTCTCTCCTGCTAACACCTCTATACATCCGCTTGAATTGGCAAATTAACTGTGAGTCATCTTGATTACGGACAATGCCAACAGCTCATCAGTGATTTACCAAAGGTGAGTGTAAAGTTGGGGAAAAAGCAAAGGAGTAAAAATAGGGAGAGGGGAGAGGAGGCCAGTCTGACATGGACAGATGGGTGGTGAATGGAGTGTGACTGGGCCAGCTGCACATACACTCGCACAGCGTGACTGTCAAATGGCTGGAAGCTACAATTAATTAAGTATGGCTCCGAATGTGTGAAGAGAAATTTAGACACGTGTATGTGCCTCTACCTCCCGCAGCAGAGATAATTTTCTGACAGTTTAGAGTCAAACAGGGATCTGCTGGATGGCTTCTCTGCAGCCAACAGAGTCTCTGCAGGTGAGAAACTGGCTCCTGCTGCTGGCACTTAAACTATTACATGTCTGAGCCATGCATGTATGCACAGACAGATAACTGTAAGAGTGTAGTTAGAGGAATATACGACAGAGTATGAGGCATGCTTTAAAGCTGCTGCGGGGAGTTACTGGCTTATGAGACAGACTCAAATTCAAAATGATGTCTCTATATGAGCAACAAAATCAAACAGGACAATCAAGACACAATTTACCATTTTTTTATGGTTATTCTTAATGCCTGTTAGTGCTGTGACAGGGTAGGAGCCAGGCATGTATATATATATATATATATATATATATATATATATATATATATATATATATATATATATATATAAAAGACTATTCCCTCTATAAATACATTTGACAGAAGTTGAACCGTCTTATATTCTAGGTGAAGCTGTCAATATTTGTTACAACAGACGGCACCACTGATCTGTAAAGCAAGTGTACCCGTGAGGACTGAGGCCAGCAGTCACTCACCGCTATGCTACTCTAAACTGGAACAAGTGAACCAACAACTGAGACAGAGTTGTCATGCTTGTTTTGAGAAAACAGAACAGTGCAAATGAGACCTTACACAAGTGTTATGTTTTTAGGATGGTTGAGCCCAAAACAATCATCTTAAAATGCGTGTAAGTATGTTTTTGAAAAATGAGTTGGAGGTAAGCCCATTACTAGACCCGCCATCCATCCAATAGACCTCAGGGTATTTTAAATGAATGCTATTAAGATGAGAAATTCTAATTCATGATACATACAATGTGTTTGTTTTATCATTATTGTAATTTAAATAGATTTCTTTATAAAAACAAGATCTGGTCTTCAAAAAATGTTTGTCTAAGAATTAGTCACGAAAAGGACGGGTCCTCCTTAAATCAAATACGTCAATTTACAATTTGTTTTTATGAGTTAATATTTAATAATTACAGTAAATGGACATGTACTTATTTCTTGTTATGCTTCTCTATTCTTTGTGACCACTCAATGTGCTTTAACACTACTTTTCAAATTAGCCCATTCACGCCACATTCATACACTGGTGGCAGAGGATGCTGTAGTCGGGGACCAACAGTGTTAACTTCCATTTCATTCATTCACACTCAGGACAAAAACAACAAAGAGACAAGACACTTCATCCACAGGGGGCGCCAAAATCTATATGAAATAGAATACCTTAGAGTAGCTTTAAACATATCAAACAAAGGAACATAATACTAAATACTACAACTTGGGATAAGTCTCAAGCATGTCAAAAAAGTATTAACAGAGCAGTGTTGAAGCTGCTGTTGGTAGGAATGGTGTAAAAAACATTGCTTTTTTTCTGCTGGGTTTGGATAAAAGGTCATAATGACCATCGGTACTCATCGGTAAGTGGAGTAATTTGAGACTATTGCGAAATCTCCCGGTTTTCCAATGCCTTTGTATCAAGCAATGTTATTATTCCCCTCGTTGCCGTTATGATGGACCAATCAGAGCTAATCTCCAATCCTCTGTCCTGATTGGTTAAGGGGCGGCCCCTACTACATCCTCTGATTGGTTATGAGTTCGGCACTATCATGACTGCACACGCCGATCTGTGTTGGGGGGCTAAGAGGAAATCTGGTTGGGAGGGATAGTGTTGACATTCGAAGTCCCTCTCTCTGAACAGATGTTTACTCTGTGACTACCAACAGCAGCTTTAAGGGGACTTAGATTTGTGTGATCACGTCTTAGATACAGATAAAAAAAAAATAGGCCTTTAAGATAAGGTCCCAAGGAGGATTTCATTTTTTTATTTTAAGAAACTATGAACATGAAACTAAACTACTCCATAAAGTTTGTAATGGATTTCTTTTATTAAACTATCTTTTGGGCATTTTTTGCCTTTGCCTAGTGACAGACAGCTTAAAAGAGACAGATAGTAATGTAGGGAGAGAGAATAAGGGTGGGCATGCAGCAAAGGGTCAAAGCCAGGAGTTGAACCAGCTACCTCTGTGAAGAGCACTGTACATGCTGTGTGCGTTTTAACCACTCAGACAAACCAGTGCCGAAATAATGCACTCTAAGGAAGTAAATGCCTGATTGTGATCCTATAAGTTAACATATGAAACTGTTAACTCCCTCTCATTGCTTATCCCTATACTGGATATACTTTTTTTTTGTAATACACCAGTGTATTAGTTTCATCTGACAGTGTATTCCAACAGAAAGATGAAAAAAAAATGACAACAATAGAAGAGTGTGATATGTTTCAGAAACGAATCTCTAAAAATACAACAGACAGTTCCTCATGTGCACAGATTCTGGCAGAAGTGATTTTGTGGCAGGCAGAAACACAACAGAGTTTTTATGATGTGTTTGCCGAGCAGCGTGATGACTGTATGATTGACTATAGAGGAAGCCATTACACAGGAAGGGAAGGAAGCCGCTGAGCACAGTTGCCTTGCTCTGCGGGAACTAAACCTCAGGAGGCAATCAGACTGCTATTTGGTAAACAGAATCATATACGCCATCATCTGCTATAAACTCTGACACCCACACACACCTACACAAACATACAATTCTTGTGTTTAAGTTAAATCTTTGGATTACATCTTTTATGTGATGCATTTTGTGATGGTCATTTGCTGTCTGAGGTTCGGGTTGAACATCTTTTGTGAAATTAACAGCTTTGTTCTTTTGCTGCAAACTCAAAACGTTCAAGTTTTTTATCAGTTCAGCAAAGTGTAGATTATTTTAATTAAAGTGGTGGCAGGATTATGATGGATGTATTATGTGTGGGCCTCACATAGGCTCCCTCCCTCTCTGCCTGGCTATAAACTCAGAGGATAACACAAATATTGAAGTCATTCTTTTTAATGTGGCAGATGATGAATGCATTAATAATGGAGGCTTCGGTTGTTATTTTGATCATTCTATAGATACTGTATCTCTATCTGTTCCTTTAGACTTAAATGACACTGTTCCACATTTCTATGCATGATATGAGAGACAAATCAGTGATAAACACTCTGCTAATATATTGTTGAATGCAGATTTAATGACTGATCAAATGTTGACAAATATGCAGCTTCTCCTGTGAAGACTCTTTGTCTGTGTTGAAACTGACCAGACTTGAAACAATTATTATTATTATCACATCTGTTCTTGATGAATTCATGCAAAGATCAAATCACATTTCTATTTTTAATGTCCACATTAAAAGCAGAGCTAAGTGAGTGCTTTGTCAGACAAAGCTTGAGAAGGATACTCAGAAGGTACAATCATAGGAAACCAAATAACGAGGCCAAACAAAAGTAAGACAACAACACACCACATGTGAGGTGTAGTTAAGAACTGGTGTCTCATTTCTGAAATAATATTTGCTGAAATAGTGGTACATTTTCTTTGTTGACACACATGTTTGAATACCTTAAAGACAGATACTGTTCATCGTACCCGTCAAACATTTTAGCATGTTTATATAATCACCCCCGGCAGTTCACAATAACATCATGTGACACTGATGGGATGATTCTTAACAAAGGCCAGTTGAAACTGATACAAGTTTAGAATACTTCAGCTAAAATGGGAAGGAGAAATCAAATAGAAATTAAGCAGACAACATATTTGTAAAAAGAAAGAGAAAGAGAGAGAGAGCGGATGGACGCATCAAGGTAACACAAACAGCCATAATCAGTAATAAAGCTAAGCCTCTTCCACAGTCTACAATCTGTCACTGTATTTTGTATCAACGGACATCAGGCTGAGTGCCAGACTGTCATAATGAGCCAAAGTGAGAGCTGCTTAATCACACTACTTCGTCAATAAAGTGACAGTTACTATGTGGACAAGATTTCCTAAATTCCAACATTTTTTAGATACTGGATAGAAAAAAAAAGCAGAAGTGCTTCACCAGACTCTAAATCCATCCTGCTGTGGTTTACTTCAATTCTGTACCAGCTACAGGGAAGGCGCACTGCATGAAGCTGTGTTTAACTTCTCTGCACATGTATTATTCATGTGCAATCAAAAAACTCAAGAGTGAAACATCACAAAAGACTATTAGCCTCTGTAGAAACAGAGACTTTTTAAACAGCCTTTTTTGACAAGCAGCCCCATCGTCTGTGCAACCACAAGCGCAAACACACGTGCCATCACTTCTGAATTCTGGGAAAAAAAACAAAATAATTTGCATTGAGAACAAAACACAGTAATGTGCACAAGAATATTTTCTCCTGTAAATTGTGTTAATCTGAGAACTTTGAAGTCACTCATGTAGGCGTGATCAGATAATAAAATATTGCTGCATTTTCTGTCTGCCTTCATCATTTTCTGTCCTCCTACAGTCATTTTTCATGCAATGGGTTGCAACTCATCACTACAATTTCATTTTTTTTTTCAATAATTATCAAAAATAATTTCAGGACAGAACACAAATGCTCTGATTGATGAGTGACACATATTTTCATGCTTATTTCAATCCGAGACAACACAGTGTTCTGTAATCCTGTTGACACATGCTTTTTTGTAAACATCCCACCCAACAAGACAAAATGACAAAACGACAGCAACTGAACGTCTTTGCAACAATTATTTACACAGACAACTGGGACGGAAAAATGTATCCCACTCTGGCAGATGGGTGAATAAGTCTTATACTGTGGTGAAAAACATGCTGCACAAAGTTTTTTCATTGTGTCTCCTATTAGTTGCACAGTTTCAATTATTACTGAGACATACAGCCTAAAGTGTCAGTGAAGTTTTGGACAATGTAACAACAGGCAGGCTCAAGAAAGCTATACCGGAGCACTTCTGGGGCCTGGTTGGTGCCACTACAAAAAAAAAAAAAAAGAAAACCGCTCTCCTGTTGTCTTTTGTTGTCTTCTGTTTTTTGCTTTGGAGAAAAAACTTCCACGATACGTCTTCAATGCATACCAGTAATGGCACTACTAAAAACTACAACTTTTTGATCCCTTAAGTCTGGAATTAAAGAAGATAAAATGCAATTTGCAATGAAGCACAATGAGAAACAATCTAATACTTTTAATTGCTTTGAAAAAAATAATCTAGATTTTTCTATCTGCTTCATTCAAATGTTCAACTCTCTGTAATCTTACTGTTAAGTCCGAAGTTTTAGACCATGGACTTCCAGGTAATGTGTATCTTGTGTTGTCACGCTTAGTGTTTTAAACCTTTTCTACTTCAGAAATAATACATGTACTACCTTTTAAACTCACTTGCCTTTTTTTTTAATGAGGCAGTCAGGAATCCACAGTATAAGGAGGACGTCGTTTTTTGAATGTGGATACAAAGTGTATAGTGCATGTCTCTTACTGACCAGCTCTGCACTCTGTCAAGCTACATTTTCTTCATATCCTGTACTGCAGCTGACCTCAGGTCAGACTTAAAACAACCATGAAGCTAAGTGCAGAGTGATCATAAGCATTACTGGCAACATAAAACAAGAGTTAAAATCCCAACAGATCAAAAGCTCAGCAGAGGAACAAGAGAGGGAAGGTTGACAGGAATATGTTATTAGTGAGAAAAGAGATGTGCGGCATTACAGTTGGGGAGAGAAAGTAGAAAGTGACTGTGCATGAACTGAGTTATATGAAGCATAGAATGCAGAGAGGACCTGTTATGTGTGTGTTAAAGTCTATTTAATTTATCTTAATCTCTTCCCCAGTAAAAATGTAGTGTTTTGGTTTGTAGAGTTTTCTAAACTGGTGTGGAAGTTGTAAGTAGGTTTCGTTGCATGTTTGTAAATGTGCCTGTTTAGACTTGTTCATCATAAAAATGCACTAATAATTCCACAGTTAAGTAAAAGAAAACAATGTGTTTGATGTAAGCTTTTCTCTGTGAGCATGGAGAGCAGGTGCTGACCTTGCCAATGTTAGAGACAGGCTGAGCTTTGATCATATGTACCCGTGTGGTTTTGTCTAAGCCTTGAAGTTTCCCTGCATGCATCTTTATGCACCACAATGTTCAAATCCAAACCTCAAAAATCCCAATGAACCTTTACCAAACCATCCCCTGACTGAACTAGTTCATTGGTACAGAAAATCAAGAAAATACACAACAAACATAAATGGATACAAAAGTGAAAAGGACCTGGGATAATATGCAGTGAAGCAAACCAAGGCTGATTCTGTGGAGAGAACGGTTGTACAGGGAAAGGCAGAAGAAGGAAGGAGAGAGCTCAAAAATGAAAGGTGGAAAATCTTGTCCTTTAGAAACACATCTCTGCATACAAACATCCTCTAACACATGCATACATACACACACACACACACACACACACACACACACACACACACACACACACACACACACACACACACACACAGACAGAGGAATGAAGCTTGGTATACTCACATCTTGGGCTGAACAGGGTCATATCAGGGATACAACACAACCAGCAGATAAATAGAGGAGAGAGGAGCCGGATCTCTTTGCTTTTCTCTTGCAACTCTCTCCTTTAGCGTCCTCACTCTTTGCTGTGTGTGTGTATGAGATAGTGTGTGAATTTAGGCTGCTGCTCGGCTGACTGCTGATGATACTACTGAGTCAGTAACAAACCAGCTAGAGAAGCACTGGCGGGATGTACCAAATGTCTTCCTCTGGCAGGGGTGGAGAGGGGTGCACCGGGCTGTTCCATCAGCAGGAGCACAGGCAGGAGGATTGGATGAGGGTGCAGCTGCTTTCCCCTCAGCAACAGGAGCTCAGGGCTTACAAATTCCAGCCAGGCGGAGAGGAAACTGCTGGAGCATGTGCAAGTGTGTGTGTGTGTGTGTGCGTGTGTGTGTGTGTGTGTGTGTGTGTGTGTGTGTTTGTCTTAACCGCTAAACTTTGCACACGTTAAAGAGCAGGAACCCAAAGACACAGCTTTGCACTTGCTTCACTTTTCTCTGAAAATGTACAGATTTAAAGACTTTGCATTAAAAAGGAAAAAACAGCTAAATGGTACATAGACACAGTCGGAGGGATTTGGGGGAGTGGGGGGATTTAACATATTCTAACAGGATCATTTATGTACCAATTGATTATTATCTAGAATACAGGCATTATGGGAATAATACTCACACACACACAAGCAATAAAACTTGTTAGAGGTCCACTGATCTTTTTTTCCTCTTTCATTTATTTATGTAATTTTCAGTGGTTCTTTAGATGCCTATCAGTTTTAGCATGGAAGACAGTATTCTCCCTTATGTCCATGTTTCCTTAAATCTCATGTGAGGAGAATTAGTTGGTCTTGACTTGACTGAGACTCGAGCACTGCTGGATTTTACGGTGGCCCTGAGAGCTCACAGCACTGCAACGTAAGAAAAATACATCGCATGATTCGGCCTATTGCAGTGATCTGCTGAATCTTGCGATCACAATGTTAAAATAAATCAAAAACACTTCACTTTTTTATCTCATTTTCCAACACCACTGACAGTAAGATAACCTTAATAGTGCTGTGACTCAAAATCTGTGTCAACAACAAGCGTGTTCGGACCTGTGCATCACTTTTAAGTGTCCTCTGGAAACACTTCTGTTGTGTTGCGGTCTATTTGCAGCGCATTTTTCTAATGTGTTGTGCTGTGGTCTTTGCAGCGTGTTTTCTAAATGCAGTGCATCTGTTGTCAAATTGATGAAGATGTTTTCTTTTTGCATGTGTTTTCTTAAAGGTGACATATCATGCAAAATCGACTTTTTAATGGTTCTCTACCTGAAATATGTTTCCCTGGCGTGTCTACAAACCCCCCGAGAATTAAAAAAATCCATTCTGCCCCTGTTCGGATTTCTCCACCTTTCTGCAAATGTGTGTGAAACGAGCCGTTTCAGACTGTGTTTTTCTTAAGTCACAACGCCATCCGGTCTGTAACGGAAGTCAGAGCTCGGAGCTTGTTCAGCCCATAGACTGTATAAAATACAACTCAACTCCTCCCCTGTTTTTTCATTACCTGCACACGTATGTGCTAACAAGGAGCTTAGGAGGGAGGCATGCTAGTTGTATGCTGTCTTAATAAACACTAAGGTCGGTTTTACTCCCCACGTCTGCAGATTTAAAGATCTAGTGGATGATTTTTATTTTTCATGGAAAAGTGCTAGCGCTAGTTAGCATAGCCACAAAGCTACATGTTCATAGCTGTGTACCAAGACACACGTCGACATACTGACAAATAAAACAACAAGAAACACTAAATCTGTGACCAATCCTTCAGAAAGGTCCTGCTGCAGGCGCCTCTCCGTCAGGATCAGATTCTGGATCAAATTCAGAGAGTTGAAGTAATGCGATCTGTGAGCAGCCGTGTATATTCAGCCAACATGTAAACATTAGATTAGCGTGCTGGACAGGCGGGGCCACAACCACTTCCTGAGGGGGCGTGGTCAGAGAGATCACTCTCATTTAAAGGCACAGACACAGAAAACATCTTCTGAGCAGGGCTGGAAAAGATGGGTTTACAGGCTTGCCAAAATCTAATTTCAAATAGTTTTTTTGAGCAATAAACTTTAAAAACATGTTTTGGGGACCTCCTAGACCAATATATTTTTATGAAAAAGAGCATAATATGTCACCGTTAAGTTGCAGTGCTGTGAGTTCTCAGGGCCACCATAGGATTTGGACTCAGATTTACTGATAAAGACTTTTTAATTGTTTTGTTAGGTTTTTGTATGAGGCCTTGTGTGTTCGCCTGCATGCAAGTTCAAGTGCTGTCTTTTACAACAGCTCCTACCAGGATGACTAAAGGGAAATCATGAATTATTGCATTATAGATTTTACAGTAAATGTAGCAAGAGCAATGTAACATGTTTGATATGTAAAATTACCATTGAGGATAAGACAGGGACAAGCTTTATCAGCCACCTGTTCAGGATACACCCAGAGAAGTAAGAGAGATGCTAAAGTTACTCGAACTGGATCCTGTTACTTGGATGTTAATGTTACTGTTAGCAAGCTATCGCCTATGTCAGCAGCCAAAGTGATTCTACCACAGGGTCCAAGATGTTTGGTTAGGTTAGGTTCAGTTTTATAGTAGGTGGACTGAAGGTATAGAGTAAAGAAGCGATACCTGTTTGATCCCAAAGTAGTCGAAATGATGAATGATGATGAGAGCTGTATCTTCATTTATAATTTAAATATCCAGACACACCAACAGGTTCAGTCAGTATCTAATGTTGATAAATTAAATATGTTCTCTACATATCCAAGAAGTCCCACACAGTCAATCAAGATTCATAAAGTGAATAGTTTGGAGTAACACAGCAGCTCTCCAGTAATAAATAATATTAATAACAAGGACTAGACTCAGATTCTCGGATTCTTCTTTGGTGACTCAAACTTAACTCAGATTTAAACACGGGGAACAAGGACTCGACTTGAGCTCGAGGTTTGGTGACTCGACTAACACTGGTTTATGAATCTGTTACTGCAGGGCAGGTGTTGGACAACATGATTTACAGCAGGCTGCAGAATGAGCTCAAATTCCCCCACAGAAGATTTAAAACATGTATGTTTCTTGCCTTGCAATGTTACCTGCCAGTGTATTCTCTTATTGCTCTGTGATTATGTAAGACCTGAGACAAAAAGGAATAATGAAAAGCACAACATTTTCAGTCTTACTTCGGCATGTTTGATGAACTAATGAGCAATTATATGTTTGAAATGCTAAGACAAACAGGGACTTAATCTCCACAGTAAGCCTGAACCACTCTGAATAGGTGAGCTGCATGTAAACAGACTGAAGCCTCTGATAATCTCCAGCAGTATCATTATTTTTGCATAACATTTCCATTGCTGAGTTCCTGATTGTAACTAATGCCTCGTTTGGAAATCACAGCAAACTAAATCCTTTCCTCACTTTTTGCAGACTGTGCATGCAGATTAATCGTTGTTCCATTTTTGTTGTAGTTGAAGAGAGAATTCACCTGAGGGTGTTCAATCTTTTCTGGCACCCGAGGAGAGGCTTTCATGTGAGTTTAATTAGCTTCTTTAACAACCAACACAGAGTAAGACTGGCTGTAAGCCAAACTTTAATCTTAGTCAACTCTAAAATGATTATTACCTCTTTTCACACTACACTTAACCCAGGCACAATTTCATTATTAAGCTGTTAACCCCTGGATAACTGGGCATTCAGCCGTGTGACAGGGGGATAAATTAGCCTCTGCATTGTAACAGAAAAATATTATGAGTGGTGTTCCTGCTCAAATATAATGCAGATGGATGAAAGATTTTGATTGTTTCTTTGTTTCATTTGTAAACTAAATTATCATGCAAGGTGAGGATCAATATGTTTGAACACATATTAGCACAATGCTGTATTGATGTGATGAATTTTTAGTGCTTGTATGACAATGATTACAGTATAATTACCCTAAATCACAGTGGTTGTAATGCAGTGCTCTCACAGTCTTGTTTTTGTGCAGCCCTCTCTGCTCTGATGTCAGTGTTGAAATGTGTCTTACGTCAGCATTACTTTGATAAAACATCAACTCCCTGAGATGATTGAATGAGGGTAAATTGCCATTATGCTTTTCTTATGAACTGCTACTGAATAACATGGTGCACATTAACATTAACAATAACATTGCACAACCCACAGATGCTCGAATGGATTGAGATCTGTAGAATTTGGAAACCAAGTCAACACCTTGAATTTGTTGTCCTGTTCGTGGCATATGCTCTTTTTCATGGCAAAAGTCAGATGTATCAAGAGTGAATTGACGGTTGAAATGTGCGGTGCCTCACGCCAACTTCAGGGCTGGCATACACACATTTCTACAGCTGTTGATCCTTGTGCACAGATTCATACATCTGGATATTTTTGTGCGTACAGTGTTTTTTGGATTTGAGCGTACGCCATGTTTCAGTAGGAAATCCACGCAAGTCTTTGTACATGAGGCCCCAGGTCTCCTGCTTCCATTGCTCAAACTCCCAGTTCAGATGATCAAGTGTCCATCGAACACATGCTACACAGTATATACAACTAACTCTGACACAGTGTTCTGAAACCTTTTTATCAGAACTTTGTCTACAGTTGGGGCTCCAGGAGCTTGTCAATATCACACACAATACGATGTTTATGGAAGCAAACGTGGAAGCCACTGAAGTCAGCATGGTTTACCATTTCATGTTGAAATTGATGTGCAGCAGAAGCTGCAGACATATGATCAGATGACAGTGATGAGGCGAAAGAGGAGATAAAATCAGATTTTTACTAATTGCTTTCTGATTCCTTCTCCTGCCCGTCCCGCCAACAAAGAACTGGGATGAATGTCACTTGATAGTGATGTCAAAGTTGTATGCTCATCTTGTCCTGTTCAAACTGAGGCCATATAGCATACCTGACTTTTATCTTGGATTAGGACCACATGTGAAGGAGACCCAGCTGTAATGCGAAATGATCCTGTGTGGTTGTGCTTTTCTGTCTTACTGTCTTAATTCTGATTTGAGTCAGCATTGAGGATCCCCTTGAAAATGTGGTGCTGCATCTCAAGGGGCGATTCTTTAACAAATTCACTTCACTTCAATAAAAAAAAATAACATCAGACATTACTAATAACTACATTACCAGGAGGATGAAAGAGACAGAGCAGGGTGATCGTCTGGAACAAAGTGGCTCAAAAGTAAGAAAAGTTAACCAACAACTGAGGCGGAGTAAAGTTGACCTTCTAACAGGATCATTTATGGAGCAACTCTTCAGAGTTTCTTTTTTTGTTTGGTGACATCGGGGGTTTGTTATATTTCTAAGTTAATAGTTACTAATTCAGACATTAAACAACTGTCAGGCAGCCAAGAATTATTGTATCACAGAGTGTGATGTTTAAAGATTGTGAGCCCAAAAAGACCATCTTGAAAACTACTAACAGTTCCCTCAAAGCAGCGGCTTCCAAGAGATTGACAGCAGAATGTGTATTTTGCTGAAAAATGGATCAAAGGTATGCCCATTACCATCATCCAGAAAGACTTAGAGATCCCCATAGATGCTATGGTTGTTGTTTTCCTAACTGAGAGGGATGGAGTAATAACTAATAAACTATAGGTTATTTTCATATTCATGGTGTTATTGCTAAATACAGGTACAACAGGTACCATATCATTTTCACGGACTAACAATTCAGATTAATCTCAATGTAACTCTGCAGTCTAAAAGATAGAGAACACAGTATTATTTAAAATGGGGTAAAAACAGCATTCCTTATTTTCCTTCAATTTCTCATTAACCTAGTTTCAAAAACAATTGTTTTCTTCGTAAAAACAAGATCTGGTCTCCATTTTTTATTCCCCAAAAAAATCATCATGAAATGAGGGGATTGTCTTATGATAAGAGTTGTCCTATAGTCAGACCAATATGTGTATAGATTTTGAGACAGCACTTTCCATAGCAGACAGGTCAGTTGTTAGTCTTTGTGTTGCGCACCTTAAACCACTGTTAATCTTCATAAAACGTAAATCAAAGCTCCGAAAGTTGTTCCAATAGCAGCATACCAGTGTAAGTGTACCATGCTAAAATTCACACTATTGGACAATGTGGAGGTCTAACAGGAGGGGAATAAAACCTCTTAAGAAGAGTGGGGAAAGATGTCATGAAAAGGATGAGATGAATTCATCATGCCAAAAACAGCTTTTCACTGAATTCACATATGAGTCTGACTCTGGCAAACAGTCACAGTCATCTTAATAATGCTCCTGTTGGCTTATAAAACTGTAATTCTAAGAGATTAACTGAATAAGTGTATTTTCTTATTCATTCCCAGTCAGGGGTTTTTAATAGGTTTTCCAGACCAGACTGCATCAAATGAGCAAGAATTCAAACTGTCACCCCCGTGTGAAAATTGCAGCACTGCCAAAGCTGCTCCTGGAGGCTGGAAATCATGAACATGTACAGACAGTTCTCCCTATATATGCAACACACCAAAAAATAAATGTACTCACTATTTATAACTCTACAGACTGTGGTGTGTGTGACTTTCTAAACCAGGAGCTTGTGGGTCAGCTATCAGAGGGATTAAAAAGAGAAACGGCAGAGAGGTGTGGGGGCTGACAGAGAAAGAGGTAGAACCCAACTTGATGCAGACCTGACTGACTCACCAACACATAAAGGGGTTAGAGAGAGGGCCTGAGCTAGAGGAGAGGAGACAAGAGAGAAATTAGCCTGCATGCAGAGAAAATTGTTCTAATGAATGTAGGAGTACAAGCATATGAACACATACAGAAATAGAATGAAATTGTAAGGGATAAAAGGGACAAGAACTTAGAGTTTTAGAGAAAACAAGATACTAAAGCTGATACACAGGAGCCGGTGGGAGGTTAGATTTGCATAAAGGTATAGCAGCAGGTTTGACATTCCACAAAAAATCTATTAAAAGCAACAACAGATGAAGAAAACTATTTGTGTTATTTTTCTTCTCAAAAAACTATTGATGAAGGTCGCTACTTCTTGAAAAATGACTGCTTTTAAATTATATTTGTGTGAGGTAAGTGCTCCTGTAATAAATAGTATAGCTCCACATTTATGTTAAAACTTTGCTGTGGGTCTGCAGAAAGGTTTGTTTTAGCTGACGTACTCAAGCTGTGCTTAGCCAACTGACAAATTGACCACGTAGCTTAGTATGTTGGCTGCGGGCTATGTGCTGATGATGAACTCTCATGAGGAGGCAGGCAGCCACGCTGAGGTTCAGCAGTCAGCAAGTAATGACTGAAAACAAAGAAAAAAAATAGAACTTTGTTGGTGTACAGTCCTCAAAAGGGAAAATCATTGCTGCATGGAAACACACAACAGAACTATTGGTTGCTTTTTTTATTAGTTGTGAGACGCATCTTTGAAAGTCAGTATTAGATTAATAATGAAGAATCCTTGGCCCTCTTTTCACATTGATGTTGGAACCACTAACCACTGCTGCATTCAGAAGCAGTATAATTTGAAGTCTAGTCACAGATGACTTGGCATAAAGATTGAAATGCAAATTGGTTGAAGGGAGGACTTAAAAATAAGATATCAAAAGTGTAGAGCTCAGTGTGGGTCTGACATTGAACTGTAACTGGTGACTAAGAAAGAAAGCTATTTTTGCCAGTGAGCTTTACAAACATATTAAAACGCTTGCTATTTTATGCTAATTTGTTTAGCTGCAGTTTGACCTGTCACGTCTATTTTTTTATATTTATATTTAGGAAAATATGCTTTTATTTTTAAATTTTCTGTCTTGTACTTTGTTTTAACATTTGGTTAAGCTTTAGCTGCCCTGACCTCTGGGATGCTTCTAAATTTGCCTCATTAATAAAAAAGGACACAAACTAATATCATTACAACACAATTTCTAACGCTCTCGAATTCAGATTCTGCATTAAAATGCAAGGATTATTTTATTTAAAGGAGATGATTTCGTTGTTTTAAGTGGGGTTGAATGCTGTAGTAGTCAAAAGTAAGTGTATTACCTACAGGGGAGGCTGGTCAGCTCAGCCCTTTGAGAAAACTGCTTAAGACTGGCACATACTGTAACTTTGCTAATTTGAGGAAAGTCTGTGACAAACACTGAAGCCAAAAGCTGAAAAGCTTCTGTGCTAACTGGAGAGCAGGAGAGAGCAAAAGTTACCTGGTGGTACAGATGATTAAACTGTGAGCCCGTGCCCATGAGCCATACTGCGTTAGCCTGATAATGTTTGGAATATGTTGCTTTATACAATGTTCAGGGTTCCCACGCGTCCTGGAAAACCTGGAAAACCTGGAAAACAGTTGACCAGTTTTCCAGTACTGGAAAACTCCTGGAAAATGGGAGAAAAAGTCAAATGTCCTGGAAAATCACATATAGTCCTGGAAAATGATTCCAACATGGCTGCGTTTGACCTGACCCTATTAACAAAACACATCCCCATTCATTGAAAGTTGAGTTCACACTGTGCTGGAAAAGACAGCGACACTGCACAACTTTAAATTCACATCTTTTCTCCTTCACTTCATAATCATGCATTCACAGGAAACAGGGGTATATTGTTTATGTGTTATGATACATTTGGCTCAATTACTGTACTCTAGCTCAGTTGTTCTCAAAGTGGGGTCCTGGGACCCCTGGGGATCCTTGAACCATAGCGTGGGGGTCCGTGAAATAATTTGAATACATTTCTAGTAAATGATAAATTGTGCTGTGTCATTACAAACAGCATACACCATTGTTATGATACCATTTGGTGGCTTGAAGGGATATGTGAGTGATAAGTGTTATCTGTTTATCACTATGGTACAGGTCTAAATTATTTACATTGATACGTTTTACAATACAAATAGTTCCAAGGGGAACTAAGAGTGCAAATGGTAGTAAGCATGAGCTTTAGTGATGGGAAGTTCAGCTCTTTACAGAGAGCCGGCCCTTTTAACTCGACTCCCAAAGAAGAGCCGGCTCTTTAGACTCCCGAACGGCTCTTAATTTAGGATCTTTTGTAGCCGTATGTTTTACCTTAACTTTAAAAAACTAATGGTTTGTGTTGAAAACCCTTTAACAATGTTTTTATGAGAAGACTTATAATTGACCAATTGTGTGCATTTATTCTGTTACAAAATCATTCTCATCCTGATCCTAGGGTTAGGGTTGTGATTAGGGTTAGGGTTGTGATTAGGGTTAGGGTTAGGATTAGGGTTAGGATTAGGGTTAGGGTTAGGGTTGTGATTAGGGTTAGGGTTGTGATTAGGGTTAGGATTAGGTTTAGGGTTAGGGTCAGGATTAGGGTTAGGGTTAGGGTTAGGGTTAGGATTATGGTTAGGGTTAGGATTAGGGTTAGGATTAGGGTTAGGGTTAAGGTTAGGGTTGTGATTAGGGTTGGGGTTAGGGTTAGGGTTAGGGTTAGGATTAGGGTTAGGGTTGTGATTAGGGTTAGGGTTAGGATTAGGGTTAGGGTTAGGGTTAGGGTTAGGATTAGGATTAGGGTTAGGGTTGGGGTTAGGGTTAGGGTTAGGATTAGGGTTAGGGTTGTGATTAGGGTTAGGGTTGTGATTAGGGTTAGGATTAGGGGTTAGGATTAGGGTTAAGGTTAGGGTTGTGATTAGGGTTGGGGTTAGGGTTAAGGTTAGGATTAGGGTTAGGGTTGTGATTAGGGTTAGGATTAGGGTTAGGGTTAGGGTTAGGATTAGGATTAGGGTTAGGGTTGTGATTAGGGTTAGGGTTAGGGTTTGGGTTAGGATTAGGGTTAGGATTAGGGTTAGGATTAGGGTTAAGGTTAGGGTTGTGATTAGGGTTGGGGTTAGGGTTAAGGTTAGGATTAGGGTTAGGGTTGTGATTAGGGTTAGGGTTAGGGTTAGGGTTAGGATTAGGGTTAGGGTTGTGATTAGGGTTAGGATTAGGGTTAGGATTAGGGTTAAGGTTAGGGTTGTGATTAGGGTTGGGGTTAGGGTTAAGGTTAGGATTAGGGTTAGGGTTGTGATTAGGGTTAGGATTAGGGTTAGGGTTAGGGTTAGGATTAGGATTAGGGTTAGGGTTGTGATTAGGGTTAGGGTTAGGGTTTGGGTTAGGATTAGGGTTAGGATTAGGGTTAGGGTTAGGGTTGTGATTAGGGTTAGGGTTGTGATTAGGGTTAGGATTAGGGTTAGGGTTAGGGTCAGGATTAGGGTTAGGGTTAGGGCTAGGATTAGGGTTAGGGTTAAGGTTAGGGTTGTGATTAGGGTTGGGGTTAGGGTTAGGGTTAGGATTAGGGTTAGGGTTGTGATTAGGGTTAGGGTTAGGGTTAGGGTTAGGGTTAGGGTTAGGATTAGGATTAGGGTTAGGGTTGGGGTTAGGGTTAGGATTAGGGTTAGGGTTGTGATTAGGGTTAGGGTTGTGATTAGGGTTAGGATTAGGGTTAGGGTTAGGATTAGGATTAGGATTAGGGTTAGGATTAGGGTTAAGGTTAGGGTTGTGATTAGGGGTTGGGGTTAGGGTTAAGGTTAGGATTAGGGTTAGGGTTGTGATTAGGGTTAGGGTTAGGGTTAGGGTTAGGATTAGGATTAGGGTTAGGGTTGTGATTAGGGTTAGGGTTAGGGTTTGGGTTAGGATTAGGGTTAGGATTAGGGTTAGGGTTAGGGTTGTGATTAGGGTTAGGGTTGTGATTAGGGTTAGGATTAGGGTTAGGGTTAGGGTCAGGGTTAGGGTTAGGATTAGGGTTAGGATTAGGGTTAGGGTTAGGATTAGGGTTAGGGTTAAGGTTAGGGTTGTGATTAGGGTTGTGATTAGGGTTGGGGTTAGGGTTAGGGTTAGGGTTAGGGTTAGGATTAGGGTTAGGGTTGTGATTAGGGTTAGGGTTAGGATTAGGGTTAGGGTTAGGGTTAGGGTTAGGATTAGGATTAGGGTTAGGGTTGGGGTTAGGGTTAGGATTAGGGTTAGGGTTGTGACTAGGGTTAGGGTTGTGATTAGGGTTAGGATTAGGGTTAGGGTTAGGATTAGGATTAGGATTAGGGTTAGGATTAGGGTTAAGGTTAGGGTTGTGATTAGGGTCGGGGTTAGGGTTAAGGTTAGGATTAGGGTTAGGGTTGTGATTAGGGTTAGGATTAGGGTTAGGGTTAGGGTTAGGATTAGGATTAGGGTTAGGGTTGTGATTAGGGTTAGGGTTAGGATTAGGATTAGGGTTAGGGTTAGGATTAGGATTAGGGTGAGGGTTAGGATTAGGGTTAAGGTTAGGGTTGTGATTAGGGTTAGGGTTAGGATTAGGATTAGGGTTAGGGTTAGGATTAGGATTAGGATTAGGGTTGTGATTAGGGTTAGGGTTAGGATTAGGATTAGGGTTAGGGTTAGGGTTAGGATTAGGGTTAGGGTTAGGGTTAGGATTAGGGTTAGGATTAGGATAGGGTTAGGGTTAGGATTAGGATTAGGGTTAGGGTTAGGATTAGGGTTAGGGTTAGGGTTAGGGATTAGGGTTAGGATTAGGGTTAGGGTTAGGGTTGTGATTAGGGTTAGGGTTAGGGTTGTGATTAGGGTTAGGGTTAGGGTTAGGGTTAGGGTTAGAATTAGGGTTAGGGTTAGGGTTGGGATTAGGGTTAGGATTAGGGTTAGGGTCAGGGTTAGGATTAGGATTAGGATTAGAGTTAGGTTTAGGGTTAGGGTTAGGATTAGGGTTAGGGTTAGGATTAGGATTAGGATTAGGGTTGTGATTAGGGTTAGGGTTAGGGTTGTGATTAGGGTTAGGGTTAGGGTTGTGATTAGGGTTAGGGTTAGGGTTAGGGTTAGAATTAGGGTTAGGGTTAGGGTTGGGATTAGGGTTAGGATTAGGGTTAGGGTCAGGGTTAGGATTAGGATTAGGATTAGAGTTAGGTTTAGGGTTAGGGTTAGGATTAGGGTTAGGGTTAGGGTTAGGAGGGTTAGGGTTAGGATTAGGGTTAGGTTTAGAGTTAGGGTTGTGATTAGGGTTAGAACCAGAACTAAACTTAAGCATACAGAACCAGAATCAAACTCAACCAGAACCGAACCAGAACCGAACCAGAACCGAACCAGAACCGAACCAGAACCGAACCAGAACCATACCAGAACTGAACCAGAACCGAACCAGAACCGAACCGAACCGAAACAGAACTTTACCAGAACTGAACCAGAACTGAACCAGAACCGAACCGGAACGGAACCAGAACCCAACCGAACCGTACCAGAACCGTACCAGAACCGAACCAGACTTGAACCAGAACCAAACCAGAACCAAACCAGACCCGAACCAGAACCGTACCAGAACTGAACCAGAACCGAACCGGAACTGAACCAGAACCGAACCGTACCAGAACCGTACCAGAACCGAACCAGAACCAAACCAGACCCGAACTAGAACCGTACCAGAACTGAACCAGAACCGAACCGGAACCGAACCGGAACCAAACCAAACGAGAACCATACCAGAACCATACCAGAACCATAACAGAACCGAACCAGAACCGTACCAGAACTGAACCAGAACCGTACCAGAACCATACCAGAACCGAACCAGACTTGAACCAGAATGGAACCAGAACGGAACCAGAACCAACTCAAGCAAACATTATTAATGTCCTCAGGTTGATATTGAGTAAAATCAGATGCCTCAGCTTGGATGGTCAGATCCGGTTTCTCCTCTCAGTGAGTATTTGCCCGGTCTTTGAGAAGAACCCTAACCCTAACCCTCTCAGAAGGAACAGATGAAGCCACGATACACAGCCTCCCCTCCATCACCTGTATCCTATATCCTCACATGTGATTGGCCACATGGCCGCCATGCTGACCAATCAAAACAAAGTTCTGCTGTGAGCAGAGCTGGGGCTGAGCACTGTGAGAGCTAAGCAGGGAAAGGAACTAACTGGGAGCCGGCTCTCTCTGGATGTGAGCCGGCTCTTCTGATTCACTATAAAGCATCGACTCTCAGAGCCGCAGCTTTTGATCATGACACATCACTAATGTGTTTAATCTGTGTTACAATTATGAGGGGGTCCTGGGATTATTTTCTCACCTGTAAGGGGTCCCTGGCTCCAAAGAGTTCGAGAACCCCTGGTCTAGCTATTAGGAGTGCAAACTCCTGATAGTGAAAACAAAGGGAACAAACAGAGCGACACAGAAACTCCACGCTGTATCGCTGACATCACTGATCATAATAGACATCGCCATGCAGGAAGAGTTTAACTCAAATAAAAAACATGACATTTGTTTTGTTTTATATCGACCACTTAGCAGGATGAATATCAGGATTAAGTCTGAGTCTGAGTTGAGTTGAGAAACATTTGTTGCCATTTTTGTCATTCAGTTCTATTTAGGTCATTAAAGCACTGATCCTCTGATCATTATTATTATTTATTTATTTTAGTAAGGCAGCTTCCAGAGTCCTTTGCTGGCTCTTTTCTTTTTTTCTTTGTTCATTTTATATTTTTGGAGAAAAGAGAAAGCTGAGATGAGAGTTGCCCATCATTGTTACTTGGTTGCACTAATAAAGTGAAGTGCTGTACATCTGTGGTTGCATTATTCTATTATCAATTTGCCATCATTTTTAAGTATGTAAGAGATGATTTCATTGATAGTCATAGACTACATGTCTTGCAATGTAGACTTCCACTGAGATGAACATATTAGACTATTTAGGAACTAAATTATGAACTAAATTTAGACGGTCATACCAGCTTGATCATCAATGAAAATGTCCTGGAAATGTCCTGGAAAATGATCTCTGGAAAAGAGTGGGAACCCTGAATGTTTAACTGAGATGCAATAAAAACCAAAATTCACAACACATCAGTGTATTCGGCAAAAGCCAACCTGACTCGTCTGCATGCAAATACAGCGAACCAACCGCTTCAGATGTCTCTCAGCTCCAATTCCCCTCTCACTTCTTCTGTCTACAGTCAGACTCTAAACAATACTACAAACAGAAAAGACAGCCTTGGCCTTTATGACTCCCCACTGGGGGCGGCTGTGGCTCAGTGGGTAGAGTCGGTCACCTATCAGTCGAAAGGTTGGAGGTTTGATCCCAGCTCCGAAGTGTCCTTGAGCAAGGCACTAAACCCCGAATTGCTCCTTTTGTTGTTCAGAGGTGTGTGAATGTGTATGAATGAGATTAGCTAACACTGACGGTCCCTCACTGTAGCAGCCTCTACCATAAGTGAGTGAATGAAATAAAAGTACAGAACAAAGCAACACAAAAACAATAATGTAGCCCATCCGATCAACTCTGATTGTGTAGTGTAACAATATTGTCATGGCATTCACATGCCATTTTCTCCCTCTTAATATACCTTGGATAACTTACAAGTACCTTCATCAGGACCAGTTCGCCATCACTCTCTTCAGGCCACAGGTATTGACAAATCAGGGGGTGTTTGATTAATCATGTAAGGACAGTCTGTTTGAACTCTTGTTGTGATCATTTCAGGCAGAATGGTTTGATTGGGGGCTTCTTCCCTCTAAACAATGTTGAATCTTAGACAGTAAACACATCCCACTCTCCATGCAACAAAGACATATCAGGATGTTTTCCCTTGTTGGCACAATCAGCACTCTTTAGAATAATGTCATGACACATTATTCCCCCTGCCTTGTATGTCTTTTTCTACTGTCATCTTGGGCAGTTGCTGGGTGCTCAGAAAAGAGGCGTTGCAATAGGCTCTAGGTACAACATGTTTGGATAAACCCATGAGATCAACACCTCTGCAGCGGTGACTGTGTATCCTAATTTCAGACATCTGACAGATGCCTCTAACTGGGCCAAGAGTTGTTGAAATGAAGACAATGTGGCAGTGGATCAACATCAATCTTGTGTATTTTAGAGCAATGCTTTTGACTTATGATGACCAACCACTGACATCCTGCTGCATCCAACATAGCTGTTCTGGCAGGTTTTCTTTTGTATGAAGATACCTAACTTGACTTAAAGAGTTCATTGTGCCTTTATAAATGTGTTCAAAATTAAGGCAGTTTTGTTTTGGCAGTTGTAAGAACTGGAGCTTCTGTGAGGCTATTTAAAATCTCTAAAGCTTACTTGAAGTCTTTATCCCACTTATGCACAAATGGCTCTTAATGGTGGTAACAGAGTTATCTGTTTCTTTTTTCTCTTGATTTACAGCCGATATGGAGCCCTGAAGAGACTTATTTCCAAAACAGTAAACAAAAGCCAAGGAACAAAACGAATCTCTGTGATCTGCAAGATACAATTGATCAAGGTAGGTTACAACAAGGCAGCCCAGCTGACTTAAAAGCAAAGAAAGCCTATGTGTTTCCTTCTGTAGTCTGTAGTTTAAAAAGCTGCTGTCATTTGTTTTTCCAAAACTAGTGACATTGTCAAGGTAAACCAAATGTTTCAATTTGTTTATTTCACTAACACTTCACATTGAAATGTGGAGAATGCTCCTGTTGTGGGAGCAGTGCATCTAGTCTTGGTTTTAATCATTGGCCTTGAATGCAGCCTCTTGAAAGTAAGTCAACTCCTCCCCAGGTCCAGCCCCTTAATTAGCTGAACCAGATATAAAGCACCTGTGGCAACATGGGTGCCTCTTTGTCTTGTCTGCCTGCTGGTTGCCACATGCTCCTTGCACTGAGGTAGGTTAAACATTCAAAATAATTATTCCCACATTGTTTTAAGTAATTTTGCATTTACTTGAAATTAAATAAAGTCTGGGTAGCTGTCCCCATTTGTCATTGTAATAGTGAAGCCAGTTAACTGGTAAGTCAGGCAACTTGAGGGTTGATTGCATATTTAATAAATGGTTATAAAAAAAAGTTTTAATATGTATTGAATTATTTTTTGTATTTCAGACCTTTATCGGCTGCTGTTTTGCCTGTATTGAACATTTTCCCTACTTGACTGTTTTGCCTGTGATTTAATTTGTCTCGATTCAGTTGTTGAACCCGTGTTGCCTTTTTACTTAAGGTGTTTATTTATTTCCTTGAGTGAAATTCCCCAGGTGGCGTTGTCGGGTCAATTAGATTTTTGTTTCTTCATTATTTTATGTCAAACCTTTAGTTTCCCCCCTCCACCTTGCCACACTCCACAAATTCCTTCCTGCAGAGTTCAATCTGATCAAATCCTGCAGTACAGATGTTGTCCTTGCCACAAACATTCAAGATTTTATCGTGCAGATAATTTCTGAGTTAATGTCTGTTGAGCACTTTCTACTATTGAGACAAAAAAAGCACCTTTAGCACAAGCCAGAACATAGTATTCTAACCTAAAACATCAAAGAGATGTGATGATTTTTTTTCAGTAAATCCAAAATTCTTTGAAATCATCAAGTTCATCTAATTCAATCTTCAAGGAATAAATCATATTCTCACAGAGGCCATGTTCTAGTGAAGTCACACTAAAAGTCGGCAGGTCAAATACTAACTTACTTCTGTGTCTATGGTCGTAAGTAAGTTGTATAACCAGCACACCAGTGACATTCAAAAAAGGAACCATCAAAGACTGTCAGCCATTCGTAAATTAAAAGGACTCTATGTCTCCCCCCTTCTCTTTCTGCTGCTATACCAAAACATGACTCAATCCATCCTCCTGTACTGTTCCACCTGCTTCTACAACATATTATCTGTAAAAAAAACAAGGCCAAACTCACACGCATAACCACCACAGCTTCTAAAATTGTCTGTCTCCCCACATCAAACCTCACAGACTTTAGCAACAGGGCCATCAGACTCATCGCAACCTCAATAGAACAGGACATCAGACATCCACCAAACACCCACCTCATCCCACTCCTCCCAGGACGCAGGTACAGAGCACTGAGGTGCAGAAGGGCACGCCTTGGCAGGAGCCTGATTCCTGCTGTCATAGAGAGCCTGAACAAAAGGCCTCGCTGAATGAGATGACTGTCTGAGTTTTGATGTCTTTGTGGATACTTTGTTGAGCTTACAGTGTATGTGTATGTGCTTGTGTTTGTCTATGTCTGTAGAGATGCAGAAAGGTACTGTGGAAAAGAATTTCCCCAAGGGGACAATTAAGTCTAAGTCTAAACATTGACAATTGTACTAATTGTTTGAATTCCATTAAAATCCAGAGAGACATAGGACTGATGAGGATCTATACACCAAACTTTTCAAAACCAGGTATCCTTCACTTGGATACGGGCAGTCAGACCACGGTCAGGAGATTCAGCAGTGCGCTTGCAACGGTTCCTCAACTTGAAAGGCATTATCTTCCACAGCTATGACAAAAAGGCAAGATTGTTCTGTCTGTACTCCTCTGCAAACGCAACAGCATCAACAATAAAACTTCCAGCGCTTCCTGCTTCCTCACCCGCGCCTACTAACGCCAGCGACATCAGATGTGACGTCACCAGGCCTCAACTACTCCCACAGCCTCTACTGGCATCATCGGCTCTCCCTGGTGGAGAGGTCGTATCAAACCCCTTTGCCTGCTCCCTCTGTGTCTGACTTTTCTCAAGCTATCACAGATTTCTCTACATCCCTGTGTTCACAGGCTGCACAAAATCTCCATGCACATACATCCTTTCAAAAGACTCTTATTAATCTCAGCCCACCATCAGTTCATTCTCAGAGCAACTCACATACCCAGTTAACTTAACACCATCGCTTACTTCTTACTTCTTACTCTTGTTTCTCTTCTCAGAAATTCAGACATTTGGTCCCAGACAATACGATCCACATCCCATACCAGTCCCATCATTTTCAGCTAGCTCCACAGCTAGTGAACCTCTTGCCTGATCTTCATGCACATGCAAAAATGTTTTTGATCTCCACTCCACTCTCCAACAGCACGTCGAATAAACTCAAGTCCCAAGTAGGTTTACGCAGTTGAAGTCATTCTCTTGGTTCTGACACTATAGCTTAAAGAACCATCTGATCGACACATATCACAAAAATACCAGTAAGTAACTGGGGTTCTGGGCACTCTCCTTTACAATTGCATTTCAGTTTCATTTTGCTTTCTTGCTATGGTTCTCGGCTACATGGAGTGGTACACTTCCTAATGCATCTATAGATGGAAAGGATGCATGCAGTACAATATTTGAGCTCTTTAAATCTTACCTAAGAATCAGTATAGCAGAATAAAGCTCTTTCACTAGAGCTACTAGTGCAGTGCATGCCTGTTCTGGTACAATGGAGAGTTCTGAGAAAGTCCCATGGCTGAAAAGGCAACAGTCTGTGCACTTACTTTCAAAGATCATCTCCCCTTCTCCTCTTACATCTCGATGCAGCTCAGTGAAGCTTGGATAAGGCTGAAACTTGCTTTAAATCCTTGTTTGAACACAAAGTGGTCCAGCTTTGTGTTCAAGCTGGTTGGGAAGTTAAATATAGCGAAACTCTAGAACTGACCAAGGTCAGAAGCCAGATCTATAATCTACCACATTCTGACTGAAGGGAAGGACAAAGAGCAGAGGACCATGCATGATTTTTAACAAGATTAATTCTACCAGGCAAAGGTTAAAAATTGATAAATGATTTAATATGTTAGTTCCAAATAAGATAGAAAAATATTCATGTATCAGTTTTCCATTTAATATTCACTCTTGTATCTGTTTATAGCAGCTAAATAAATAATGCATGCTATGGTTATCTTTAGATAAAGCATAGGTTAGGGCTACATCATTTGAGGGAGGCAGTTTTACAAGCTCAGATAGATTTTAGACATTAGGATATTGTAGGGCAGGTACAACATAGGCATGTGGGATTTGTGCCGAAGATAGCACAGCCTTCATGGGGCAAAGAAATGGAGTCTACTTGGAGTAATGTGGTTGTACAGAAGATACAGAGGCAGGTGAAGGCATCTAGATGCACAGCAGCAGTCTCTCTGGAAAAGTGGGGTCAGTTGATAAGTTTGGAAAGTGAAGAGAAGAAGAAACTTAGCTGGAGGGAAGGTGAGGTATGGAGGCAGTCAGAATTAAATACAAGCTCAGAGCAATGTTTTGCTTCCATTATCTCCCCAAAATCTCAGTAATAGGAAAGGCCAGGACCGAACATGCCCTCTGTGTTTGGGGATAGCGTAATTTTGGCACAGTGTGTGTCGGGGGTACAACAAGCCTTTCTTAAGGATGATACAGCTCCAGACTTAACCATGAGGAAACCAATGATAGCAAGAAAATAAACTTCACAATGTCCAATCCACAAAACAAGCTGCACTTATGATATTCAAGCCCCCCAAAACGCACACAAATCTGCAGGTCTGTGCAGTTTGTTCCAGTTTCCATTTTTTTGGATTGAGATGAGCTGTCAGCATCTCCACGCCCTGATACACCAAGCTCTGCCGTGCGCTCTCATCCTGAAATATATCGACATACAGTATATGATGAGGTGGATGGAGATTGAAAGTCCTTTTCAGTTTATTGTGGAGTCAATTCATGACAGACATGACTGAATTTCACAGTTTAAATACAGCCAACTTCCTGGAGTGTGCTAACAAAGAGCAGCTTGACTGATTTAACTGCTAATTATTTTAAAATTAGTTGAATCAGAGTTAAATAAACAGCCTTTATGTTCAGATATATTATTTCTGGGTCATCCAGAGGGTGATTTGTTTATTATGGCACTGTCACTGGGAACTGCACTGCTATGAAAATAATCATATGAAATCAATTTGTTAATAAAAACCAAAGCTTTCAGTGCTACTGGAACCTGTGGTGACCTACATACTAATCTAAAGGGCTGCTAACTCATCTTTCAGTCCATAGTGGGGAATTCACTGAGGAGGGATTACAACCGCTTATAGCCCCAAGAACTGCCCATCATCTGCTGCTGTATGTGCAGGTCCATACCACCTATAGTGCTAATGATACCCATACAATTATCCAGCTCTGTGGTAGTTTGGGCCAGTTTTGCCCCAAATAAATGCATTATGGCTCATTTAGCAACACTAGAGATACTGTTGGCTCTGCAGCATAGAGTTCAGGTTGCATTTTACCCTATACTGAGCACTTTGTGAAGTGGGCAGTGTCTTTTTGTCTCACTTGCACAGGTAAAAGCTGCACAACCCTGTCATGAATCAGGCCCTACATTTTTAATCATAACCATGGTAATGTAAACTCTATTAGGCAGTAAAGTTTAATTGAAAAAACACATTGGAACTCGTCTGATGTTGAAACTTGGTTTGAGTCAATGTGATCATTTTAAAGATGACTATGAGACAACATGTCCTTGTTATACCCTCCTCTCCTGATTATCCCCTCTTAGTGTTCACTGCCAGACAGACAGAGTCGAGCAGCAGTAACAATGAAAATCAGTGTTCACCGAGGTATTACTGTATCTTGACATGATAATCTTCTTTTTAAATGCAACACTGAACTCTTTTCCCCAACATAGAGCACAGCAGACAGCTCATACATTATCATTGAGTGCCTTTTCTCTTTCCTTCCCCTTCCCTCTCTCTCTCTGTCACACCCACTGACTCCCCCCCCAATGCAGCCCTCACCCGCCACTCTCCCTGGCTGGAGTGTCTCAGTGTGAAAACCTCATTATGTTCTGCTACTGGACCTGCAAACTCAATTGGACAGCGAGCTACAGTCCAGGTTTGATCCAGCGTGTGCCTGTATTGTGTGTCTGTGTGAGTTTTGATGGTGGTGTATACATGCCTGTTTGTGTGTTTGTGCAGTTACCTGTACGTGTGATCAGTGATGAAGGGCTCAATCAGTGTGGCAGAGTCCAGATGGTGAAAGTTTCCACTTTTTTGGAGCATTAGGTAACTGTGGCAGCAGCATGAATTGGCATGGGTGATTATCGGAGGCCTGCGGCCAGATACACATTTCACAGCCTTTAACTGGCACCTCATTCGCTCTGTTAACTGTTCTAGCTAAGGGCCTGCAGCAAAGCAAAGTTTCTTGTTTTTTTATAACCATTCCTAAGTACCATTGTTTCTTTTTTAATCAAAGTGGTGTGCAGGTTTAAATTTTTTTGGGACCTTATGATTAATTTCTTTCTTCAGAGGTTGTAAAAATGTTTATAACTCCATTGTCACAAAATGATGAATAGTTAAGAAAAAACCTGGAGCTAAAACCTTTATCTTCTCTTCCTGGAAGTAATGGCCAGTAAACAGTGTCTGTTAAACATGACATTTGACCGTGTCTCTGTTGATAGGGTTTAGTTTTGATGCTGGAAACTTTAGCATGAGATAACAGTCTCCTTTGTCCAGTTTGATCTCAGTTTTGGACGAGGCTCTCTCTCTACGGACTACACTGGGACACAGAACACACACACAGACAGGCCATACGTTCAATCCAAATTTCTGTTGTACTGAACAAAGACAAACTGGCTTCGCAACATACAGAGCAGGTTTCTCAGAGGATAATCCAATTTATTATCGGCCATCCTCTGAGCAGCAATTAGAAGGATTCAATTATGCTGATAGATAGTGAGAGTGTAGAACTCGGTTAACTTTGCATTAGCACCTCTTCCCCTGCCTCATGCAATGAGACAGACACAATAGAGAGCGGCTGATCTGAGTAGCATTCTCAAACAGGCCCATTCATCATCCCCCTCAGCCCTATCTCCTCATGTCAGGGACAGTCTTGTTCACCCAGACTGCCCAGGTGAGACTAAAAAAAATCCCTCTTCCCTGGCCGCATGTTTCTTTCTCATCCAGAGTCCGACAGAAATCAGAGACAAGATAACCACACAAAAAAATACACAGAAACATCAAACTCTGCAAAGAACATGAAAATTAGTCCAATTACAGACATTGCTTTATTTTATGCACTTGTATTTTGAACTTTACATCTTCAAAAACTGAATATCCCCCTTAAATGCCATATTTTTTATGCATGAGGACTTAATTCTGAAAAGCGTGTACTGACAAGTATCCAATGTATTGTGTGCATGAATACAAATCTTAACTCTTAATTCTGAACTTACGATAACACTTTAAATAATATTGTAAAAGCACAGCGCAAAAGTGCATCATACTTAACTGTATTGCATGGAGTCAACATGAATAAGTCAACTTTTTGTGACAATTGAACTCATTTAAGGTAAGATGAGAAGTTTTAAGAATGTGTTCATTATTTTTGTAAATCAAGACTTATGAAAGATATTTGAATTACTCAGACATGCATTCAGTTTGGTTTGACATACTTGTGGGAAAACAGTTTCCTGTTTCTGCCAGTATGAAGCAATGTTATCTTTTATTGAATTTTTATCAGCTCATATGGGACGTATCTCTCTCTTACTAGATAACGTCTGACTTTGTCTGCTCTGTGATGTTGGGAATTGATAGTGTAGTTAATTTTAGAGTTTTTCTTTTTCTTTGTTTTGTAAAGGAAGCAGCTGTCTACTTCCGTTGTAAAATAACGAAGAGAGCAGAGGGACTGGACCAAAGTAGTGCAAAACAAACTCAAAGACCCCTAGGTCTGAAGGATATGACATAGTATTAGGGCTATAGGGATAGTGACGCAAAAATAATAAGAGGAGGAAGATATATTTTGATACAAAGGGTTACCCTTATTGGGCCTCATTCACTAACAGTGCGTACACACAAATACGTGCTTAAACTGTGCGTACGCACGTTTGAAGCACAAATCTGGGATTCATTAATATATTCTTACTTGAATTTGTTTTTACACTACGAACAAATTTAGAACTTCCTCAGACCATGCGTACGCAAAAATGATGACGACCAACTTTCTCAGGAAATGTAAACACATACTCTTTTAACTAAATGCATGACATATTTAAACTACTTTCAGTGAAAGAAAAGTATATTTTTTATTATAATGGGTGAAATGTACTATTTTCGACAACTTTAAAAATAAACATTCTGGGAGACATCTCACGACCCCCCCATTTGTTTCTCGCAACACAGCTGGTGGCAAGTTACTCTACGCCCCTGAGAATGTGTGCAAGATAATTCTGGCGTGCCGTGTTCATTAAAGAAATTAATTTACCATTAGGGCGACAGTTGAATATCATCATTTTATCCTTCTTTTTGGGAACATATTCAAGTTTTGTTTGGCTTGTTGAAGAATGTAACTGAAATTATCGACTTCAGTCATCTCTTCTACTCTTCACATCACACATATAGGAAACATTTTTAATGAAGGTAATTTTAGACCCTGATCAGATATAAACAGCAATGAACACAGCACCACAGACTATTGAAAATGTGATCGTAGCAGCTTTGACATACACACTCAGCTACCTGACTTTTCTCTGATATCTGTTTTTCAGCTTTTCCCTCAAATTACAGCCTTATTCTCAACATTTTTAACTTTTTTCACAGAGTGCACCATAAAAACGATCTTCTTCCTCTTCTTCCTTTTCTTCTCATGCCTGGCCCTGACTCTTCTGTAGAGGGAAACAAAACTCTCTATTGGGTTATTTTTCCTGAAGGTTGCAGCCTATAATCCTTTGTCAATTAAGGAAAAGATCATAGGCACTCAATATATAAACAATGTAATGAAGTTAATGAATTGTTTAATTTGAAAACCTTTTAATTCATCCTGTGGAGATTCTCCATCGAGCACAAGCTGCAACAGATGTTAGCTGTCGGGTAGATCACACTCCACTCTATTGTGCCATCCAGACAGGAATAAATAATGACTTCATAGCTTTTTCAGTATCCAGCTTCTGGTGATTTTCTGTGGCCTACAACTGACACTATACAAGATAATTATTGACTATTATAGTTATTTTTCTACTCTCTTTTCTTCTTTTTCTAAAGCTTTATGTGTTTTAGGGCTGAATCAAGGTCAGTCAGCCTTGTTTTCCACTTGCCACATAAAGTAACATTATGCAAGCTAATGGTCTAATGATGCATTTCCTCTATTAGCTGGAAATGATTACCTGTCTGTGAGAGGACAACTTGCTTTGGGATAATTCCAGGCTTTGTTTAGCTTTAGGCCTTGTGTTCAAAAAATGAAAAAAATAACACCTGTATTTATAGCCAGTGTATACATGGTGTTTTTGTGTTTGAGAACAGGAAACATTGTCATGTTTGCTGATGCATTTCGTAATAATAAAATATTCACACAATCAAAAAAGTCAAGCTACGTAGAAGGTATTTATGGACAGTGCGAAAATAAGCTCAAAATCAAATTTGGATATAAATTTATGCAGAATGTGAAGGCCTCACTCACTCCATCTGCAATAGCTACTATGAGAAGTAAACACAATTGGGGCGCTTATACAGAGGCTATAGTCCTCGCAGAGGTTGCCGGTTTGACTCCCGACCGCTGTACTGCATGTCTTCCCCCACCCTCTCTACTCTTCACATTTCCTGTCTCTCTTCAGCTGTCCTATCATAAAGGCAAAAAAGCCCCAAAAATATAACTAAAAAAAAAAAAAAATGAAGTAAACACAGTAGTTGTCTTCAAAGAAGAAGGAACAGCTGCTGACCAGACGTGCTGGTCTGTAGAGGTCCACTCCTCTTCTCTCCATAATGAACATAACTGTTGATTTAAAACCAGTTGAAATGCAGATTGAAGCAAATTCAGGTAAAAATCAGTCTCATCAAAGCTTCTCAGCAGATAGGGGAGTTACAGTAGCTAGGTGAGCTGCCAGGCTCATCCTAGCCATAGGCCTGGATTCCTTCAGTTTTTATCATTCACAAAGACTTTTATGCTAGATTCCTCTTCTTTAAAAAACAAATGTACCCATAGTTATAACAGCTCAAAACACTCACTCCTGCAGTTTTACGTTTGAGTCTGTTTTTGTTACAAGCAAGTCGTTGACTTCCAATGCAAAGAGCATGGTTTTGCTTTATAAACTTTTAAAGATGACTGAAACCCTTAACCCAATTTCATTTTTTAGTGTCTTTCATATCTAACCATCAGCATGCGCTTATAGAAAACTTTATAAATATGTGAAAGTTATGTATTGAACAGTTCAACTAATGGAGGCTACCTAAATCCAGTTTAACAGACTCGATCCCAAGTTGGCTAAAGCCTAATGGTTTTTTAAGTGTGCTGTGTTGAAGTGCACTACTATCACTTAATGATGCATTAACAACACAAAGTGCAGAAATGTGGCAAAGTTTTCATTTAAAATGTATCAATGATCCAAAAGATAATAAACTAACATATTGTTTAACAGCATCCTAGCAGATTCGTAACAATGCAAGGCATCAAAACCAACAGTTATGAGCTGCAACAATGCATGAAACATTTCACATTTATAAAGCATAACTGTCTCCCATCATTTTCTGAAGTTGTCCTTTATTAAAAACACACCTAATAAACACTTGGGTTGTTGAGTGCTTTGAAAATATCTTAGCTGAGGTGGCAACTGTTTTTATATAAAAGATAAACATGAAGAGTAAGTATCACAGAAAGAGCTGAACCTCTCACTGCCTCCTGTAAATATTACAAGTGATATTTAGATATTTCCATAATTTTGATGGTCTGGTAAGGTTTGTCATAGTAGCTCCATGCTAGCCAGAATAGTGTGAAGAGATCCTACAGGTTTGTGAACTATGGGTAATTTTGTCATATGAAAAGGGAAAGTGAACTTGACCACATCAGCTACCAACTTCCTCTTCTGTTGCTTTTTGAGGAGCAGAAAATTGTTCAGTTCCAGGCAGCTCTGGTTTGTAACTGAAAAAAAACCCATATCACTGAGGTTACCTTGGACATACAGTATGTAGATCTTACAAAACATACGTTTCTTACTTGGATCTGATTTTTAGTCTCCAACAATTTTTCAGCTTAATTAGTCTGATAATCAAAACAATGCTTTTACATTGTATGTTTAAAGGAGAAAATCAAGAAAGAGCGACAGCAATAGACAGGTTTCTTTGTCTGATGCACCTCGCACATCTGCTGGTTGAGTGTCTGCGAGTGCTGGGATGAAATCAGAACAGAATTATGATTCATCCAAATGACTGGGCAATCTCCCAGCCACAATGATCTTGTATGTGTGTTGTGCCAGGAAATAGTGTGGTATTCTTTCAATGTTTAAATTAGTTTTAAAAACAGCAAATATTACATCCCATGTAAGCTTGACTGACATCACTAATACCCTGTACAGATAGAGACTGTTAGGGCCAATTAAAGAGTTTCTTGTTGGTTGGTGAAAAATGGAAGCATGTTAAAATGAAATCAACAATGTGACACTCAAGTGTTCACAATCATTTGCTTATACCATAGTCTGATTGGAACTATCAGGAACCCGACCTGATAAGTGGAAGCCATCTGATTTGACATGAAACACATAGTCCGAGCAGTCACTCTTTACATTTTGAGCAAAAGGCTGATTCTGTATGATGATCCTTTTCGGATTTAGAACTGTATCAAAGCTGGAGACTGAGGCTGGCTCCATTAGAGTCCGCACTAAAATGCCCAAATTTTTAACATAGAAATAAACATGTTTGCAGCCTGGTAAAGAACAGCTTTGGTCTCAATAACATTTGTTTTATTCACATATATTGTACAGAGGCTGAACTGTTTTGATTAGATTAAGGCTTAGAGTTATGCATAAATATGCATCATTAGAGGTGTGGCTGAATTGACTTACCTGTGTGTTTCCTGTTGTTGTTCGCCATGATGACTAAACAACTTCTTTGCTGGTTTGCAGAGTCATTGGAAGTTAGTTGGAGACAATATTTCCAATATAGTGGCCATCTGTGGGATTCATAATGCCTCTTTAGAAACCAACAAGTAATGCCAATGAGACTGTTCCTCAGCTGGTCTCACTCTAACTAGGTGCAGATTGACATTGGCCAAATTACAGCTGGTTTCAAATAGGATATCCTCTTCTGACATATCAGCTGTAAACATAGTGAAGCACTCAGCAGCTACAGTTACAGCTAAAAGTAGATTATTTTCTCAAGAGTTGGTGGACACCAAGCAGGGGACAAAAGACAGGAGAGAAAAAGACGTGTTAAAGCCTTTATTTTTTTTGCCTCTACACACAAAAAAGAAATCCTTCTTTGTCCTTGTGGCGGTTAAGGACTAGTTAAGCAAAGGCAAGTTTAGAAGATTTTGCTTTTAATTAAATCAGCCTAATCTGCTATAAAATAAAAGTGATTCATGTCAAAAGTCTTTTATGTTTACATGTTGTTTTCTTGTTGGCCTTAATTGTTTTCTTGAAGCCATTATTGGAACTTTTCTTCAACCTACAGACACACAGACCCACTCACCTGAAAGTCGTCCGTTTAACAGTAATAGAACGATTAGACCTTACAGCCTTATCAGAACTCAATTCCTGACTCAGGTGATGAGTATCGGTTTAGAATGAGCTTCTTCTTGGCTTGTTGAGAGCCAGGAGAGAAGTAATGATAAAGAGGCTGCTCCAATTCACTTTTATTGCTGGGAGTGTTTTCTGTTTCTTGTAGCACTTAACACTCTTCATAATACTGAATACTTGCTTCCTACCTCCTGGTTATATCATTCAACCACTAATCCACTGACCAGAAGATGCGACTCCTCTCATCTGCTCGCTCCCTCTCCACTTTGCCAATGATACACTTCCCCCACTCTGTCAGGCTGCATCACTCTTTGAAGTTAATGAGTCAAAACTATCAGTCGTTTTGCTTTTAATTAGAAAACGGACAGAATGATTACATTTTTAATTGGAGCTGTCATTTTCAATTAAGATATGACATCCTTGAGCAGCCCTCTCCTCTCGCCACTCTTTATTTATTCATTTATCAGCAGCAAGATGTTCCACCCTTTTTCCTCCTGATCTCTTTTCTCCTCTTTGCTGTTTGAGGCCCCTCTTGTCTGGAGTTTTCAAGCACCCCCACTGCTCTACAACATGTAGTGGTTATTTTGCTTTTACTCTCATCTCACATTATGTCACCCAACTTCAGATTTCATCATTATTTCCTGTTCTTTCATTATTGTCTCTATATCGTGTAAGTATCTCGATTTGTTGGTTGCTCTTCAGTCCTCTTCTCTTTTCAATATTTTGCCCCATTGCTCCCTGCTTCTTACATGCTTCTAATTAAAGGTACAAAAGATGTGTACTGTACGTACCATCTGGTCCTGTTAACATTTAGTGTTTTTTGTAGCAAATAAAAATAAATGCTAGGACATTGATCTCATAAGTATCATAAGCATTACATAACCTCACACAAAATTCTGAAAATCATATATTTAAAGAAACTATTGATGCAAATCAGTTCAAATTGGCTAATTTAAAAAACAAGTTAAAAAAAACAGGAAATATGTTACAAATAAGAGATACATTGACAGTATATTGATAGTTTATATACTTCCAAGCTCTATAGTTACTCACTCAGAGGATGAATAGCTGTGGGAAACAGGCCTCTCTAAAATCAATATATTTTGAACCAAAGTAGTCTTAATCTACTCCCAAGAGCTTTTCTACATGAGAGTTTTCTCCCACAATGTTCAAACTCTTACGCCACAGGCAAGTTTTTTAGATAGAGGAAAGGGAATATCTAGTGATTTTAAAGACTTCTTTTCTGTTGTGAACACTTCATACTGCCAAACCAGATGGAAAAAAGTAAGCTACCCTATCACGGCTCATGTAAAAAAGCTGCATCATAAAAATACATTTAGTTAAACAAAAATAGAACTGGTGATGAACTTTCTTTATGCTTTGTGTGAAACAGTGGTTTCTACGGTAGCCCTGAAGGGCAAAGCACAACAGCATTTCACAAAGCTTGACGACATTACAGAGAACACAAAGACAATACAGAAAACACAAAGACATTACAGAGAACACAACAACAGTTCAGAAAACACAACGGTCAACAAAACTTGACAAGTTCTAATCAGAAACAAGAAGTGTTGTCCCTCCCCTTTCCAGTTTGGGAAATGTTGTTGTGTTTTCTGAAATGTCGTGTTTTCTGAAATGTTGTTTTCTGAAATGTTGTTTTCTGAAATGTTGTTGTGTTTTCTGAAATGTTGTTTTCTGAAATGTTGTCGTGTTTCCTTTATGGTTGTTGTGTTTTCTGAAATGTCGTCGTGTTTTCTTTATGGTTGTTGTGTTTTCTGAAATGTCGTTGTGCTTTCTTTATGGTTCTTGGGTTTTCTGAAATGTCCTCGTGTTTTCTGAAATGTTGTGTTTTGCCCTTCAGGGCCACCGTAGATTTCTCATTCAGGTTTGACAGCACAATAAGCACACAGTGATGCAGACAGAGACCATGGTAGGTGATTTAGGCAGGGAATATTCCCTGTGATACATGTGCTAAGACATCCATTATGACTGGCTTTCTAGACGCCGTCATTTTGTTTTATAAACCTGGAAATAAGAAATGTCTGGGTGGATTCTCATAGATAGCGTCTAATTCATCATTTTTCTTAGGATTTGCTTTTTAGAAAAGTCTTACACATCATTTTAAGCCCTGAACTGTGAACTATAAATCCTTCATGTTATTCAGTCAGCCATGGGCCATGACCTTATAATCACAGATTAGGAGCATTAAGATATGAGTAAAATGCAAATGTACAAGACTGTGCACTTAATGTCTTTTAACAGGGATTAAATATAGGGGCTTTGCGACAGGCAGACAGGATGCAAAGAGGAGCATTTTTTTGAAACAACTAAAAAGCTTGATCAACGCTAAAAGCTCATAAACTGATAAGGAACAATGTTGGCCTGAAAAATAGACCCAACACTGTACTTTACCTGGTTTTCAGTGGAAACTGTTTTATACCTCACTAATGAAACTTATTTGGGAATTTGAGGTTTATGTTGTTTTCTTTGCAAAGCGGGCCAAAGTACAGACCTTGCATGGCTGTCCTTGCGTTATTACATCACAGCCATATTCTCCCATTGTAGAGATAAACAAAATAACTATTTTGCATAGTGGGAAGCTGGTGTTTTGGTGAAAAGAGTGACTCCGTTATCTGATGACTTTAAGCCGATTGTCATGGTAGCAAAAGCTGTTGAATTGTGGAAAAAGTCTTGTGTATGCAGCTCATCTTTTTGATGTAATGTCAAAATACACCCATCAGATATATATTTCAAGGAAAAACAAAAGGCACTGAAAGTCACCATTTGACATGGTCACCATTTATGTCATAATATTGGCTTCAAAATGCTTTCTAATGTTAGCCAGTTAACCTACAAAAATGGCTCATTAGTTGACTTGGAGCTACTTGGAGTATGAGGCCAGCTTGGCAAAAGTGGAGGTTCTAGTGAAGAGAAGGACAAATCTCCCTGGTTCAACAGGCTGGACAAAATTCTAAGAGCTAAGCGAGTTGTTGAGCCTGCAAACGTTGTTGAGTCATAGTCAAGGGCTCGGTCCTAGCTGACATATAAAGACAAACAACCAGACACACTCATATTCACACATACATGAAAATGAGATCTAACCATGGCATCAGGATGTAGTTTCACCAATAAACAGGCAACGGTGAAAGAAACATTAAAATAAGAGTTGAACCATTTACACTCAGACAACCTGGACTCAATAGATTTCATGAGTGATGTAACAATTTTCAGGCTCAGAAAGTTCTAATGTTTAAGATAAGTCTGCAGATTGTTTTTAATGCATTAGGAGCAGAAAATCCCAAACCCTCTTTCCTGATTAGACTTGGACCTTTAGAGAATAAAGATAAAGAGAGGACAAGTGAGGGGTAATTTTGCCCAGAAGGGATTTCTAAATAAAAACAAACCAATGTCTGGATTAAAGTAGGCCAGTTCCCCTTAGCATACAAAGTAAAATGGTGAAAAATAAAACCACAATTTGTTTAATAAATTTCAATGCACTACAAATCACAATGTCAAAAACATTTAACATACAATTATGTACCCCTTACTGACACAGTGAATAATAGTAAAAAAAATGGTAGCCTCCATTAGTTTCAGGCTGACAATAAGAGGGGCAAGACTTGTTTTAAGATTCAACACCTTTAATCCTTTCAGCTCTTAAGTAACATTCTGGATATGCTTTGCATAAGACGGGTACCATCTATCCAAACCCCCAGTCATTTACATGTAGATATTAAGGAGAAATGGTTTACCATCTGTGGTGACAATTAACTCAGACAACCCTGATCTCATAGTGCTAAAAATGATAACAAAAAAGTCTTGTTTTGTCTGCATTTAGAAGAAATTGCAATGAAATGGCAATTGCCAAAGCTGTCCATGGAGGGTTTTTTTCATCCCATGCAAGCAACTTTAAGTAGAACCATGTTATGATGGCTAGACATATGCGTCAGAGCATCCCTGAAACTGCAATACAGCTCTTGTGAGGTGTTTCCAGTATAGAGGGTTCAGTATCTACCAGAAGTGGGCCAAGAAAGGAAAACCAATGAACCAGCGACAGGGTCATGCTAGAGCTGAAACCGCTGAAAAGATAATGCTGGTTCTGATAAAAAGGTGTCAGAACACAAAGTACATCACAGTGTGTGATGCAGTTATGGGGGTGTGTAGTTGCAGACTGGTCAGGGTGCCCATGCTGACCCCTGTCCACCACTGAAAGAACCTACAATGGACCCGTGAGCATCAAACATGGACTACAGAGCAAAAGTCCAGGAGAATGTTGACAGCAAGTACAAGGTATTGACTTGGCCTCAAAATTCATAATGTTATGGCTGAATGGTGCAAAATATTATTTATCTGAAGTTATTTAAACCTATCTTTCTGACTCATATTTTTCACAACTATCCATGACTCAAAACACGAGTCATTATGACTTGAAGCCTGGAGATACATTTTAGCTTACTTCCCAGCATACATCGCTTTGATAGTTTAAATTCTGATTTTCTTTTCCTTTGTGTGGTTTGAAGAAACCACAACAGAGAACTGACTCAACTTGTACTCAAGCACAGATAAAATACAGGTGCTAAGCACAAAACATGTGTAGTACTCTAAAAATAACAGTAATTACCTGTCATTATGTGTGTGCTCTGTACCACATTCCTGTGTCTTAAACAAAATCTTCCTATTCTTTACTCTTCACATAATTTCTTTCTGTCTTTCCTCTGCCTCTTCTATTGTCTTCCTCTGACTCTCATCTCCTCCTCCAAACCCAGAGGAGTGTGTGTCTGACGCTCTTTACGGTCCATTTCCTGGTGAGGAGGCTCTTGAGTGCAGCCTGAGCCATTCTTTGCCCATACAATGCTGTGTTCTCATTAACTCTTATCAAAGTTCATCTTGCATCCAAATGCTGTGGACCGCTCAATACTGTCTGCTGCAAAAAGAGAAAATGAAAAAGACAAAGCAAGCTTTAGAGACACAGACGGACAGAGCGAGAGAGGGGGGCATCGTGTAGATAAAGGACAGAAATAATGGTTTAATGGTGATTGAGGACGAGCAGAATAATCATAGCGGTCCCCTGACTCCACCGAATATTGGTTTGATGTCAAATTAAATTGTGTTCATATCTGAAACTCTGATAAGTATAATTTTTGTGTTTTTTTCATTGAACGAATACTTGTCTTTGTCTATTTCAGATTTTTAGAACTAGAAAAGAAACTAGAGGAGCATAACTGGTTCAGAGAAATAATTACATTTAATTTATAATCATAATTTAATCTTACTAACACAATGGAGGCTCTTTGAATACTTTCATGTTATGTGCTTTCAATACAACCATGTTCTGTGCTTTCAACAAAACCTCAAAACAGAATTGCCAATATGTTAAAAACGGCTACAAGGAGCATGGCAGCGTTGTTCTATTTCCATTAAATGGAGGACACAAGCAGGTGGAGACTTGAAGGGAGTACTTACTGCAATCTTTAGTTTATTTTTTCAGATGATTAGAAATCACCCCATAATTCTGGCTGTAAGTATCATCCACCTCTCATCATAAACACACACACACACACTTACTCCTCCTGTATCATCAGATCCGACTGTGCAGCTGGATTTCCTCATTGAGATGTAAAGAGCGATAATTAGAGACTGATTGCAGCCTTCAACAACTATCACAAGATGCTTCAACACATAAGAGCTCAATTTACAACAAGAAAAAAAATCCTGCAGTCTGATGAGAGCTTTCATCTACACCCCCGTTTTATAATATCATCTGATGGATATTTTCTACTTCATGCCTGGTGCTGCCTGAAAATGCATATTATTCTCTGTGCTTGCCAGCAAAGTACTGAAAGCCAACAAAACTGATGCCAGTTTCTCTATTTTCATGAAGTTCTTGTTAAGTTGATAATTCAAGGTTATTTGTTAGTCTAGTTGCTAAGTGAGGTGTGAGGCACAAAGTGGTTGGATTCCGTCCTTCATCATTCAAAGGTGTGTTTTAGGTGGTGTATCTGCTTTCATTGCATTTGAGAGCCAGTCGTTTTGTTGTCATGTCCTCCTATGACCCCGGGAGGCTAGACAACGTAAGGGAACGTGTGAACTATCAACCCAGGAACATTTTTGGAGACAGAGCTTCTTCAATTACCAAGACATTTTCCAGAGTGCATGTCTGAAAACAGTTGGGGTGTCCTAGTCACTCTATATAGAATGGCTTCTGACAGCACAAGGTTTCTGCACCAAAGTACATCAACACTTCACATGTAACAATAAAAAAAGTTTCAAACTGACAGGACTTCTATCTGTGTATTGATATAATAAATGGTATTCCACCAGTCTTATGGCCCTTTTCCACTCCACAGTTCCAGCCCTACTCGACTCGGCTCTATTCGGTTTGTGTACCTTTTCCACCAGCCCAAGTACCAATTCATGGTGGGCGGAGTCGTCGAAACTGCGCTCACGTCATTTTGAACGCGACACAAACACAACAAACACAAACAATGGGGGACATGCTCCCATTGGATCCGTTCTTCGGCCACTACACCCAAAAAAGTCTGGACCTCGTCAACGGACCACTGAGAAACTTTGCGTGCAGACATTGTACAGTACTAATGTCATTTTTTTAAAATGGCGTGTTTGATTCCTGTGTTTGGCGTCGCGCTCATGACTCTTCGGTGACGACATTCTCTGACCAATCAGTGGCCGGCAGTCCGTCGATGTCACCTTTTAGTTTCGGCTCAGCTCGCTTGGAACCAGAGCAGAGCAGAGCAGATACCAAAAACTGGTATCTGGCACGAGGTACCGCACCCGTGGAAACGCAACACAAACCAAGTAGAGTCAGGTCAAGTCGAGTGGAGTAGGGCTAAGACGGGCCGGTGGAAAAGGGCCATTAGATTAGAACCCAATCCTTAGCCATGGTCTGCTCAGAAGAAACAGTAGATAGTTGCTGTGAAATGTTGCTTTGTAAAGTTAATCAAGTGCTAAACCCAGCCATGTAATTACACTATCTCTTCCACCTCTTGTGTGAAAAAAACAGAGTCTTGAGATCTTGCAGGTGAGACTCTGAAAGTGTGCATTACTGAATAAGGATGGTACAACCGACAACATTATGAGTAATGTACCCATGAATAGTGATTTAAATGTGTATTGACATTTATCACAGTGTTTTCAGTTAATTAAAAATGACGAGCTCCTTAATAGGAGCAGAGACAGTCAGTATAATTAGTTTAATCACAGTATATAAATTATTTAGTAAGAAAGGTGGCTGCTAAATTAACATGACATTCAATGGAAGTGTTTATTTTAGTCTGAGGAGCGTCTCTATAAGTCATCATCATCAGACATTATTAGTTGTGTTTCTTAAAAATGTTTTATATCTGGCTCGATAGGCCTCTTCTCAGCTCTCAGACTCCAGAGTCTTACAGCCACTTTACTCTTGGCTTGGTAGCGTGAGCACTTTTGAAACCCCTCGCCCTCCATCGTGACTCTGCCTCAGCTGCCAGATAAAGCCCAGAGGAGGCTGTCTGATACCATAAACACCAGCAGAGAGTTTAACCATGATGGATGGAGGTAAGGAGAGAGTCCACTTTGTTCAGGGACTCTGTCTCCCAACTCCAATATTTAAGTGTTTTCAAATCAATAACTCATGTTTCTGAGTCTGTATGCGTATTGTGCTGAACAAAGCTCTCGTGTTATTTAGCACAAACTGCCTGGTCCCCCAGGAGAATTAAGGCTGTAAGGAGAAAGATAGTTTAGGGGATTAGATGTTCTTTGTAAGAGAAAAATACAGCGGCTAATGGATGTGTGTATGTACGTGTGTTTTTCGATTGCTTAATATGTGTGTTTAGAGACAGCTTTAGGTCTTCAGAATGGCGCGGTGCTGCTGCTCCCACTTTAATTGGATGCTGGCCCCACAGCCTTGCCTGAATGGAGAGTCATTTAGGGACCTTTCACTCTCACAGAGGATTGTCGGTTGCCGCTGCAGGAGAAATTGCATTCCTGTTTCCATACAATGGCTGGTCTGAGTCGGGGATGGGGCAAGAGTATCACTGTCATTATCATGACAATGGAAGCTAATTCCACTGCCACTAGCGCCATTCTGAACCCTGCTGCTGCATCGGCTTATCAGGGGGCACCATGAGACCAGCAGGAAGCTACGCAGCATTACGTCTGAGGAGAAGATTCACCCACACACATTAACTGTACACACACACACACACACACACACACACACACACATATACATACACACACACTCACACATTCTCACACACACACACATACACACGGGCGCGCACACACACAAACATTCAGGACACGCTCAGACTGTGCCAAGGTAAATGAACCAACACATCAGCAAAAAAGTTTATCCAGGACAGCAAATTTCAAATAGTTAAATAGAGTGTTGTCTGGTATTGGTCTATTTCCCATATAGTTTCTTAAACCTGAGCATAACAAGTGGTATAAGGTATTGTTTCCATAACAGAGATGTGAAGATATATATTATTCCACAAAAAGTTCATAATGGAGTTATGCTTAGCTCAACATAAAGACATGAAACAATAAAGAACAGCTTATATTTCACTACTACACCTAAAAGATAAGCACTACCAGGCAGGCCTGTGGTGAGGTGGTGGGTACTGCGTGCTTATTGTGTGAAGTATCATCATCCAACAGCTCACCCGCTTCCAGCTGCATGCTCCGGAGCAGTCATTGGTTAATCAGCGGCGGCTATCATCCAATAGCTCAGTGGCACGCCCTAATCGTCAGCCTGTCAACTTTCTGCTGTCTTTTTAAATGTGTCTCTCTCTCCAGCTAGTTCCTTCTTGCATTGATGGTGCGCACCCCTCCACCTCCCCATCTCCACCTGGTCTCTGCAAGTCTTCATTCCTAGGATTCATCAACCACCACCACCACCACCAGTGTCTGGACTTAAGGGGGATTTATTCTGCTGCCAAATTCACACATCCTACGCTCAAAAAATGATCCCCATAGAGTTCTTACGCCAAAGATTTCTGTCAAGTTTCATTATTCATTAAGTTGTAATAAATCACATTTAATCTTCAAACTGTGTCTCCCCTGATTGAAATGTTTCCATCACAAAGGAGACCGAGCTGTGCTTTTAAGTACCATGAAGATATAAATAAAAAGACCTAAAGCAGAAATCACTGCCAAGCTGGCCTATGGTGTTGGGGTTTGAATTGCTGGCTTTTAGTGCAAGGATCCTGGGTTCGAATGCTGGACCGTCCATGGGAGACTAATTGAAAACACATTCCTTACACTGTAGTTGAACTGTGCTTTTGAAGTACAGTATCCAAATGGTGGAATGAAAATACCTACAAAAGAAGGCTCTTGTGAGCAGCTCTGTGGTGTTGAGGATAGGACTGCTACCTTTCAATCTGATGATTCTGGGTTCAAAACCTGCTACGGACTTCCAATAGGAGATGGAAATGAAACAGTTTCCTAACAATGTGGTTGTGCAGTGCTTTTAAACTGCTACAACAAAATGGTGGAATGAAAATAACAAAAAAAAAGCATTCACTTCAAGGCACCTCTGTGATGTTGTGGACAGGGCTGCTGCCTTTCCATGCATGTGTCCTGGGTTTCGAATCCCAACATGGACTGTTCATTGGAGATTGGAAATGAAACACTTTCCTCGCACTGCAGTTTGAAATGTGTTTTTGAAGTACAATATCCAAATCGTGGAATGAAAAGGCCTACAAAAGAAAGCACTTCCTGGCAGCCCTGTGGTGTTGAGGCTAGGCCTGCTACCTTCCAATCTGATGGTTCTGTGTTCAAAACCTTCTAAAAGTACAGAACGAAAATGGACCAACAGCACAAGGTGGTACAAGGCAGTATGAAGTGGTAGAAGGTGGTACAAGGTGTTGTGAATTTGATTCACATTCAAAGTTTTATGTATTTAGTTGACTTATTTAAATGTTTGACACATGTTCAATCTGTTAACATGGAGGAGAAAGAGTTTGGTACCTTTCCCGCAGCCAATCAGTAGAGGAAGCTCTGAACTTTTGGTTTCACTGTCGGGAAGCTGTTATATTGTCAGTCCTTTAAAGCAACCCATGCCCAGGAAATACAGAAAAAACACAAGATGCCGTTTGTACAGAAAAACCTCACAAAAGACTCACAAAGCTCAAAATTCAGAAAATCTAGATCGTAAAACATGTGGTGGGTATGGATTCAGAAGGACATTTGTAACTTTAGACTCCTTCAACCTCCCATCCTCTCATCCTCAGGAGACACCTTGAAAAAGGAAAGTCAGCACAGACAAAGTAGAGGGAAGCAATCATTCACACAGATAAGAGAGACAAAATGAAAACAAAGGAGGATGACAGGATGACCTACAGACTAGGTAGAGGTTGAGACAAAGAGCAGGTTCCAACTCCAATGGGTCGATTATTTACATCAACATCTAGTCAAGGAACTGTAGGTGAAGAGAGGGAACTACCCCAGATCAGCGAAGTGTCAAGCACAGAAAATCTTTATTGAAAGTAGGGAAAAGTTCCTTTATGGAGGATCAGGCTGCAGTGTGGGACAGATAAATGGTATAGTTGTTAAATGTCAATATGCATATTGACAACTTCTTATATTTGGCTTAAAGACAGAAAATATTCAGTGCTTTCAATAGTAAAAAGTAGAGCGGAGACACAGAGGAGCTGAAAGATAATTAGGATGTGGTTTGCTCCTGCTCCCAGATGTTTAACCCTGTGACATCAGCCCTGTTTTTATTATATTTCACTGCAGCTGTGCACATTGGTCTGACCCCATTATCTGCAGCCTTTATCCTTTTCTCTCTGAGTGTATTATCATCCACCACCCCGCAGGATCTCCCTCTGTTCACTCAGAGGGCGGCATGGTGTCAGACCTGGAGGCTGCCATTACACAGTCATTGACCTTTTCCAAATTAAACCACATGCACAAACCAAAACCAAAGTGCAGATACACACAGTCTCGCACCAACACAGGGAATTCCAGTGATGTCTGACTGTAACATTTTTCAGTTTTAGTTTGAATTAGAAAATCATGGCCTCCAGTTGGTCTGACACAGACATTTCCCAGGATTTACTCTGTCTTCTACTCTGTCAAAAATTACTTCAAAAAATTATGCTTAACATTTGAAACATCAAGGATTGATGATTTTAAAATAGTTATTAGCAGGACCCTGATGCAAAGAAAATAGGTCTTTGCTCTCCCTGTCAGGATTCCAATTTTCATACCCAACCACTTACCATTCATCATCTTTCTTTTTATCCCACAAACAACTAAATATATAAACAATCTGACAATAATAATTAATTTGAAGATGATTTATTGATTCATTCCAAAACAACAATCCCTCATATTCTATGGTTGGTACCACTTCAATTAGTTACAGAGTGTTAGTGATCAATGTCTCTTGTTGTATTTTCTTGTGTATCTTAGTCTGGTCTTGTGTTTCCTGTATTATTTAGTAGTTCTTGATCCCCTGTGTTTCCAGTTTAGGCTTACTTCCTGCTCTTGTGTGTTTCCCTCCTTTTTGATTAACCTGATTAGTTTCACCTGTGTCCTGTGTCCACACCTGGGTTGATTACTCTATGTATTTAGTTTCTCTGTTTGCATTAAAATTTAGAAGTTTACACATAAAGAAGATTTTAAAAGTCTTTCTCTGTATATTTCTGATGATTCTTTGTCAAAGTGAATTGCTGGGTTGAAGTCGGTCTAAGGTTAACTGTGTGGTGACCTTTTGTTCCTATATTTTAAGGTGAACATCTTTTTACAACCATTATTCTTCTCATTTTTTAAATTACTTCATATATCAGTCAGTACTGTTTTTCCTCCTCTCTCCTCTGGTTTCAGTTACTTTGTGTCTCTACATTCAGACAGAGCAGCTGCTGAGTCACTGTTGGTGAGCGCTGCGGGGGAATCGGCTATAGAACACAATAAGCACCTTCAGGAATCTGTTAGCAGATTCAATGTGTGTTATTCTGACAGGAGTTAGATGAATCTACTGCCTCCAATCAGCTTCAGGTTTACACAGACTTTAGGCATCATCAACCTGCCTGACACGTCTCAGTAATAAAATAGTGTCTGTCTGAAATAACACGTCATGAGCAACATTAGAGCAATTTACTGGAAACAACAAAGAAAAAAAGTCTAGGGTTTGAATAAAATGTTCAGCTCTTTTGACTTTTTATAATGAATTCTTGTAGGATTTATATTTTATTTGAAACAACTATCTGCTCTTCTTCACCCTCCATTTTGGATATCTTGTAAAAACATGACTTCAGCAGGGTCCTTTTCACCTCATGTCCTGCCCCTTCGCCTGACAGGGGAAGCGTCACCCTACAAGGGTCAGGTGCTGGCTGATGGGAGTTTTTTTCAGTATTGACTTGTAAACAAAATTATTGGAAATGTAAACCTGACGCTGGCAGTTAATGGAAAAAGATAAGGGATCACAAAAGTTATTGCAAGTTATCCTGAGTGAGTTGATCAATAATGTCTGGGTCAAGTGTCTTGGCACCACATTAAATAATTTCTAAAAGCAAAAATGTTAGCCTTGTGGTTGGACTAAATGAAAAGTCAGGGAATCATCAACATCAGTAGATTTTACACTTTCTAAATCAGGAATCACAAACGTGTAGAAATTACAGGGCAGTAAATGTACTAATGAGATGTGGATTTTTTATCCATTCTGTCTTATTCTGTGTTATTTGTCCCCACTCTTCTTTGTCAAAGGAAACAGATGTTGCTATAAAAAAAAAACTATTTTCTGTGTCATACTCCAAGCAACACTTGGAGGAAGGTTCATCCTTTAATGATAGCAGACCAAAGCAGGTTTGAGGTCAGCTGAAGGCCGAGGTTGGAGAGGATACAAAGGAAAGAGCACAAATGTATGGCAGTGGATGAGAGCCTCAGAGGAGGATATGCAAAGTAAACAATGACTTCTTCAAGTTACTTACATCCATTTAATGATAAATATTCACATTTAACATTAAAACATGAACAGTCAAAACCATTGACTGTACAGACAACAGCAATTCAATCTCCTCCCACTGTGGAAAAGTGAAGCCAAATTATCACTATGATGGGCGCTGACATTTTATACTCATGATACACTTTGGAGCCATGGCATGCCTGTAAGAGATTTGGAGTACAGTATATATTTGAAGTGGACACTCATGGTTACTGTTCCTCTTGTGTTCAGTGTTTTTTATATTTTCTCTCACTTTTCCTTCTCTAACCTGAAAGCTGCATTTGTCAATAGTTTAGAGCTGTCAATCCTGAAATCACATCCCCCTCAAATAACTAATTAAGACTAAGCCTCTCCGAAAAAAGTAACGCTGGAACATGAATCAGTATGATGTGAGCTTGCTGTAACAATAGAAAGCATGATTGATAAAAATGTATGACATGCATTTGAATTTGGAAGTCTGACCCATTTTTCATCTGTTAACATGGAGGCAGCCGATACAACCTCAATTGCAGCCAGCTTTGGAGAACCTACAGCATACACTGTGGGTTCATGTAGCGCTGTACCTATGTAGTGATCTGACATGCACCACACCAAAAAAGTAACTATGCATCAAAACGACACAGACTGCAAGGCTTGTGATCGGTCCACTTGGTATCAGCGGCCATACATTCCACCTCCTCCGACGTCTCTTCTCTTTTTTATTGATAACAACTGCAATTAATCTACTGCTGATCAACATTTATCAGCTCCAGTTTAAACATAATACGCTCAGATTAATTCCCCATGGTTTCCTGTAAGTACATTGAGAGTGCCGTGGTGTGGACACTCCGAAACATAAGTGTTCATGACAGTCATTGCAGAAGTAGATACCAGGTGTAAGACTTTTGGCTTCACTTTGGGGGATCTGTTGAGTCATCCTTGTTTATACAGTCTATGGTCTAAACAAACAGGTACACACACCTCCCATCTGGTTTCATTACTCTGATAAATCCAGGTCACCTGAAATCCTCCCATTTGGCAATGTGCTCTGCAGCTGTTAAGTTAAACAATGAAAAAGAAACATTATGGACACAACATTTTGTGTTCTGGAAATTAAAAAATATATATAAAAAGGAAGAACAGTCAAGTGTAAACAGTCATTATGCATTCTAAATAAAGCTACAATCCTTTATACTTGTGACTATGAAGATGTAAAAGATAAAATAAAACACTGAAACTGCACGCATAAACACACACACAGGCTGCACACTGGCAGACAGCACTCTTGAGAATCATAACTTAGAGTCTTTGCCACAGGCTGTGTGATATCCACTTATCATTTTATTGCTAATTAACACAACACAGCAATGCAGGCTGGAACTGGCTGTGATGGGATGAAGAGCTCTGCATGCTTTTAATCAGCTGAATTTATGCATTTCACTTTTTGATGCTCCAGTGAAATTCTGCTTTTGTTTTGAAAGGAAGGCTGGGAAAATGATTGATGGAAGATTTTTTTTTTACTTCATACCACAAATATAATTTCAAGCCTCAAGTTTATTTGATCCATGTTTTCATGCTGTTTTACACCAACACAAACTTAAAAGAAGATGACAAATGGAGGTCTCAAAAACTTAAAGCAACTACTTTAATATGAACTGTAAAAATGTAGTCAGAAAAAGATTGAAGACGTTAAGCTATGAGTGATCAATACCAGATTAGACATCAACCACTTCTAAAAGCACAATAAAGAAAACAAAACCAAACATCTGCCACCACCAGATGCCTCTTAATCAATGTAAGTGTTGTGATTGGGTCTCAGTACTGCAGCCCTTTGTGGGGCTTACATTTATTGATCACTCAGAGGCTCTGATGGTGAAGCGCTGAGTGCCATTGATTTAGACTGAGTGCTATGTTTAAATGTGTGGGCAGGATCACACATGGATATCAATTTTGTGTTCACATCATTAATGGACACAGTGGATTGACATTTAACCCTCCACTCAGCTGTGATTATCACTGACAGGCTGTGAAAAACATTATAGTAACTGTCTAGACACAGAGGGGTGGCAGGTGTGATGGTTTGAATTCTTCAGTGAAGCTTGTTTTGAATTTGAAACCCAGCCATGCAACGACCCAAAGGAATATACATGTTTAAAGATCCACTAAGAGACACAGTTCTTGTGATAAAAAAAGCAACCTGAGTTTGCAGCTTGCTGATTTTAACCACTCTACTGTTTTTTCTGCCCTTTTGATTTACTGTACAAGTCCTACGTATCTAAAAACATATATCTGTAAATATCCATCCACCAGTAGTGACCACATATTTCCCTCAGTAACTGGTAAACCAGACTGCTGCTTGCTTTTTTGGTTGAGGCGACAACCATGACCTGCAACCCTCCTTCGTATTGTTCCTCCTGTCATCTGTTGGCACATTTCTTGAAACATTTCTGAAGCTGTTGGCACTGAAGATGCTTTCCCCCAAAAAGAGCAGCCAAATAGTAAAATTAACTTTATGCTTTTTAATATTTTTTAAAATAGCAGGTGTGAGGCAAATAATTCTTAATTCCATATGTTACCACCAGATTGTAAAGAAAGCTACAAGTATTTTAGCATTTTCTGGACATATTCTCTTTGGTGAATCATCTCTGTAGCAATGAAGACGTCTTTTTGTGTACCTGTTCATAAAACTAACAACTTATCCTTCAGTCCCTCTGCTATCAAATTATTTAATGCTCATTAAACTTTATATTTCTTTACATACTTTGCAAACCTAATAAGACTTATCCCTTTACTCTTTCATTGAGGTTGTTAAGTTGTATTCATTTATTAGTCAATAATATCTACACAAATACTTTTATTATTGGAACTCAGCATAAGTCTATATAAGCTGTTGTTGTTGTTGTCATCAATGTTGGTTTTAATAAATAGGTTGCTGCCAAAATGACATGTTCCTTGGACATTAAGTTAATTATAGACAGTTGAAATGTTAAAATGTTTTGTTGTAATGTACCAATATCTCAACCATCTTATGGTGTCCACTGACACCTAATACCTACGTTCATGACTGTTATGTTGCTGTACCTAAGCATACTGACTGCTCTTGTTTGAAAGAGAAAACTCTAAAGATGTCTATCAAAGAGTCCAAGTTTTCACATCCAACTTTGTAATGCACAAGAGCACCAAGAAAACATTGTAGCACAGTGAACAAAAAATAACCCTGAGAATTTACATAATCTACCAGTGCCAACACACCCACGGTGGAAACAAAATATAGTTCTACTGTATGCAGTGCAAGACTGTAAAAACAAAACAAATGCATTGGATATTCTGCTCTATTTTGTTTGGTCACACCCGACTATGAATTTATAGGTTTATCAGACCTACCAAGACTTTATCTCATTGAGGTGTGGGCTTATCAGCTTGGTAAAAAGATACATTAAAACCATTTATTTTGTTTGAAAAAAAATCACTGAATCTAATTTCCCCACACAGATTTATGACAAATTATCATTGAGATTGAAGACTTCTGAACTTTGAATTTAGCAAAGTTCTGAGCATGTAAAATAATGGAGAACAGTTCATTGAACTTGAACAGATAGTAAAACTACCCATTATAATGAATCCACACAGCAGCTGCTCATCCATATATACTTCATGATGCCCTCAGTGTCATTGGTAGGTGTGTTTTTTATACTGCTCCCTAAACTACAACCATTGGTAAGATAAGCATGAAGAATGTGAAATGAGCCATTTGTTTACTAACAGTTCAAAATAACTTTGTAACTTGATCATTTATTGACCCTGTATGGTTAGGTCATCAAACTGGCATCACGTAAAAAAGTTGCAGAAGTCATCCACCTGTTAGAGATCAGGCAGACCCTGGGTGAAGTGACATTGCTGAAACATAAGGATGGACGTGAACCTAGTCACTAAATAGTCATCCACCTTCTGGGATGCCCCTAGGCTGTAGTAACACTTCCCTCAAAATACTATCTTTCTCATCACCACCAGTCATGATCAGAAAAGGACAACTGAGGGTAGCACCTTTTGTCTGGAGACCGACACACATAACGCCTGCATTTCCTCCTGAGGTAACATTACTAGCGTTACAGTTTTGTCGACACAAATCTGTTTTGCAATGAAGTCTGCAGTCTTGGGTTTTTATTTGTTGTATTTGCATCAAATGGTTGTAAAAATGCATTTAACCCTGCGGCCAAATGAGTGACATTTTCAGAGAAGCAAAACAAAGCAATACCATAAAACATCAGCTATTCTGTTTTGTGCCACAAATATGTCAAAAAATTGTGTCAACTATTCCCCTCTTTCATCCACACTCTTCTGTAAGGATTCTTACCATGCTGGCAGATGTATCTGTTCTGTGTTTTACAGCGCTGGTCGTTCCAGTTAAAAGCACTCGATGCCTGCAGCTCTACGCAGTTTCCAAAACTAGAACGACAAGAGAGGAAGGAAAAGACTCTGACTGCTGAGATTATTCTTGCATCTTTTTATGTTCAGTTAAGAAGTTTTCTGAAAAGCTGAAGGACACAGACAGACAGACAGACAGACAGACAGACAGACAGACAGACAGACAGACAGACAGACAGACAGACAGACAGACAGAGATGGAGTATGCAGAAAGAGAGAGACATCTAGTGGTGAGCACTTCACAACATCATATTTTCTTGATTTGCTCTTCTAAAATAGAATCCTACAAACAATCTTTGTAGATTTTAAGTGCTTTAAAATCATTATTATGTTTTGGAAGTAATAAATTGAAGACCATACTACAATAATATTTTACAATGATCTTGCAGTGATCTTGAAGGCAGACATATCTGAAGATAAAAATGCATAGAGCCCCTGCGAACAAAGTAGCATTCTACCCTTCAGATGACATGTTTGTGTTTTTTCGATTCCTGTGTGTCTTGGCCCTCACTGTTTATGATGTGCTCTGCAGTACCTAACATCTGTGGATAAATGTGTCTCTTACCCTTGGTTGTCAGGTTGCCCAAAGGCAAAGCTGCTGAATCTGGGGATCTCGCCTGTGTCCCAGCGAAATGAGTCTTTCAAAGGCTTGTATGTCAAACCTGTGGAGCAAAAACATTGCTGTTTCATCCCCTCAGCATCTCAGCAACCTCCACCTGCTACTACAACTGCTCCAAGCCACAGCAGAGCTGGTAGGTACTGATAGTGTCACAACAAAAATACTATTAATATTCATTTGGATGATCAAGATGAAAGATTGTACCAATCCAGAAGTTTCTTGTCTCAAAGTCAGTGTTTGTGACCTCGTTGCTTGTCTCCAGGTGACTGAGAAAAAACGCCAGGATGTCCTGAACCTTCTGATTGTGGATTTGGGCAAGAATACCCCCTCCTCCCTGTGGGTTAAAACAAAATACATGTTTACAAAAGTATAGTATGTCTTCATTTGATGTAGAGCTTGTCTCCTTTTTTAAACTGTCAACACACACCTGTCTCTCACCTGACAGTGACTCTTAGCTCCATAGTAGGTGTCAGCTTCTGAAGACACGATGAAGCAGTCTCCATCTATCATCACATCACAGCTATGGAAGGGAAACTGCACTTTCTCTGTGGGCACATATAAAAATAACCAGTAAAAAATAACAACATCCTGGTTGAATCCACAACCTCCCAGCATTATGCAACTGAGAGACAGAGTTAAAGCTGTCTTTATTATGGAGAAAATCACAGCAAGGTTATTATATTATTTTTTTATTTATCTTCCTTGACTTAATTTCAGTTGAATTTTACCTCGAATACACTTGTGTAATTTATACTATAACGTGTGTATATTTTGAAATAAGGTGATAAGAATGTATTAACAAATATTTTGGATATAGGAAATTGTCTCTTAAGGTATATGTAAAGCAAACAAACGTAAGTGGAATACTTCTCCTTTAAGTTGTGCTTGTTGTGTGTTATTTGAAAATAAGAACAAAAAAATAGTTTAAAAAAATAATAAATAGCCAGTAATGATTCTGACCATCTATTATCACTCACGATGAATGATCAGACGATGATATAAAGTCATCATTTAAACTCAGGTCTCTCTTGAAAAAGAGATTTAAATCTCCAGGGACTGCCTGGTTAAACAAAGGTTAAATAAATAAATAAACAGCAACCGCAGTTCTTAATGCAGATGAAACATGCAGCATTATGTCCAAGGACATGAGTAAAAGGAACCCAAACAGCAATCAGAAAATAATTTTGTTGGCGTATTTAGCCTCACCTTGATTCATTGCTGTAATTCACAAAAGTGCCTAAAAGCTATCAAACAGTAACACTGAAACTTATAAATCTCATAGCAGCTTACAAGTTCTTAATGCCACCTTAAACTAATTATCATGCCTTTGCTTTCACCATTTATTCTCCACTCTTTCATCAAGTTACCAAACTCAGAGTAAAACAGAACTCAGAAGCATCCACATAATGTTACTCTGATGCATTAAGCAGCACTACTTTACATTTTAAACAAGCCTCAGTGTCTGAGAGTACATATCATGTCTCTGCTTCTTTGTGTTTAAATGAGAACACATAAAGTACAATAAAGGGATCTGCACTCACCTGCACACTCAGCACCACCATAGCCAACATCACATAGACAAGAGCATTGTTCCTCTTTGAAATGGCCGTGTACACACTGCATGCTGCACCGCACTGAAAAACAGACACGGAGCAAAGTTATATCTGCCTCCCTACTTTAAATATTTAAATACTAGGATATAAATGAGAACTAATTTTGATGAGGTCGGTAGGTTATATATATATATATATATATATATACATATATATATATATATGGCAAGCCGTTCAGGAAATAATATATTGAATGAAAGTCTGAATATATTGAATGAAACTCGATATATATGGAATGAAGTCTGAATATATGGAATGAAACTCGATATATATGGAATGAAGTCTGAATATATTGAATGAAACTCGATATATATGGAATGAAACTCGATATATATGGAATGAAAGTCTGAATATATGGAATGAAACTCGATATATATGGAATGAAAGTCTGAATATATGGAATGAAACTCGATATATATGGAATGAAAGTCTGAATACATGGAATGAAACTTGATATATATGGAATGAAAGTCTGAATATATGGAATGAAACTTGATATATATGGAATGAAAGTCTGAATATATGGAATGAAACTTGATATATATGGAATGAAAGTCTGAATATATCGAATGAAACTCGATATATATGGAATGAAGTCTGAATATATTGAATGAAACTTGATATATATGGAATGAAGTCTGAATATATTGAATGAAACTTGATATATATGGAATGAAGTCTGAATATATTGAATGAAAGCTTAAATAAGTACTCTGAACACCACTTATAATCGTATTGTTTTATTGTCATCAAAGAGACTCATCTTTTATTAATGTCTCTCTGAAAATAAACTTTTGCACTTCTTTTTAGTGTTTCTGAGGGGACACATTTTCCTCTACCTCTGTAACCTGTGGTAATTTGGTCGTACTTTTCCATTACACTCACTCACTGTCAGATGATGCACACAGGTATGAGCTCCACCTGTTAAGATTGAACAGGATGCTACATTATCACAAGTCATAACAAAAGTTAGCTAGCGAACTAGAGGACTGAACCACCTGAATAAAGAAGGGGCAATATCTTTAGCCTTTGTAGAAGTGTGTATAACCTGTGATATTTAATATTTTCGTATTTTCACTTGTTTACTACCCTCCTAAATGCTTCTGCAGCCCACTGCTTCGTGTTCCTCTCGTCTCTCTGTGCAGACGGTCCGATCATCACTTTTGGATGAAACCAACTTAATATAGAGGAGGGGTGGGTTCCTTTTTCCTATACGGATTGACTTAACAGCACATGCATTACCCAAGGGGTTGATAACCCCTTCATTAATTAAAATTGCAGTGAAAACATCTCGTGCCTCCCTCACGGTTGCATTACTAAAAGCTACGTCTAACCGGAAAACAAAATCACACCCCTATGATCACACCCCAGAAAGACAAGATGGCGCAGGCCATACATGACGTGATTTTTCATTCCATATATTCCGAGTTTCATTCCATATATATCGAGTTTCATTCCATATATATCAAGTTTCATTCAATATATTCAGACTTCATTCAATATATTCAGACTTCATTCCATATATATCGAGTTTCATTCAATATATTCAGACTTCATTCCATATATATCGAGTTTCATTCAATATATTCAGACTTCATTCCATATATATCGAGTTTCATTCAATATATTCAGACTTCATTCCATATATATCAAGTTTCATTCCATATATTCAGACTTCATTCCATATATATCAAGTTTCATTCCATATATATCAAGTTTCATTCAATATATTCAGACTTCATTCCATATATATCAAGTTTCATTCCATATATATCAAGTTTCATTCAATATATTCAGACTTCATTCCATATATATCGAGTTTCATTCCATATATATCAAGTTTCATTCAATATATTCAGACTTCATTCCATATATATCGAGTTTCATTCAATATATTCAGACTTCATTCCATATATATCGAGTTTCATTCAATATATTCAGACTTCATTCCATATATATCAAGTTTCATTCCATATATATCAAGTTTCATTCCATATATATCAAGTTTCATTCAATATATTCAGACTTCATTCCATATATATCAAGTTTCATTCCATATATATCAAGTTTCATTCCATATATTCAGACTTCATTCCATATATATCGAGTTTCATTCCATATATATCAAGTTTCATTCAATATATTCAGACTTTCAATCCATATATTCAGACTTCATTCCATATATATTAATTTCCTGAACGGCTTGCCATATATATATATATATATATATATATATATATATATATATATATATATATATATATATATATATATATATATATATATATATACTCTGTTTTGATATTGCTAAGCTTACCCTGGCAGAGGCGTCCAGTGAAGCCGGGGTCACACTTGCACTTGCAGGATGAAATGTTGAGATGGCCATGCAGACCACAGCTCATACGACATGGATTCTTTGGGATCTCTGATGACAAATGTGCATGGACAACGACAAACACACACAGAAACAAATGCACAGAGCAAAATGAACATCTGGAATGTATAACCTTATCTCAAATCACCTGTCAGCATTAAACTTAACTATAGAACTGTGACCTTTTGTACTCATTTTTGACTTGCACTTTTAAGATATAAGCAACTATATAGTATTTAGAGTACATGCAAACTGCATTGAAAATAACTGATAATTCAATGACTTCATAAGCAGAAATAGTTATAATTGTGTAGTTGGACTGCATTTGCATTGTTGATAATCCTGTAACTGATGGCAGGGTAGCAGAAATGGCTTTGAGGAGCACAATGGTTATGTGTAGAGAAGTGATAAATGAAGATTTAAACTTAAATATTTGTTCTTAAGGGTGCTAGTTTAGCTTAGTAGTAAAAGAGTGTGTCCCTTATACAGAGGCCATAGTCCTTGCCACAGCAGTCACTGGTGGTCGGCCACGTCCCATTGCTGCAGTCACCCCCTCTCTTTACTCCCACATTCCCAGTCTCTCTTCAGCTGTCATATCAAGAAAGGAAAAATGTCCCCTAATGTTTTTTTTATAACTGCTCTTTAAAACACTCTGTAAGTAATGTATAATAATCTCTGTCATGGTTTTATGTTTAATCTTGGAGGAATGTTTTTATGAAACTATAACTCTACTTTCTTTTTGGTAAAGACCTCACCCAATGCTAACTGAGAGTTATTTCATGTGTCCATAGAAAGCCAAATTTGCTGACTAATACTCTATAAAAAGGTTTAAACATAAGAAACTTTAGCTACGATTGGACACTCCAAACATCTTACACACAGTATATTTGTATATTGTACATATATAGTCTTACCACATAATCCACCCACATGGTCCCACAGTCTGAAGCAGCCAGACATGGAGGAGGTGCAGAGAGAGCAGTACAAACCGGTCTTATAGGGTGTCACCAGCCGGCCATTGACCTCCCAGTTACCCCTACAGCAACATAAGAAATATGCTGAAATTCACTCATAGTAACGGACACAATATAGAGGAGTGGTAGGAGTCTCAAACTACCGTTAAAATATCAAATCAAATCCATATACAGAGAAGGAACCTTCTCTGTTTAATTTAAGTATCATATCATACAAAGACCTAGAAAAAAGTATTGATAATACAAGGATTATTCCTGGGAAATAAATATATAAACATGGATTATAATCTATTTTTAAACATGCACACGCTTTCAGCCTTTTATATGATAATTTGTTTGCTGAGACAGATTAAAATGTCTGCTTTTCTAAAAAACTGAGTGTTTTTTATAAAATGTAAAGCTGTTGACTGATTTTCTTTCATCTTTTTTGGGGGGATGAAATTAATGCTTTCATTTGGGGGAGAATAAGGGTGGTACTTTTACCCAGGAAAATATGCGCAAACAAATATCTCCCAGAGGTCACCATCTTTCAGACAAAGCTGAGTGGCACAGCCAACCTGACTTGAAGTGGCCCACACCATCTACATACCAAGAGAAAGACACATTACATTAGAACTTTGAAAACAAAGCATGAAAAGCAAATGTATATTTATGACGTCTTTCAAAATACAATCTTCATAAGCATAAGTCAAGTTTGTATCTGTGTATTAATACCTGTGTGTAGTGCTGACAGGTTGCATTTTCTCCACACTGCCCACTCAAATAGAGAAAATCTTTTCCTTCCTCAAACCAAGAGTCGATGGCGTCTTGAAAGGAGTTGACACCATGCACAGAAAAGTGTGTGTTCCAGCCGACGTGACTGACAGGTGAGGAGTGCAGAGACGGGAGATCGCCGTGACACGATGCTGCTCTCTCCTCTGCAAGCAACACCAACTTCTCATTCCACTCCTATGGAGACAACATTCAGATTTAATAATAACTATACAGCCATTGAAAATCGATAACTACAGTAAAAGTTGCTCAAAGAAAAAGAAAAGTTTGATTCCTTTTACAGCAGTATGTTGCCTGCTCTTCTTCAGTGGAGGTCTACAGTTCACCAGCACAATGACTGGATTAAAAAGTTTAAAATGACTTTACACAGCCTTCCGATTAAACTGTACATCAGCTTTTTGACTTTTTTTTGTAAACATTTCAGTAAAGGGATCAATGTCATATTTATCATGTACAGTTCTGTCAAGAGCTCATACATATAAAAGCATCTTGAAACATTCTATTCTACATGAATAATTAATTAATTTGAAGACACTTTATTATAACTGTACAATTTAATTTAATACTTTCAACTGGAAATGTTCATTATCTACTCCTTCAATAACAAAATATGTCACCAGCGTCTGTCAACTTGTAGATGCTCTCTAAATCTGAAATGAAGGTCACATTTTAGTGTGTCAATTTTTATTACAACCAGATGAAAGAAAAGCTCTTCGACATGAAGGTCGTTCCTGAGATTTCATACGCAATTTTCTTTACCCGCTTAATCCTTTTCAGCGGTCAGAGCCGAGCAGGCAACATGCAGAAAGACACTTGAGGCAGGCTGCTGGTCTATGATAGGACCAAAAAAAGAGACCAAAACTCATTGTGTGCTGCACCATGAAAACTCTAAGATTTGCAGTGTTGGCTGAAACAAAAGACTGGTTTCCATTAAAACATTCCCCAACATTCATTTTTCTGCAAACATCTCAGGGAATTCATAACTTACTGTGTAATTAGATGAGGAGAGGTGTAGATTTGTGAAGTGTTCATCCCCATTTCTCACACTATGAAGCTATGCTTAATCTTCTTCACATTTTGCATGTTATGAAGCACACATACAAGAACTATTCAACTAGAACTATTCAATCTGTTCAACAACTATTTCTATGTTTAAAACCGATATCAGAGATATGATACTAGTGTGTGGTTTACAATGGCCCCTTGAGTCTGCCAGACTTCTTTGCTTGTTTCTCAGTTGATAGACAGCTAGGTTAGCTACATCAACAACATAATAGAGGTTATGTCTTTGTTTCAGAAAGTCCATGGTTGAGACATGAAGGGTGATGCGTGCTGTGTTGCTGGACATCCCAGTCCATATGTGAGAAATCGTGCTGGAGTGAGTCGTTGAAGTAAGATGGCCATCTTTACCATTTCGCTACACTTTGATCACTCACCACAAAAACAAATAAAAGTTTTGTTCCTCTCAGAAAAGAGAAATAGATGTATTTGGATTTAATTAGATACACTGTTGTCATACCTGTTGTTTAACTTTATGTAATAAGTATTGTTTTGTTATAGTTCCAGGCACAGTTGTATGATGAATGAACTAAATTAACAATACTCAATATTTCTGCTGTTTCATTTTCACCTTATGAACAGCAAAAATGAAATTTTAGAGCTTAAGAAGTTATGAAAGAAAGAAATAATCTCACAACACAAGATTTACATATCAAAAGTTAGAGGTGCACGTTGATATCTCCCTCTTAGAGCAGTTTTATTACCTCATAATAATTCTTAGCCTGAAGAACTCAAAGAAAATATGCAGACAGGGCGATGGTTGAGAAAGGGAGGGGCATCATTCACTGCTAAAATATTGGTATTTTATCTAACCCTGAAAGTAAAGCCTAAAGGACTGTATTATAATCACTTCAGCACAATCTCATCATAATGCTAACTGGTTCATCCCTGAGTGGAAAAAAGCCCTTATTCAGACACTCACAAACACAGCCGAGGCCTTGAGCTTTTTAACGTTTATCAGTAAAGCTCTTTAATATGCCTCTTGAGCTTCCTCTGAGGGCTTTCACAGGGAAATTACCTGTAATACCAGAGTTTTGAACGCAGAGTGATTATCCACATCGTCTTTTTCTCATTACCGCCTTATCAGTGGAGAGCAGTTCTCTACGCTGAGGAGCAGTCGAAGAAAAGAGCTAAGTCTGAGCAGCTGGCTTTGAGGATGTAATCTGCAACAAAGTGACAGTTTGCCCAGGTACAAATCTTATTTAGGCCCTGTGGATATCTGGTGCATTGTGGGTTTTTTAATCCATCATTACACCTCTTGGTCACAATTATATGCAGGCAACTGGGCTGTACGTCAAAGCAGTAGATGGAATTAGATAGGGAGCAGATAAGGTTGAAGTGTACATGGGATTAAAAACTCCTGAGTTGAAAATGTATATCTAGATTTGCTGTACATTCAGCATGATTTAACTATATATTTATCAGCAGCATTAAGAGACTTACAATGTATGCTGTTGCTTTTTTTCAATCTGACTCCAGTAGCAGAATAGATGCATTGTGCAACCCTCACATGAATTTACACAGCTAATTAACTCTGCTGCAGGCAGCTTCGGTAACACCACAGCAAACAAATGGTTCATGAACTCTACTGTTTCACACTGCTGAATCTGATACTATCACAACTACAGATGAAGAAAGCTTAACTTATGAGGAAACTCTGGTATCTTAAAACCACTTTCTTAGTTTTGCATGTTTGGGGTCTCAATGATTTATAGACATTGATTTATAACAAAAAAATTCTGAATTTTCTAGAGCTGATTGCTTCAGCCTGAAGTCATGAAACAGGTCCAGTAAGCTACTGGACCATTGTGGCTTCATTATTAGTTCTGATAACTACGAGAGCTATATAGAAAATATAATATTATTTTTTTTACTATTTCCTTCAGTTACCATTTTTGCTTTGTTGTCTCTTTTGTATATGACCAGGGACCAAAGCCTGTATTACTTTGGTAGGGCATATGATAGCTTGCTGCGACGCATTTGGTAGCTAATGGAAGCTTCCACGGAAGTTGTGGGAAGTGGTATCTGCAATAGCTGCCAAGAAGTGCCTTAAACAGCTGCAGTAGCTCTATAGCTACCTGACGGCTTTAGTCCTATTGATACTATGTCGTTAATAAGGTTCTTGATATTTGGGTGCCACTTGTCCACAGGGGTCTCAAGAATTCCACATTGATTGAATGATCCTCAAAGTAGCTTGTCCAAAGTTTGTCCAGTATGTCCTTAAACTGCTTGCTATTTACGCTGACAGATTTATTTGTAGGTGTCTGCCATTAGAGAGAAAGAGAAAGTGTGTTTAAGATTAGAGTGCTTATTAAACACCAAGCAGTTCTCATATAAGTCCCATCATAATCCACGGACAAAATCTGTAATTGTATTTGCAGGACATGTGAGAGGCTAGTCTACAGCAGCCTTTATTGGCTGCCTTTATTACTTGGTTTGTTTTTGTTAATCTGTGCTGAACAAATATTGTGTTGTATTTTTTTAATATTTTAGAATACCAAAGTCATAAAATACCAATATCTAAATTGCAGTTTGAGGCAGCACGAACTGCAAGGTGCTTTTTTCCGCTGACGCTGATGGAGCTTTGTAAATAGTCAAAGGTGGCCGATCCCTAACAAAAACATCCATCTCTCTTGTAATCTGTCAGTGGCTAAAACCATCAACTTTAGAGGACATTCTTGGTGTGCATAGTTGGGTGCATTTTCAAGTCATGGTCTACCTGTTGCAACCTTTAGCCCAAATCGCTGCTGGTTGCTGAAGTTATCTAATGGTGCAATTTCAAAACCTTAAATTTCATTTTCAACCTAACAGTCATTTAGACGCCCTAAAACATAATTGAAACAGGGTCCAGGTTTAAAACTGTCACAAATTCCCTATTATTATTTGATATACCTGCATTAGCTTCATCATTTCATTTCTCACAAAGGTCTTTTTGTGAAATAAACAGCTTTGCTCTCAGAGGACTGAAAAATGAAACGGCTCCACCCTGAAGTCTCCTTGGTGCTCATAAAAGTTGTTCAGCTATAGGGTTTCACTTCACAACATATCTCATCCGCACTCCCATCATCATCATTATTACTGTCTGTCTTTGCTTTGCACTGTCAGCTAGCTGCGAGCTACTTTTGGCTCAAAAGCATGTTTGTTGGACTGCTAACACTTGGGAAATACAGAATCTCTCACAAGTGGAGAAAGAGAGGCTATGTTGCAAAAAAGTAAGTCTTAACATAAGGCAAAAATGGGCTGCAGAGAGAAACTCAACTCTATTCAGAAAATCTACAATGTGGATAACATACCAGCCCTTTTTCTTTCAACAAAAAATGCAGACTGTTTACAAATGGTCAATGTCAAACTGTCTTAAACACACATAAAGGAGACAGCACTCAAACCATTCAGAGAAAGAAAGAGACAATGGATGCCACAAACCATTTTTTGCATGTTGGCTGCGATGGGTTTGACAAAGCTGCGCAGTCTATTGTGCTGGGCAACAATCTGCGAGTGCTCCTTTACCCCGAGCCCTGCAAAAAAAAAACACAAATGCTGAGTTAGTGTAGCTCTTCTACAATCACTATGGCAACACTATTAAAACGAGTAGGCAGGATGTCTGAATGAGTGTCAAGAGAGGGTTAGAGTTGAAGTTAGAGCATCTGCTGTTGCTTTCAAGAGGTTAAACACTCAAATCTTACAAGAACTGTTATACACTTTTTGTGATTAAAAATCATCACATTTCTGTATGGGCCTATTCTGTTAAACCTCCAATGCGTATTAGGCTACAGAAACTATATTCAGGTCTAAATAATCTGCTGATAAGAGCCATCATGAAAAAATAATGCTTAACCATTAACAGATATGATCATGTTGCACATAGATCGATTATTCCTTAAAAGTAGTTCCTTTAAATGTGTCAGTTCTTCCTTAAATATTCATTATATTTCATTATCATTTGTGAGAGCTTACTGAATTTGAGTAAATGTGTCTTCAGATTTTTCTTAATTTTCAAAATGACACACTTGTAACAGTATATCTGTGGTAGATTCAATTGTCTGAAATCCTAAAGACTTTCCAGACCACACACTTTGAGAATAGGCTTCAACTTCACTATTTCTACACCCTACATTTTACTCATATTATCAGAGCAACTTTATCCAAAAAGTTGAAGAGTTTCCTTCAATCAGCTCCCCAGAGGAGTTAGATCATTTCTCCTGAGTTTGGCAAAAAAAAGAAAAAAAGAAAAAAAATCATTAAAATGGTAATTATTACAGCTGATGCCAAACTTCAGTTGTACAGCAGGCAGAGAAAGTTTCTGTTGGTACTTAGCCAGATGGAGTTGGACAGCTAAGCCCAATTGAGTCTACAGCCTAAAGGGTTGCCACCTGATACTAACACAAGAGTCAAAACACATGTATCATCTTAGACTTGGCATACGTGCTATTACTTTAGTAATTTACTTTCTTTTCGGCTGTTGACAAGTTACAGAAATTCATCCTGCCTCCTAGAATATAGTCCCTCGTGGCCACCTGACTCGTGCGCACAGACTACAGTAAAATAATTTACCCTTGACAGTGGAGCTCTGCTGGTCTGCTGTGTCTCTGATAATCCGGTTGGCGTGGATAAAAGGAAGCAGCAGAAACAAAACGACGAACATTTCAAAACACAGAGAAGCTGTCAGAGGGCGCATCGTGAACTCGTGGAGTGTCTCAAACTAACTCTGACCACTTGTTCCCAGCTCTCTTGTCTTCCTGCTCTTCTCCTCCTCCTCCTCCCTCTTCTTACTCACAGCCGGCTTGCAGCGCAACGCACATGCCCTGTTTAGCCAATTAGTCTACTTTTCAAGGACTGGGGAGTGGAGTCTTTGGAATGTCCTCAACTTTGTTACATCTGAAAGACCTTCTGCATTAATGGGAAGAGTAGGCGCATTTTACATTGTTTCATTTTCAGCCCACGGAAACAGTGCTAAAGCCTGAGTTAACTACTCCTGCACGTTTTGCAGTGCAGATAGGTGCTAATGCAAGGAGACACATTCTTATCAACACTGAAGATATCACAAGAAAGTTATTATTGGATTCTCTTCTTTAGATAGATAGATAGATAGATAGATAGATAGATAGATAGATAGATAGATAGATAGATAGATAGATAGATAGATAGATAGATAGATAGATTGATAGATAGATAGATAGATAGATAGATAGATAGATAGATAGATAGATAGATAGATAGATAGATAGATAGATAGACTGATTGATTGATTGATTGATTGATTGATTGATTGATTAATTGATTAATTGATTAATTGATTAATTGATTGATTCAGGCGAAAATCATTCAAAGCTATTCTTTTGCAGTTAATTGCTAAAAATGCCATTTTGAAAACATGACAGTATCAATTTCACCAGTACACTAATTTATTATTTTATTAGCTCAGCTTAGTTCAATCTTTTTTTATGAAAACTTAATATTCTTCCTGGGGTCCATGCAAAAAAACATTTTAACACAAGTTAAAGCACCTACACAGCACTATAAACTTGAGTTCAAGCCCTGAGATAACATTTTGTGCAGAAGCTTTTTAATGTCATTATTGGTCCAACATAGTTAGCTGATATTACGAGTCGAGTCCCCAGTCAAGGTGTGCAAACCATGACAAAAGTGTGAACCATGGACATTTATCCCAGTACCCTTGAAAAAATAGTTACAGGGTCATAAGCCCAGATTTTTTTCACGGCAGGTTTTTTTTAAAACATTTTAATCCTATATTCCAGGTATTGATTTGATTTAAGTGTATTAAATCATTAGTATAGTGTGTTCATATTTGGTGCATCATGAAATGAAAAATATGAAAAGGAGACGCTGAACTGTTGAGCAGCCCAAATCCTAAAGTAGTCATGAATGTGATAACATTTTACTTTCAAAACTCCAGGAACTGGTCTCCATCAAATTAAAAATTAGTAGATATTTTTCATGAAACAGTAAAATCTTTCAGTTTCAACATTTGATATTTTCTCTTTGCACTTTTTTCAGTTAAACACATGGTTTAAATGATTCAAAAAATATTCAAATCTTTTTTTATTAACACTTTAGAAAGCATACCAACTTTGTAACTGAGTTCATAGTTAAGTGAGGTCTTAAAACTTTTGATGGGCTGCTCTTAACAAAGCTGCATGTCAGTTGATGTGTGGTCCTGAAAAGTGCACTTCTACACTTTTGCAAGAAGTGACAGAGGGCTACATATATATTCAGATATATGTTGATAATTTAATAAAGCATACAATCTTATTTTCTGGTGAACACATAGTGAAAGTCATGGCAACAGAACAAGTTGATGAAATAGATTATTTCTATAGATTATAGAAGCATGTCAAATCGGTCAGTCAAAACTCACAAACCAAACTGCTCATTCATGTAACATGAATTTAGATTTTTTTTTCATACATTTACCTACATATACTGTTTTTCTCAGAGAGGGGTCTTTTGGACCCATACTTTGCCAACAGAGGCTCTAATGAGGAATTATTGTAACAGGTAGCTAAACATTCAAGACTAACTAACTTGTCAGGGTGAAGTGGAAAATCTCTCCTATCGGAAAAAAACAACTAATATTCAAATATATTTTCAGATTCAGATTCAGACAACTTTATTGATCCCAAGAAGGGCAATTCATTTATAGCTTACCATACAAAGTTTAACATCTACAATACATCCATCATATATATATGCTACAAGTCACAAGTCAAGCACCGTGTCTGTACATGGGACCAGAGGGTCTGTACATGGGACCAGAGGGTCTGTACATGGGACCAGAGGGTCTGTACATGGGACCAGAGGGTCTGTGAAGGACATAAGTTAATGTAATAAATAAATAACAGTAAGATACGACAATGATTAAAAGGCAATATAATCTCTTTTCATACCAATGTTATTTAAAATCGAACTTCAATTTGGAATCAAACACAGTTCCCAGATATTTGTACGACTCGACAGTCTGCACATCTTCCCCATGAATGACACTAACTTTGTGTACAGTATTGTGTCGAAAATCAATAATCATATAATTTGTTTTGGATACAATAAGGTCAAAGTAGCTCTCATCACACCATGTTACAAAGTCAAATAAGGCAGGACCATGGTCAGACTCTGAGCCATGGAGCAGCAACAACAGTATAGTGTCATCCAAAAACTTCACTGAACAAATGGTTGGTTATTTTGGGTAAGAAAACAGACAACAGATTATTTGTGATAATGTCATAACAGATGGATTTTCACAACTTACATATGAAAAGGTAGAACTTTTATTTCACAAAATTATACATTTATAATAAAAAAACAACAATCACAACCAAGATAATAACAGTACTGTTGTACTATTAAATAAATGTTGTTGTTGAGTGAATGAGGGGTTTAGTGGTAGGTTACAATGCACCAAAAATCAAAATCTCTAAAGGGGCTTATTTTAGGCCACTCTTCAGCACCCACAGCTGGTGTGTCACTACTGCCAGTCAGACCTTGTTACAACTTTTTGCTTTGTCATCTCTGTCGTCATCACCTGATCCAAATGACAGAAAGAGATTTATTCTCAGTTGAGTGTCCTCCAGTGTTAGACATGGGAGAGTTTATTCAGAGAGACTGATGTCCAGATGAGTCACACCTAACAAAGATTTGTTTCTGACTCCTGAAAAGGCTGAGCAACGGGTGATATTTTTTTGTCTTTAATCCAAATATGGTTTTCTCGGATCATAGCAGATCTTTTAACAAGAATAACTTTACTTGGTTAAAGGTGCAAGGTGGAGCGGTCATCTGTATCTGTTTGGACACTATAAGAGTTATTTTAGTACAAACCCAGACTGGGAGGCAAGAATCATGACTCACACACTGTGGGCCGATTCAGTGTCTGCCTGCAGCGCAACACAATGGACTCTCCCTCTTGTTTGTCTCCCCAGTGGGCAGAATGTATTTAGCACTGAGGATTCAGACCCCAGGATGATCAGTTGTCTCTTATCGCTGTGATTCTGCTGCATCAGTCAGGGACTGCCTGACCCTGCTGAGCCAGACCACAGCTGTGCACACAGTCTGTTCTGGGATCAGTCAGATGCAGCCTCCCACTGAGATGATTTCTCAGGTACATCCAACAAGCAGGGACCACAGTGAGCTCCCTCCTGTGTGAGCTCAAAGCAGTGCTCAAGAGTCTGAGCATCCTTAATACTCTCTCAGTACTTGGCAGTGATGCTGGCTGAACACAGTAAGGACAGAGGCTTATCTAAGCAATACATGTTTTCTCTCTTGCACACTCACATCTTTACGGATTGAATTACCTTATTAGATTTTGAACAGATTTCGCTGTACAATTAATGCAACAAACTACTAAAGGGGTAGACATAGCCACATTGTCTAATCCCACTCGTTTACTGGCTAACACTTGAAAACATTGCGTTTGACATTTCTGCTGTCACCACCTTTTTTCTTTGGGAAGCAGAAATTACCAAACAGAAGAGTGGATTCCCATTAATAGCTTTATCCTGGTAGACTATGGCTATGATAATGACCGTCAACGACAGGTAGCTGTGTCATTAAACACACTTCACCTTATCCTCTATTTTACTGTCAATGTGACTGATGGTTGATTAAATTGATATCTTGTTCTTATTGATTGCTTATTTCTTGTTTTGTTTTTACCTTTGTAGTACTGAGCACTTAGTCACTTTGTAGCTCTCATGCTGTTTGTGGGTTATTATTAAAAAGGAGGCTGACTCACTGCAAACCAAATCTTTCTACAGGAACAAATAAAGTAGCCTTGAACCTTGAACCTCAGACCATAATTTCCATAAAAACCTTGAAACAACTTGAAGTAGACTTGAAATTAGAAATAACATTAATAACTGAATTCAAAAGTGATCATTCAATAAGTAAATCGGTTTTAAAGTTGGGACATTTTTAGATCTTGTTCTTACAGTTATACTTCTTTTGCAACCAGTGGAGTGCTCCCTGCTGGCCAAAGAGTGAATGTTAATTTAAATTCTTACAGATTCTTAGATACATATCGTTTTATAGATAATAGATATATGACATTTCTTTGCTGGCCTCAACAGCCAGGACTGACGAAACCGAGCTGCCTGCTTCACATTTCTAAAAGCAGCTTCACAGAAATGATGCTTCCCAAACACAAAGTTTAATGTCTTATTGTAAAGCATAACAGGTATAAGAGTGGCATTATTAGTATGCTTTACTGAAAGTCACTGTTTAAAAGTCAGCTGTGAAGGGTGTGGAGTACAAGTTAAATGAGCAATAGAAGGAATCTGCTAGATTTCTAATTCACAGTAAATCATAGACCTAATCATTATATGACATATTTATAGACTTCTTTGTACTCCCTGACATTCTCGTGATATACCAATGTCATGTGTGGCCCTTTGTTTTTTAACCTAGCACAGTTGTTTTGCTAGGTCAAAATGTTATACAGTACTTGAAATCATGTATGAATATATTCCTGCAGAGGGCACACAGGGTCTCAGCAGCCTCCCTTTATCACTGCAGGGAACACTTTGTCCAACTCTGGGAGCAAATGCAGCTTTCTGGTTTTCATTTTAACTTCACTAATGTTTCCCTGCAATATAAATATTAAAAAAAACCAAGTAAAAATACATAATTCAAACTTTTTCTGTATTCCATATTTTTGTTAAAGAGCAGATAAAAATATGACTCAGTTTTACTCTTGTAATTAATATTGTTTTTGCATGAGAAATCCTTCAATATGAAACATTAAGAACTGGTGATGGCAGGCTATAATGCTGTGGTTTTTTTTCTTAGTTTTTGCATGGTAGAACAGTTGTATTTGCATTTGGAAAGTCCATGTCCTCATTTCATATTTCTGTTACAGACTGTACATGATCCAGAACATATTGTCCGGCATGTTCAGCTTTCTTCCACTTCTAAATTTATAGATTTAAAAAATATGTTAACTATGCTGCTTTAAAAAGGCAAGAAGTGCACACCAAGTTAAGTAAAGGGGTAAAAATGTGTTTACTATTTTTTAAATGACTCTCCCTGATTGGCTCATGAAGAGTAGACCCTACATTCCTCAGCGTTTTGCTGCAGCACTTTTTCCACTCTGGTCATTCCCTGCACACACCCCAAGCTCACCTACTGCCTGCAACTTGTTACAGATTGGAGGACTGATCTTCAGCTGGAGTGGAACCATTGGAAACATGTTTGCCTCAGCTGCGATAGTCTTCACCTTGTGTTTCTTCTCACTGAATCCTGCTTTTGGACAGGTGAGTTTATGAAGTGTCACAACTAATGAAATATTTCAGGAGTTACAACTACTGCGGGATGCAACAGTATATATGATATCAATCAAGTGTAAAAGTCTCGACATATTAGAAAAAGAAAGTTCTATTCTATATTGAACTGATTAAATGATGACGAATTACCTTTTAATATCTACAATGCATGCAGAGGCATCAACTGCTCTCAAGGCTCTCAAGGCAGCAAACTTCCAAAAAGCTAACTCTGTTTTGAAGTATCACTTTATTATGACTTTGCATGCATGTCTGTGAGTGTATAAGGTGCTTCTTGTGTTTTGGGCATTACTGAGAGGTGGCCTGCATACTTATATGTTGATAAGACTACAAGTGTCATAGTCTAGGTCTGCAACATGTGGGTATATGTTGTTAAAAAGTTGTACTTCTGTGTTTCAAAGTCAATTCACATGAAATTGAATGATCAAATCTGGTAAGGTCGAATGGACATATTGAGCACTAGTACTTTCTACTCACCTCCTTCACAACCAGTCAACATGCAGCCATGTGAAATGTAGCTTAGCACAGGCAGAAAGAGGCCTTTGACAGCTACACTATAAACACCAGCCAACCCCTGACTGACTGAAGTCTCTCCAAACTCCAGTCCAAATCAGAAAGGTGTTTTCAACAAATATTGACTCTAGTTACATAACTCTGGCAGGACGAAAACACTAATTGGTTGTCTGAGAAACACACATTTTAGGACATGGCATACAGAATTAATGTGGCTGTTGAATGAAGGAGGGAACTTGGATGAAAAACAAGTCGGTGCCCCTCCCTTGCCACTCTAGCCTATAGAGAGGAAGGACGTGATGTTTATGATCAGGGTGTTTAAACCTTAGTCAGAACCCTAAATCCACCACTTAATTAACAAAATGTATTACCCCATAATGCATGTCAATTAACTTTTTGTTCATTTCAGTCCCTCTCACAAAGTTGCATAACTTCATATAACTGAGACTTTAATCCTTCACATGGCATCACACCCAAAAACCACATTACAAGACTGGTCAGCTGGTTACCTTCAGAGGGTGTCTCTGTTTTTATGACTGGGTTACAGTATGCAGCTTTGAGAGGAGGAGGTTCCCACTGCAAAGACTTAGAGTGGCCAAACATAATCTGATCTTAATGCATAAAACAGCCCGGCCTCTGTGCTGCTCCGTCTGCACAGAGACTTACATCTGTTCACTTGCTGAAGAGAGGACCGGTGTTTTCATGTTTTGGTTAAAAATGTGATTTTATTTCACACTGTACCTTTGGTTATACTGTTTATTTTTCTAGCTGAGCATTGAGATTGAGAGTGTGCATATTGAAAAAGTTAACTCAGGTGTTCTTAGGTATTTGATATAAGCTGAATATTTTCTTAGTTATAATTCAAAAAAGTAAGACAAAGAATGCAGCTCCTTGACATTTGAGATTATATGGGGGTTGTTGTGAAGCATTCTAATAAGTGCATTGACCAAATTAATCAAAGATGGAACACCTTTCAAATTTAAAAAAGTATTTTGACTTGTTTTAATTCTTACATATTAATTAATTTAGTAGCTTATGATCCTGTAGACCAATATATATGTGAACAATTCTTTAACTTCTTCTTTTATGGGCTAAAGCAGTAACTTCTCTGTACCTCATATACAACCTCAACTCAAGGTTCTCACCACTTCAAGGGGTGATGTAACATATTGGTAAAAATACCCTTGTCCCATCTTTTGAAATGTATTGCTGGTATCAAATTTAAAATGAAAATATATTTTCAGTTTCAACATCTGATATGTTGACTTTGCACTATTCTAATTACATGTAGACTTTACAAGATTTGCAATCCATCAGACCCTAACTAAAAAGGCAGCTCAAAGTCTGTTTAATCAGACCAAAGGTTGGTACACAGGAAGTAACAGTGCAGGCAAAGGTACCCAAATTTCAAGTCAAAAAGCAGCCCAACTTACAAAACAAGTATAAACAAACACAAGGAAAACAAGGCTGGAATGCAAATATTAGGGTACAAGATGAACTGACACAGAAGGAAGGGGAGAGTGAGCTTAAGTGTACCTTGGGAGTGGAGTTAACAAGACATAGGTGAAACACATTGGGGTATTCAGGAAAAACTCAGAGGAGAAGAAAGTAAACAGACCTGAAACAGAGGCAGGGTAAGTAACAAAATAAAACAGGAAACACAAGAAAGAAACATGAGGGAATTAAATAAAACAACTTAATCCGGAGGCATGACAGTGGAGAGGGTAGGGTGAAAAAATGGATGCTTATAAAATGGGAACATGTGTGTTGATTAGGAAAACTGGGAAAGATCGAGGATATCTGATGGAGAGGTGGAGAATAGCACAGGATATTTGGAAGTGGCAAACTATGACCATATTTCTGTTGCTTTTAAGGTCCAATTATTAACACTGAATAGCTCAACGCACTAGACGCTGCAGATGTTGGACACAGTACAGTTTAAAAAATAACCATCTTTGATTCAAACAAACTTAAATGTTTTGTGATCTTGTTGGTTAATTGTAATGCTGTTTTGATCAAGCTATTGTGTAATAAAAAAAAAAAGCTACATTTATTTAAACTGGTCACCCTCTCTATTTTTTTCCAGGACTGTCCAAGTAGACAGGAACTACAGGGATCTCTGAAGCAGGTCCAGAAGCTCCTATCGGCATATGAAACCTCCAACTTGCAAAGTCTTCGCAACCTGAAGAAGAAAATTAACCTGTTGCAGAGCGCAGTAGGGAAGCCAACCACAAAAGCCACCAACAGTTCGGAAAACCTTTCAAAATCTAACTCAATTGACAGACTTATATCTGCCATGTCTTTTTGCGTCACCTTCTACTTTACCTACAGGTACCTGCCCAAAACTGGAGGCACCCCTTAATGGAAGGAAACTTGGCAAGTCTCAAAGTGTGGGCCATGAGGTTCACTTCCTTTGTGACCCTGGTTATGAGCTTGTAGGATCAGAGAGCAGGGTTTGCCAGGAAACCCTGACCTGGAGTGGTCAGCAGGCCTCCTGTCGAGGTGAGTCACCAGCACTGATCTTCTGCCTCACCTTCCTCTTTATTATTCTGGCCGCCACTGATCCTGTTATCTATCCCACTGATCACATTTTACAGCCCTGTCATCGTCCTCTTTGTTACTCTCCCTTCTTCTGCTCTCTATTGCAATTCCTCTTTTTGTGCTCAATGCATGTCACCAACATTTTCTATGCAGAGATACATTTCAGATGTGGTCCATGATCATATTTCCTCTTTATGTATTTTAGTTGTAGACCAAAGAGTTCATTGGATTCTGTGATATGTGATATTCTACCCTCGTCTGACAGCTTGCTAACTTAAAGATAACAGCTAAAAGGCTGTTTGATCAGGACAGGGCTTTATGTACACTTTGGCTGCCCTTTACAATACCACATGTTGTCCTAATTCCCTCTTGAAGGCACATACTGTATTATCATGTTTATAGGGCATCAAAGAGGCTGCATATGGTCTTTCGTCCCTTCAAAGTTCATATACTCCAATAAAGAGTTTCATCTAGGGTATATCTTCCTGTTTTTTCTCTAAGACAACAACAAGTGTGCGTGCTCTCCATGTTTGAATGGAGGGACATGTGTGGATGAAACAAGCAAGTTCTCTTGTGTCTGTGCAAAGGGCTGGGCTGGAGCTACCTGCCAGAATCCTTTGCCGAAATGTGGGTATATACACACTCAGACCACACAAATGTTTTGCTGTTGTACTTAAGACAATGTTTTGATTCAAGTCTGTTAAAGGTGATTATATTGTCCAAGGGTTTGGCTTGCTTGCACAGGCCATTGCAACATGCAACAAAGTAGTCTTAATGAATTCAAGGCTGAAGTCCAGGGTGAAGATGTTTCAGGTGCAGTGGTAACAGAGACTGTGATTTATTTGTAACTATTTTATAGTTGAACGATAGTATATAGTTTGTAACTGTAGGTCTAGTGTTCATTAGAAGGCAGTACCAGTGCAGAATCTGAAACCCTTCTTATGCCACATGGACCATTTTCTTTGGAAGAGGATGCCTAAAAATAATTTTGTACAGTCTTTTGACAGCAATGTGTGCATGATTGAACATTTTATTATGGAAAACAGTCCTGTGAGCAACATATATTATGCAGACATTCAGGGGTGAGTGCAGGCTTTTTTTCAGGGGGATCCAATTGGAGCAATGAATTATGCAGGGGTGGCCTGGAGTATAGTGTACTCACAAATGAGTAGCCTTAAATCATCCCTTCGCTTGCCACTGATCATTCATATATAAGCATTAAAGTAGATAGATGGCTTATACCTGGGCATATTTTTGTATTTGAGTACTGATAGGGCTGTAAACCATTTTTATTTTTGTTATCGTGATTAATTGCATGATTGTCGATAGTTAACTAAACTAGATTAGTTAATCACTAGTTAATTTCACATGTTGTATCCCTTCTAGATATATTTGTCAAATTTGTAATACTCTAATCAATTTGGGAGTGGACAGATGTGCTTTCTCTACACAAGTTTAAGTATTTTATTATTCCAATATTCCAAATCAATGACAAATGATGTTAGAAAATTCTCCAGAATAACCTCAAAGATACTGCATGCTTAAAAAGATATGTTGAAAGCATACCATTGCTAACTCAAGCCCAACAAGCAACAACAGATGGACAGATTTATATGAATTACTTAGTAATAATACTGAGGAGGAGGAGGAGGAGGAGGAGGAGGAGGAGGAGGAGGAGGAGGAGGAGGAGGGTTCTTTGCATCGGTAGTGTGCTTGGCTTCAAGTGGTATATGCGACTCGACGTACTCTGGTGGGAACTCAATTCACAAGGACTCAAAGATAAAATATTTAACCAATTTAAAGGACTCTATAGAGTAAATGTCCATCCATTCATCCATTTGCTGTACTGCTTATCCCGTTTGGGGTCCCGGGGTGCGGGAGCCTATCCCAGCTGTCATTGGGTGCAAGGCAGGGTACACCCTGGTCCGGTAGCCAGCCTATCAAAGGGCCGATATGTAGAGACAGAGAACCATTCATGCACACAATCACAGCTACAGGCAATTTAGAGTAAAAGGAAATATATTAAAAAATATATATTGAAAAGCAAAGAAAGCTACACTTTTTGTTTCACAGCCCAAATAGTTTGTTTTTACACAAATCCAGCCTTTGACAAGGCAAATAGCCAATCGTAGTTCAGAAGTTTACTGTGGCACCTGGAGTTGCAAATTTGTTTCCAAAAGGGTCCTATGCCACCCCTGGCCACCCCTCTTGATCCATAGTACAGACAATGCTGACTTCACTTGCTGTTTCACATATCTGAACACATTGTATGAGTGAGACCAAGATGAACAATGCATGTACATTCAATAGTAATAATGACTATGATTGAGCTTTTGACAGAGATTCTGCAATAAAAGTATAGTACGAAGAAATAAAAACATCCTCTGCAACCTCTTACTTTTCTCTTCCCTGTCCTCCTCATTCAGTTTTTGTCATCATGACAAACACCTCTGCAGCTACCTCCCCAGCCACTAATGCTGCTGCTGCTGCCACCTTACCTGCTGCCACCACAGGGCTCTATGTTCGTCCATCACGTTGTACTATAACACAAGGGACCACCCACTGCACCTGTGATCCAGGATACACCATCTCTGGCAGGGACAGCAACACCTGCACTGGTATGCATAACACCTGTTACTGAAACAGATGTTCATATTTAATGCCCCAGCAAAGGAAGCTAACTGTGTGTTCACTGGTTACCTCAGACATAGATGAATGTGAGCTATTCCATAATGGCCAGACTGGGAGACTGTGTTTGCACGCTTGTGTTAACACACCTGGAGGGTACCGCTGTTCCTGTCCTGCTGGATACAATTCAACCAGAGATGGACGCAGCTGCAAAGGTGCACATGGGCTTTTTCTTCTTTCTTTCTTCACATAGTATAACACATTGTGTTTTTGGTTATTTCACAAATCATTATCAAATGCTTAAGAAAGCAAGACTCTCTAATGTTGCTGATGAAACTCAAAACAACACACCCCTGGCTTCTTGGTCCATTTCAACAAATAATATACTTGCTTTAGTGTGTGTTGCTTAGTCTAAATGAAGGAGATCAAATCACCATTACCAAACCTTGACTTTTGATAACTCTTTTCATCACTGACAAGAAAAATCTTTTACAGGATATTACTTAAAATATGATCACAAAAATGGCTACAGTTGTCAAAAAATGGGAATTGGATTTTTATGCAGCATTTATGATACTTCAGCTAACTTTTTACTGTGTTAATGCTTCCTCTCAGACATTGATGAGTGTGCCACCAGACAAAACAACTGCACAAAGGACCAGATGTGCATTAATACATATGGAGGTTTCCATTGTGTTCGAGTGGAATGCCCCAAAATCCCTCATGCTACATATGTCAAGACATCCCCAATGTAAGAAACACCTTTGACAAAAATCCACGGTCAAGCACAGTTATTTTTTCTTTTTAGATGCACTGAAAGAAAAAATCAAGGGTAAAATGACAAAATGCTTGACAATCAGCTTGTGAACATCATTTCTCACCCCCAGCTCTGTCCTACCTCTTCATTTTTACTTCCAGGCGTTGTGAGCGTAACCCCTGTCCATTGGACAACAAGGCATGCTCCCAGACCCCAAACTCCTTCTCCTACCACTACCTGGCTGTGGTCTCTAATCTGTCGGCTCCTCGTGTCATGTTCAGAGTCTCAGCACTGCGTCCAATGGGTGACACACTTCGCTTCTCCCTACTGGGGGGAAAGCTCGCTCGGAGGCACTTCACAGTCCAGCGCTCGGACCGGCAGACGGGTCAGCTGATGCTGGTGAGCCCCGTGCAGGGCCCCGCGGCACTGGAGGCGGAAGTGGAGATGAGTGAGCTGGAGAAGGGGGTCCACTTGGGGAGGTTTATTACCAAAGTCACTATGTTTGTTTCTCAGTATGAGTTCTAAAACTAGAGGTTGAAAAACAGGGAAAAACAGAAGCACAATATTCACAGGGCTGGTTTGTTGAGATAAATGTTTGATGACATAATTAATATAATCTGATGTTTAATACAAGTGTAAATCAAAAGAAGCCTTTACTGTTTGTCTCATGAGCTGCTGCAGCCTAGTATAAAATGTTTAGAAAGGTCAGCAAGAATACACATACAAACCTATACAGAATTGATCCTCTAGTGATAAATAAATCAATACCAGTTTTGCACAGAACTTTGCATTAAATGTAGGATATGTGTTCTGCAGGGCCATTTGAAAAAGAGCTGTAATCATGAAAATGTTTTGATGTTTGTTTGTGTTGTTTGACCACAAGAACAGAGTTTGTATTGATTATTTCATACATATGTATTTCATGGGGTAGGTATGACAGGGACAGATATGAGGTAACAGTACAGCAAGGAACTGTGAACATAGACACAGTCCATCAGAGAGGAGCTACTTTTGACAGAATATCCTGCTTTGTTGTCACGGAGTTATATTTACTGGACATGTAATCATGATGCATAAAGATGTGTTAAATTATATCATTTCTTTTATTCCAGTTTTGGTGCAGCTATACTGTCAATGCCTCTTATTCTAATAATGAAAAATATTGAAACCCTGAAAAGTTTGTCATTGCATTTCCAATCTCAAAACATTTTTAACTTGCTTATTAGAATTTGAATCCACAGATTTACCAGACCTTCTAAATCACTAATATGTGTCGTCAGCTTTCACAGGCTGTAAAGTGCACAGCAGCGGTTGTGTTGGAAGCACTCCAGTTCCTTCCGTACACAGCAGTGCCACAGTGTTCTTACAGTTCACGAATAACTTGAACTTGTAAATGTGAGAAACAAACACTCATGTCACATGCACCCTGTAGGTGATGTAGGTGGGATCATTTCCTTTGCATGGGAAGGTGTATATTTAGCTAAATGTGGCATTTTGTAAAAAGTGCGATGAAATGTGTATCGTCTTTTCTGCACCATCTGTTTATTTCCTCCTTGCTGTTACACAAACCCTCTCGGAAAAAAAAAACTGCACTAAAGTGGAAAACTTGGCAAAGTGTAGGTTCACCGGAGGAAAACAGGATGCCTTCAGTCGCAGAGGAGGCTCCTTTTCTGTGACTGAGTTTTACAGATGACACCACTGAGTGAGGGAGCAGAAAGGGGGAAGCTGCAGCCACGGGTCCCGAAAACGAGATTGCACGCTGAGTGAAGAAAAACGATGCATGGAGATAGGGAGGCAGACAGAGAGTGATGGCTGAATGGAGGAGGCTGAATAGAGGACGATTCACTGGAGCTAGTCAGTCACAGGCTGAGGGGTGCAGGCTGAATTAAAAGCTGCTGTCTTTATTACCAGAGCAGAATAGACCTTTCACTGTTCTTCAGTCCCTTCCTCTTCTGTCTTAATAGAAGAAGCAAGGGAGAGGTAGAAAGGGAGGCTGTCCTTATGTCTGTCCCTCTGGGAGTGGTCATGATTCTGTATCCAAAGTTCAGCCAGACTCTTTCTACCTTCTGTCCCTGCAATGCACCCATCCTTAAACCCTAACAAAACCCCTTCTCCACTCATTTAAAGCCTTTTTTCTGTGTTTAATGACAGCACTGTTTGATGCAAGGTCCATCCTGTTGCAAACAGTGGCTTACAGAAAAAGGAACCAGATGGGCTTTAGGAAAATCTGCCTGGAGCTTAATGTTTTGCTGCACTGTTTCATCTTCTATCCCTCACTTCCCTCTTCCCTCTACACCTCTAACTTATCATATTACATCCACCCTCTCATCCGTCAATCCCCACTCCTCCTCTGCCATCTCCACCATTTTTTTTTTTACAGCTCTCCCCAGTGTGGTGAAGTCACACCGTACAGATAAAAACCTCTCCTGTTGAGTGCTGGCAGAGTGGACAGGCCTGAAATCAATATCCTGATATCAGTCTGGTTGTGAGGTCTGGCCATGAGAAACCTGCACACCCTCTGTGAGGTTATCGCTGCCTCTTACTTTTTGAAAGGGAATACCTCAGCCTCTTCTGAAGTTTAATGGAACAAAGGAGAGTGTGACTGGGTCTGCGGAGAGTGCAGACAGGACTAAACAATCAGGTCGGCTCCGGGCCATTAGATGTGGGCATACAGGCAGGTGAAGGGAGGAGGGGGGGAAAGGGGAGGCATGCCCGTCGTTCCCACACTTGTTTTGGTCATGAAAGCTCTTCTTCTCTCTGCTGAGGGTAAGTATAGTACATAGAGGGCAAAATGTGATGGTGTAAGGCTGCCTCTACTATTCCCCGAGGATCAGCACACCACTAAAGGCAACAGGGCTTACAAACAAATAACATGAGCATAAAAAATGTTGTGTAATAACTAGAGCTGTCAGTATTAATTTTAATGTGATTCAGCTAAAATTAACGTTTTTCTTTTGTTTAAATCATGTGCTAGCCTACTTTATTTTCCCTTTGGCACGCTGTGGTTGAGCTGCTGCAGCATCTTCCTGCTTCCTGCTGCTGATGTGATAGAAAATAAAACCATTGGACTTTTGAATGGCACATTACACTTCCATATGACTCAGTTGACAAGTCAAAAGGAATATACACTTCATGTCAAATGGAATTAAAATATCACCAAAGCACTTTAAGCCAAGCATGCAGGTGTTGCTTACCAGACTGATGTCGCCAACTATGTCACAAAAGCTGAAAGAGCACTATTTTGGAGAATGCAAATTTCCACACTCCTGTGGATGAGACAAATGACACTGTAAGAATAGCTGTATGTGATTTGGAATAAACATGATGTATCTTTTGACAGCCCTAGTAATAAACATTAAAAATGTTCTCACTTCTGGAGGCATCAGCCAACTTTTGGGGACTCCCGGTGTAACCAGTGCTTGTTAAAAAAGACCTCAGCCAAATATTCCTTTTCTATCAGGACATGTGCAGCGTGAAGAGCGGGGGAAGACATAAAGCAAAGGTTTGAACCAGAGACTCCCAAAATGTTCTCTATCATTTCAGGACATTTAGGCCCTGATAGTTTTTAGAAACACTCAGATTTAAGTTTTTTTCTTTCTTATATGCACTCTCACATGTCGATACTTTAGTTAGTGGTGGATGTCTGGTGGCTAGCTGTACAGGAAGAGGTTGAGGAGTCTTCAGTATTGTTAACAGTTTCTGTGTTTATATCATCACGTCATCTATAAGAATGCATTTGCAGGATGCATTTCATAAATGATGTAATGATACATCAATACCAGGTTATTTCAAGACGAATATTTAAAAGTATATTTCATTTTTTGTTGATGTGTTGAACTTATGGCAAAAGGAAACCTTTGTTTGTTCTTGTACATATTCAAACCACAGTGTTACAATGCCCCCTGCTGTTCCCAGAGACATAGTGCAAATGTACTGAAAGTCAGATGTTGATTTTATTTTGATGACGTGTAATGTCACTGTTTATAACATGTACAGTAGAAAAAAATTATAAAAATATGAGATAAAGTGAAAATCACGAGACAAAAACAGTTGAAGTTGTATCTGATAATTATGATTCACTTGTAACTTTTCGTTGTTTATTACACATATTGTACAGCGTGCAATGTTTTTTATGACTTAAGTTTTATTGGATTTTAAATTATTAACAGCACATATTCACAACATACAGGACCAAATGGTGCCAGGCCGAAGAGTGAAAAAAAATCAAATAAATAACGATAAAATGTGTGATTTTGACCGTCATGAAAAAGAAAAACAAACAGACAAATAGAAAAAACAACAAACAGAGAAGAAAAATACCATATAGACAATAAAAAAACAAAATGCACAAATAATGAGAATAACAAAATATCAGGATTAACAAGACATTTTGGGCGAGCTAACAAAATGTCCATCGTACCACTGTCAGATGCCCTCTACCCATACTTCACATATAGATATTTAATCAATGTCCATCCAACAGTGTCCACACCACATCCTTTCACTGTGCCATTGCCACACCTCCTGCATTCAGTTCAGAGTCCCAACATACAGTGTGCAATGTTGAGGAAAATGTGTTGTTCAGAAGTTCACAAATAACTGATCACACTTACTGTAAATAACACTGCATCCTACAATCAGTTCTGATGTGTGCAGCACTTCAACACGTCTGAACACATCCCCGATAAGGAAGTACAGTCAGCTCACCCTGCTTTCAGCAGACACCCAAAGATGAACCCTGCTGAGACCATGATTAACTGTCTCCTCTGTGGTCTGATAAGTTCCTCCAATTCCTGACCTCTCACGTTCACGACATGCAGCATCACACTGCAACGTGTCACTCGATGTCAGATCAGGTGTGAGCTTTTCTGTCAGTGCACGCCTGCCAGCAGCACAGATGCTGAAGGTGACAATTTTGAGAAACAATCAATAGTTGAGTGTGAACTTTTGTGAAGTTGTCATGTTTCCAGGAGGATTATTGAACACAGACACCCAGTGATGAAATCAAGAAAAACAGATGACAGTAGTGTATTATCTAACAATGTTGTATTATTGTGCTGTGCATAAACAATTCATCCATCACATAGACTGAGTCCTGAGCCTTCTTTTTCAGTACTTGGTCATGTTTAAAGTCTATCATTGAAACTGAATCTTCGTTCAATTCTCACTGATTGGTACAAGATTTCACTTTGATGTGTTGCCTTCTTCCTCCTTGTTTTGACTGTTTTCCACCAATGTCAGCTTACACACTAGTGGATAATTATACAGGGACTATACAAACAAACACCGGAACAAATCTTACCAAAATATGATCCCACACTTATGGATTATCCAGTTTCATTCAAAATCTGTACAAAGAGATTACAGCTATACTGAGTTTTTGAAATGCCCAGGATTTGTCAGAATAGTAGTCATTTGAACTCGTCTGTATTACTTAGGCTGTGTGATAGGGTACTGCCGTTCAGTGGTTCTATGGCAGATCCTTTTTATGTACGGTTATTGGAGGTCATCATGTTTGAAACAAACTCCGATTAATGCCTCTGTGAAAGAGTCAGTGATAACTCAACATTATTGTATTTATACAGACAAAGTTTATGTCAGAACTGTAGCATTTAGTCATTTCAGACTTTACATGAGCCCCTTGTGAATGGTTGCTGAGTGTAAATAGTATAAACAGTGTGATGATCGTCTCATGTCAGAGAACAAAGGCATTGATTGAAAGTGACACCTTTTTTCATACAGCAGCAGTAAAGCTGACACCTTTTCAAATGGAGAGAGAACAGTGCCCACACATTTCTTTTTGGAATTCAGTGAAGATGTGTTGGGGGCTTTATGGGATCGTGGCGTCAAGATGCTGTCAAGTCACCTGTCACTGAACTTCTCTATAAAGGACAGAACACAAGACTGACAGAGCCGACGCGTCAGAGAGGCAGACATCCAAACACTGGGGATACGTTGAGATAGGTGAGTTCTTGCAAGGAGGTGAGTAACCATGTGTATATGTGTGACAGAAAAAACAGAGTTAAATGAAGAGCAGATATTATAAAAAATATATCTTGACTTAAATTGTGGCTATTTTACAAAAAAATGTTCATTGTTTAACTTGTGACCTGCTATGGCTGGTTGGTTAATTAAAAATTATACATCAATTTATATGCATCAACTGTTTAAACACATTGTCTTGCACATACGTTTTCAAATCAATCAATTTCTAAGTTTTTTTTTATTTACTTAAGAACTGTATGAAATCAATGACATTGTTCTGATTTGAAGACGTAAAAAGAAATTACTAAACTTCTTCCAACAGCTGAAACACATACTTATTTCAACGTATAAAATGCATCCAAAGCTTAATGTGTTTTTGGTGAGCACTGCAGGAGTGAAACTCAATCCAGCAATAAGATTAATAGCACTTGATCAATCTTCATATTACACAACATCAGGAAACATGATTTACTCTGTCCAAGAATCTTTGAGGTGGATTGATAAGGTTTCATCTATTTGATGAGTCATATTGTTGAGCTAAGAGACCTGACAGTAGTTGAGGACATCTGCTTTTATTTTCATGTTGACATGTACTAATAGGAGACATTGGGACACTCTGTTAGAGGTAAATATTTTCACAGGCTTAGCCTATCAAAGGATCAAACTGACCACAATATGCAATTTGCCATAAGGTGATATCACTCCTCAATACTTCAAATGGATTATCCTCCTTTTGTGATGTTCTATCATCCTCATGCCATGCAGGTGAATATGAAAACAGAATCATATTGATTAAAGGCTTTCTACACACTGAGTGAAAATGAGAGTTTAATTAACATTATTTACACGAATGAGGGAAGTTTTCAAGGGCTGCATGAATCATTCATTTTATTGATACAATCCAGCATCATTTTTTCAATGCTTTGACATTTTTTCTATTTCCTTTTTTATTTAAGGGTCAAATTCTATTTTTTTAAACAGAAGAAATGTCAAAGAAAATGTGTTGAATGCTTTGGAAGACCAGCGATTTTGTTGTTGCAAGTTCAATCAGACAACAAGTCACAGTCCTCCTTAATATTCAAGACATACTCTCAGTGAACATCACACTGGAAACTTTGGATGGATACTGATGCACACAACCGATTTACCCTTTACATTATTCATCAGGTGACATGATACCATGAAGTCTGATTTTAGACCTCTGCTCATTACGGAGCCCTGTAGTCACACAAGGTAATACATTTCATTCTGAGCACAGGGGTGTGTCTAGACTTTTTTTGACTGGGGTGTCCATGTACAAAGGCACTGAGGCCAGGGGATGTGTGCACACAGACACACACAAATTAATAGCATCCATCTCTTACCCCTCCTGTTCACTATCTGCTTCAACAACTACTCTTTCAGTATCACACAGCTGTTATATTCCTGTGCATCATTTCAAAGAAGCCAGCTGGCCGCCCCTCTGAATGCGTCTATGCTTGTTTGAACAAGTTATTAACTTTTGCAAATGCAGCAGTAGTAATGATTCCTCTTGCCATCAGTAGACATCATTTGTAAGTTAATGCTATTACGCCAGTAATTAGAGTTTGGGGTTGTATGAATATTATTGATGATGTGTTGTTAAGAGTGTTACACCGCTGGAATTTTGTGTCCAACAACAGCGCCCTCTGCAGGGAAGACGTTGAAGTCAGCCATTTATTCTAGGCTATTTATCCATGTGGTATGTTTGAATGAACCTCCAAATTCCACATTAGTCAATCAGGGGATGATATGGATTGGCTGTAGAGTAATTGTCTCACCAGTTATGCCTTATTAGCTAGATCAGAGCTACAACCTTGACCTCTGTGATGTAGCAACATTATCCCAGGTTTAACTGAATGACTGTGTCCTTGTTTCTACAGCTTATCACTGTTACAAATGCAACCTCGAGAGACCTTACATGTTTCTTAGGTTCTCAAAATAAAAAGCATGTCAGAGACAACAGTAAATGTTCATCACACATGATAAGAGACAGAGACACACAACTGCTTTAAAAAAAACTTACTATCTTGTATGTACAATATCATAATGTGTGCGGACAAATTGTTATATTGTACACACACAAGTAATGTGCGAACAACTTCCCAACACCTCAGTCTATCCATGCACTGTGTACCAGAAACTTCCAGACAGCTCATGATTGGATCATGATCAACAGTCTATCTGAGATGCAAACAGGATTGACTCTTTAATTAAACTATGGAGTTAATTACACAGACTTGCACTGCTTATATTTGTAATTTTTGTTGTATGTAGAGTTCTAACATGACATGATCTGAATAAATTGAACCTCAAATATGTAGTCAGTATACTTTTGTGCAGATGTTATTGTTTTTTAAATATCTTAAAGGCTCATCTAGGGACAGGTATTGGACATTAGCCTTAAATGTTGTAGTGTGTGACACTACAACATTGTATTGCTTTTGTTTCATACTTGTCCCTTTGCAAATAAAAAATGATCAATAAAACAAATTGAATTTTTGATTCACCATGTTAAGAACATGTTGCTTGTGAAACAGAGTGTATCTATTTGTATTTAGCCCCATTCTTTTAGCTGTTACCTTAATAAACTATGGTTTCAAAACTGGTTTTAAATGTCTCCTGAAAGGGACGTAACCATTATCTATGACAGCAGAACACAAAAAAAAAGATTTGGGTGGAAAAAAGAAAACCCATTTTTAAGACAACAGACAACATTTTAAGTTAGTTTGTGACCTATTTATTGTTCCCTATTAACTGAAATGTTAAACCTGCTTTGTCACATGAACTTTCTTGGTAGGTTGTTCTCAATTTGTATTTTTTATAATCAAAATAATAAAATATGTGGACCACTATTCAACTTGGAGTTCCAGCACCAAGAAAGAGTACTGTTGTTTTTTCAAAGAAGTTAAATTTTGTATTGTTTTGCAAGACGGCCTCATACTGTTTTAGCCTTGAAATGTGCTTAAATGTGTTAAACTGCAAACAGGACTCTGGTTAACTCTCTTTTTGGACTGCATGGGCAGCACTCTCACAAATCAAGGATCATGTGTCTGACTGGGATCCTGCTCTTTTCTGAACCTAACCCCCAACCCAATAAGTCTTAAAATATCCTTAAAAATCTGTGGAATTCAGTTTACCAAATGACAAATCTTGAAATGTGTGGAGATCTCAGTTTATATCTGCTAAGTTACGAATAATGTACTGGTGGTCACCTATTAGAGCGCGTAATCATAAGACAAAGCAATGTCTGTTTTTTTCTTTATCTCATTGATTTCATGAAATAAACAGCATAAGGCAAAATCCCATCTTAAATCTAATCACTTGATATCTTAAACTATAGGTTGGCTCCCATATGGAATGATTCATTAAGCCACCCCTCAATTATACCAAAGTAACAGACACAAAAATAAAAAGTAGCAGCATGATATTAAGAACTCAAAATACAAACAATAAACTAAAGCTGATTTAAAATTAACTTATCATCACAAAGGTAACATCTTGAAGTCTGGTGTGGATAAGCAGACCTACCAGTCACCACAGAACCTCACATTTTATGCCATTATATCATGTAACTAAATCTGTACCTGCTAGCCATTTCAGAAGATAAAATAATTACAAAAGCATTGCTGAAGTTTTTAGATTAACCAGGTGAAAAGTGCTTATGGTTTAGCCAAAAGAGTGACTGGTTCAATGCATGGGTTCAGGCTTCTCAGGAATTTGGTTCAGACAAGGGTTTAGTGTTTTAGCAATTGAGAAATACTGTAATGAAGCTTCAGCAAAGCAAAGCAGCTATCAGACAAACACAATACACAATAATACAAGAGGTGATTATAATACATTACACAGATAGAATAACAAGTAAATCAAGTTGATCACAATCATAAACAGGCTCTATCAAGCAGAACATGTACAGCTAGATGCGTCTGACCCAGATGTGTCTGACCAATGATACAAGCTTTTTAAGCTTCAGGTCTTTTTGCTATTCATTACAAGTTAAGCCAGGAACAGACTTTTTTCCTTTTTCCATTTCAGTTCTGACCTTCGGAACGGCAGCAACCAGAGCATGTAAGCCACTTGAGAGGACAAGACATCGACATAGTCAAACAAAGACATAAAAGTAGCAGAGCACCGTCTCCTTTTTGGACTGAAAACAAAGGCAAGGTTTGATTTTTAAAAAGCACTTTCAGTTTAAATAACATGACTTTTGTTTTTTGGGCGTTTAAAAACAGATTAAAATCCTAAAGATGTTGTAGAACAGTGTTAAAAGCAGGCTGCAGCTTGGTGAGAGCTTGGTCTGGAGTGGAAGCAGAACAAAACATCACAACATAAAAATGATAACATGCATTAAAGACATTTTGATGCTTAATATTATTATCAAGGAAGAAAAAATATGGTCCAAGGACTGACCTCTGCTGCACTCCTTTGGTCACTTGAGGTGTAACCTTCTGCCTGCACATTCTGAGTTCTGTCCATGAGATAGTTGTTAAACCAGTAGTTTACAGCTGGTTCGGACAGTCCTACTCTTAACAGTCTTTGTTAAAGACGTGTACGTTCCACTATCCAATGCCTTTGAAAGATCAATAAAAAGAACAGCACATTGCTGCTTGTTGTTAATAAAACCAATAAAATTGTTAACAGCTTTGAAAGTGCTGATACAGTGCGCTGAAGTCTTCTAAAACCGACTTAAAGTGTATGATAAAACATGGTTAGTGTTTAGTCGATTTTAGTCGATCACTAACCACAGTGTTAGCCTTCAGAACATCCAGGTCAATGTAAAACTAGACTATGTTAGATATTACATTGTGTACCATGACTTGTTTCCTACAGGCGTCAGTTTTTTCTGCAGCTTTATATCAAATTTCTCTCTCAGGATTTGATCTACCTCATCATCTTTCATGTTCTTCATGTCATAGTAATCAACACCTTCCTCAGGTTTGAAGGTGACCTCACTGTAGGTCCACCCAATCAAGGCCCTGAACCCTGTGGGTGTCTGCAAAGAGCAGATGGACTTATTGCAGAATATTGACGTTGGATCTGTTTGGAGTTTGTCGTTTACAAAGAGAAAACTTTCCAGCTCACAAGGTTTCAGGGTGAAGCGGTGTATGGTTTTTTTTTCTATTCTGTTGATTAGACTTGATTTAGCAAACTCTGGATTGAGAATCTTCGGCTTTCTGCTGGTCTTCTCAAGCACCCAGAAGTCTCCTTCATTTTTCAGACAAAAGACACCAGGTTCCTGAGGTTGCTCCTTCCCGGAGACGAGCTCCAGGGGTTCCCACGGTTGGGTGGACATCCCATAGCTCACATCTACAATGTAAGCCTTTCCATCAATGACCACCTTATGGATAAGATGAGACTCAACAGGATAATAGTCATTAAGTGAAGTCATAAAAACTTTGGAGTTGAGTGTTGTGCAGTTATAGCCCATTTCTCTCAGCACCCAGCCAAATAGGTTATTGTTCTCAAGACACCAGCCCCCACGGTTGCACCTCACAATCTTGTTGTAGATAACCTTAAGGTCAATTTCAATCCTCTCACCACAGTGCATGCTGAGGTTTTCAAATGGGACTCTCATGATGTGCTGTTTCTGAATCAATTTCAATGTTTCAAGATCAGGTTTATCAAAAGAGCCATGGAAACCAATTCTTTTGAAGTATTCCTCCAGATTCATTTTGTCTGTAAAAAAGAGGGCATTACATGATTTCATTTTAACTTTAATAGATCTTAAGGCATTCTTAAACAGCCATAATTGAAAGTTCAAAACCTCAATAAAGTATTAAGATAACAATGAAACATATTTAAGAGTCATGTGCAGTTATTCAATAATGCCAAATCATCTCTCCATCTTAATGAATGAATGTTGTCAACGGGCAAAATAAAGTTTACTGTTTTTTTTCACTGGCTTTGCATAGTTGGCAAGTTTTCTTTTCTTTTGCCTAAGAAGTTCTTTACATTTATTCACTGAGGACACACTTCAAGGAATTCCCCAGTTTTCTGAAGAGTTGCAAGATACAAAATAATGAAACCTGCTACTAGGTACATGTTCTAAGTTTGTGCCTGCAAAGTTGCACTGCTCTGTCAACATTGACTATGAACTGAATGTACAGCCAAAGTGCCCCACTCATCTTGGCAGAAATTGATTTAACAGTTTCATGCAATCATTTTTGACCCCTTTAATTTGTGCAATATCAGCTGGACTAGCGAACTTCTTACCTTAAAGTTAAGACCTTGATGTGAGATGCAGCTTTAAGTTTCAGTTGTTGTTTAGAGCTGACAATAAAACACAACACTGCTGTCCTCCTGTTAAATACTTGCTTCCAGATGTCTGTGTTTCTACCTCCCTGCTGGAGGCAGAGTTAATAACTTACAGAGTACATTTGTATAGTCAAACTTTAAAAGTTTCTCAGAGAAAAAATACAAAAAAGGCAACTCTGGGTATGATTTACAGGTGAGCAGCAGTGCTTTCACGAACAGTTTGTAAGGGATTTGGATTATAGATGTGCTTCATCTGTTCCAGGAACAATACTGATCCCACATACAGTGGAAAGCAAAAGTCTACACACCCCTGTTAAAATGCCAGGTTTTGTGATGTAAAAAATTGAGACCAAGATAAATCATGTCAGAACTTTTGCCACCTTTAATTTGACCTATTATGTGCACAATTCAACTGAATTTTTTTTTTTAGATATTTTAGGGGAAGAATAAAATATATATATATATATTATTTATTCCTGACAGTCATTAGCCTAGTTCATGACAGTCGTTCAGGTCATCGGTCGTCTGTGGGTCGTTGGGTTCACACATGATCTGTGGTGTGAGACTTGGGGTCAGTCGCCCCCACACAGTTACCTGTGTATAGAGTATGTAACTGAAACCCTTTAATGCATGAGCTATTCATGATGCAGAGCAATACTTTGAATTGTTTTTGTTTTACTTCTAAGGATTTACAGAGGGGTTGTTTTTTTCTTTTGATTTCTTTTGATTGAGAAAATTGCAAAAGTGTCTCCTAGAATGGATATCATGCATCTTTTCTTCTTTTAACAATCATTTACAGTTTGTCCTGTGCATGGGGATGAATAGCATGGATTGGAGTTCTTGGTTTCTAGTGTTGAATCATTTCTGTGATTGGCCTTTTAAAATGTCCTGCTCTTGAACAGGGAAAAACATACTTTGAGGAGATAAAATTACCTCATTATTTTATGCATGGAGGCTGCCAGAGCAGCAAAACAGAAGCCCCTTTAAATCCACTTGTTGAAAGACTCTTACTGACGCTAGCATAATAATTGACCCAAAATGTGTCATTGCTAAAAATTACAAACTTGCAAGGTACAGTTTAATGATGTAAATCTATTGCTTGATAACAGAAAAACTGTTACTCCATAACAAGTCTTTTCAAAAACAGCAAAGTCTCAGTAATAGTATTAATTGTAACTGTTATATAGCTAACAAAAATACATAGGAATTTTTAAATACATATTCCTCCTCAATTGTTACTTGATGTCTCAAAACTTGTACCCCTGCAAGGTCCCTGTACTAAGAATTTGCAAAATATTTGTGAGCTGCATGCATTTCTCGTCATCTATGTGCCATCTTAACTTTGAGAAATGGCTGGTACATTTACAACAGCTGGCCACTGGGGGGCAGTGTATAGCGAGCTTACTAGCCTCCAATGAAGTGGCTGGTGTGAAACTAGACCATTAACATCCATGCAACTAGTCAGAAACGGCTTTTGAATAGCTGTCCACTGCAATTTCTTACATTGTCATTGTCAACCTTGGGTATTGTTTTTTGAAAAAGGTTTTCAGAAGTCTTTAGAAAGTGCCTCATCAGTCACTGCAGACAGTAGGGGAATCAATTGTAATGTACACTGTGAACATCAATAGCACCCTCACAAATCAAGTGTTCATTATATATAATGTGTATATGTTTAATGTCACTGCCTCCTTAGAAATATGTTTGTGAATCAAAGATGGTTTCACCTCAACCCCTCTTAGCCTTTTATAACCTGTTTAAACTACCTTTTCTCTCAAGGCAAAAGGTAGTAACTAAAAGAAAACATGAGGGAAATTCAGTTTTCCTAATGTCTTACAATGTATACAGACCATATGAACAGGCAGTCATTAATAGTCAAAACAACGTCTTTTATCTACTTTATTTCAATGATTTCATGCTACAAACAGTGTAAGATTAAATCTTAGTTTACTGTCTTATCATATGAACACTTTAACTACTCATTGGTTCTAGTACATGACTGTAGTAGGACTTGTTCAAAGGTGTTTTTTTATTACGCTGTTTCCTAATAATAGGAGGCCAATACATTACAAATGCAAACAATTAAACCAAAGCCAGGTCCCAATTCAGTGTTGATGTGGAATTGCAGTTTATATTTCTTCAGTTTCATGAACCATCCTTCACCAGCCCTCTTACAAAGTCATAGGATCCTATGTGATTTAAGCAGTAAAAGATTTTCAAAATCACACATTATTCACACATCACTCTTTGATATATCAGTGAGTGCACATCTGCAGATGGAACTTACAGACACATATCTGACACTTCTTAACAAATTACTTGAACTTTAGCAGAGTACATTTGTGTAAGCAATTTTACAAAGTATAACTGTCAAACATTGTGTGCTGATGTTCAATGTATGTCAGGGACTGGACTGTTGCCAAGTAACAAAAGCATTTTTCCTGCACACCTTCAACTCTCCTTCTACTCTGTTTGGGTCCATGCCTCTCAGCAAACATTTGATTTATGTATGTATGGATATCTGTATGCTTCTAGTCAACTCAACTCAACTTTGTTTAAATGGAATCTCTCACAGATAGATACAAAAAGAGACACTGACAGCAACAGTTAAAATATTAATAATAATTGACTAAATGTATTTTTAAAAAAGCACAATTGTAAAATAAAAGTCAGTAAAATCTATTCAATCAGTAACATTTGAATAAGACAAAATAAAAGCCAAAAATTAAACAATTGTAAAGTCAATAAAACTTTGAGTATTCAGCCAACCAAAGTTATGACACAAAGTGAAAAGTCCCACTGCTGTTGTACTCTATATCAGCACTCATGGAATGCCTCTTCTCCAATAAGATAACTTGCTCAGAGCTAACTGGTGCATAAAAAGCATAAATATCATTTCAAACATCTTTTTATGTGGGGTGGTTTAAATAGAAAACAAAGGGGTTAATTACGCTTTCATATTTGATGGGACATCTGTTAAATGCATTACTAACTCAAGATATTTTGATACTGACCCAAGACACAAATTATAAAACATTTCATCCAACTCACCAACACCCCAAACACTGACTTAATGCTATAACACATAAAGCAGGCTTTTATATCAGACAGAACACAGGGCTATTCCCGGATCAGAAACATCTCACTCTTCTTTGGTATCATTCAGGTGGGTTTCCTCTCAAACTTACTACCTCTTATTTAGAAACAATCTTTTACTATAACTCAAAAAACGTATGTACTTTTCAAAATGAGGACTTTTCAGGAAATATTCTTGAAGATAAAAATATGAAGTACAGTTAGAATTACATGACTTTGATATTGAGCACATATGTTGGAATCTTTCCATCACTAATATCCTTCCTCTCTCCTTAACTCTCTTAATATGATGTGAGAAACAGTTAAAAGAAACGTGTCTTTGCAGTGCCTCTATGCAAACATTTGAAATATCTAAATGTTAGAGATAACTTATTTTTAGTGGTGTCAGTGACTCGTGCAGAGGTATTCAAAGTGCTAACATATTAGTTAAAGATACCTAAATTAATTAATTGTAAAATGAAAATAATTCAAAGCACTGTAGAAGTTTAAAATAGAGACTTCTTCAGCAAGCTGCTCTGCCTGGTCAATGATAAAATCCTCATAGGTTGTGAAATCATTTAAGAAGCATGCCAGGATTTTACAATGTGTACCATGTCTTGTTTCCTACAGGCGTCAGTTTTTTCTGCAGCTTTATATTAAACTTCTCTCTCAGGATTTGATCTACCTCGTCATCTTTTATGTTCTTCATGTCATAGTAATCAACACCTTCCTCAGGTTTGAAGGTGACCTCACTGTAGGTCCACCCAAGTAGGGCCTTGAACCCTGTGGGTGTCTGCAAAGAGCAGATGGATTTATTGCTGAACAGCGAGTTTGGATCTGTTTGAAGTTGGTAATTTGCACTGAGTAAACTGTCTGGTTCACGAGGTTCCAGGGTGAAGCGGTAGGTGATGTTTGTGTCTGATCTGTTGATGAGACTCGATGTGGCAAACTCTGGATTGAGAATCTTGGGTTTTCGTCCGGTCCTCTCCAGCACCCAGAAGTCTCCCTCGTCTATCAGACGAAAGACACCAGATGGCTGAGGTTGCTCCTTCCCAGAGATGAGCTCCAGGGGCTCCCGTAGTTGAGAGGACATACCAAAACTCACATCCGCTATGTAAGCCTTTCCATCAATTACCACCTTATGGATAAGATGAGACTCATAGGGAGAATATTTTTTGAGTGACGTCATAAAAACTCTGGCAACAAGTGTTGTGCAGTTATAGCCCATTTCTCTCAGCACCCAGCCAAACAGGTTGTTGTTCTCAAGACACCACCCCCCACGATTGCACCTCACAATCTTGTTGTAAACCACCTCGAGGTCCATTTCCATCCTCTCACCACAGTGCATGCTGAGGTTTTCAAATGGGACTGTCATGACGTGCTGTTTGTGAATCAACTTCAATGTTTCAAGATCAGGTTTGTCAAAAGAGCCATGGAAACCAATTCTTTTGAAGTATTCCTCCAGATTCATTTTGTCTGTAAAAAAGAGGGTATCACATGATTTAATTTTAACTGTAAGAGATCTTTAAGGCATACTTCTATGCCTCTGGAACTCAGAATTGTGGACACTGTTGACAGGTCTAAAAAGCAGTTGAAGACCTATCTGTTTAGACTTACCTTTGTTTAATCTGTCTGTTTTTATGTAATGTTTTTGTATTTTATTACATCTCTGTTTTGCCTTTTAATGTTTTTCTTTTGTTGTTGTAAAGCACCTTGTGACCTCTGTTCGTGAGAGGTTAAATCTAAAGGTTAAAACTAACACCTGCCTGACGACACTGCCATACTTGCTCTCTTTAATGAAAATAACTCTGTTTTTAATTACCAGGACTCCATCTCCCACTTCACACAATGGTGCACGGACAATAACTTCCAGCTGAGCATATCGAAAACACAAGAACTGCCCACAACCCCATCCACATCAACAATGAAACTGTCAGATAGTGGAACAACACACCAATGACATTCACAAACGCTGCCAACAAAGACTTTCTGCCATCCTTAAATTCAGAGCACTTTCTGTCGCCCCCCACCTCCTGCTGTTACTTTACAAAAGTATCATCCAGCCCATTCTCCTCTACTGTTCCCCCATTACTACAACATGCTAACTGCCTCCAACAGAAACAAACTCACAACTCACAACTCACATCACAAACACTGCCACGAAAATCATCCGCCTCCCTACACGCAACCTGTCTGACCTCAACAATAGAGAGACATCATAAGCAGAGCACGCTCCATAATACTCGACCCCCAGCACCCCCTCTACCCATTCTTCACACTGGTCCCATCTGGTTGTAGATACAGATCCCTGGCCTGCAAATGAGCCTGGTTTGGCAGGAGCTTTGTCCCTTCTGCTGTTGCACTCAACAAAACAGCCCAGTAATTTGTCCTGTGTATTACTACTACTACTACTACTACTACTACTACTACTACTTTTTCTACTATAACTATTACTACAACTACCACTACTAATTACACTGTACTAAAATATACTACTACTTCTACTATTGCTGCTACTACTACTGATAATAAGAATGATAATAATAATAATCATTTTAATAACTGTATGTATATAGCATCTTTAGAAACACATGTTTCCTAAGTAGACAACCAAGCACAAGTCAAACAACAGTACAGCCAAAAAGACAAAGTGCTTAAGATGAACTGAGACATGTAGGAGGATGTAAGCAAACAGAAATATATATGAACAGTATGAAAAGATCAAATCAATACAAATTAGATCAATCAGTATAAAGGTTAAAATCTACATTTTTCCACCTTGATTCTGCACTGTTTATAAAATGTTGTTTTTAGCAATGTGCTACTGCAGTTCTACTTTTTTTCACAAAGTTTTTCATGAAAATGTATCATCAGTTTTCTGAAGAGTTGCAAATTGCAAATTACAGAAACTCTCCTGCTATTCTGTAGCCATATCAACGATTTATCCGTGCAAAAATTCGACCCAACATGTTACAGCCGGCTGAGTGGAGAGTGTACTTGTACAGTCTATGTGCCCCACCCCACTTTGCAGAATTTAAATCAACATTAGTGCAATCGTTAGTTGATCGGTCGAGGTTTAGCTGGACCAGAAAACCTTTTACCTTAAGACCTTGACGTGTCGTGCCGTGAAGGTTTAGGTGTTTGTTGTTGTTCTAGTTTGGGTTGATGCAGAACACGACACAGCTGACTCGGAGATAAAGTTGGTTTCAGGGGAATGTGCTTCCTTATCGCGGAGGCACAGACTTACAGAGCAGCCTACATGTAGGCTAAAAGGTGAATCATTCCCGAAAAAAATAAAATAAAATATGATAGGCAGAAAGGTTAGCAGCTGTGGTTGAAGTCTATAAACAGTTTGTAAAAGATCTGCAATATTTCGTACGGATACAGACCGCAAATATAGCCTAACTAAAGAATATAATTAAGATGGTAGGGTTTTTTTTTTGTAAGGAAAGAAATAGAAAAATATATTTCCAATGAGTTTTTTTTTTTTTTTGTAGATTGTAATGTGGTTAAATAAAATAATAATGTTATTTAAGGATATCTGATTTTATTTTGAAAAGTACATTCCGGAAGTTATGCTGTTTTGAACTAATCTTCGTCAATTTCATTAAGATACAACTTCCGTTCACAATTGTCATAATAAAAGAATCAATCTACACCAATGTGAATACTTTTATGCATGTAATTATTAAAATTTGCGTATTTATACGATATTAAAAAATTAACTGTATTCTTTTGTCTTATTTAATCAATTGACAGCCACAACTAGGCTCAGGGGAGGAATGGTCATCTGTGTTTTTTTGAGAACAACAGAGACCTCTGGTCGTAGTTTTGTTTGAAGTTGTCCAGATTCGTATTTTTTTAGTTCTACCCATTAAACATATCCTGCTTAATGTGTTCCTCACATTGCAAATTAAGCTCACTTAAAGCATATGAATCCACATGTAACAAATATTAATGAAAAGTGTTTGATAGACCCTTCCAACAGCTTACACGCTATTAACAGTTTTTACAGTATAGTAAAAATATATGCTATTTCAAGTGCGTAGGTTTATTTGTCTATGAAGTGTGTAAATGGGCTTTCTTTTACAAATGAGCAATATATTAATGTTTTCCCATACATGGACATAGGCCTACAATTTTTAAAAGGAAGCAGTCCGGTTCAGGTGACAGAGTAAAACCAAAGTGATTTTGGAATATAAAATGTCTATAGATAATATGAATCAATTTTTACTTCTCATGAGATTATAGATAACATTTTTGGTATTTATGTTTGCCTTTTGGTTGAATGCACAAATTCAGAATTTAAACTGGCGAGTACAGCTCTGTTAAAGTTTGCTTTTTTAGCTGGTCTTTTATTTTTTCAGGATGAGAAGAAGGAATGTGAAATACTCCAGGGGATACCTCAAATTTCAGGATGACTTATTCACTATGTCCTGATGATTTTTTCTTTGTTTAGATGACAAACAGTGCACAACCTGGACTATTCCTTCCTCATGATGTATGCTAGTAGCAAGAGGAGTCATTATGTCCAGGTATGTGCTTTAAGTCGACAGTGCAGACCGAGCTCCCACTCTTTTTCTCAGCCTGAAAGCCTGTTATTGTCTTGGCAAATTCAGACCTTGATGAAGATGTGTTGTTGTTGCAGTCATTCTGACACCTAGTCCAGTTCAGTGTAGCAACACAAAAGCTTCCTACCTCAGTCGGAAAGTTTTGACCACAGATGGGTCACTCCTTCTGCATCAACAAAACCAACACTCAAAGTATATTCCTTCCATCTTACATTTTGTTTTTCTGTGCCGTTATTACTTCTACTGGTATAACATTGTGGCAAAACCCAACTACTTTGCAAGCATGAACTCTGCGCTGCAGGTCTCATCAGAAGACAGGGGGATCCTGGAGTTCTCTGAGCTGAGCTTCATTGGTGCAATCTGTTGTGCACATTATCATCGCTGTGCATACACCAAGGGTCTAACAGATAAAGCTAGAGCTGTATGGTCAGCTGATAGAAAAATGATAGATTGGCCATCTGGCACATATTGTCTCATTCTCACATTCTCAGAGTATGGGATTTTACAAATCAACTCAGCGTGCAATTTGTATGGTTTATGCTAAATATTCTAAACTCCTTTGTATTCTTACAGTGACTTTTTGTATTATATTTAATGTACTGTTTTTAAACCAAGCTACAGTTCAGCTGACAGTCCTGTTTGTGCAGTTGGACTTTCAGTTCTCACCAACTCAGCTGTGTGGGCAATCCTCAGTGAGATAAGACAATCACAATCCACACTTTTGATCTCCTGTCCAATCAAAAAATAAATACCACTTACTCCAGCTGCCTACTTGTTTATTTAACACATGATGCTGTACCCCCCCTGTAGATACAAATTAAGAGGATAGCTGGTAGACTCTTCTTGGCAGGGGCATGGGCATCATGGCTCTGAGGGAACCACAACTTCCTGGACTGCATGCAGAGTCTCAGCAAGCAGTAGAGGTGCCAGTAGAGCCCACTACAGTAACTTGTCCTGTCCCCCCCCCCTAACATACTTTATTTTGCTTCCCATCCATGGACTTTTTATATGCATCTCTCGGTCACCCTTGTGCTCTTAATTTATGTAAGTCAGAATCAGAATACTGCTGTCTAACAATCAACTGTGAAGTATGTGAAGACGTGTGTTCCCAGCTCTGTCTCTCAGAGTAACTGTTTTGTTCAGCAGAAATCAGACAAAAGTCTGGGATTAATGAAGACAAATCATCTCATGTTGGGAGGGAGAGCCAGTCACCTGCCACTGGTTTACATGCTTCTTTAACTTTCTCTGTTGCTCGATGCTGCCACCTATGGGCAAGCTGGGACATTGAATTGTCACTGGTGCCTCTTTGTCAGTTGTCATTACTGATGGCCAGCCAATAGGCCGGATTCAGTGGCAACTACCCCAATCCATCCAAAGATAAATACATGTAACCTCATCTATTTCACCCCCTGTCTGACAAACAGAGCTCAGTGTCCATTTATAGTGAACCAAGCAAACATTGCTTTGACATCATGTTCCTATATAAATACACTGTTTCATTGATATATGTTTACATCTGTGACCATCAGGTGACTTAATTCATTTGAAGTAAATCTCTATTTTGTATAAGATGTATTTGTATTCCTCAAAGAGACGTTTATGGTATATAAGCTGTGCCTGTCTCTTTCATTTCACGTTAAACGTTACAACTAAGAAGATTAATTTTCACTGCTTAGAAGCTGAAAAAAAGAAGTGTGAGGGGTTTGCTGTTATTGAAGTTGTGAGTCGAAAATTTTGAAAATAATGTGCCTTACATCCAGAGCATTGAAAAAGTATCAGAAACTCTATTTCAATCTATTTCCCTTCACTATTTCTGACACTTTGATACTAATAGCTTCATAATAACACACAGTCCATAGAGACAGGAACAATGAATTGTTTCAGACAGAAGCTGAAATGAGGGTTTTCAAATACATCAATCTGAGATAAGCAAATCATTTTATGAGCTGTAAACTATGTTCAGCTATTAAAAAGCTATCAGAATGACTATAAATCCATTAGCACAATACTCCTCCATATATACAAAAAACACAAGCATGGATGTGACCGCAATTCTGCAAAATCAAAATTAAAATCAATATTTAGTCCAATGGTGTTCTTTAACTCTCACAGATCATGGTTCAATGAAGATAACTCACTCGTTTTTTTAATGAAAACTCACGTTCAAACTTGTTTTAATGTACATTGGAAAGACCTAAATATAAATACATTATTTTTACATGACTTGGATTTTTGTTTATTTTATTTAACATTTTGATTTTTTTTTTTTCATTTTATTAACAATTTATTTTTCTAGATTTTTTTACTTTAAAGTGGGTCGATTTGACCAGGAACATAACAGGAGGGTTAAAGCAACATTTTGATGTACATGTCCGTGAAGGTTTAGTGTTGAGGCTTTGGGGCGGGGATTGGGATCGTGCCATTGGCTGCATGGTGCGTAAGCTACGTAACAAGTGGCGCGTTACGTACAGCCCTGACCAAGGAAGTGCACACCGGTGCTCTTTCACCAGTGTTGCAGAACAGTTCTGACTGGGTGAAAGTCTGCAGATATTTTGCTGGTTTTCTTTTCGACTTATGCTGAGGTTAGTACCGAAATAAATACTCTAAATTAAATAGTTTAGGGCTGAAACGATGAATATATCTTAACTATTGTATTTGCATGGTAGTGTGACTCTTGCTACTCCGAGTACGGTGCAGGCATGCATTTTTGAATCAGTCCTAACGGCGTCCTAAGTCCTAAGTGCGGTAGATTGTGAGATATATTTAGGAGGACACATTTTTCTGCTTGTTATCATCAGCTAAGTGAAATATGTATGCATATGTCAACATGTACTTGTTTCTGTTGACTCAGATTCGTCCTATTGCAATGGAAATTGCAAGTCAAGACACATTTTTGATAACTGGGGGATGTGGCTATGTTGGTCATCGGTAAGTACAACTTGAGCATTCATATGCACTTCATTATTTGTACTTTCTATGTAGTATCTTAGGTAACCATTACAGAGTTGCTTTGTGCTGTCACACTGCTCTACAACCACAAGGTGGCGTTGTTGCACAAGTTATATTTAGTGGCCCCAGCATTGCCAGATTGAAAGTTAGGAAAACATATAATGCTTGAAATACACGTAATTATTTCAAATAATTGCAATATTCTTAATTATATAATTGAAGACGTATTATTATTATTTTATGCAGAATGTCTAACGAGTAATTTGTTTTTCTCTACAGTCTGGCATGCTCCCTGCATAAAAAAGGCGCCAGAATAGTTCTGTTTGACACAATCCCTCCAAACCAAGAATTGCCAGAGGACATTGTGTTTGTTCAGGGAGACATACGTGAGTATGCACATGTTAAGAAGGCCATCACTGGTGTGGGCTGTGTACTCCACCTTGCCTCCTATGGCATGTCTGGCAGGGAGCAGCTGAACCGGCATCTGATTGAGGCGGTGAATGTTCAGGGCACACAGAACGTTCTGAAAGCTTGTATTGAGCTGGGAGTGTCAAGGCTGGTTTACACAAGCACCTTCAACGTGGTGTTCGGAGGCCAAGTGATAGAGAACGGGGACGAAAGCCTTCCTTATCTACCTCTCCATCTTCACCCTGACCACTACTCCAGGACAAAGTCCATAGCTGAAATGGCAGTACTTAAGGCGAACGGCACAGCACTGGAGGATGGCTCTGGCGTGCTGAGAACTTGTGCACTGCGTCCAGCAGGGATCTATGGGGCTGGTGAGCAGAGACACCTGCCCAGGATTGTCGGCTACATAGAGAAGGGGATCTTCAGGTTTATTTACGGGGACCCCTGCAGTCTGGTGGAGTTTGTCCATGTGGACAATCTAGTGTCAGCTCATGTGCTCGCTGCAGACGCTCTGACGTCAGAGAAACAGTACTGCTCAGCTGGTCAGGCATACTTTATCTCAGATGGTCGGCCTGTGAACAACTTTGAATTCTTTAGACCTCTGGTGGAAGGCTTGGGCTATCCTTTCCCCAAATTGCGTCTTCCTATTTCTCTCATCTACTTCTTTGCCTTCCTCACAGAAATGATTCACTACCTCATTGGCCCCTTCTATAACTTCCAGCCTCTGCTAACACGCACAGAGGTGTATAAAACTGGTGTGACACATTACTTCAGCATGGCAAAAGCTAAGGGGGAGCTGGGTTATGAGCCCCAGGAGCACAACCTGGATGAGGTGGTTCAGTGGTTCAGAAGCAGAGGCCATGGGAAAAAATCTCACAGCTCCTCCCTCAGTCGATTGCTGCTGGATGTCCTGTTCGTGTCTGCCCTTGTTGCTGTGGCTCTTTCCTTTCTTCCACTTGCTGGCAGTTGAGTCATAGCTAAAGCAAAAGTAGAATTCTGATATTTTCACAAAAAGCAAAGACTGGTTCATATCTACACTGTGCACATGTATTAATAAACAAATGTGCTCTTTTTTATTCAGAATGTTTTGTATGGACAGGTGCTTCAAACATAGATGCTGCTGTCTACAGAGCTCCTCAGTCAAAGCAAAAGAAACATGTTACCTCTTACTGTTGTACTCAAACACTCATCAGGTGTGTAAACAGTCAAATGAATGTCCTCTAGCTTTACCCCCTCTTTCAGAAACAGCATGTCAGAAGGGAAATCACCAACAATAAGCTAATACATCATGTTTTAATGCATTTTTAACTCATGTAAAAATCACTAAGCAATGTATGGAAACCTGCAAAGAATAAAACTTTTCAAAGCAAAGCGGTGTGTGTGATTTTGTATTCAAGGTTGAGTTTCTGCAATTCTTTAGGAAAATATTTTTCATGTTACAAAAAAATAATAAAAATATTGGCATATTTAGTAACCTGCTTGAGAACATGTAAAGCAGAACAACTGAAGGACTTTGTATCACTGTCTCAGTCACATCATAACAAAGAAACAAAATGAATAGTGGCTTCCATTTGTGGTCTTTACACACAGCCATTCCCTCCATGTTCTTATTTAAATAACTCATACACTGCAGTAAGCTTGATTCTAGTAAAAAAAAATCTGTCATATTCTTAAATGCATCCAAATAGTAGTTTAATCTTGCAGTAATGGTTTGTTATAACATCACATCATTCATCTAAGGACCTATAATTAGCAAGGATAATTGGACATGGGCCTACAATGGATTATATAGCCTCTACCTTAGTTATGACGACCTGTAAGTACCCTAATTTTATTTGACTATACATAGATGGATTAAACTTGAGATGGTTTAAGCTTTTCCCTCCATATTATCAATTCATTCCAGCTTTTATCTGGTGTAAAAGGAGTCGGACCAGGTGAGGCGTGCTTTGTGTGGTATTTTAGTCTGCCTGGGATGAATGCAGACGTCCCCTTCTCTCTAAACTATTCTCTTTTCAGGGCCGGCAGCCCCTTGCTGAGTTGGTCGCAATCATTGTTTCTCTGCAGCATTAACCACATTCCTGAGGGGCGCAGCGCATCCTGTCTCCATCCCCGCATTCCTTTCACGCGAACGAGTCCCTTGTGTAAAACGCTATTTTATTCCGATTTTCAAACGCGTTGAGGCCTCAGACTCATATGCAGAGGATATTTATGGCGTATCCGATAATCCAGTCTACTTTGGTGTGTTGCATTGTGACTGTAAGCGAAACTAGAGGAAAAACCAACAAGGGGAAATTCCTCCGCGCAGCGCGCCATTGACTGTAAAGACCTTTCAACTTAACAAAAACTGAAGTTGACAAACGTATCCCTGTCGGCTGAAACTGTGAGAAAGAGTTTGTTTTTTCGGCGGAGGGGGAAAAGCAGAAGAAGACGATGCGGCACACGGTGGAGCTTTCAGAGGAGGTTGGCGGTATTCTGTAAATGAGAGAGGGCTGTAGCGCGGCGTTTTGTTTTGATTTCCATGTGAAATGCAATTAGTGCTCCGCGGTGCTCGCTAGTTTGGCTCGCGGAGCGGAGCACACTCAACTTGTTTCTCGCACAACATGGAGCACTACCAGGAGGATTTGGGACTCCGGGCCAGCACATTGATGGAGGATCTCTCCTTGTACGAATCGTATAAGGACGGGATGTACAACGCGAGGAGAGACTTGGTGATAAACCCTGATTTAGACTTTTCGGCTCCGGTAACAGCGGAGCACAAAAGTAAGCCAATGAATGGTACCTCTGTGCTCCACCAGCAGCATCACACTGTGGAGAATTTCACCACGGGGAATAAAGTGTACACGGCGGCACCGGTGCGACCTGTGAACTGCACCCGGACCGTGCCTGTGGATTTCTGCGCCCCTCAAAGAGACACAGGTTACACCGAGGAGGGCTGCTGCACCAAATCCGAGGTGGCTCTACCCTGTTACACGGGCGCTTCGGAAAGGCACAGGAGGTACTCTCTGGAGGTGCAGGGCCACAGGTATAGCACCGGGTCCACATTTGACGGCGTGCCTCTCAACAAGCCGGTGCCTCTGCCCGGCAACAGGTGCAACAGCGTCTGCATCACCAGCAGCCACGACGGGAGATACAACGCCACAAGCCCCCGGTCCAGCTTAGCATCGTCCCTGTCCTCCCAGGAGCAGAGCAAGCACGCCAGCCCGAGGTCCAGCATCAGCAGCCCGCGCACAAGTCTTGTAGTACCGGGTCAGGACAGATACACGAGCCCCAGGTCTAGTTTAGTACACTGTGAGGGCAACAGCGTCCTTAGTCCTCGATCCAGCTATGCAAGCACGGCCAGCGACACCAGTAAACACTCCAGCCCCAGAACCAGCCTCAACAGCTGCGACTGCTGCAGCAAGCCCAGCAGCAACCGAACCAGCGGCATCAGCATGGGCTACGACCAGAGGCACACCAGTCCCAGGTCCAGCACGGCAAGCCAGTACTCCTTCACTACCAGTCCGAGGTCCAGTTACTCTGACTCACGATACGGGCCCGGGGGCAACCACGATTTGGATGGGGCGCTTTTACATCCAGTACCGAGTCCTCGGTCCAGCATATGCAGCCAAGACGGGAATGCAAGACCGGGAACCACCGCTAATTGCGTGGTCAGTCCCCGCTCCAGCATCTCCAGTCACAGCTCCAGAAGTTCCCGCAGCTCCAGGGGGTCAATGAGCACCTACCCGGACCTGCAGCTGCCCTCACCCAGGTCATCGATGCTGGGAACAAGTTTACACGAGGACACCTTGTTGCAGGAGTTCGGGGACTCCAACGGCATCCAGAACCGCCTCCACCTGCAGGGACTCTCTGCGGTGCCTGAGCCCCTGCAGCAGTCAGTTCAGACGGGAGGACCCGCGGAGATGACCGCTGGGTCACCCTCATCGTTAAGCTATGGGGTGTCCTCTAAAGTAGCGTCCTCTGGCCAGAGGTTCAAGATACCTTACCAGGTGACCCCGAGCAGGGAGAGCGGGCCAAGCCAGGCGGAGAGAAGGCTGGAGGCGCTCACCCTGGAGCTGGAGAAGGAGTTGGAGATGCACATGAAAAAGGAATACTTTGGTAGGTAATATTAATTGCAGCTTTGTTTTAAGATACATCTTTGATTCGTTTTTAAACTTACTTTTAAATATATATGAATATAGGTCATGCAAAGTCATCAGTTTTACAGAATGAAAACCACAGGAGTCCTTTTTGTTTCAACCCACTGAACTATCTTAAAGCACCCCTTGTAATAGGAGAGTTTTTTTGTGACTTATAGAGAGCAAAACAGATTTTGCAGAGACATCATAAATATGCACCACCAAATATCTTATATGATCTAATTATATATGTCAATAATGCTCTGACCCCCACTTCTTCTGGTTTTGTAGAGTTGCCTGCAAATGCATGAGGGAAATCCCTGCAGTGATGCTTTCAGTGTAAACAATGCTGAATGTTTTGGTCTTGTGAGGACAGAGCAAGTTTAAAATCCAAAATAGAGATGATTACTTCTGATAATTGTAATTTCGCTCCTTTATTGATTCATGTAATTCAGCTGGATATAAAGAATTCTCCATGGCAACACTTGAGCAACAGCATAATAGTACATCAGTGTAAATGTCTTGTGTAACTTTTGCTGTATCAGACAAGTACCCACTCAAAGTGGAATTCAAGGAAAATAGTTTAGCACAGGCTGGTTCAGGAAAGGGGTAATTTACTGTTGTCATCATTTCAAGTTCTGTTTGCAAGCAACCAGTGCAGCGTTTCCACTAACAGGTCCCTCTGTGGATGATAACAGTGGCTTTGCAGGGCAATACTAATTTCTGTCTTGGCACAGCTAACATTTGCGCAGCGCTGCACCTCGCTGAATGGAGCCTTCTGTTCTGCCAGAGTGGACACCCCTCGATCACTCAGAGCAGCTCGGCCTGTATTTGTTGCAATCGCATCATCTGAAGAGAGAGCTTATTGGATTTTTGCCTGATTTTATTAATTCAACATTTGCTTGGTTGTTTCTTTTTCGTGATTAGGGACTATGAGACCAAGTGTGTTTGGTTCAGCAGCGACAGAATGCCTGCCTAGGAAGTTGCTGTCTACTTTTGAATCAGCAGCCGGACTATTGGCTGGAGTTCTTGGACAGTGGCTTGTTTAATAGCCAGTGCACTTGCTTAGAGGGAGGCACAGACAGCTGTAGATTTGTTCCAGAGGAGCAGGTGAGAGGAGGAGGAGGAGGAGAGGGATGGCAGGCAGGAGAGAGTGATGTGGAAGAATGGAAGGAGGAGGAGCAGCAGAGATAGTGGAGGAACAAAATGGAATTAGGTAGAGAGTAAGAGTGAAAGGAAAAGGAGAGAGAGAGAAGAATAAAGTCAGACTGTCCTTACAAAAAACCCCAATGGACACAGCTCTGTTTCCGTAGCGACAGTGGAGAAATTGATCGTCTTTTTGGGGTTTTGGGGGGGGCGTAGCGCTCTCTGCCAGTGTCCCATCCTGCCCAGCTCTGCTTGGCCGGCCCTTCTATGGCCTTCTGTTTGTTGTGGTGGCGAACGAGCTGTGAATCAACAGCTGGCCCGATACAGGCCTGCAATCCAAGCAGCAAGGGGAGGGAGGCCCACCCCACCCCTTTTCTCCTCCTCCTCCTCTCCCACCACCACCACCACCCGCTCTGACTCCCCCGCGAAGCCCTTCATTAACCAGCCAGTGGGGAGTCGGGCAACACCAGACACTTGGCACACGATCTTGGCTGGCGGGCCAGACGTAGTTGGTGGGGGTCAAGTCTGATCACCTGCCCAGAATTATAATGGCAGTAGTCATGCACATGCCTGACACACACACATGTGCGCACACACACATGTTGACTTCTTGCAACAGCACACTGCCCTGCCATGTGTGTCTGCAGTCTTCTTTCAACGCTGTATATACTTTTATTGCACAAATTGCTGCTGACATAAGATATTCAGTTTAATTAAAGGAAAGACTTAATTTAAGTTTTAAAGCTTCATTATCCTCTGATGTGTCAAACACTCTCAGATGTCTCACAAGTGAGGACCTCTCTCCTTTATTGGTGCTGTATTTCCAGGCTTTGATGATATAAAGGCTATCTGCTGCGCCTGTTCTTTAATGTTCTTCCTGCAGCTTTTGAAGTGAAGTGCTGCATTTTTTATATTGCTAGTGTTGGCAGTGGTAGATTCCATGTAATCAAACCAGAGGTGTAACTATGTTTTACAGTAGCTTTCTGATACTTTAACAATATTCCAAATTTCACAGAGATTCAAGAGGTTAAATAGCTTCTTTTGGTAATTTTGTGATGTGAACTTATCACACCAGTAACGTTTTGGGCCATCAAAGAATGGAGTGTTTTTTATTCCTGTCTTACCAATGCTCCCCTGCTGTAATTGCATCCACTGAGACCAACGCTTCCCCCGTTTTCTTTCATCATGGCCACTGGGATGGCATTATTGTTCATATCTTTCAGAGAAGTTGTTGCCTGCTATTTTACAAGTTACTTGACTATCTGATTAATCCTATTTCTTGCATTACTCAGACTGCTTTACTTATGGACATTTCATGCAAAAGCTGGACTGACACTCATAGCTGGCTACATTTTTTGATCAACTTCTTCAAGTGTGACATAAGTGATATGTCACTCCTAAATAGCTTTCCCTGCACTTCATCTTGCAATGTCTGTTATTTCCGTATGCAGGTACAAATCAAACCGAATAGCAGCCATGGTAGTCAACCATAGACTGTATAAAATATGGACGTAGTATCCGTGACGTCACCCATCTGTTCCTGAGCGCTGTTTTGAAGCCAGTTGACGGCAGCAGCGGTATTGGAAATGCATAACTAAACCAGGCAGAGTGTGACGTAAGGGGGCAGGGTTTGAGCCTCCTAGCCAACAGGTATGTGTTCCCGTCCGGGAGTCAAGTCAGTCATGTCCTTATTTGGGCAAAAACTCGTAATCTTAATATCTTCTGAAAAAAATTCACCCCCGTACAGGGTGTGCCGATAGAGAAATTAGCTTCGTAGATCCAAGCCGTTTTTTGAACCAGGCTGTAAACATGTTTATTAATGCTGCAAAGATCGTCTTTTTGAATTGGTGTCTATGTGGTTTCCGGTGTTTCTGCAGCCAGCCTGAAGCCGATTCTCGATGAATTGCATGGGCTTCATATTTTGAGACCAGAGGTTGCCACTTGGATAAATCCCATTTCTTGCATTACCCAGACTGCTTTACTTATGGACATTTCCTGCAAAAGCAGGATTGACACTCATAGCTGGCTACATTATTTGTTCAACTTCTTCAAGTGTGACATAAGTGATAGCTTTTGTTGCAATGCTTTGCCTCCTAAATAGCTTTCCCTGCACTTCACCTCGCAATGTCTGTTATTTCAGTATGCAGGTACAAATCAAATCGAATAGCAGCCATGGTAGACAACAGAAGCCAAAAACACGTCCGTGAAGCACCACGGAGATTAATATTTTAGTGCCAAATTTTGGCACTCAGCATCAAACGTTCTCAGTACCTTAGCATGTATTTTTGCCTGTAGTTTCTTTTCTTTGGAATAGACAGCCCCAGTAAGGTCTCATAATTCCTGGTAATGTCAGTTCATTGTTGTGTACTCTCTACCATTTGTGATTTTTCAGACACTACCATGTTTGTTGTGCACTGGAAGAGATGTGTGAGCCAGCTCTGTGTGCAGTGAATCACTTCAATAAGACGTGCAGAGGTTTTAAAGTATTGTGCAGCAGTTTGTTCCACAATTTACACCTCTGATTTTAACCCTCTCTGCTGTATTTGTTGTACATTTATCTTGTAGCCTGCTTATAACGACGGCGATTGTTACATGTGATGCTGTGAGGAGACAAAGTCAGGCAGAGTGGTCGTTAAAGTTTTATGAATCGGGTTGTGACATCCTTCTAACGACTTTCGGCACAATCTTTGAAGATTTCAGGGACATTTGAATACGAAGTTAAGGTGTTCATAAAACAACTCCAAGGAATTAGGAAGAGGAACTATTGATATAGCCTACTAATCTTTTCTCTTTCACATCATGAAGTCTTTCACTTGACCCTCCATATTACATTCAATATTTCAGAACTCACAGTGTACTTAAAAACTGGCATATTGTACTCATCCTCTGTTTATTTCATCATCAGACTCATCAGTCTGGTGTTATAAAGCTGTCTCATAAGCCCACACTGATCAGTCCTCTGGTGCTGCTGTAGGAAAGCAAAACAGTGTTTTGTTCATAAGTTTCAGAAACGTATGTGCATCCAGTGAATTTATTTTTAACCCAAGTGAATGCACAACATCCTGTCCTTGTTGCCACATGGACATGTTATGAAATGGGCACATGAGGGATTCAACTTCCTGTTTTAAAATGAAAAACAAGAGGGCTGAAGAGATTTCTTTTCTTTCCTTTTAAACTAAAACCACATCCTCGCTCAAAAATTTCCTTCAGGATTTTAGGATCAGTTTTTGAATGATAACATCTCTGCGTTTAGTAACTTTCGTAGTTTTCCAGTGACAAAGAAAACATGAACACATACGAGTAAAATTGGAACAGTCTTGCAAACACGAGGTGTGTGATTAATAGATATCTGCAGTGTAGCTGTGACCATGGGGAGTTTTGTAATGAAGGCAAATCGATGTAGCTCTATTAATAAATCATATTTTTTCAGTTCAGTCATTGAGTAGAGCATCAAAGTCAGTCAGTCAGTTAGTCAGTCATTTCTGGCCATAGAATTATTCTACTGGAGAGAGGTAAAGGGAGAATATCCACAGACGAGATAAATGGCATGAAATTGGGCACAAAGTGATGTGTGTTGACAGCTGTTTAGAACAGGAAAACAGATTTTTGTCTTATTGGTATTCAGACAGATGTATAGTGTTTGACTGGTACCTATTCAGTCTTTGGGAATATACCTCGAAATACTGGACATAACCTTTGTTTTAAGTCAGCACTTTGGTGTTTGTGTATGAGTGCAACTGGTGTCTGGATCACACTCACACTATAACCTGAGTTAGGATGAGTCTCAAGATAAGATGCACTACTCCTCCCTTATGCAATTATGTATGTTATTCAAAGTCTGCAGAAACCATATAAAGGTCTCAAAAATGACAGGAAGTAATCAGTGAAGTGAAAGTTGAACATAGTCACTGTGGAGAAGAGTTAAGAGCAGAACAAATTGAGCAGTGACCAAATCCCACAGTAATTGGCTTCAAACAAGTAAGAGGATATTTTTAAACACTCTTTATATGTGACGATGGAAGCAGTAGTTCCTTTATTTTACAATTCACTAGCTGAACAGTATGTACTGCTAAAGTCAACAGGGAAAATTCAAACTGAAGAGCTTCAAGAAAGAATCACTTCATTAAAAGTTGATGAATGTTATCTAAAATTCAATATGTTTAATTTACTAGGAGGCTGTATTTAGTGAGTGACTTATTTTCTAATAAAGAGAATAAAAGAGGGCATATTTACCTGCAGCGGTGGTGTCAGGGAGTCTTTAAAAAGGCTTTCTATTTACAGAGTGCCTGTATGTCTACTGTGGCAAAGGAGATAGATGGCAGTCACTGTGGCTGCACTAGACACAGTCAATGTTATTTATTATTGATAGGTGTGGTCAGGTTGCTTCCAAATTGAATGCCCAGATTTGGTAAATGTATCTGATAAATCTGTGTGTTTATCTGTGTGTTTATCAGACATCAACCCCTGCTTTCTGAATAGAAATTTTGATCAACCTAAACCAAGCGGCAACCTCTGGCCGCGAGAATTGAAGCCAAAGCGGAAGTGTTAAAAACTGCCGTTTCTTGAATGTCGGCTGGCTCCGGAAGTACCAGACAAATACACACAAATTCAAAAAAGCCGATCTTTACAGCAGAAATAAACATGTTTGCAGCCTGGTACAAAAAAAACGAGTGTAGTCTGGATCAGCACACACTGTACGGGGGGGTGAATTTTTTTTTCTAACGTGACAGTTTTAAAGATATTAGGATTACGAGTCTTCCAATGAGAGGCACAGCTGACTTTATTGACAGGCGGGAACACCGTTGCCGTTGACTAGGACTCTCAAAGCCCGCCTCTTTATCTCGATTTAAGTTAGATTTAGTTCAGCATATCCAATATGGTTCCCGTCGATGATTGGCTTCAAAACAGCGCTTTAGAAACAGATGGGTGTCATCACAGATACTAATCCATTATTTATACAGTCTATGACCTAAACACAAGCTAAAAAGGAGAAGCTGAGGCAGGCTTTGAGTTTCCTGGAAAACAGCTACAATGCACCCAATTGACCTCAGGCATGCCTTCAAGTATTCATATTTACATATAACTCTTAGCCTTCATAAGATACAAACAGATGTGTTGTTAAAAATGTCAACCCTATACAGTTTGTATTTAGAAAAATAAGCTACTTACCTGAAACCTTTTTTTTGACCAGACTGTAAAATGGGCATTTTCAACATGGGGGTTCTTTGGCCTTTGTTGCAGTTTTTTGCACTGCTGCATTGGCTTCATTTTTCAATACCCCTTTATTAGACCCGATTAACGACAGCTAATTTTTTACAGCAAATTTAAAAATGTATACAGCCTTGTACAAAAAATGAATTTTTTTCTCTTTACCTCATTTCTTTATTTGCAACAACTGCACCGGGGGGTTGAATACTTGTGACACCCATCCGTTTTGATTATTTGTAATCGAGAGGCAGTTGTGTCACTGTGTTGTAGGTAGCTCGTCTCTCAACTCTGCCAATTTCAAGAGTGACTGGAAGGAAGTTGCACTTAGAATTTCCAATGTGGTGACAACTATCTTTGGGGTTTCATTGCACCAGTTTGTAAACTAGTGAATGACATATCTGAGACTACATGCATGCTTTGAGCAGTCTGTTGAAGGAACATAAAGTGCAACATTACATTCTGTGCTAACTCCTCTCAAGTTTACCAGGAAGACATGTAACCTTTGTTTTGTCTCTTTCTCCTTTTATATGCTTCTGCTAATGTCACACACTGCACTGGAGCTGCTACGAAAGGGAAATTATTGTTTCAAATAGCCAGAGAATCCCACTGTCACGTCACAGAAAGCGTGTCCTAGCTCTGAAGTCATCCTCAAATATTATTCCAAAGATAAGTAATCATTTATCTTGGGGGAGGAGAGGAGGGGTTATGAGCAGCTCCCTGTTGGGATCTTGTGAGATCTTGTGTCCTCTAGGCACTGTGACCCTGGACTCACCCCACCCAGGCTTTGACCCTGCTCTCCCTGAGGAATTTGACCCCGGTGGAGGTCTTCTTCAGTGTGAGAGTTTCAAGATTGTTAGTCTGCTGCTGCTCTGTCCGAATACGTTCAAGCCACTGTTACCCTCCTGTCACATTTGTTCACTAAAGGTCACTCTACTCTTTATAGCTGGTTTGTTCAAGCTTTTGGAGACACAGAGGCGGTATTCCTGTACCAGCGGATGGCTGGGTTTTTCCTCTCTGGGTTGTTCGGTGCATCACCAATAATCTTTATATAGAACAGCCAGGGAACAACATTTCAATCAGAACATTTTGACTCTACAATATATCACCTCTCTTAAAGTATTGACAGAGCAAGTGGTGTTATACAGAATCTCAGCACAGCTGTGTTTCAATTGTGCTGCTTTCAGTACAATATCTTAACCTCAAGTGTGATTGTTCTTTCAAACAGCAGTTTAAAAATCTGCATGCACTGGGTCATAAAAAGTAAAAAGGTACAACAAATTCTTATTTTGGTTTATTATTTATTAAAATACGACCCCAATTCCCAAAAAGTTGGGATGCTTTGTCAAATATTATTAAGAAAAAATGTTTGATAGATTGTCAACCAGTCAAACATTAAATTTAACTAAAGATAGTACAAAGATGCTGAGGATAAAACGTTTTATTGTTTTATGAAAAATATAGGATCGTTTGCTGCTAGTATCAGGGTAAAACAAATGACAGGGATGTGTTTACCATTGTGTTGCATCACCTCTTTTTCTATGAACTTTCTGTCAACACTTGGAGAGAGGACAGTTTCTGGAGGTTTGAAACATAAATTTGGTCACAATCTTGCCTCATGTAGGATTTCAGTTGCTCAACAGTTTGGGGGCCAGTTTTGTTTTACTTTTTGTTTCAAGATGCACCAAATGTTTTCAATGGGTGCCAGGTCAGGACTGCAGGCAGGCCAGTTTAGCACATGACTCTCCTACTACAGAGCCATATGTTGTAATACGTGCAGAATGTGGTTTGGCATTGTCTTGCTGAAATATGAAACATCTGGCAGCATATGTGGATCCAATACCTCTATATATTGTTCAGCATGTATGGTGCCAGATGTGTAAGCTACCCATGCTATGGGCACTTATGCATCCAAATACCATCACAGATTCTTGCTTTTGAACGGTGTGCTGATAACAAGCCGGTGGTCCTGCTCCTCTTTAGAGCGGTGGATGTGGCCTCCATGATTTCCAAATAGAATGTCCATTTTTGATTTGTCAGATCACAGGACAGTTTTCCTCTGTAGTTCATCTTAACTTGACTCAGGCCCAGAGAAGTCGTTCATGTTTATAATATATGGTTTCCACCTTGCATGGCAGTTTTAACCTGCTTTTTTTATGCAGTAATGAACTGTGTTCCCAGATAGTTGTTTTTGGAAGTAATTTTGACCCCATGCAGGGATTTCCACTTAACAGTTACATTTCTGTATTTGCTTAATTTTTCGATAACAGAGTTTGCCGTTTGGCCAAAACTCAGCCTTAGTCTGACGCAAGTCCTGAATGCTTCACAGAAAATGGACTTGTGTAAAAGTTCAGAAGGATGTGACATTCAACCACGATGAATTTCTGTAGAATATATTCTGTCATGTGACCTCTTACAAATGATGAGTTTGAAAACACCATTTTCTGCCGGGGTAGGAACAGTCGGGGTCATTTACTTGAATGGTCCCTCTCTTTTTGTGTTCTGTGGGCCCTCCTCTCAGTGGTTTGGTGGGGGAGGGGCTCCATTGGAATGGGGTGATGTCACTAATTTCTGTGCACCAATCATAGTTGGCAACTTAAAAATAAAAAATCTAATTACAGTGATGGGGTTGTTTGTTTATGTTGGCGGCACTTTCAGTGAACTCTGCACAAACACCCACACAGTCCTGATGAATCTGAGATTCTGAATACAGATCTTTATAAATAAGGGTGATTAATGACTTTAATCTGAACTTTCACTCTTTCTCTTACATGTTCATAAATATTAACTGTTGAGGACAAGAACTTTGGATGCGGATTTGAAGGCTCAAAGACACTTTTCTGTTTTTTTTTTCTTCTTTTTTTTGGCTGCAGCTCAAAAATCTCATTGTTAGTGGGCATGGTGATGAGCAGAGAACGTTTGGACTCATGACCTCAATACTTCTTAAATACTGTTAATAACCCAAATTTATTAGAACAGAAATAGTGGAGAAATAGTATCAGTTCAATCTTTATGTCACCCTAAACAGATTTTAGTTTTAGGAAGTTGAGTTTTTATGCTGTCCTTAAACTTACTACTCTGTAAAAACCTGAGTAACATACTTTTTGTGCACCTTCCTTTTTTCCCCCATCGCTCTTGACTCCTTTATCTACTGCATTTTCCACCAGCACGTGGAGTTCCTTCAGAAGGTCTGATGTAATGCATGGAAACGACAGGAGTTTGGTTTGACTTTTGCAACAGGGATTGAAATTATTTTTGGAAATAAAACTTGTGAACTAAAAGCCAGAAGCTGGAAATTGCAGAGCCTTCTTTCAGTTCTATCCTTCAAATAAAAGCAAAGCTCTGCAGCTGTGATAGCTCGTCTGTGTTTGGCACAGTTTGGTTTCAGAGCTTGATGAGTTTGACAGCCCTGAATTACATTGTGATGGTGATATTCAAAAGCTGCTGAGGGAAGAGGGGACTAAATCTGACTCTAGAAATACAGCAGTGATATTTGTGCACACTGTGTATGGTAAAATTATTTTTAAGCAGATTTCCAGTAAAGATGCTCAAAGCTGGCAGCAGGGCCAGTGATAGTTTGACTCCATCAGTGATGAGCAGTACGAGCTTGTTCATCCATGATCAAACTTGTTTTTAACAGATGTTACTTTGTGCATCGTTTTGGTGCAAAGAATGAGATGCAATACTAACAACGTTAAGATATAATGAAGACAAAGTGCTCTATGTGATTTCCAGAAGATTATACTTCCACACTGCATGCAAGGGACTCTTCTTCTTTTTCTTCCCTTTTATTCAAAGTATTTGCTCAGGATTCATAACATTGGCTGACTGTCCTTGTGTTTTTGACAGGTATCTGTGTTAAATGTGGAAAGGGAGTGTACGGAGCCAGCCAAGCGTGTCAGGCCATGGGGAACCTGTATCACACAAACTGCTTCACCTGCTGCTCATGTGGTGAGTAAAACTGTCAAATTCTCTAAATGAAGGTCAAAACTGCTTCATCATCTGCTCTGTTAATGTGGAACTTCATCTCGATGAGAGCAAAATCCTTCCCCATTGTGAGCGTTCTTTGGTCTAACTGAAGTGAAGCTGACTTCCCAAACATGTTCAAAAACAGAACAGTCAGTGATGCCAAGGCTAAAATAAAGACCCATGGTAAGGCAGTGCTGTTTGTGAGACCTTTGATGGATTTGTAATGGGTTTTTACCGCAGACAGAAGCAGTCATGACTCTGCGTGACTATTTTCGCATTTCTGTGTACAAGCAGCAGTTCTGAAATGTCACAAGCTGCATACGGTTTGCTATTTACAACTTGCTGTACAGTCTGAAACATATTTTGAGAGCAGCCTGGAAAAGGAGTAAAAACATTTTTTGATGAGGCTCTCTGTAAATCTGATGTCTGCTGTTTCAGATAAATACAGAAGCACTCTCTATCTTTAGTTATCCATTATTGGTGGTGACAACTGGCTCAGGCTTTTGCTTCTCTTTTTTCATTGTTGACATTGTTGTTGGAAGTGATGGTGGTGTTTTTTTTATTTACAGCAAAAAGTGCAGTTGTTATTCATCTACACAAGGGCTTTTTAAGGTTCTTCCCCTATCAAAATGAAGATAACAGCAACCTCTTATATCCTTCATTGTATGACCCCCTGCCCTACATCTGCAAACCCCATAATAAAGGGACATTTTATAAACTGTGCATATTGTCTTGAGTGGAAATGTGACGACCATTGCATGCAGCCTGGTTAAGTTAAAGTTGTCAAAATTGTCATTACTCTGATACTTTAAGTGCCTAAGATACAACATTTGTTATTTTTACATTCAGTAGTATCAGATAATACTGAAGCTTATTAAAAAAAAGATCTAAACTTGTATTTTTCTCAGAAGCTGCAGCAAGCAAATGAAAGAAAGCGAGAGGGACACAGTGAGCAGTGGTGGTCGATCCACATAGGGATAAAGTGAAGAGAGGGAGGGTTGGTTTGGAAAACAAAACAGCAAAACTGAGAAATGAAGTTATTTTCTGATTGTTTAACAACAGTTATGCTTTTAATAACTTTTTAAAACTTCCAAACCTCTTCACAAACATGCAGAAAGGTGCCGGGTTTGCAGCTCAAGTCACACTCCTACCTGCCTGCTGTGTGTGTGTCTCTCTGCTCCGCCCTCTGTCACAGCCACTCATACCGCTAAATCTCCTCATTCACTGGTCAACAAATTCTGATGTTTGTGAGTTTTTTTATCAGCATCTAATCAAGACACACATGTTACACTTAAAGAGAGCAGAGAAGAGAGACAGTGATGTAACCCAGTTTCTTATGTTTTCTCTAAGTCCCTGTGAACAGTTGACAGAACTCTTCACACCACGGCACAATGATTGGCACCCATATGGAACGACCAAATCAGTAAAAAAAAAATAGAAAATATTTACCAGTGTTGTCATATCAAAACAGGTATTGATATAATTTGATTTTAACTAGTATCATATCAAAGTTCAAAGTCCTGGTATGGGGTCAGCTGTAGTTACAGTTGTTTTGTAAATACTGTGCCGCTGCTCTTCTTTGTACTAATTTTTTCTTTAATGTATTTGTTCTAATTTCTCCTCTATTCCTATTTAATTCCTGTAAGAGCAACTGTAATAAACACATTTGCACCTGGGATAAATCATTTGTGATTCTGATTGTATGCTTCCGTAAATATTTATAATTTTGTTCATTTAAGCATGACAGTATATTCATGCTGAAGGTCTTTGTACTTCAGTTCTCACAAAGCTTTTTGATATGAAAAGCAGCAGTAAGATGTTGCTATGGATTCAGTGAGTCACGAAGTGAGTTACATTGTATCACTGTTTTTTCAGTCTATATATTTACATTTTGTTATATCAACACAGTTTTAAGTGGCTAATGGCATTCTCTGTTTTCATTGTCCCCAGTTATGTACAGACAACTTTCTCTGGAGTACTCTGATACAGTTTAAACCAAGCGGCAACCTCCGGTCTAAAAATATGAGTCCAATGCGGAAGTGTTAAAAACTGCAGTTCATCAAGGATCCGCTTGAGGCTGGCTCCGGAAGTACCGGAAACCACATACACACCAATTTCTAAAAAGCCGATCTTTACAGCAGAAATAAACATGTTGACAGCCTGGTACAAAAGACGAGTGTAGTCTGAATAGCTCATTTCTCGATTGGCACACACTGTACGGGGGGGGGGGTGAATTTTCCAATTTAGAAGATATTGAGATTACAAGTCTTCCAATGAGAGGCACAGCTGATTTGATAGACAGACGGGAATACTGTAGCTATTGGCTAGGAGGCTCATAGCTCGCCTCTGTACGTCACAATTGCTCAACAGCAGCAATATGGCTGCTGCCGACGATTGGCCTCAAAACAGCGTTTCAGAAACAGATGGGTGACGTCATGGATCCTACGTCCATATTTTATACAGTTTTTGGTTTAAACTCAAACTTGTTTTCACAGGCTCCCCAGAGATAAGGCATTCTGCATCTTATTTTCTAGGTTTTCTGAGTCAATGTATGGATGATGTGTGGAATGCACATTAGAAATGCATGGTGTTAGTCACCTCTGAGAAATGCACGTGTTATATCTGTGCTGGGGATGGATTGAAATTTGACTCCTGAGAATATTAGTTTTGATGCTAATTGCAGCTTCATCTTCTGTCCAAGTTGATAAGGAGGCCAGTTTATAATTATCTATTGACTAGTTGGTTACCTAAAGAACAGCAGCATACACCTGTCTGTTTGACACTTACTGTTTTCACACTGCAGCCTTGAGCTGCTTGAGCTATACAGCTGTCATCCACGTTCATATTTATTTTCAGGTGTTTTTTCTTTCTCTGTTTTCTTCTTCTTGCCCAAAAAAATCTGGCCCTAAATCTTAATCTCACCTACAAAGCTGTGAGTGGTTGATCCATTTTCTCCAGCCAGGAAAAACAGTCATTAATGAGTGAAGCACACCACATATTTCAAACACTTTAAAAGTCAACAGTGTGGGCGTAGAGGGAAGAACCAGGCTTATCTATTGTTTCTAAGCCAAACCAAGTTTGTTAGTTAACTGTTAAATAATGAAGTGCTCTTAAAAAGCTGAAAATCAATGAGTATAATCCTTGTTTTTTGTTTGATGCCTTACATCCGTGGTCGGATGTGTAGTTGTTCCCAGAAAATGAAGGGAATAATGTGAGCTACTGTTTCTGCCTCAGTTTGTGTCTGCCTTCTCCTTCTCTTGTTGAGGTGCTGTTTCAAACCGTCATGCTTTAGGCTTCAGCTACTGCTCAAAAATCATTAATCGTATCACTGGCTAGCTGTCAGAAGTGGTGTTATTGCCAGATATTAGGGCATCAGACAGACTAAAAAAAAACAGGTCTCTATGCAGCAGAAACCAAGCTAATACATCAAAACCACTAAAATGCTGACATTTTGTCAGAAAGTAAGGCTTTAAATCTGTTTTTGAGCTTGTAGTGTGAGTGTGTGTGGTTTTTGGACGTCCCTGTCATCCGACCCCAACCCTCCTCTCTTGTTTCCCAGGGAAACAAGGGGAAGATGTCGGGAGAGAGCTCTTTAGCCAGGTTGCTTCCATTCATATATTGTACTACACATGGATACTGATCCTGCAGCCCAGCCCCTCCGGCTCCTGAAGAACTGCCTATAATTTACATGTAACCAAAGCTGCATACTTTCCTATTTATTGTGTGTCTGAAGAAAGAGGGGGCCAGATGCTGAGTGTCCAGTTGCCAAAGTTGTGGGGTTGGCTTTGGAAAGGTGGCCTCTGGCCTGGTTAAGGTCTAAGTGCCTTTTAAACAGTCCTCATTGACTTTCAGGGTGTATTTAGAACTGATCAGCTAGATGTGCTCCGAACACTGCTTTCAGTGAGGCAGACATTTGTTTTGTTGTTCATGAAACAACCAGATGATTTCCTCTGAATACTAAAAATACTTTCAAAGAATGACTAGGTTACATCCGGGAAGCGTTGATCATATCTTGAAGTTGTAAGTGAGATTTTTTTTTGGCTATAAGACAAAAAACAGACAGCTCCAGAGAGAAATATTGTTGATTTAGTTAGTGAAATCAAATCCAGGATTAGTCAGCTCAGGTCGCCACTGATGGCTTTGCAGGCCATGTTGTCTCTCGAGATGGTTTATTTGTAACGTAAACTCTGAGATGTATCATTCGACCTCATGTGAATGGGAATGTTTTCTTTTAAGAAGGCCTCTGAGAAGTTTAGTTTCAAAGTGCCTGCACTTGTCATAACACAATCTGGTGATTTATCAGCAGCTACGCTTCTGTGTTCCTGTTTGTTTTTTGGTCTCTTTCAGTTTTTCTTTTCTCTCGAGTGGGGTCCTCCTGGAGCCTGGAGCTCCAGAGCGAGGCAGAGTTTGCTGAGACATTGCTTGCTGGTAGCCTTGGGCTTTGTTTAACCATGCATAATTGAGCCCTCCTCTTGGCTTACTCCCATGGTTGCACCCTTTTTTCATGAAATGGCCAAGAATGCAAACTACCCCCCTCCACTTCAGCCGGCCTTCCCTGGAGGACCTCGATCAGACAGTCACAAAGTGTACCAGACCTGCTTATCAGAGGGGGCAGGCCTGCTGGGATGGGCGCACATTAAACAGCACACGCACAGAGGGCTGCAGGCATGCATGTGCATACACAGAAACACAAATGGATGTTGTTCCAGAGATTTGGGGTCAGATGAGTTCAAATTTGTCCTTTAAAATGAATGTACTTATTTTGTGCAGCAGCCATGCTCACCCGGAAATGAGCAAGAACATATGAGACAACAGCTCTCATCCTACAGTTAATACTTAAGCACCATTAATTAAAACATTTGTGTTCCTCTGCAGCTTATCTTGAAGCACTTGTGAAGCATTTTCACTTTTCCCAATGAGTAAGTGCCCTTTAACTGGAGTAAATGTATTGCCATGTGACTGCCAGACAGGGTGTTGTCCAAAATAAGCATGCCTGCTCCAGATAGAAAAAGAAATAATGAAACATGTTGCTCCGGGCTGGATGAGCAGACTGTCAACCGCAAGGCTGATGACTCATTGGCGTGTTACAGTAATCCAAGCGGCCTCTGAAAGCACTGGCAGGAGAAGAGAGTTCGGGGGCTTGAATTTCTCCAATCATTCACCACCACCAGTTGCACCTGCCAGGCAGCGGAAATCAGAAATGTGACAAACAGGGAGTGCTTGGTTCTTTGTTTTGTTCGTGGAGTCTTACAGTCTGCTTATAGACACACAGTAATATATATAAATGGATTGTGATGAAATAGGGCACGACTACCATGACTGTGGTAGGTCACACAGCAATCATTAATTTCATCTTTAACATTTAGATGTTCTATAGATATACACATAACACTGTAAGTATGTTTACTATAAAAAACACATATTGTAGAAGGTAGTAGCTTATCAGCTACTAACAGGTGTTCTCATTAAAAGGAGGGCATAGAGCTCTCAGCTAACAAGCCTGTAGCAGTGTCATGTTTTAACCTTACTGGCCTTATAGTTGAGTTGCTCCCTCTTTTTTAATGAGTAACAGGCAGACTGGATGCTGTCAGACATCCAGGATCATAACGTTGCCTAGATTCGAGTTACACCTATATATCATTTTCACTATATATTTATCTTTATATCTCTGAGCTGAGAAGTTGACTTCAGGCGAACTTTCTTTAGTGTAGGCACGATGCATGGCAGACTTCTCTTGACACTTACCTTGACACCTCAGTGTTAGTCTGTACTTCGAGACACATCAGTCTGTACCGTCAGCGTCATCATCAAACTGCTCAGTGCTTCCTCCTCATGAACATAATGTTTTAGAGATTTAATGGTGTTAGAGGATTCAGAGCTGGACTTCTGTGTGATTTGTATCACACACAAATACAGTAGCAGAGGACTCAGAGCTTATCTGCTTTCAAATCCCCAAAGCTGTCCAGCCACAAGATGAGAGAATAACAGTTCACCACAGAGTCGAATATGATCACATAATTTGTTTTCCAGTGAAAGCTTCAGAGAAAGAGCTTTCTCTCTCTCTCAGACACATGTTTATCTCTCCTCTGCACAGCTGAAGATGTGTTAGCCTCTGCAGTTCTTGTGTCAGATTTTGGTCTGCAATTTTAAAAGTAATTTTGTTACCCTCTTTTGAAGTCCTATCTGTCATCATCAGATATCTTCTGCTAAAAGGAGTAAAAAAATATTCTTCCAAATACTAAATAAGTTCGAAGCTGTATCTTAAAATCAGCTTGTGAAGCAATCATCTTTTATTAGGACTAGAGGACACAAACAGATATTAAGTGTCACTTTTGCTGTGATTGCTCATTTTTTAAACTCAGGGTGGTACTGTGCCGCGTACAGAACTACTGATAAGTTGTCCAATGTGAGGAATTCATATTGGACACCCTTACCGGTTAAATCACATACAGAGACTATAGTCCTCAAAACTGGCTGCCGAGTTTTGATTCCAGCCCTTGGCCATTTACCACACGCCACTCCCCCTTCTCTCTTCCCAGTCATCTATTATATTCCCTGTCCTGTCTTTTGATAAAGGCTGAAAAAAAAACTAAATAATCTTTAAAAAAAGAATTAATGGACACCCTTCAGCCAATCAGAATGAAGTATTCAGTACAGCGGACAGAATGAAAAGCTATTGGTTTTCCTATCTATATTTTCTATGAGACACAGGTGTTTACAGATACCAGAGTTAATTACTGTGTCCTGCATCCTTAACGTTTACCACGTATTGTTTCCTAACAGACTGCCACAGACCAACAGCCCTAGCACATCTCTTTGTGACTCCCTGTTTAGGTAAACTAGACGTAAATCTGTGTAAGAAAATGTCTTATCCATGATGGAGAGTGTGTGTATGTGTGTACATTAGCTGGCTCAAGGGATGTCGCAGCAATTACTGTTTAAAAATAGATACATGATGTAACTGATTCAAATGGATAACTGCATTATTAATGGTGGATTATAGGCCTGCTGCTGTACCTACTACAGCTGAGTTGTCACACAATACCAACAATCTTGTTCAGACAGCAGGCCTGCACAGGCTCATCATGGTGCAGTGTAAAATCTCACATTTGAAGCTTCTTCGTAAGGGAATCACCACACAAATTGGTCCTTCTACCTGGCCAGAGCTGTGGTCACTCTGCCAGAGACTGAGAACAGAGAGTCTCCCTCTGATGCATCTCACCAGGAAGAAAATAAGCAACCTCTGATTAACTGGTTTGCTGTAAGAGAAAACATGACATTTTGTATCCAATTACAGGAACTTAAGTTTTTTTTTGGTCAGCCAGTTAGTAGCAATATCAAAGCTATAGATATAGTCAAAATAATCAACAATTAATTTTGTCAAAACTAGAGTGGCCGTGGCTTGAGAAGGACAGAACCTGCTGTGCAATGAGCTCTTTCAGTGTCCATGGACGTCCAGTGAATACAACACATTTACAGCCGGACATTAGAGATGTTCTGGCTGTTATCTTTCTTGGTTATGGGCTAGTTTACTGCTTATTGCAATGAATAAGTATATATATATATATATATATATAATAAGTAAAAATAGAAAATAGATAAATAAAGATAGAGTACAATTAAGATATATGTTACAGATGGAATTTAGATAAATACAAATGTCACAAATGGATTAAATAGAAGTAATTACAGGCAGTATTAAAAATGTTTCAGTAGTGACAGGTTGACATGGTGTGATTGTGGTTGATAATGACAGATTAATCAATATAATAAATAAAGTTGAAGTTAAAAACGAAAGAGTAGTCCACTTACATTCTTGGCGCTTGTATAAAAAAAAAAGGAAAAGCTGCATTTTATCCCAGTGTCACTGATTGTCGGGCTCTTTTACTCCACTGTCAATGTAGGGTCTTAGGCCTGACAGGTGAAGAGGCACGATCTCTTTTTATTCACTATGTTCCCAGCGGAGGAAAAGACGCGTTCAGAGCTCACTGAGGATCCAGGGACGGAAAGATTTTTCTCTGCCATCTGCTTCACGCTGTGCATGTGCGACTCCTGTGACCTAACCCTGACCCGTCATGCAGTGCACCCACTCGCAAAGCAGCCGCTGATGTGTTTTTTTCCACAGTCGAATATTAATTTTCAATATATATTCGAATTTAGAATATTCGTTGACAGCCCTAGTGTGTACACTTAACTTGAGATGAGTGCTCGGGTCGAAGTCTTTCAAAATTAGCTAGATTACGAGGCAGGCTTGGCCCCGTCTGCAGATCACTGTAGCCTAGCTTGCGTGCTGTTTGTTTCTCCCTCCAGTTTCTCATAGAACGGGCCGAGCTAACCGGTATCTATTGTGGCTAGTATATCTATTAGTGATGTGTAATTCATACAATCTCACTTCAAAAATACTTAAATATCCCTTTAAACTTGATTCCTGAAAAACACATGTGCACAGCAAGACAGATTACAGCAACAACAACAACTTTACAGCAGCCTGCAGTAACTCTCCAGGGACACATGATCAAAAAGGTCAAAACATAAACCAAACACAAGACAGTCTGTTACTTTAACATTAGGCACTAGAAAGTGAAAACAGTCATCTCTTGCAATATATGCTATATATATAATTTTGCGAGGCGGCGGCAGTAGAGCTGCGTTGAATACTACCAATTTGATACAACATCTAAAATCTAATTATGCAACAGAATTCACACAAGGAATTGAGGAAAGGCCGCTCAACATCAAAGTACATTACTGCGTTAACCGTTCAGAAAGCCACACAGAGTTATACCACACAAAATACACTCTTGGTCCAACAGCAGAGCACTGCCATTGTGGATCTCACACCGTCTCATGAGAGTTCATTTATAGCAGTAATGCCAGGAGTGTAAAAGTGCAGTATTATGGTTCTCATAAAGCACAGCATGTAAAACAGATTATTTGTAAGTTTTACACCAATGCCAGCTGGACTAAGTTAAATGGAAAAAGCTCAAGAAATCTTTAGTTTGTTTACTTTAGTTATTTATTTAAACAAAACAAATACATCAGAGCATCTCTATTATCTAAGCAAATACAAGTGTCAGATCAGGACTAGGTATCGGCAGATACTCAATATTAAAAAATCGGATGGGGCCCCAAAAATGCTGATCGGGACATCTTTATTAAGAAGCAAACTTGCAGTTGTGTCTGTGTTTGGTCACATGGTCACATCTGCCTCCTCCTCCTCCTCCTTCATCAGCAAAGGATCAATTAGTATTGATACATTGAAAGCCGTCTCCTTATTGAATACATACATGTGATGTATGTCATTATATTTGTGCACATCTGGCTCTAAATGTATAAACTCCATCTTCATATTTTGGAATGACATATCAGTCAGATGTGAGAGGCGAGGGGTCTGTGGTCAGTGTTTGGAGTATTGTAACTCAACCACTATTTGCTGTAGCTCGTGTTGGTAGATTATTTTCAAATTCAATGTCATTGTAACAATAATAGAAATGTACTTCTGACTCTGCTGGCGAGGTTATGCCTAAATCAGCACATTACCATCCTGGGAGAAAGAATATCTTGTGCATTTCACACACATAACAATCATTTAGGCGGTGGCTCTCTGTCTTAGAAATACCAGCATTATATATTTTTTAAACTTTAAATTATACGTTTAATTTTCATTGCACTAGGATCAGATTGGTACTTGGAATTCGTTATTATTCAAGGAAGAAAAAGTACTATCAGATTAGTTGTACTTCAAAGCACAGCTTGAATGAGAGATGTGATGGCATGTAGGTTTTCAACTGCAGCCAGCGCCCACTGTTAGCCACTTGTTCATTAAAACAGGCAGGGCCAAACATGTCATAATTAAGGATGTGTTGTACACTGTGTTCAGCCAAAAACATCCAATGCTCTGTCTGCCTCTGTTGAGCTTTTTTTGAAGAGGTGATTATAATCCTGAGAGTTATGAAAATTTCACAATAACTTCATGTTCTGTCATGAGCACTACCATAAACTCTGACACACAGAGAATCAGTCACAAAATATTGACACAGTCACATCATGTGACCAATAGGAAGCTAACAAATTCTTCAACATTGAACACTAGAGGATGGGACTTATTTTATTAGAGGCATCTGTTGAACCTCATACCTTTCCTCGTATAAGACGAGTCATTAGCTCTTTGGCTAAAGCTGAGTCACTACATCTTAGACACAACATGTAGGATAATCTGTTACTAGAAAACAGGGAAGAACATCCCCCTTTTAGCACTCTACAGTACTCTCTGGGCTGTAACTGAAGATCCAATAACATAGTATTTCATTTAATTTAATTGCAGTAGCCAGGAAGAAGACTATACATTCTTCATGATCCAAGAATTCAAGGACAGCAACTTTTCATGGAAACAACGCCCTTTGTTTATTTCAGTTTCTCTGATTCATTCAAATTTTTGGTCTGAACCATAGACTGTATAAATAATGGATGTAGTATCCGTGACATCACCCATCTGCTCCTGAGCCCTGTTTCGAAGCCAATCGACGGCGGCAGCCATATTGGAAATGCGGAACTCAACCAGGCATAGTGTGATGTAAAGAGGCATAGTGTGAGCCTCCTAGCCAACAGATATGTGTTCCCTTCCGGGAGTCAAGTCAGGCATGTCCATATTTGGGCAAAAACTTGTAATCTTAATATCTTCTGAACCGTCACGTTAGAAAAAAAGCCACCCACCGTACAGTGTGTTCCGATAGAGAAATTAGCGACGTAGAGCCAAGCCATTTTTTTAAACAGGCTGTAAACATGTTTATTAATGCTGCAAAGATCGTCTTTTTGAATTGGTGTCTATGTGGTTTCCGGTGTTTCTGCAGCCAGCCTCAAGCGGATTCTCGATGATCGATGAATTGCATTTTATAACACTTCCGCATGGGCTTCATAATTTGAGACCGGAGGTTGCCGCTTGGTCTGAAACTTCAGCTCAACTAACAGAGAAACCCTTCATCGAATAAACATCTACAGAGCTTCATATTTCTTGATCCAGTCCTTGTTCATTCTCAGAAACCAGTGAGTCCCAGTAAATGATGTATAAATGGGTTCAACACACCTGCTGCACCTTAGTCATATTTGAGCAATATAATACCTTTGCCTTGGTTGACAGTCCTCTTTCACTAGACCAGCGCTCATTTCCATGGCAACACCATCATTCAAAGTGAGTACATTAGCAGAATGAGCTCTAATTCCTAAATAACCACAAATTAGAGGCAGGCAGCGCTAAGAAGTGGAAAGGTCAGAGCCCTGAAGCCTCTGCTGTAACACTGTGACTGCAGTGCAGGAGGGGAGAATCAATCAACATTCATTCTCTGTTATTGTTATTATTTTATTGGTAATGTTACCATTTAGAAAGTATTAAAGGTTGTCTTAGTGTTTGTTTTTCAAGGTTCAGCAGCTGTTTAGTGGGAATGAGCATGTTTTTACAGCAGATTGAGGTCCATGTTTGGTTCTCTGAAGCTCTCATATCAACCATTTAAATCATAATACTTTTTTCTGTGTGTCAACCATTCACAGTTTAAAAGCACACATAGGGTGTGATTTTAAAGGAATAGAAGACCCCGGTATTGTACCTCATCAAGACCAAATGTTCTGCAGTCAGTTAAAAAAAACATCAATACCATTTAGAGATCAAGGTGTTCAATCTGAAATCTACTAGTAGACTGAAACTCATAAACAGAGCTTCTGCAGTGTGTGAGGAGGTTCAGGCTCCTGTCTGGGGACAAAAGGCCAGAGGAGAGAGAGAGAGAGAGGCAGGCGGAGAGCCCTCCCCCTTCTCTCTCCTCTCCTCTCCTCTCCTCTCCTCTCCTCTCCTCTCTTCTCCTCTCCTCTCCTCTCCTCTCCTGGGTGAGGGGAGTGGGCAGAGAGTGGGTGTTGGAGAGGTGTGGGGGGTTGAATGGGACCAGCTAGTGACCTCAGGCAGAAAGAATGTCCCCGTTTGCTCAGTCGGGCCCGCTCCCCTAGCAGCGCTCCACACAGTCATCAACGCTGGGGCCTTTGTGTTCACCTTCCAGACCCCAAACTCCAGAGCAGAGGCCACAGACGAGCACACAGCAACACCTCGCAGCCCCCGCTGCTGCTCTGTTCTCTGTAATCTCACTGTTCCTGCAAGTTTAGCTTCTCCAAAGATTTCCAGTTTTGAAGACCATGTCTCTTAAGAGTTCTTCCTCCATCCTGCTTTTCTCTTTTGCTCCATGCTACCAAAATGCTAATTGCTCCTCTGTCTCAAAGTCTTAAAAGTCTCACCTATTGTGTGGGCAGCATTCCTCGGCTGCTCCGGCCATTTATGTGGGTGTTAATGTATTGCCATCTCCAAGCATTGTGACACCGTGTTTGTGTGTGAAATACAGCGATTGCATAAATTTCAGTGTTAAAAAGGAAGGGGGGGTTGGATTTCCCATGCTGGGACACCCATAAAATCAATGGTGGCTCGGGACGACAATTAAATCTAACTAATCCAGCAGATTTATGAGATCCGTGTGCGTCTTCTGCCAGGCTCCGGTGAAGTCATCGTGCTGCCAGAGAGACAGCGCTGCTGTTAAATGAATTTGAATGGGCAAGCTGTAAGGGGTGCATGGCAGGGGGCTGCAGAAGCCAGCCTGCAGCAGAATTTCTTTTTAGATTGGATTCAGACTTGGATTCTGATGAATGAAGACTCACCCAGAGGAATTCAGGCTTCTTACTCAGAGCTGGGAGCTCAGTATTCTGAACCTTGGCCGGCTGCGGTGTAAGCATGTCCCAGTTGATATGTTCACAAGGTGCACAACTACAACTATTGATTATGTTTATGATATTTAGTGCAAAAACAAGTGTGAAAAACAAGAACACAAAAGTTTCACCTAAAAGTTTGTTCATCTGTCCAAGCAGCCAAGACAATCTCAGAATTCTATCTGATATCGACAATGCTGTGGACGTCTACCAATGTTCTTCTGGATAATCAAGCTGGCTAATTTCAATTATGGAGCACCACTGCTGTTCAAATGTGTGTCAGACTTAGAGACATCCTCCCTCCTGTCTGCTATTGTTGGTCTGTCTGTGATCGGTGCACAATGGCAAGGGAGGAAAGAGGAGTGATTCTTGGGGGAGGTTTGGAGAGAAAGCAGCCTGATGTATTGATTGTTTATGGGCTGCGAATAGAACCCCGTCAGGATCAATGGTTGGAGTAATGAAACAGGCACACGCAGGATGTGGCCGATGTTTGGCCAACCATCTGCTCTGCACTGACCCTGTGGTGTGGTTTTCAAGTAGAGACATTTTCAAAGAACATACAGATAATTTTATTCTTATATTTAATGAATTGATTAAGTGTAAGACTACAGTAAAGTGTTTTACATTTCATAGACTTGCAGGTTATTAGGTTCCTTTCCACTTTTTGTCCTGACAGACCATCGCTTGCACTCATGGTTTTATAGCAACAACCAGATTACTTAGTGGACTTGTTGCTGTAGGTTTACTCTGTTAGATCTAGTAGTCATTTCATGAACCCCTCAGGGCGACTGTGAAGTTGATCTGCATGTCTCACGGAAATATTTGTCTCTATTTGTTTTGTGATGTAGTGACATAGTGAAGCGACTTCATGAGAAGCTCTTGATGTTGTGCAAATTGCTAACTCACAAGGTAGTAAATTACAAAAACATGAAGAGTTGCTTCCTAGTTTCTGGAATGTTTAGATTTCAACGTGCTTGGATCTCTTGTAGTAACTTGTTGTGTTGCCCCAAAACTTGTTGATGAGGGAAATCAAGCTGTCCAATTTTACAAGGTTGTTGAAGAATAATTCGCTAGTTAGCTTAGCCTAGCGCAAGGGTCAGCAACTCGCAGCTCTTATGCTGTGGCTCCCTGTGGCTTTGGAAAATAAATGATGAGTAATAAATTGAAGTGTATTTTATTTTTGTTTTATAGTTGTTTTTTTTAATTGTAATTCTAAATTTGAAGATTATCGTGAACTTGTCACATTAAAATAAAAAGCAGCTTAATTTGTTTAATTTTTGTCACTCAAAATATTCATCACAGTCCTCAAAATTCCCGCCGGCGGGTCTCACACATCAGCACTTATATTTTGCAAATATGTATTTTATATTGTTCAGTGAAATAGTGCACTTTTAAAAATAATAATAATAATTTAGGTCGACACTCTTCTACACGCTCTGATATACGAAGGATGACGGCACACAATATTTTTGTTTTGCAGATGGATAATTTAAGTTCGGCTTTTTATGACATACACCCTCCCAGCGTGTTTTTTCCCCCAGAGTTTAAAATGTATAAAATGTTTTCTTTGCATACAGAAATAAAATTTAATTTCCTCTGTAGCACTTCATTGATTTCATAAGCAACACACTACAGTTTTTTATACATAGCATGAAGGTAGAAAAACAATATATGCAGTGTTTTCTTAATTTTAGATGTCAAATAGGATTTGCGGTTCCTAGTGTTTTCTTTTTTGTGGAAACCGTGTCCAAATGGCTCTTTGAGTGTTACAGGTTGCTGACCCCTGGCCTAGCGAGATGATTTGATCACTGAGTTTATTGATTGTGTGTTACTGTTATTGCTGTGTGTCATAAGTCTAGATGATTCTTTACTTTTCTACTCTCTAATAATGACTCAGCTACTTAGACCTGAATACAGGCACACACACCAGGCACCTCCTCCAGATAATAGTGCTATTAAGATACACAACTTTAAATCATTATTTGTGTCAGAGCAGTGTCAGAGCATCAATTTAATTCTGAGCTAAATTATTGGAGTTTCATTATCTTAACTTTAAATTTCAACAAATACAGCCTCAAAAAGTTGGATTGAAAATCACTGCTTGCTGTGCCAAAGTTTTATTCTCTGCTAGCAGCACAGTCGTCTCAAAAACTGCAGTTGCTTGTTGCTATCATGATACATATTATTACTTTGTAGGCATTTTTGAAGAAGAAGAAGAAGAAGAAGAAGAAGAAGAAGAAGAAGAAACAAGATGATTTAGACAAGGGAAAATAAACCATGTTATGTGATCTGTGTGTGTTCAGTCGTGTTTTCTCAAACATGGCGATTTGGACTGTGTTGGAGACATTTCCATTAAAAAATAAAAACAACTTGAATTAATCTCAGTTCGCTGCAAAGTTTGAAGTACCCAACTACCATAATACTTTTGCTGTATCCTGGAGAGTTAAAGAGCCAAGCATCTGGCTTGCATCTTAGGTGAGTTCTTCCACTCCTGAATATGAAGTTCATATTTGTTCTCTACCTTCTCAGGTCGGAGGCTGCGAGGGAAAGCATTCTACAACGTCAATGGGAAGGTCTACTGTGAGGAAGACTTTCTGGTAAGTCATCTGCGTGTTCAAAGTGGATATTGATTTTGTTGTGTCATGGAGAGATCAAGGGTTGTGTAAAAGAGAAGCGGGTGGAGCAGAGAGCAAAGGATTAAGATCTCTAGCTGCATTCTGCAACCCTCCAGAGGAAACAGACATTGCAGCTACAATTAGGCGTTTAGCACCACCCCTCCAATTCACACTCATTTCCCCTGAAATCTCCCCAAGGAGCTCAATTACCCCACGAGCTGCTTCCAAACACTTATAATTAAGAGTGGGAGGAGGACAGCTGTAGCTCTCAGGCTCCTGGTCCATCTGCTTCAGGTTACCCGGGCAGAAACAGGCCCCAATCAAATGATGCCTGTATGCTGATGCTAATGTATACAGATGAACTCAACACGATTCTTATCTGGCAAATGAAAGTATGACATTTCTTAGTTTTGTGTGAGTGGTTCTGTGTGTTTGAGACAAAAATGTGATAAAAGTATTGCCAAACATGGAGGAAGGAGCTTACAAAGCTTTCTGGAACAACCTAACAACACATGCTTTCAGTACTTCCTCTTTATCAGCTGCTTCCTCCTACAAGGGAACCTGTTGATCTGTTAGGAAATACAGTCATTCCTCTTTTGCACCACACATTCACAACTTCTCAATAATTATTGCATTACATCAACACACACTGGACTTCAAGGTTGTCTGTCACGTTACATACAGTCTTGGTACTGCTTGATTTTGCACTCTTATCATCCTGCACGTTCTTACACTAATGTACAGCTCTCCATTGCAAATTGTATATACATTTTGTCCTATCGAAGTTCCTTGACAATTACAGTACTGCTGTTTGAAGCTTTTTGCTAATTTATTTTTCTATTTTTACTAGGGATGCACGATATTATTTTTTTTGGCGATATCCAATATTTTACAACTCATTTAGCCGATTACTGATACCGATATTTTTTTTCTGCACACCTAATTGCAGAGATCATCAATTCTCTTCTGTATTTTAAAACTGCATATTTATTTATGACAATTACTTTAAAACAAAATTAATACAAAAAGATACATCCTCCTTAAAACTTAGATGATGCTCTCCCTGAGACAATCATAACAATACCCACAACCAGGGAAAATTTGACCAATTTGACCAATTTGCCATTTGCCATAGTAAGTAAACCTAACCTCTGTTCACAGGGAACATGTGAAAAGCACAACTGTACAGCAATTAAACCCACATTGAATAAAATGGTTTACTCTTTGACAATAAATGTGTCTAAATTAGTCAGCTACATGTGCCTTACAGACTGCTGCTTAAATTCAAATTTAACTTAAAACATGAGCCCCACATGTGTGCAGCAGCCCATTATTTTATAGGTTAATCATATTGACGGATATCAGCGTGTTGGCCCATGTCCGATAATTCCTTTTTAAGCCAATATCGTCCGATACCCATGACTTGCAGATAATATCGTGCATCCCTAATTTCTACTTTTCCATATTTCTATTTTTAACCTTTTGTTATTCTGTGTTCATGTTTTTAGCACCAAAACTCTGAGAAAAAAAACATGTATGTGTAAACCTTGTCAATAAACTCGATACTGATTCTGATAAAGTGATGCTTTGGATCAGGTCAGAGGATGAGACTAATCTCCCGGGTCAATCATGCAGCGAAGATTTGACTAGTCTGGCTTGTCACCCCAGGCCGTCTCATAGTAGGGGGTTGGTGGTGGCAGATGGTAGATCTGGAGTGGAGATGTTAGGGCAGGGGGGCAGCCTGCTCATCGCTGACCTCCCACCTCCACCTGGAAGCCATGTCTCCCTTGGCAGCCCCCCTGAACCATCAGGTCACGACCCCGAGGGGGACTGTGTGCTGCAGATGGTCACCTTCATTATCTGCCTGTGGTCTTTGTTTAGGGAAAAGGAACTGTGGTTGTGAAGCTGACACACTTCACACCCAGTTAGTCTAATGGAGATGGTCACTTGCCAGCAAGCACATGGCTGAAGTGAATGGCTTTCAAAGTATAAACGTGTCGGAGAGCCTTGCATGAAAGCAGCTGAAAGTTTTAAAAGCTTAATCCAAAAGGCAACTGGAGCTGGTCCCTTAGGAGTTTTTGCCTCTCTACGGGAAGGCTTCCTCAGTCCGAGTCATTAAGATCAAGAAGACTTAGAAGTAGCCTTTAGGATGTGAGGTGAAATGTCTCCAAGAAATTTAACCAACTCCTCTTGCCTTTTGAATGTAACTATGAATCACAACATCCTGGATGAATGAGATCTGTAACAGAAATTCTGAACTCAGAGAAAGATGAAGTCATTAGGTTCAGCAGCACAGGTTTCTACAGCCTCATCAACCTGTCAACTGAGAAACAAAATACAGTCTTTCATGTAAAAGAGCGCAGCAGCACCCTCTATAGTTGAGTCATGGACCGAAACAGATTCATACATCAGGTGAACAGAAATACATGTCGCACTGTCAGCACCGAGTTCTTCAGAATGCACACAATACTGAAGATAATAATGTGATGTCTTGTGTTACCCACAGTACTCTGGTTTCCAGCAGACGGCTGAGAAGTGCTTTGTGTGCGGTCACCTCATCATGGAGATGGTAAGAGCTTCACCAAACAGAGCATGTTATGAGTCTATGTAAAAGGAGGACACTTTGTGTTTGAGTTTTGAAAGTCAGAGCACAGTTATAGTGCTGAAGTTGTCATGGCTTAGGTGCAATGTTCATTTTAGGTTCATTGTTGTTTGACATGTACGGGAATGTATTTCAATGCAACCTTTATTTAATCCTGAGGAGTCATTGAGGCGCTCATTTACAAATGCATAGCGAGAACAATTAATACTTACATAAACAATTAAACACAAACTACACACACTAACCAAAAATAATCACATAAAAAAATAATAGTTCAATAATTCGATGATTATTGGTAGAAAAGAAAGCAAGTAGAGAAATGGGAGCAAAGTTAAGAATAGTTACATTAGTGAACAATGTAATTACTGATCATGGCTGTAAACGGACTAAAGGTAATAATTGAATTGACTTTTAATGTGTGTAGTAAAGTGTAAAGTGTGTGAGCTGAAGGATGTTTTCCCAAGTTTTGTTTTTCCCACAGAATTTTGAGCATTAGTCGATCATTTGAGTCAGTATGACAGTGGCTATTGATGACCTAACCTTTATCTATCAATCAATCAATCAAGCAGGCTTTATTTATAAAGCGTTTTTCATACAATGATATTGTAACACAGTGCTGTACAAAAAATAAAATAAAAAGACCCCCCCCCATCCTTATCCCAATCCAGCCCCGACCCCCAAAAATGCAACAATAATAATAAAAACAATAAAAATGAAATAAATAAATACAAATAAAAAGTAATTTGCTGAACGAACTCTCTCATGAAATCTTAATGAGGAAACACTGGAGGTAAAACAAGATGTTAAAACTCAACACAGGAAATTAAAATTACAGAAATAAAATAAATTTCTAAGATAATAAAACACTAAAATATTAAACCATAAAAGGAAAATAAGATGCCTATACTTAAAATGAATTAATATATTTAAATACAATAAATTACTAAGATAATAAAACACTACAATATTAAACCATAAAAAGAAAATAAGATGCCTATACTTGAAAAATAGAATAAAAAGTGACTAAAATTTGAACTAGATGATAAATAAATAAATAAATAAAACTGTTATGAGAATGAAACTCAGTTAAAAGCAAGACTAAAAAGGTAGGTCTTGAGTTTACTTTTAAAAATGTTATCTATGTCACATATCACATCTTCTGGAGTCATGTTGCTTTTAGAAAAAACTTTTATACTGTATTGAGATTTAAAACCTTGTGAGGAGTTTTGGGTTGGTTATGAAACTCATCTCAACAGTGAGGCGTCCTTCTGACCTCTAAGATGTGACCACTGTGAGGGGTCGGTGTCAGACCAGGCGATCTGTTTCTCTTTTATTGTTTAAAAGAGCAGGATTTTCACTAGAAAACACTTCTTACATATGTACTGGACAAGATGTGCAAAAAGATAGGAGCCATCACTTTGTTTCCAAAATTGACACTATCAGGAAGTTCTTTACAGGAGCTTTAAATCTCACTTTCAACTTTTTAATGGACAGATTTACAATTTTTCTGTGTTTCATAATCTTGAACATTATTCTACAGGGTTTTTTATCTGAAAGGATCTGAGTTTACAATAGGTAACACAACTGTCATGGTATAAAGAGCACACCAGTGTATGCTTTATATCTAAGCTAAAAAGAGCAGAACAAGTTAGTTGTAATGTACTCAATGCTGCAGTCAGAGCCATAGAAGCTGCACTTAATTATTCACAGACCCTGCAGCTGCCAGCAACAGAGTTGTAGCTTTGTACAGTTTGAGCAAATAAATCAACATCACCATATTCCAGTAATGACATCAAGTCATTACATAAGAACTGTCAATTAATAATGATATAATTCAGTGTATCAATATTTTTCTTCACCCATATTAGTCAGCACAAGAACTGCTTCTAAACAACACTCTGGCTTCAGCAGACAACACAACAGCCACCTTACTCAGTTTATGTTTTCAGTCTATACTGTAAAACCCTCCACATAGCAGCTCATTGTATATCTCTGCATGAACTTTGTGGCCTTACTCAAAAGTCTTACTGTTGCCTTATGTTTATTTGTTCTGCATCTGTGTGTGTCTTCTTGTTCTATGTGTGTGACTGCCTCTTCTGTGTGTGTGTGTGTTTGTGTGGGTGTCCAGATCCTCCAGGCGCTCGGCAAGTCCTACCATCCAGGCTGCTTTCGCTGTGTGGTGTGTAAAGAGGGTCTAGATGGAGTGCCTTTCACTGTAGATGTGGAGAACAACATCTACTGTGTCAAAGATTACCACACGTAAGGAGGACAACACTCTGCTCTGCACAAATAAACATCATTACCGATGGATTGAATAAGGCCTCAGATTGTCAAAACAGAAAATGTCATGGTTGATTATAAAACAAATGGTAGCTACTCTCCTCCAGCTGCTGATAGGCAAGGCAAGGCACGTTTATTTATAAAGCACCATTCATACAAAGAGCAATTCAAAGTGCTTTACAGAGTTAAAAACTAAATACAGAACAGTAACAGTCAACAAAAACATACAGCAAACTTCAAACATCAAAATTTTATATGCAGCCAGTTATGTTTGATCTACTCTCTCTCTCTCTCTGTACTTATGTAAATTAACGCACATAGTAAATAGTGTTGGGTCTTGTTATTTAGTCGTTTTTTTATTTAGTATTCTTGTGATATTAACCTGAAAAGGGAAAACGAAGTCATCTGTTTCACACCACACAGAGGCTATTGAACTTTTTCATTCTGATTTATCTGTCGTTGCTTCTTCAACAGGGTGTTTGCTCCTAAGTGTGCCTCCTGCAACCAGCCTATCCTCCCTGCCCAGGTAAGTAGAACACAATCTTTAACACATCTCACATACTTGTAAGCATTTTATCTCTTAGAAATACGGTCGGACCAAATTCTACTCCTCCTAAAAGTATTAGACTAGCAAACCAAACAACCAACACTGCCAGCTCTAAAAGTCTGCACATCACGCTCCCTTTGGATTCAGCATAGCCAACTCCAGCTGAGCTGCGCCCAACAGGATTCAGGCAGAAATAAGTCAGTAAACAGGATAGCATTTTTGTTGGGATGGGAGAGCAGGTTGTGAAAACAAAAGTGAGGTTGGCAGATAATACTGGAGCTAGTGGAAGGAAGCCATCCAAATTATTTAAACATTTTGCTTCAGCAATGTAATTTACTCTCAATGTTAATGCCTCTCATAAGAAATCATGGGAAATCTGGACATATTTAAGAGTATTATACCACAAATTATACCCTCTCTGTATCACACAACAATAAACAAAGCATTGTTTACATTTCATTATCCACGCTTCAAAGGGCTGAACTATTTCATGCTTTTGTAAAAATGCATTACCAGAGTATTTTATTTTGCTATGCTGCCAGTACTCAGACTATTTGCTTGTTGTCCACGTACTGTCTGCCTGAATCCATGTAAATGCAGCATGAAAGCCTTTGTATAGTATAAAGCAAATTACAAAGATTCAACGATAAACACCAGATGTGATCTTGGGGAAGTGTACGTCCCTCTTTGTGTCTATGCATATGACCTGTTTCACACAAAAACAAGACAACATAGAAATGATATAAACATGGTTTAAGATAGGTTTGTGTTAGCGTGTGTGTGCTGCTTTGCAATACATGGCAGATCATCAATCAATCAATCAATCTTTATTTGTTTAGCGCCAAATCACAACAAACGTTATCTCAAGACACTTTTACAAACATAGGAGGTCTAGACCACTCTATGTCAAATTATGAACAGAGACACAACTTCAAGACAGATGCAGTGATCTAACCTGAGTCCTCAGGAAGATCAATTCAATGACGCATACATTGATTTTAATGCGACAGTCTCATTGTGTTTGTCTCCACCAGGGCTCTGAGGAAACCATCCGGGTCGTCTCTATGGACAAGGACTATCATGTGGAGTGTTACCACTGTGAGGTGAGACTTTTACACCATGTCCGTGCATGCACGGGCACAAACACACACACACACACACACACACACACACACACACACACACACACACACACACACACACACACTCACAACACACAAACGGTCAAAGAAAGTGGGGTATCAGTGTGCATGATTACAATTTTAATCTGTTTTAAACCACACAGAAAACCCCACACACATATCTCGTGCTTTTGAGCTACCTGATCCTGTACACACACCCTCACATTCACGTGCACATCCACTCAGACACAATGAACTTGAATAATAGCCTCAAAATCGTGGGACGAGACTCGACTGTTTGTAGCAACGAGTGTGATTCACCTCTACAGTCTTTTGTGGAATGAATGAGACGTGTGCACACACACACACACAAAAAGTACACACAAACAAATACCAAGCTGAGGCTACAGCTCAACATTGTGACTCATTGACAAAAGCACATTCCTGCACTGAGCTCTGAACTCAGCTGGGGGTTTGTTGCTTAAACCAGACTTGTGAAATCCCCGTCATCCTGCCACTCTGCTCCATCAGATGTTTGCAGCTCAAGTGTGACAGAAAGGTTTAGTGAAACAAACGAGCGACTCATGGCGGCCTGCAGTGGTTCAGTCATTGTTTCCTCTCAGTGTTTGAAACTGAATTAAGAGATGTTTGTTTTCCGATTTCTTGAATGGTCAATGGGCCTCTTCATAGAAATACATCAGATCATTATGTAAGAGGAGGGTAATCATTAGCAGAGTTGTACACAGAGGAAGGGTGAAGTCCAGAGTTGAATCATCCTGGAAATGGTAAATTTTTACAAATTGAAGGAAAACAATCTGTTTTCCAGGATCTGTTGCACATGAGATGCCCCCCAGGTTGTAGGGTTTATTTGTCTTATTTACATACCTAGCAACTTAGAGCAGATGATATGTTGCAAAGCCATGCTTTCAACATGAACTTTCAGCTACTTCAGTTCTGAATCACACCACATGTGTGGTTAGTTGTTGAGGGACAGTCAGTTTATGAAGTCCCTCCAGAATGTAAAAGGGTCTGCCCGGGGTCTCATCTCTGTCAAAAGTGCAAACAATTCTTCCACAGGTTCAAGGTTCAATTCAGCAGATGTTTTCATTTTAAACTATCTAGAAACCACAATCGACAACAGCCTTTTAAATATGTGATTTAGAGTCCTTTATATCATAGTACATATCATTTTTTAGAGAGTTTTAGAAATGATCTTTGATCTTCGTTAAAATTTTTGTAATTTGCATGTGTTAATATTTCTGATGTTAGATTTGAATCAAGCGGCAACCTCTGGTCTAAAAACACGAGTCCAATGTGGAAGTGCTAAAAACTGCAGTTCATTGAGGATCCACTTGAGGCTGGCTCCGGAAGAACCGGAAACCACATACACACCCATTCAAAAAAGCCAATCTTTACAGCAGAAATAAACATGTTTACAGCCTGGTACAAAAGAAGAGTGTAGTCTGGATAGCTCATTTCTCAATCGGACACACACTGTACGGGGGGTGAATTTTTTTTTAACGCAGCAATTTTGAAGATTTTGAGATTACGAGTCTTCCAATGAGAGGCACAGCTGACTGCGGGAACACTGTAGCTGTTGGCTAGGAGCTGAAAGCCCGCGTCTTTATGTCACAATCGCTCAACAGCAGCAATATGGCTGCCGACGACGATTGGCCACAAAACAGCGCTTCAGAAACAGATGGGTGACGTCACGGATCCTACATCCATATTTTATACAGTCTATGGATTGAATTAGTCGTGGTTATGGTTTGATAATATTTGTGAAATTACCCGTCTTACTTAGTGAGGTCTCACAGTAGTTTTTGTCTGTTGGGATTGCAGTTGTTTGGTGTTGACCGTGGTTATTCTATTTCTTTAGGCCTATACTGTGCACCAACGGCTACACTACAGTACACTGGTTGTTAATTGCATCATTAATGTGCACAAGGTGACAGATGTCAGTTAAAACATGATTTTTCATATGTCCACAGATGTCTCGAGATATGTTTTTTAATCAATTCATTCAATGATTTATGGTTGCTGAATTAAACTGCACTCTACTATATGGATTTTTATTGTTAGAAACCACATTTTTGGGGCTTTGATATACATGCACAGAGAACACTGTTGTCCTTCTGGACGTCTGAACCTCTGGGGATGGACCTTGCAGCCTCACTAGGAATAGAAGAAAACACATTTCGGTCACTCGTATCACAGCTTTGCCTTCGGGCTTAGCAGCATCTACCACACAAGGCACATTAAAACATCTGTCTGACTGTGACTAGCCACTGTGTTTATGTATCAGTCCATCCTGCAGCTCTCTAAACACTGAGTCACTAACAAAACCAAACAACTCTCTCACACTGATAATAGTATCGTATATAAATATCTCTCACACAGTCATTTGTGGAGTTCAGCTGAGGTGAGCTTAAAGGCAGCGTGTTAATAAAATAAAGCATGTGAAGCAGTGACATCATAGCTTATGTAGTTTATGGACTAAACATGGAGTTAGACAGGTAGCCTTGCTTTGTCCAGAGATAACAAAACCTCTGACCACAAATTATGCTTAATATCTGATTTAGGGATGTACATTTTAAGTATTTTCCATGATCATTTTTGGAAATGTTAACGATCAATTATCGATTAATCAATTCAAAAAAAATATTATGTCAAAAACAATGCCAAATAGCCTACGTTTTTTCCCCCAAACTTATATTTTCTAAAACAACAAAATGCATATAACTGACGGTGTAGAATACCGGTACATGTTGCAGGGTTCCCACGCGTCCTGGAAAACCTGGAAAATCACATATAGTCCTGGAAAATGATTCCAACATGGCTGCGTTTGACCTGACCCTATTAACAAAACACATCCCCATTCATTGAAAGTTGAGTTCACACTGTGCTGGAAAAGACAGCGACACTGCACAACTTTTTTTTCACATCTTTTCTCCTTCACTTCATAATCATGCATTCACAGGAAACAGGGGTATATTGTTTATGTGTTATGATACATTTGGCTCAATTACTGTACTCTAGCTCAGTTGTTCTCAAAGTGGGGTCCTGGGACCCTTGGGGGTCCTTGAACCATAGCGTGGGGGTCCGTGAAATAATTTGAATAAATTTCTAATAAATGATAAATTGTGCTGTGTCATTACAAACAGCATATACACCATTGTTCTGATACCATTTGGTGGCTGAAGGGATATGTGAGTCTTGCTACTGTTAATTTTCTGAAAGCGTTTCAGATCAATTACTTGAAAAGTATAAATGCTGTCATGTTGAGTCCACAAGGAATGAAATGACCCTCTGTTTTAAAGGATACAAGTGGGATTTACTTGATTCAAATTGAAGTGTTATCTGTTTATCACTATGGTACAGGTCTGAAGGATTTACATTGATACGTTTTACAATACAAATAGTTCCAAGGGGAACTAAGAGTGCAAATGGTAGTAAGCATGAGCTTTAGTGATGGGAAGTTCAGCTCTTTACAGAGAGCCGGCCCTTTTAACTCGACTCCCAAAGAAGAGGCGGCTCTTTAGACTCCCGAACGGCTCTTAATTTAGGATCTTTTGTAGCCGTATGTTTTACCTTAACTTTAAAAAACTAATGGTTTGTGTTGAAAACCCTTTAACAATGTTTTTATCAGAATACTTATAATTGACCAATTGTGTGCATTTATTCTGTTACAAAATCATTCTCATCCTGATCCTAGGGTTAGGGTTAGGGTTAGGGTTGTGATTAGGGTTAGGGTTAGGATTAGGATTAGGGTTAGGGTTGTGATTAGGGTTAGGATTAGGATTAGGGTTAGGGTTGTGATTAGGGTTAGGGTTAGGATTAGAGTTAGGGTTAGGGTTGTGATTAGGGTTAGGGTTAGGGTTGTGATTAGGGTTAGGGTTGTGATTTGGGTTAGGGTTAGGGTTGTGATTAGGGTTAGGGTTAGGGTTGTGATTAGGGTTAGGGTTAGGATTAGAGTTAGGGTTAGGGTTGTGATTAGGGTTAGGGTTAGGGTTGTGATTAGGGTTAGGGTTAGGGTTGTGATTAGGGTTGGGTTAGGGTTGTGATTAGGGTTAGGATTAGGATTAGGGTTAGGATTGTGATTAGGGTTAGGGTTGTGATTAGGGTTAGGGTTAGGGTTGTGATTAGGGTTAGGGTTAGGGTTGTGATTAGGGTTAGGATTAGGGTTAGGGTTGTGATTAGGGTTGTGATTAGGGTTGTGATTAGGGTTAGGATTAGGATTAGGGTTAGGGTTGTGATTAGGGTTAGGGTTAGGATTAGAGTTAGGGTTAGGGTTGTGATTAGGGTTAGGGTTAGGTTTGTGATTAGGGTTAGGGTTGTGATTAGGGTTAGGGTTAGGGTTGTGATTAGGGTTAGGGTTGTGATTAGGGTTAGGGTTAGGATTAGAGTTAGGGTTAGGGTTGTGATTAGGGTTAGGGTTAGGGTTGTGATTAGGGTTAGGGTTAGGGTTGTGATAAGGGTTGGGTTAGGGTTAGGGTTGTGATTAGGGTTAGGATTAGGGTTAGGATTGTGATTAGGGTTAGGGTTGTGATTAGGGTTAGGGTTAGGGTTGTGGTTAGGGTTAGGGTTGTGATTAGGGTTAGGGTTAGGGTTAAGATTAGGGTTGTGATTAGGGTTAGGGTTAGGGTTAGGGTTAGGGTTGTGATTAGGGTTAGGATTAGGATTAGGGTTAGGATTGTGATTAGGGTTAGGGTTGTGATTAGGGTTAGGGTTAGGGTTAGGGTTGTGATTAGGGTTAGGGTTAGGGTTGTGATTAGGGTTAGGATTAGGGTTAGGATTAGGGTTAGGGTTAGGGTTGTGATTAGGGTTAGGGTTGTGATTAGGGTTAGGGTTAGGGTTGTGATTAGGGTTAGGGTTAGGATTAGGGTTAGGGTTAGGGTTGTGATTAGGGTTGTGATTAGGTTTGGGTTAGGGTTAGGGTTGTGATTAGGGTTAGGATTAGGGTTGTGATTAGGGTTAGGGTTAGGATTAGGGTTAGGGTTAGGATTAGGGTTAGGGTTAGGATTAGGGTTAGGATTAGGGTTAGGGTTGGGTTTAGAGTTAGGGTTGTGATTAGGGTTAGGGTTAGGGTTAGGTTTAGGATTAGGGTTAGGGTTTGGATTAGGGTTAGGGTTAGGGTTGTGATTAGGGTTAGGGTTAGGATTAGGGTTAGGATTAGGGTTAGGTTTAGAGTTAGGGTTGTGATTAGGGTTAGCATTAGGGTTAGGGTTAGGATTAGGGTTAGGGTTTGGATTAGGGTTAGGGTTAGGGTTGTGATTAGGGTTAGGATTAGGGTTAGGGTTAGCATTAGGGTTAGGGTTAGGATTAGGGTTAGGGTTAGGGTTGTGATTAGGGTTAGGATTAGGGTTAGGGTTGTGATTAGGGTTAGGGTTAGAACCAGAACTAAACTTAAGCATACAGAACCAGAATCAAACTCAACCAGAACCGAACGAGAACCGAACTAGAACCGAACCAGAACCATACCAGAACTGAACCAGAGCCGAACCAGAACCGAACCAGAACCGAACCGAACCAGAACCGAACCAGAACCGAACCAGACCTGAACCAGAACCGAACCAGAACTGTACCAGAACTGAACCAGAACCGAACCGGAACCGAACCAGAACCGAACCAGAACCGTACCAGAACTGTACCAGAACCGAACCAGACTTCAACCAGAACCAAACCAGACCCGAACTAGAACCGTACCAGAACCGAACCAGAACCGTACCAGAACTGAACCAGAACCGAACCGGAACCGAACCGGACCGAACCAAACCAGAACCATACCAGAACCATAACAGAACCGAACCAGAACCGTACCAGAACCAAACCAGAACCAAACCAGACTTGAACCAGAATCGAACCAGAACGCAACCAGAACCAACTCAAGCAAACATTATTAATGTCCTCAGGTTGACATTGAGTAAAATCAGATGCCTCAGCTTGGATGGTCTGATCCAGTTTCTCCTCTCAGTGAGTATTTGCCCGGTCTTTGAGAAGAACCCTAACCCTAACCCTCTCAGAAGGAACAGATGAAGCCAGGATACACAGCCTCCCCTCCATCACCTGTATCCTATATCCTCACATTTGATTGGCCGCATGGCCGCCATGCTGACCAATCAAAACAAAGTTCTGCTGTGAGCAGAGCTGGGGCTGAGCACTGTGAGAGCTAAGCAGGGAAAGGAACTAACTGGGAGCCGGCTCTCTCTGGATGTGAGCCGGCTCTTCTGATTCACTATAATGCATCGACTCTCAGAGCCGCAGCTTTTGATCATGACACATCACTAATGTGTTTAATCTGTGTTACAATTATGAGGGGGTCCTGGGACTATTTTCTCACCTGTAAGGGGTCCCTGGCTCCAAAGAGTTTGAGAACCCCTGGTCTAGCTAGTAGGAGTGCAAACTCCTGATAGTGAAAACAAAGGGAACAAACAGAGCGACACAGAAACTCCACGCCGTAGACATCACTGATCATAATAGACATCACCATTCAGGAAGACAGTTTACATTTTTTAAATCTCTGAGAGATCTTCAAATACAGAGTGCGTCTTTACACCGGTGAGTTTTTTTCAGAGTTTAACTCAAATAAAAAAACATGACATTTGTTTTGTTTTATATCGACCACTTAGCAGGATGAATATCAGGATTAAGTCTGAGTCTGAGTTGAGTTGAGAAACATTTGTGGCCATTTTTGTCATTCAGTTCTATTTAGGTCATTAAAGCACTGATCCTCTGTTCATTATTATTATTTATTTATTTTAGTAAGGCAGCTTCCAGAGTCCTTTGCAGGCTCTTTTGTTTTTTTCTTTGTTCATTTTATATTTTTGGAGAAAAGAGAAAGCTGAGATGAGAGTTGCCCATCATTGTTACTTGGTTGCACTAATAAAGTGAAGTGCTGTACATCTGTGGTTGCATTATTCTATTATCAATTTGCCATCATTTTTAAGTATGTAAGAGATGATTTCATTGATAGCCATAGACTACATGTCTTTCAATGTAGACTTCCACTGAGAGGAACATATTAGACTATTTAGGAACTAAATTAGGAACTAAATTTAGACGGTCATACCAGTTTGATCATCAATGAAAATGTCCTGGAAATGTCCTGGAAAATGATCTCTGGAAAAGAGTGGGAATGTTGACATACATGTCACGTACATGTGAATATCAACGATCAGGCTCATAAAAATATTCTCTGTGGACATAGTCTCATAATGTGAAGGCTCATAATACTAACAGAAAAGTACTTCAGACTCACAGTGTCCAGTTTTCTGCCTATCGTTCTTATTGATAAAAATAAACACGTGTATTCGGTCAGTTGTCAGCCGGGAGCGCAACCGGGTCATATGCTGCAGAAGGGCTCTGATGTTGCTGGTCTGCAAACATAGCGCACTAGCAATTCCCATCAGTCTGTTGGCTTTTTTATCTCAAGATGGGGAAATGTCCTGTTTAAAGTTATCAACCTTCCGGCCCGTGTCATTGGTGGCAGCAGTTGCGTATTGATCCTCTTTAAAAAGCACACGTGAAGACCTGACGCACAGCTGCAGCCGCCAGCTGAGTGTCTCCACTGTGTGCAACACCTTTAACAGCTGATTCACATCGAAACATGCTTTGAACTTAAAACACCTCCCTGATAGCAGAACGAAATATGAGACCAAATTATGTTTGTTCCTCGTGACGGATAATTGAAAACAAAAATGCGTGTTTCGAGTAATTTCTTAACAATCAATTAATCGATAATCGATTAATTGTGTACATCCCTAATCTGATTTATTTCACTTGTAAAATTAGGTTAATAAATTGCATGTCACTGTTTTACTGAGGGTTTGTCTGCTGTTTTCACACATTAAACAAACAAGATGTAGCTTGTTAATTTGTAAGCTTTTGAAATGCTGGACATAGAAAGGCTAGCTCTTTCTCCATTCCAGTTGTTGAGTCAAGCTAAACTCTCTGGCAACTGACTGTAGCTTGATAATAAATTTTGGCATCAATCTTTCAGGACTGTGGCCTCCAACTAAACGACGAAGAGGGACACCGCTGTTATCCACTGGAAGGCCACCTGCTCTGCCATGGCTGTCACATCCACCGGCTCCAGTCGCAGGTACCCGCCCACATGCCCCCCAGCTACCCTCTCCATGTCACAGAGCTGTGAGGAGGAGGGTGGGCAGCAACTGAGCCCCGCCTCCCCAGGTGATCTGAGACACCAGCAACAGGAGGGAAAAGGCCAGAGAAGCCTCCGTGTGGCCGTCTGAGCTGAACTACCAGGCCGTGGACTAACATACACTGTGCAGCTCCCGCCACAGGGCCTGCTGTCTCATGACAGGGATGGGAAAAAAAGGGTTTCCCCTCCTCCTCCATCTGTGGTCCTTTCCTCCCCCTTCCCTTGGGGTGCCTAACCCTGAAGACCAACACGCCGGCTCAGCCAGAGGCCCCTGGTGACGTCACACCGCCTGACCCCTGCATATTCATCAAAGAGAGAGGGTTTTTTTCTAATCAGAGGAGAGAACTCTAACTCATCTCTCTTCCTTTCCTTGTGTTGGATTCCTGTGCTTTGACTGAAGCGGTTTAACCACCTGAATTAACCGCTGACGTTGACGTCAGGCAGGCTAGGAAGCGAACCGCTGCATTCCAGTGCTGGCCGGACTGGATGTACCCCAGGGTGGGCATGCTTTGCCTCCAGAGCGGGCCCTCTCTCAGTGCAGCTTCTAATACTGAAATGGAGTCCTGCTAAAGGCTATGCAAAGGACACCCAGCATCATGACCCAGGGCTGTGAGAGAAACTATGAACTGCACCACCCCGACATAACAGATGCACCGTAGCAGCACAAGCCCAGAGGACCGACTGACATTCCACTTAGAAGTCTTAGATGAGACCTCCAGAGATTCACAAGCAGTGTCTTAATAATGATTATATTATGACAGAAAAAGAAAATTTTAGATGCACATAGATTGTCTTTTATATATGAATATATATTTTGCAGATGTTTTCCACATAAGATCATAGATGTAGATTTTTGTTTTGTGCTCGCAATAGATTCAGAGGTGGAACATGCTGTCTGTCACACAGTCTGAAGCTTCTTAACATTTTGGGTATGTTGTATCATTTCTCCTCCAGGACACAGAGCCTCCTCATGTCTGTCTGTGGGTTGCAGATCCTCAGACTGTGTAGGAGCAGACCTGGCTCCAAAAGCATTTGCCCTCAATTTTTTCATTCCATTTTTAGTTCCAAAGGTTTAACCTGCCAATCAAGGTTTTGGCCGTACATGTGTTCGTTTTTAGAAATCCATATCCTTTCTCTGCAGGCTGGGGACAGCTTTAACACACAGATCAGACATGTCTGCTCACCTTAAATGCACTGTCTTCAGTGCAGAGCAGATCCCCTTTATAATGCCTTAATATTTTTTAACAGTTTGGTACATAAATGTAAACATGCATGTGCAAACCTACTTGTTATTCTTCTGAGTTGCAGAGTCTGAGCTTCAGTCGGGGCACTGCTAGTTTGCCAAATTGTCACGCAGACCTCAAAGATTAAGATTTAAGCTTAATCTGAAAATCTGAGAGAAATTGGTCTGTAAATACTGAGTTTAGGCTTTGTGGTGGAGCACTAAAAGACCTGCATCTGTCATTAAAGTCAAATATCGTCTCAGGTCAAAGAAAATAAAAATACAAATATTACCCAAACTGAAGTAATATTAAACTCTGAGGTTTGAACAACTACTACTGCAACTGGAGAGCCTTCTTTGAACAAGATTTTGCTAAATGAATCTTTGCCAAAATCATGCTATTGACTGCTTCTCCCCTCCAAAAGGAAGAGTAATTTCTGCCCCCCACACTGTCTGAATTGCACACCTCACTCGTCTGGTGCTCTAAGAGGAATCAAACAGAATGAAGGATTAATTATCAAATACTTTTGCCCCAGGTCTGTTCAGGAGTGTTTCTATATGTGTTTTTCCAGACACTGTGTTTTTTTTCTTTGTCATATGAGCACTGAGAACACAGTGTGTTACCACAGTGTGAACCTCCACTTGTCCACATGCCTTAGAACACAACAGGTATGTTTGTGTGTCTCGCTCTGGTTTGTCTGCAGTCTGCTGTTCCATGTTGTGAGGACGTCCCTAAGAAACCCGGAGCTGCTGGTCCCACCCGGCTCTTTGAGGGAGTCCCTACATGTTCCCCCTGTGTGTGTGTGTGTGTGTGTGTGTGTGTGTGTGTGTGTGTGTGTGTGTGTGTGTGTGTGTGTGTGTGTGTGTGTGTGTGTGTGTGTGTGTGTGTGCGCGTGCGTGCATGTGCGTGCGCGTGCGTGTGTATATTCAGTATGCAAAACAGTGACTTAACACGACTGAAACACTTGAAACTGTGAGGTTTGGTGGCACTGGAAAAACTTCTCAACCCCCCCCCCCCACTTGGTTGATCTTTTTTGTCGCATTGATTAATTCCCTGTACAAGAAGTGCTATAAGACTTGGTTCAAAATATTTGAGGGAACTTTAATTTTTGAGAAAAAAATCTGCCTTATTTTTTGCAATGAACAAAATCCTAGCTGCTACACATTTATGCAGGAAATCCCAAACTTCATATCCCTCTTTTCTAAAATAAGCAAACTGTGGAAATGTCTTGAGTGTGTGTGTGTGTGTGTGTGTGTGTGTGTGTGTGTGTGTGTGTGTGTGTGTGTGTGTGTGTGTGTGTGTGTGTGTGTGTGTGTGTGTGTGTGTGTTTGTGGGTGTGTGTGCGTGTTTTTGTTTGTGGGTGTGTGTGTCTTTGTTTGTGGGTGTGTACTAGTGGCAGGGCCATGGCACATGCACTTCACTGTGTTTGCAGGGCAGTGCAGCATTCAGCATAACAACTCTGCTCTCTTTGTTAAAACGTAATGATTGTAATGCCTGCATTTGTTCTTTTTTTCCAGATGTTTGTGCGTAATTGTTGGTGTTTGTTTGTTTCATATCATATCGGTGGAGTTGAAAGTAAATATTACTTAATATATCATTCCCTGACTGTAGCAGACTTCACCCATCTGGTATTCAAAGGACAAAACAACCACTGATTGTTGTATGCAAACACTGGTCCAGCTCTTATTCATCTTATTGTATTACTGTAAACACAGGTTTGAATAAATACTACTGAATGAGTCAAAAAGAGACTGAAGGCAGGGGTCAACACAGGTAGAGGATCCTTCCTATTTGAATGTAATTAGTGTGTTTGTGAAAGCAGAAAACAAAAGGACCACATTAGCGTATGTGAAACATTCCCCTTGTCCTGAGCCTCAGCTTGGTGTAGATGTTCTGGTCACTTGTTGCATGCCATACTTGAAGAATGAGGCATTTTTTAACAAAATCAACCCCAAGAAAACTCACCAAGATCACAGTGTATCCCATTTAAAGATGTCTTAATACACCTGTCTTTTAAAAGTACTACTTCAGTGTCTATTGCATAGCACACAGATAGTTACCCTGTACATAAAGAGGCTAGTTTTTTATTTTATTTTATTTTTCTGTCAAATATCACTTGGAAAGGGAAGATTTCTTCTCCTACTGGTAGTTCCAACAAGCACATCTCGACACCTGTCACACATCTTTTGTATCGCTAAGTGTTTTGATTACCTAGATGGTTCATAAAAAAGGAAACTAGATCTATTTATCTAAACATGAAAAAAGTTTAAAGTTATTTAATGTATTAAAAATCGGGACGTATCATTTAACTGTAGATGACATAATCTGCTTTTTCAATAAAGTGGTTTTGTAGCTAACTGCAAAAAAGAGTCTGTCTGTCTGTCTTGTTTTTTTGTTTGAAGGGATTTCCATTGACTTGCAACCCCAGTTTCAAAAAAGCAGGCATGCTGTATAAAATGTTAACAAAAAAAAACAGATTCTAATGGTTTCTAAAATCATTTGAACTCTAGTGCAAGGACTGCTAATCAAATGTTGAAACTGTATACTGTTCTTTTTTTTGGAAAATGATATGCTATAACAACAATAATAATAATAATTCATAGGATTTAATTGTCTTAATTCTCAAAGCCGCTTTACATAAAATAAAAGTATAGATAAAACAGAACAAGGACAGAGGTGGGGCGGGGGTAGAAGTCATGTGTTGTATGCTTTTTTGAACAGGTAGGTCTTTAGGTGGTTTTTGAATGATTGAATCTAGTCAGAGTTGCGGATGTGTGGAGGGAGAGAGTTCCAGAGATTTGGTGGAGCGATGGCAAAGGCTCTGTCCCCCAAGGTGCGGTGCTTGGACTTGGTGATAGGGGACAGGAGATTGGCATCTGATGATCTGAGGCGGCGAGATGGGGAGTGACGTTTCAGGAGGTCTGTCTGAGGTATGAGGGGGCGATGTAGGTGATGAGCAGGATCTTGAAGTGGATTTGGTGCTGTATGGGGAGCATACAAGCATTCAAGTATACTACTATACTTGAATTTGATGCCAGTTACACATTTCAAAATAGTTGGGTAGGGACATGTTTTACATTGTGTTGTATAACCAATTCTTCTAGAAACACTGTAAATTTTTGGGAACCAAGGAGACCAGTTTATAGAGTATTGAAAGTGAAATGTCGTCCTATTCTAGCCTGATATAGGATTTCCCCCGATCAACAGTTTGGGGTCTCCTTTGTTGTATATTTGGCTTCAAAATTCACCAAATATTATCACCATGAGACGCGTCAGGACTGCTGGCAGGCAAGTTTAGCACCTGGACTCTTGGAGCCACACAGTTGTTATTAGAGCAAACTGTGGTTTGGCATTGTCTTGCTGTAGTGTGCAAGGTCTTCTCTGAAAAACATTGTCTGCATGGCAGCACATGTTGCTCCAAAAACAGCATATATTGATCACCATTAAATGGTGCCTCACCAATTGTGTAAACAAGCCATGCTGTTGGCACTTATGCATTTCTGTGCCATCATGGAGGCTGGTTTTGATTTGATTGTATAACAGTGAATGACAGCCAACAGTCTTAAAAAGCTTCATAACAACCAGATTATAAAATAAATCTATTTAACTATTCAATAAAACCACAATTACAGTCTGAGATACCCAATAGGAACAGCAACAGAAAGCATCATTAACAACATATTAGCAATATGTGCTCAGGTGTGTAATGTAAGCAGTTAGTGAAATTACAACGGGGCACGCAATCTTGTTGAATGGCATGTGATGAACTCTCTCTCCTGGGACGCAGCCCAGTGCTCTGATGGTCAGATAATCTGAAGAGAGGAATGACCATTAAAATTGTAGTTATCTGGATGGAACACCAATTCAATGATTATGTAAACCCTTCATCCAACGAGGTAAAATAATACAGGGAAAAAAAGACACAAACACAAAGATTAAAAAAAAGAAAATAAATTCAAACATGCTACAGAAGATACAGATCATCCAGCGGAAACAGCTACAGATGAGTCAGTTCCCCTGATGCCGACCAGTTCAGTAAACTGCTCCAGCACATAAACATTTCCCGAAATACCACAAAGGCATGATGAAGTGATACTGAGGGGGATGTCTGTGGAATTTCCTCAGTTAAAGCTCCCATGAGGAGTTTTAACTTGTTATGAAAGTGAGTGAAAAAAAAGCTACAAATGCAAACAAGATCGTCGTGATTCAAAGTGAGTGGTACATTTGACAGTGAACAGAAAACAGAGGGTACTCTCCGTACAGAATACTTCTTACAAATAATTCAGTAAAGCGATACCTCTTTGTCCTTTGGGGTTACCAAAATGAATGAAACATTAAACATGAGCCTCATGCCAGTCATACAATCCATAAGTTATCCTGCGTTTAGAAGCACTATAGTTCTCATAATTAGTTTGTATCTCTTTTTAAAGCATTATACAAATTGGTTCTGCTGACGGAACCCATGAGGCTGAGGAGCAGTACAAGTCAGACTGAGAGAACTCTTTGAGACAAACTTTCTGCTGCTGTGAGGTGATTGACTGATTTGATGTTTCTTTCTTTCACTGGATAAAGGGCTCTGAATAGTTATTAAGTTGTATTACTTGAGTAAAGCTTTTTGGCAGTTCAGATGAATGAGGCGACTGCTCCTCTGTGGTTCTGAGTTGAATAAAATCTGAGCATTAAGTGGATTGATAGGAGAAATTATCCAATACAGCGTGATCTCTTTCCAAACACTTGAACTGAAAACATCTCATCCCTGTGTCTCAGTCTTACATCTCTGAATCCTGGTTCAAATGATTTAAAGGCTCATGTCTGTCAATGCTTTAATGTCTGTCATGCGGGGTTTGGTTGATTGATTTGAGTGACAGTTTGCATACCTGCTCCATAATTGACATATAAGGTTTAAACATGTTAGCTTTGAGAAATATCAGACTCATTTTGAGTTTGTTTTGGAGTTGTATGTTACTATACAATACAATACCATAGCATGAATACCTTTAATGCAGCCTGGACTGGGTTACTGAGTCTGTTGTCAGTCTAATCTGACAATAAAATTTAATTACACCCAAAATAAAACTGACTTGTTTATTTTAACTTTACCCTATTCAACAATAATATTTTTTTTGACTTCGACTGACAGTTATTGATCTGGAGCAGCAAGGAAGACTCTGGCTAAAATGAATCAGTTAAGTACTGCTAACAGAGACCAAAAGCATAGACATAGCTTTTTTTATTCTTTAGACTAGGGGCGTCAAACTCATTTCAGTTCAGGGCCACATACAGCCCAAGTTGATCTGAAGTGGGCCGGACCAGTAAAATCATAACATCATAACCTATAAATAACGACAACTCTACATTTGTCCCTTTGTTTTTGTGCAAAATAGTACAAGTACACTTGGAAAGTGTTCACATTTAATGAACTATCTTTCTACAAAAACAGCTGTTGTATTTTTTGCCATGATGAGTATCATATAGTGGGCCGAATATTTTACTCTTTAAGCCCTGAAACCTGCTGTGAACACACCAAACACAGGTTTCCCAGTCACCTGCCACAGAGTGTAATGTTTACAGCAAAATAACAGATACATTTTAATAATGAAGAAGGTAAACTGGACTATTTTGGACCCCCCCCCCCAGCTCCTTCATGAACAGTTTGCTTGCTGGACAGTGTTGTATGGTAAGCACGCGCATGATATGTGGCTCCTTTCAAAGATTGTGGATCCACCGTTCAAATGTGACAAATGTACATATACGTAAACTTTGGCACTAATTGGATCATGAAGCACTCTAAAAAGTCTTCATGAATTTCAATCGGATTATGCAAACAGCAAGTAATCTAATTTCTCACTTGAGAAAAAAAGTCCCGGAGCCCTGCTATGGTGCGCTCCGTTAGTAGGCTTCTATGATTTTGCCACCCCCAGAGGACTAATTTGAAATATTAGGAACTTTTGTTGAAAAATTGCAGTTTATGTCCTCTCTGTAATTTTTTCACTTTGCAAAGTCGTCCCACGGGCCAAAACCGGCCTGCCAGAGGTACCGATCTGGCCCGCGGGCCGTATGTTTGACAAGCCTGCTTTAGACTGTTGGAAACAAAACTTAAAAATCTGATTATTTGCTGAATGCTCCAATAATACATTAGCTGATAAATGTCTCTTTTGTATATTTTTTCTGGACAAACCTGTAAATGGTTTTTAAGTGCAAATTTTGCTGAAAACACGTGACTGCCCCATGTTTAAAGGATACTCTTGAGAGACGGTAAAACAGCTGAGGGATGTGTTCGCAAAACTATTAACTGAAAGGTGCTAAAATGCTCTTTGGAGCTGAGTATGTGACCCCTCGTACATTAGTCATCAGTAAAAACTTTATAAAATGATTGAATATCTTCTTTGTTGACCACTGTGTGAGGTTTGGTTTAAATATCAAAATATTAAAGATGCAGGAACATGCTGTAGACAGTGATGCTGTCGAACCTGCGTTGGTGAGTGGGTGAGTTTGAGCAAAAGTCCCATTTATTACCACTCACTTAACTCGCTGCTGTATGGCTCGATTCCAACAAGCGTTAAGATATCAAATCATCCTCTGTAATCAGTAAAGGGAAATACTTGCAGTGAAACTTTTGAACAGAAAGGAAAAGAGAAAATGGAAAGGGGGGCTTTGTAGTTTCTGCACCTGCAGTGAGGATACAACCTGCAAATGAAAAGTCAAAACATGCACACCCTTTTCACCCCTTAAGTCTCAACTTTCAATCACAGTAGGTCTAGCTGTATTAATAATCCACGGATACTCAGATATCTGGAGATGTAGCTACATTTTGTGTGGGTGTACATAAAAGCAGTGTCTGCCCACTGACTGAGCTCTCCTGTTGGCTGAACAGTGGTGTTCAGTGAGAGGAGCTCTCCGGTGTTGGTTGTCAGCTCCATGAGTTGGGGCACAAAGCTCCCTTTATGTGTGTGAGGGTTCCACCCTGTGACTCAGGGAGGCATGTGTGTATAGTGTGTGTATGTGTGTGTGTATATGTGCAGAGGTAGCGGAGCCCCGAGGGATCGGCTGTGAGGTGAGCTCTGTTACACTGAACAAAAGAACACCTTCCTGCAGGAGCACACGGGTCCCTCCACTGCCAGGAAATGAGGGAAAAAATGCTCGCCACAGGATTACCTCATACACTCTGAATCTACGGTTACTGACACTTTGTGTGCCCTTCCTGTACCTAAAGTTTTAGCCCCCGTTTGCTCTACTTCTCTAGTTTCTGACTCTTGATTATAGTCCAGCATGCCATATACTTTGTATCTTAGAAAGATGCATATTACCGCAGTTGGTTGACAAATACTTTCACATTTGATGATAAAGAGAACTATATGCACACATCCAACTTCATACACAGGCATGGTGGAACCAATCCCAGCTGTCATTAGGCCTGAGGTTGAATACACCCTAGACAGGCTGCCAGTCAATCACTGGGTAAACATCAGACAAAAAGTATCACTCAATCTCACATCTACAGGGAGATATAGTATGGGTTTACAGCATAGACTGTATAAGATATGGATGTAGGATCCGTGACGTCACCCATTTATTTCTGAAGAGCTGTTTTGAGGCCAATCGTCGGCGGGATCCATATTGCTGCTGTCGAGCGATTGTGACCTCCTAGCCAACAGCTGCAGTGTTCCCGCCTGTCAAGCAAGTCAGCTGTGCCTCTCATTGGAAGACTCGTAATCTCAAAATCTTCAAAATTGCCGTGTTAGAAAAAGATTCAACCCCCTTGAAGTGTGAGCCAATCGAGAAATGAGCTATCCTCGTCTTTTGTACCAGGCTGTACCAGGTTTATTTCCGCGGTAAAGATCGTTTTTTTTTAAATTGGTGTGTATGTGGTTTCCACTCATATTTTTAGACCGGAGGTTGCCACTTGGTTTACAGGGAACCTAGCAAGTATGTCTTAGGTTTGTTGGTGGCAGTCAAACAGGGAGGATAATTATGCAAACTCCACATGGAAAGGCCCCTGCCAAGTCTTGAACCTTCTTACTGTTCAGCTAACGTGCCACCATCATCATGCAACTGTGCAGCCCTGATAGTCTCACGTCTCACATCTAACGTTACGTATCACCTCAGTGAACACTTTCCTGACAAGTTTATGATCTCAATCGCTAGTTTCATGTCTTCCTCAATAAAGCATATTGGTTCCATTTTATGTTATGGAGTCATTTAAAACAAAAAGAGTATGAGACAGCAAATACTTGAAGATAGGGCTACCTGTGATTGACAGGTTGTTTCCATGGTGAACTCAGCATACTTGAATATTGTGGTTTATTCAACCTCTTAACCAAAATAGTCACTCCCAGCTCCAAATAACAAGTCAGAATACCAAATTTGAGGCTAAGAAGTTCAGAAATCATTGGCAAAGGTCACTGTGGTTACATTTACCTTGTTCATACAGCTGAGAAAAGAAGACCCTGATAATATCCTCATAAGTGAGCTTGAGACCTAACATATTTATCAGACAGTCCTCTGATTCAAACTGGAGTCATGAAGTTTAAAGGAGATTTATTGGTAATTTCATGGGAAATGTTTTTTAAGATTATCATTGGAACCCATCAGTCGTGATTAAGAGGCAGGATGTCTGTGCTATACTTAGTCTTAAATGTTTTTCAACCTTCCTTTACAGAAGTTAAGAAAATAATAGTTGCTACTGTAGAGTTTATGTGTTGAATTAAATCAGTGTGTTGAACTTTCTGTGGTGAGTTTGAGGTTAGTGATTCACTTTTCAGACAATTGAATTAACTATCATATTTCTCTTGGAGGAAAATCATCCTTTTTCATGAACTGAGTCACTCTGAAGCAGCTGCACAAATGTGAAGGTTAAAACAATTCACTCTACCTCCAGTTTTGACGACAGTAACCCAACGGTCTTGCCTGCATAATAATAATCCGAATCAGCCTTGATGTTTAGGAATGAGAAAGCAACAGTCGCTGTCACGGACAACGTTATGATACACAGTGTCACCAGCAGAACAAGAGGCTGAAATCAGCGTGGGAGTTTCTTTTTTGTCTCTTTTAATCTCTCACAGTGAGATTCTGAATAAGAGCCAGATGTCAGTGCGCATATCTGCGTTTCTTTGGAGAATCGGTGAAGACCAAGAATTTTACAGTGAGTGGACGGTCTCCAAACAGTCTTCAAACCCACACAGTTGAGCAGATAGCTGAACTGGAGGAGTCCCAGGAGGACTAACGAACCCAGCTGTCTGCTGGTTTTAGAAGATGAATCGCTGAAGGGAACCTCTGACTGTTCTATGAGATTAGACTTCAGCATATTTTCAAAGAGAGGTTTAGAGCTGCACTGCTTCATTTTCCCTTTACCAGATGGTCACATCCATGGGCAGAAATGGATGTATGATCATGTTCTCATGCTTTTAGTTTTGTGTGTTCTGTTTTCAATATGCAGCTCAACAATAATAAATGTAAAGATGTATCCAAATCCAGGGGCCTGTCCAGACTTTTAGGAGGTTGTGGCTCCAGCTGGACCACTGACCTCCACTGTTGGGTAGGTGTCAGACAAGGTCAAATTTAGCAGACTGCAGGAACAAACTTTTTCACAGCAAAGATTTACAGTGAGTTGCATGGTATTAAAATGAAGCAAGATAAGACCTTTCCTCAGGAAAAAACACCTATTAGGAATGCACAATGTGGATTTTTTTAATAGATATTAATATTCTCTACTTACCAATTTTAATCATAGACTGTATAAAATATGGACGTAGTATACGTGACGTCACCCATCTGTTTCTGAAGTGCTGTTTTGAGGCCAATCGTCGGCGGGATCCATATTGCTGCTGTTGAGCGATTGTGACTTAAAGAGGCGGGCTTTGAGCCTCCTAGCCAACAGCTACAGTGTTCCCGCCTGTCAAGCAAGTCAGCTGTGCCTCTCATTGGAAGACTCGTAATCTCAATATCTTCGAAATTGCTGCCGTAGAAAAAAATTCACCCCCTCACAGTAAGTGCCGATCAAAAAATGAGCTATCCAGACTACACTCATCTTTTGTACCAGGCTGTAAACATGTTTATTTCTGCTGTGAAGATCGTCTTTTTTGAATTGGGGGTTGCCGCTTGATTTTAACTGAAATCACAATTGCTCACACACACACACACACACACACACACACACACACACACACACACACACACACACACACAAATAATCAGAGGAGCTCTGACTCTACATTTGTCATGTATTTATTCACCTGTACATGTTTAAGTCTTAATCAAGGCACACACAGCATATACCTGTGGTAAAACTAATGTCAGTGTTGTTGCTGTTGATAAGACTTAAAGTGTGTAAAGATCACATCGTACAGGACAGGTAGGAATACATATGCAAAGCAGCAGTGACTCTGGATTTAGTCGGTCATCAAGTGCAGTGAACTCAGCGGGTTTTCTCATTCATTGTTTTGAGTTGTCTCATGTAACTTTCTGCAGTTCTCATTTGGTGCTAACTGCAGCTACTTGCTGCTTCATATTTAATCTATACATCTTCATTGTCCTTTCAGGTGACATAAAATACTTGTTGTGTTGAAGCTCTGCAGATCTGTAGAAACTTTTTTCATTCTCTTGGAATACTTTTAGCCCACAGTTTGTTTGCAATCATGTAATCCTCCTCTGAAACAGTTATTAACATAAACACAGATGATGCCCTTTTTGCTCTCTCATGAGCAAACTGTTTCAGAATGTGTAGGCTTGTTAATAGGTAAATGAGAGCAATCCGTTGTTTTTATTAGATAAAATTGTATCTAAATAATAGATCGTAATACAATAATCCCACTGTCTGACCCATAACTTCTCTACCCAACATATGTTTTGTATCCCTACTACTTATGCATGTAGGCTACAGATTAATAACATCAACCAAGAGTTAAAGATGCTGCTCTGTCCACAGGGGGTTTTAAAAATCCGTGGAAACCTAAAGTTCCTGACAGGAGCTTACAGATGGTGTATTCCTCTGTATTCACAACTGAGAGGTAACATATACATCTTCCACACTTTATTGTTGAAGGCCTCAAAAAAGACGTGTCCAAAGCAACAACTTGAAGTACTAATAAAAGTTAACAAGACGTTTTAATGCAAAGACGGCTTGTAGCATCCTGTTGCAACACAGGCCAGATTGTTGATTTTAACATAAGCCCCGTCTCTAATAAAGCACATGGCAGTCACAGTTTAGGATTTTGGGGTGGCCATACGGATTTGGAGAGAGGGGAAGCATGCCACCCCTGGCCACCTTTCTGGATCCACCCCTGAACAAATACTGGAGTTGTGATTCAAAGAGAGGACATGAACCCTGGGTGACAAGGGGTCACTTTCAGCCTCATAGGACATCTGCTGGTCTCTTATGCTGCAGAGGAGCAAGCTCTGCCCACGTACTTAAGTAAAACTTTTATATAACTCCAGTAATCGTGGGAAAAATGAAGCTGAGCTGGCCTCGATGGCTATTTTTTTTTTTTTTTTGCAGCCTGCAGGGTTTGCGTGTCACTGCTGTAAATAACAGCTTCAGAACACAAACTGATAACTTAAGAGAGAGCATTCGCTGAGTTTGATAATGGGAAATGTGGTGTTGCGTGGTGGCTGAAGGGGTCATGTGTTTGCATTGTGAATGTTTAGCCCAGCGGAACATGTTCCCTGGTGGTTTCTGGGAGAAGAAGATGGTTCAATCATGCAAAATAAAAGCATTCCAGTAAACCTAAATCCAGAATTGAAACCCTCAGGCTGTAGTCTCCTCTGAGGCTAATGAATTTCCGAGCTTGTTTACATGCAAGGATGCTGACCCTCATACTGCTTCCAGCTCTGCAAGCTCATCATGAATACAAATGATACAAATGCAAGGAAAACATGCCTCTCAGAGGATGCTTTAAAAGATTGCAGTACAGGATGTTCGGTTCAGACAAACCTTACAAAAACCTTACCTGGCATCACATTGAACTTGGGCCTTCTTATTCTGAAGGGGCAGGCTGTGATCCTGATCGAGTCCAAGGGAGGGAGGGTGGGCACTCTTTAACAGGCTACAGAAAAAAATGACTGACAGGCTCTGAGCAATAAAGCATGAAGTGGAATGTGAGGGTATGAAGAGCCATTGTTCGACAAACATCTCAGGAACGCACACAGAACTTTTTTTTTTATCCTGCTATTTGATTCTGCTCTCCAGCCGACTAAACCCCAGTAACTTATTTCCTCATGTTGACTGTCTTTATTTATGCCTGTTGCAGCCGTCTTTATTTAAGGTAGTGAAGAGTCATTATTCAGCATCAGTAGCTCTGAGTGTATGACTCAGATTTCAGTCTTCTACAGATCAGTTTCATTCATAAATCTAACATCATTTGTCACAGCAACTTCTTTGTAATAATCCAGATACACATGAAAAATCGTATTCTTTAACAAAAACTGGATAAATTCTGTTTATAATTTTTCTGAGGAGGGTTTTCTATCCTCAGTCGAACTCACGTCTATATCTCGGAGCAGCAGATAAAAAGAACAAGTTCGATTTGAAGTAAAGTATTGTTGCCTGGCAACAGCATTGAAAACCCAGCAGTGTCTGGGGGTCTGAGATTTTTTTCAAACTTTCTATTTGTCCTCATACACTCTCAGCAAATGTGCCCAGCAGTTACAATGAGGAGAACAAATCATGGTGAAATATATATCTTTGTTCTGGATTGTTGCTAATACAACCACATTATTCCCTGAGTGCAGCTGCCTCTCAGCCCGTTATTATACGTGGTTTTGTGTTTGGAAGAGGACTACATGGGCTCATTTTGGCACACAAAATTAAACCATTAAGCAAATAAAGTTTAATGATGTTTGGATGTAGTGCCAGGGAGGAGTGAGGTTGTGGTACAGATGCTTTTTAGTCCAGCTGTTTGTTTTTCTCTCTAAATGGATGCAGTGGAGTCTGGGGATTTGTGGGGAGGAGCAGTGCTCATGGGCTGACCTTTGACCCTTTGTTCCACTGAATAAATGGTAGATAACTGGGTGGCTAAATTGCTCCCAGTGAATACATCTGGAGCCCTGATGCCATCTAGTGGTGTGATGCTTAAATAGTTTTCTTTAAGTTGAGCGTCTACCATGTTTGTGTATTTTTAACCCACACATAACTGACACTAAAACAACCTTTTTGTTATAAGATATTTATTCCAGTGACTCTGTCTTTTTAGACACTGAGGAGGCAGAGGAAGCATATTTGACTCTGCCTTCCACAACACGCTTATACAAAAAGGTTTTCCCCTCACAGTGACAAACAAACATTAAAAGGACGGCACAGTAAACGGGCACGATATCCATAATGAGAGAGAAAAATAAAGAGTGCTTTAGCTCAACTGTGTGGGAGAGACCAGCTGCCTCTGAGCGTCTCCTGTCCATGCAGCGCAGGAGCTGGTGAGATGGATGATGATGTGGAGTAAAGTGGGGTCAAGAGATGGGGGAGGGGCTGGAGTTCGACTTAAGCAAAGTTTTTCTTGAGGAAGTTGATGAGTCCGTTGGTGGAGGAGTCGTGGGAGTGGACCTCTGTGGTGTCCTTGAGCTCAGGCTCGATCTTCTTGGCGAGCTGTTTGCCCAGCTCCACTCTGATATCATGGGGGGGGGGGGGGCACAGAGAAGAAGAAGAGACATAGAAAGAGTGCAATATGTTAATTCTTCAATGACAATAGAACATGCTGAAGGCATTTATCTCTTTATCACACATTCCTCATACATAGGCTGCCTTACTTAACCTTCGATTTCTCACTTTTGCATTTAATCTTTTTCACATCATGTTGAGTCAGGAGGCAGTTTGTTAGTCAGAAGGACAAAAATGCCTCCCATTTGTTAACTTGTATAAGCTGCAAGCCGCAGACCAAGCAACTGACTGATTAATTCAATATTAATTGCTATTTACAGACTGTTCTAGATAACACTGAAAGAAGCTTGGCTCTACTTTACAGAAATGTATCACATGTTTTCAACCAAACAGGCAAACCCGTTGAAATATGCAAAAATTAAGATCAGTGCACGTGATGTTGTGTTGAAAACAAAATGTAGTCGGTTCCTGAATGTTATCTTATCTCTACTTGTCTGAAGTTTTACAAAATCTACCCTAAATTACATATTGTTGTTGTCACGCAGTGATCATATATCTCCATATTTCATTGTTAACCCTCCTGTTATGTTGCAGGTCAAATTGGCGCATTTTATTTTAGGCAATATATGCCTTCCTAAACCAGCTAAATGCAGCATAAAAATCTGGGCAGCATGTGACAGAAGAGGTGTTGCATTCATTTATCAACATCACTTCATAAAAAAATAAAATGTAAATTTAAAATAAACAAAAATGTATGTCATAAAAACTATTGTGTTCATATTTATGGCTTTCCCATGTACATTAAAAAAAGTTTTAACATCAATTTAAATGGAAAACGAGTGAGTTATCCTCATTGAACCATGATCTGTCAGAATTAAAACACCAATGGACTAAATCTGGATCAAAAATGGTTAGTAATGGAGTTAAAAATAAGATTTAAAAAAATGTGTTTGGGGATTTTTTGGGGTTCTGACACTTTTGGATAGTTGAATATGCCCCGGGTCAAATTGACCCAGGAACATTATTGCTGTGCCAGAGAAACGAACATAACAGGAGGGTTAAATTATTTACACAACATGTTTTTGGGTGCCTGTTAGTGGGTAAAAATTTCAGCTAATGAAAACCATTAAAAAGAGCCTGTGACTGAACCCCGTTCAGTGTTTAGTTATTGAAAAAACATTGTTTTTGTACTCCTGCAAAGCTGTAGTTTTGGAGATACAAGGTTTCAGTCTGACAGCAATGATTTAAGTATGGTGTTACTATTACATCAGATTCCATTATCATTATGACTGTTTTGTGGATCACTCAACGGTTACTTCCTCAAAATTCAATCTGACATTTTTATTACCACTGGAAACTTTTTTAAAAACTTTCCACCGGTATCCTAAATGTATTTCTTGGAGATTGACACATCTTGCTGAACAGCATGAGTCTGCTTCATAATACAGACTGAAAGCTGCTCAGTGCAAACACAGGTGTGTTATCTGAATGTGTGCAGCACAACATGGGTGTGTAGTAAAAGCTGTCTCACCCCCACTGGTCAAAACTGTTGATCTCCCACATCACACCCTGGATGAAGATCTTGTGTTCATACATGGCTGTAAAAACATCACAGTGGTTATCATCAAAACAACAGAAGAGGATGAAGAGTTTTGTTTTCAGATAGATGTTGTTTCAGAGAAAAAAGAGAACTGTAAACAATAAAACCTGCTCTCTTTGTCTGGAGTCCAGAGTGCAAACACTGACTGTTACCATGCAACAATATGCCGCCTCCTCACTGAATGCATATTTGATCTTGGATGTTTTCATGAATATCAAAAGGCTGAATCACAACTGTTTACTATCTAATGATATCCATTAAAGACACTCTTAAAGAATCATTTTTCAGTTTAATTCATAATCATGAGTCACAACTGTGTGGTATGAGGAGGTGAGATAGATAGTCTGAAGAGTGCAGCCGGTAAAAATGATCTTCATAGTTGTTGGTACTCATCATATCCTTTACCGAAGAGAAAATAGCAGCACCCCACTATGAAAAATACACATGAAATGAAATACCAGTTCACAATCCCATCTAAGTCAAAGCAGAAAGTGTATCAAAATTAAGAGCACCAATTCTGAAGGGAAGCAGTCTCTGTTAGTGGTATTATTATTATTATTATTATTATTATTATTATTATTATTATTATTATTATTATTATTATTATTGTTATTGTTATTATTATTATGCATCTTATTTAATGTTATAGTGTTATCTATTGTAATAACATTTCTACACAATTGTTTAAAATATTGGATTTTACAGCAGGAGATGTTTAAAGTCCATGTGGGGAGTTTTTATCTGGTCATGAAACACAAGTGACAGTAATGCCTCTTTATGGCTTCAAAAAGCAAACAAGACCATCAGCAACAGAACTGACAATTTCTATACAATGTGATTTTTCATGTCTGTAACCACTGAGAGCAGGTAGGTGTCTGATCAGAAGACTGATATCATGCTGCAGAAACAGTACTTCAGTACAGGGGGCACCAAAATCAATACAAAGGGGGTGGAATTATTTTAACGACCTTATAGTCTGTTGGATAATTAAATCAACAGCAGTGCATCACATTAAACTAAAATAAGCTATTAAAGAGATTTCATTTTGACTTTGATGTGGGCTCTAAGCAGACTTGCTGTGTACAAGTTAAAAAGAGATATAAATAAAAAAAACAGCATCCTTATCAATAGACAATGACTACACTGCACTGTTTAATAATAAGCTTACTGACAGCTTTTTGATTGGCTGTTAGTCAGGAAAAACATTATATTAAGAGTTCATTTGCAAAAACAGTTAACTCACTTTTGAAAAATTAAAAATACATTTCAAAAAATATATTTTTTTCTAATACTAGCTTTTGGCATGATCAGTCAACTGAAGTTGGGTGGCTTTGACTAAGTCAAAATGACTTTACTAAAGAGATATCTTGAAAATGTAGCTTTATTAGGAATCTATATCAAAAAGAAATATGTCTTTTGAAAATTTGTAAAAACAGAGTTATCTGTTTTTGCAAATGAACTCTTCATATGCTCTTACCTATAAGTGCTCCCAGTGTGTGTGGGGTCAGTTTCTTGAAGATGATTGAGTTAGTTGGCCTGTTTCCTTGGAATACCTGTGTTAGACAAGGACACATATTTCATGACACAGACCGTACAGTACGGGCTTCACAAAGTTTGAGTGAATAAATATCAATGGTCACTGGAAGCGCTACCTCCTGTGCTTTCCCTTCCAGTCTTGATGATTATTGTTGTCTGCTATAAGCACTTCTTCATGCCGAACATAATCTATTTTGCTGAAGCACCACAAGATGACAAGATGACTGGCTCTTCTTATATTTTAGTTGAAGTCATATTTTGTCTTTTGAACTCACTTTGTGCGGCAGGATTTTGTCCAGAGCTTCTCCACTCAGACCACTGGCCTCCAGCTCCTTCCTGGCCTCCTCTGTGGTCTTACCCTTCATCAGAGCTTCAGTCTGGGCCAGGAAGTTAGCCAACAGGATCTAGAGCCCCATTAAACAAACACACATCATCAGATACTGCACAGTACACTATATGTTTAAAACCATGTAACACACTGTGGATGTCGATTTTGTGGGCCTTAAGTTTATGTTTTGTACAGTGCCTTTGAGATTTATTTTCCCTTATTGCGTGCGTCTTGCTGCTTTCAGTGTTAGACTTTCAACTTAGTTGTTACTGTGAATATACAAGTATGTCTAGGACTACATTAAAAGTTGCCTCTTTTAGGGTCAAAGCACAAGGGAAGTCTAATTTGAGTGTTAAAACCTTCACCTCGAATCAAACAGTGAACAAATAGATGTATTAAAAGTGTCAACAAAAAGGTTTTGCGTCATCTTGGGGTTAACCAAAAATAAGTTCATTAAAATTCCATACAAAAAGGAAACAAAACTCAGAATTTCAATGTCCTCTTTAACACCAAGCAAGAAACATCTCCCTGATGATGATACCTTATGGTGCAGGCTGTCTCTGATTGGATGCTGTGACTGAGCTGGGATCAGGAAGTCTGAGGGCACCATACGTGTTCCTGAGTGAGACACAGTTTGGATTAATCAAGTTTTCATCACACGGGTTAGATGCCCAACTAGAACATGGGTTGAATCAAACCAAATTAAAATAGAAACACAATATCTGTCTGGCCGTAAGACATGAATACTACAGTATGCGGTACTAAGTGGTAAACCAATGTTTACTTTGACATGCTGTCTAATTTAAGTTCTCTGAAAAAAGAGCATGACCACCAATAAAGATACCATAAGGAAAACTTGTTTGTGGTTGGTTAATTCCTAACACTCTAACACGCTAAATCTTCTCTTTCTAGCCGTGACTGAATAAGGATGTTTGGTGGTGTTACCTTGGTGGATGAGCTGGTAGAATGCATGCTGTCCGTTAGTTCCAGGCTCTCCCCACACTATTGGCCCAGTGTGATAGTTAACACGTCCTCCATGGTTAGTGATATACTTTCCATTTGACTCCATGTCACCCTAAAAACAAACAAAACTGTCACAGGCACGTATTTTTCTCTGATGAATGTGGACTACTGCAGACTACCACAACCTGTTTTATTTTCTGTCTTTGTTGCCCTTGTTTATATGAGCATGCATGCATGTCTTTCTGTCTTTTTGTTAGTGTGGTATATGATGCCTGAAGGTGCCCAACAAGCAAATTCAACACAAAACAGCATCTTTTAAATACTCTTCTCTTTGTTTTTTCTGTTCGGCCTGCAGCATTGTGGGGGCAGACCTGTTGGAAGTAGGCGGTGAAGCGGTGCATGTACTGGTCATAGGGCAGCATGGCGTGAGTCTCAGCATGGAAGAAGTTGATGTACCAGATGCCCAGCAGAGCCAGCAGGACCGGAGCGTTCTTGTCCAGAGGAGCTGTGCGGAAGTGGTTATCCTGCAGAGAGTCAAGTGTGCAATTATATTTATGTATTCTGTAAGAGAATATGACATGAATACTTCTTCTACACTACAAAGGTGGAGAAATGAAGGTGTTGGAGAGGTGCATACCATCCAGTGAGCTCCTGAGAGAAGCTTTTCAAAGTTGTCAAATCCTGGTGAGGGGAGCAGATGTGACAGGAAAGTTAACTGACTGAATACAAAATTTAAATACTGTTTATTCTGTGTCTGCAGATAATCAGCAAGTCAAATTCCTGTATATACACTGAAGACAGTGTATAGTATCATATTCCTGCTGCATTGTGGGGGCAGACCCATAGAAAGTATGTGGTTCAGGTGTATAAACTTTTGAATTTGGAGGTTCTCAAGGGGCCAGCTGGGGTAACCCATATGGGGATCCATGGAATCGGAAATTGGGAATGTAGACTCTGTTATGATCAACCAACCAATCAATCAATCAATCAATCAATCAATCAATCAATCAATCAATCAATCAATCAATCAATCAATCAATCAATCAATCAATCAATCAATCAATCAATCAATCAATCAACTCTGACACCGCTTAACTCTGTAGGAGTTAGCATGACTGCACACTCCCTGTGGAGTGTCTTGTAATGTCATTATAGCATGTCGAAAATTATACATTTTTAAGTTCATAACAGAGGGGCTTTAAATTACTAATTTAATGTCACTGTAAAAAAAACAACTATTCACTGCACTTACCAATGTGAAGGGCAATAGACATTCCAATTGCAGACCACAAGGAGAAACGGCCGCCAACCCACTGAAAGACAAAATAAAGTGTTTTTAATGACAGAGTCCAGCTTTGCACACAAAATATGTCCTGGCAACAACAGGAAAAATAATGGTATTATTATCCATAAGCTTCATACTGTATATTTATGCTATACTCCTCATCAAATAAGTGTATCTATATCACACATATAACAGATCAATGCAGTTCACTTAGCACATTATCAATTAGCTTTGATATTTTGCATAAGTCCTGAGATGTTGGTCTACTTCTTTAATGTGAAGTCAGCATACTCGATACAGACTGTACGACACTGGCAGTCATTTCCCCTGTGACATAAAGGGCATATTATGATAGCTTCCCTTTAAATACCAACAATGTAACTAAATGCAGCTCCCTGACCTTTGGTGACGGGCAGCCTTTACAGTAACCTCTGCAAGAGAGAAGGTCGCTACCAATAATAACTGAGTCTGAAGAGAGGGGCTTCTGATTACCCAGCAGCTGCTGGCCAGAGCATCAGACTCACCTACTTCACAGGTCAAAAGTCTAGCTTATTTTTAGCAGCTGCCTACGGCCCCCTTCATCCACAGTCTGTGCATGAAGACAGGACCCTGCTGAACAAAGTCTGCTTCAGGGCTAAAAGAGCACTCACATCCCAGAACTCAAACATGTTCTCTGTGTCAATGCCGAAGTCCTTCACTTTGGGCTGAGGTTGGAGACAGAGAAAAAACAGGGACGTTAGGATCAGATATTCAAACAGAGAGAGAATATTTAGTTGAAATAAAATATGTAGGGTGACTTACTCCATTTGTGGAGAGAGCCACAAAGTGTTTTGCAACAGCAGCTTTCTGTTGAAACATAGAGAGAATTTGACAGGAGGATATCTTTAAGAAAACTAACAAACATTGTGCTGTGTGTGGCTGCTGTATATACTCACATCCTTGGCATGTTCAAGGAACCATTCTTTGGCCGACTCAGCATTGGTTATGGTCTCTTGGGTGGTGAATGTCTTTAAGTTGAGAATAAGATAACAAGATCAATATTCAATACCATTAAATTTATGGTAGAGACATTACATTTGTATTTTAAAAAAGTGGACTTAACTACTTCAACATCATCAATTGGTTCAAAACCCCTGCAGAGTTTGCATTTGATTTCGCCTTCTTGGTTTTTTCAACCAGAAGTGACAATATTTGGAAAAATGGATGAATACACATTGCTGTATCTTTATGACGAATTGCCATGGTAGGGAAGATCCAAAATGTTCCACACGTTATCATCAATTCACATTAAATTAGATTATAATACACATAAATAACATCAAGCTTCACTAAAGAGGACTTGAAATCAAATACTAAGACGATAAAGTCTTTAAGATAATGTTAAATGAGGTTTAAAATCAAAAGAAAAGCAGGCTGTCCTTCTTGTTCCATTTAATCAGTAATTGTTTTGATCACTTGAGTAACCCCCTGCTGGCCATTTGAGGCAATGCAGCTTTAGGCATTATCGCATTGCTTATGCACTGACTTTGAAGCCTCTGAGACTTGATACTAAGTTAATTTACTTCATATAATCTATTGTTAAAGATCTATCTGCAAAGGAGGCACCAAGAGTTTCAAAAATAGGTTAAAAAATATCTAGTCTTCTGTGCTTTCCTGACTTTTTGCATATTTACCACCAAATATGAAGAAAAAGAAACATAGATGATTGTGGAATAATGCATGCAGCTTTTCCTGCACTTTCCATATCACTCATGCCAGCACTGGAAGGCTGATTTGAAAGACTTAACTGACATAACATTGGCTCCACTGCCTGGAAATAGCACCTCACACCATCCAGCAAAACCAGATTCATTTATCAGGAGGGAAACTAAATTTAGATCATGAAGGATTTTTTACAAACTCACTGTGTACACATGAATATAAATTAGAAGGAGATCTTAATCTGGTGCAGTCTTAAAATTATACTTTGTAAAGCAGCTACCTTGGATGCAATGATGAAGAGGGTTGTCTCAGCATTCAGCTGTGCCAGGGTTTTGACGATGTGTGTTCCATCAATATTTGACACAAACCAGACACGCGGTCCATCTTTTGAGTAAGGCTTCAGGGCTTCTGTCACCATCAGGGGACCCTGCAATGCAATTGAATTTTAGTTGTAGTTCAGATTTCTGCACCCTATAAATGCTCTATCGCATAAAGTATATAGTGTACAGAAAGCTCTTAATAATGTGATGACAAACTGAAGTTTTTCTGCAATTAAATAAATAGATTCTTATGAAACTGCACTCACAAGGTCAGATCCTCCAATGCCGATATTGACAACATCTGTGATTGTCTTTCCTGTGAAGCCTTTCCACTCACCGCTGCGAACTCTCTGTGACACGATAAGCACAATTACTGTTAGCATCAACTAGAACTATGTACAAAATGCTTATAGCTGTAACAAATCTTAGTTAGCAGTAATATGAAACCTGAAACTGAGAAACGTTTGAACTCAAAGCAGTGCAACAAAGCTTTTTGATTTAGGTGCATCACACTCACATGACAGAAGCCCTTCATCTTCTCGAGCACTTTGTTGACGTCTGGCATCACGTCCTTACCATCCACCATGATTGGAGTGTTGGAGCGGTTCCTCAAAGCCACATGGAGCACAGCACGACCCTGAATGTACATAACATTAGGAAATGAGCACACACCTACACTCATTGCTGTGGCATTTATCTCCTAATGTTGGCTGATTATACTGTCAGCAATGATCATGATGTTTACATTTTCAAAAAGGCTCAATTTGCTAAAAAAAAAAGAAGAGAAGAGCCACTGTGCAAAAGTCATTGTGTAACATGTTATAAGTGCTGTATCAGTGGCTTTTCAGTTTCACCCCACTGGAATAAATGTCAAGAGGTACACACTGCTGTAAGTCAAACAACAGCTGATGTGTGATCATCATAGAGCACCTCAGTGAAGTTGATCTTGTCTCCATTGAACATTTTCTCTCTGGCGGCTTCAAGGCCTCTGGACTTCCCCTGGAAAGACAATGCATTTTAAAAACTCACTTTAGCAGAGGATACATACCCACGATGTATTCAACCATTATGAAATTATATGTCATGGTTATGACTTGAATGAAAATTCAATAGATTCCAATTATATTTAAAGCACTAATATTTTGTCCAATTGCACAGGTGCAATTTCTGTTTCAGACTAAGAGCACATCAGCTCTTTATCATTTTCTTGCATTATTAGTCAGCTAATAACAAGAAATATATATGTCAGAATCGAAAGTCCATCAATAATCTAAATGGAAACCAATTTACCAGGTCCACCAACATCTTCATGACTTCATCAGTGATGAGATTCTTGGAGTAATCCAGAAGAATATCTCCATCCTCTGTTTTCAGTGACAAACTGTCAAAACACAGAAAGAAATCACTAATGTGAAGAAAAGACTGAAAAAAACACTCACTGTATCTGTATGATTCTGAAGTCAAATGCTGGTTTGATATCAAGCTTTCAGTATTATGTAATTAAGGAACAGGTGACATTGGCTGCCAACAGATGACAAAACCACCAAAATAACAGTTTACTACTAATATTGTGTGCACACAAGATTTCTGTATCTTCTGCAGTGATGCTGCACACATAGACATTCTATTTCAACAATAAAATAAGTTTTACCAGGATGCCTACCTGAGCTTGTTGAATCTCTCCTTATCAGACTCAAACATGTGCCTCATATTGAGGTTCAGGGCATGGGCTGTGTACCAGTCCTGCAGTTTTTGAAAGTTGGGGTCCTGTGTGAGTCCCATGATGCTTGGAGGGGGTCTTGCTGTGCTCCGCTGTGCTCAACTTTCCTGGCTGAGTGGGGCTGAGCTGGTCAGTGGAAATGCTTTTTGAAGGGCATCCAGTGCAGATTCACAGATGCCACTCCCACTAGAGACACACTATCCTCAGGCCTCGTGCATGTCACACCTCCACACTGTTCTGCAGGGTTACAGGCAGTGCATGTTGCTTGCTACAGGGGGCGCCATCAGCACAGCAACACGGTGGCAGATAGACAGTGTACAGGCTGTACCAAAGTTTTTCTTTTATCTTTCTAGATTACATGGCACTGTATACATCTATTGACCAGGGGGTTAAAATTGCAAAATTTACATGGCACAATATGAATACAGACATCTAAAATCTTGAAAAAAGTCACAACCCTCAAACCATTTTTAACAAGTTTCAATGTCAAACTAACTCACTCAAAAGTTATTACTTTTAAAATACACATTAACTTCAAAATAAATAAATTATTGTCATTGTTTTATTTGATTCAAATGTTTTTGTTGTTTTATTTTAGTAAAGTTACTAAATATTGTGCATGCTAAATATTCTGGTCCTTCAATGTTTTGTACTCAAAATTAAACCCATACATGCAATGGCACATACAGTACATGCACTAGCATAACATTCTATGTTTTTTCTGGTAAACAAGGAAGTATATTCATTTTCAAATACTTTATTTACTTAAAAAGAGAAACTAAAGTAGACCAAAGGTAATGATGCTCTGAACATTTCAGTATTTTATCCTCAGATTGGAGACACTTATTACATTAATTCAAATATTCCTGATCTCGTTTCGTAAATGTTTAATCTGATCAGGCCCCTGTGTTGTAAATAACAGCACTGATATGATATATGCTATGATACTTCTTTTTTGTGTCATTCAACTTTTTATTGCAATTTTTCAGTATTTCTTTGTTCACCACAAGTTGACGAATGATATATAAGTTATACAAAGCCAACAAAAGAAAAGAGAAAAAAAAATACATATAATAATAATAATAATAATAATAATAATAATAATAATAATGAAATAAATAATAAAATAAATAAATAAATACAAACAATAATAATAAAGATAATACGAAAATAGCATTCCTAATTTTCTTAGTAACTTTTTTTCATTTTTTTGATAAAGCAGATACATTTCAGTTAAATAAACACACACACACACACACACACACACACACACACACACAAACACACAAACACACAGGAACTATTAAACTATTACTTTAAAAACAAGCATTCTATGTTCTTGTTTTTATCGATCAAAATGGTAAACAAACATTTTCGGAATAACAGTGCAGCTCATATGAAATGTATCTGGACTTTAACGCCACCAAGCGACCGTTTAAAAAACATGTCGTGAAAGCTGTAATATTCTCTATCAATCACTAGAGGGCAATAAAAGATAAATCTGTAGAATGGGCGCATAAAAACTGTATCTTGAGCGGTTGAATACCACCTAAATTTAATGATCAAACCTATTTATTGGTAATTTCCGCTGCACACAATGCAGTTCCGATCAATGTAGAAATGACATTACATTTCATGCAACAGTAAAGCAAAACTAAATCCAGTCGGCATTGTCTTATGACTTTAACAACATTTTTACATACACACTACTTTTTTGGGAAATTACCACACGTGTAGTCTATAAACGAAATCTAAAAATATGGATGAAAAATAGAATACAACGCCACAAAATGGCTTTGGGATCAAATGTTTTGTTTTCGAAAATTAGGGTTAAATCAAGTATCACAGAAAAACCTTAGTCTGTTCATACACATATATATATCCCCATGCACCCTCTATTTTTGACACAAGAAAACCTGACAAATTGTAATATAAAAAAGATTCTGGAGAAACAGAGGCAAAACATTCATACTTTAATAACGGAAGGGAAACTAAATTTACCATATACCAGTAGTATACCAATGCCATGGTAAGGTGATGTATGGGTTTTATATAGGGTTACAAAGGGGTGGAACATTTCCGGAAAGTTTCCAGTAAATTTCCATGGGAAGTTAAACTGGGGAATTTTGTAAATATTCAAAATTGGAAACTTGCCATGGGAATTTATGGGAATTAACTGGGAATTGAGGGTAATTTAATGGAAATATATCATATCAAAGCGTACATATTTCTTTTGTCATAAGCAGGCATTCATCCAAAACAATACAATTAAAACTGATTTATTTGTAAGTAGAACTTTATCAAGTATTAAATATTTTATTGATCAGTCAATTATTTCATTGTAGAACAAAAACATGAATGTTGAGTTAAATATTACTCATCCCCCCGACCCAACCCATTCAAAAATTAACAAAAATGCAATCCCAAGAAAGGCCCATTCAAAATATTAATTGAGGAGAGCCCCTCTCCCTCCAAAAAAAAAAAAAAGTCCCATTCAACAAATAAAAAAGCATCTTCCCTCAACCTTCTCAAGCCTAGCCTCTGCATTTTTGCTAAACCCTTTCATGGAATGGGCTCTTCCTGGGCTCTTCCTAAATTCCCTATTAAGAGCAAACCTTCAATTTAGTAAATTCCTGGCTGGTTTATTCCCATAAATTCCCGTTTATTCACATGGAAAGTTTCCAACTTTGAAAATTCCAGGAATTTTGCAACCCTAGTTTTATGGCCTCGATATAAATCCAGATTTGAGTTTTGATATGTCATCTTTGGACATATAGGTATAATTTAAACGTTTCTCGATCAGGGCAGTCCAGTTTTGTTGTGAAGGTTTCCCCGGAAGTGTCTGCTTTTATTTTAGCATCAGTCCCCCTTGCACACAGACAGCAGGGATTCGCTGACAGGAGGGTGGATGCCTGGAGCTGGTGAGCGATGTGACGATTAACTTACCCTTTACTGTCAAAATGAACGTGTTTTACTCAAGCTGTTTGGTTTCCTCTTGGTTAAACGTGACTCTGACTGTTGTTGGTTTGAACCCTGAAACACCTGGGACATTTATATTCGCTTGTTCCTTCCACGAGCGCTTACAGTCGTGCCGCAGAGTGCTAGCTGCTAATGTTAGCTCCTCAGCTATGTAGCTAGCCTACCTAGAAACACTCATGCATCCATTATCGGACGTGCCTCCCTATGATACATATATTAATATCTTTCCTTCATTTTGTGCACATTATACCGTCTTAGATGGACTGCCTGGTGTTTTTGAGTCGTATATGTGATACATTTGGTGTTTCGTGCGTTTAAATGTCTTAGTTAGTTGCACAAACCCAGGACGATGTCTGCTGATGAAGAGATCCGCCTAGACCAGCAAAGAGGGGGGAGCGGCAGGCAGTGTGGGTCATTTCTGTTTTCACTGGCACTGCCTTGTATCCGCAGGTGATGCTCCTGGTTTAATCCATGTCTCTTAACAACGGATAACCCAGTCAATGCAGGTAGGGCAGACAAATCAGTTAATGAGCTTTAGCGCTAGATGCGACCTGGTTTGACTGCATGTCCGATAATGGAGCCGGGGCGTATTTGGTAGTAAGTTACGCGCTGCGGTCGAGCAGAAACGGTATGTAGGTTAACGTAAGACGGACAGTCGATAAAGGTATTATGTGCTGCTCATGTGGCATATTAACTAATGCATGTGTTTGAGTATTATGGTTCTGTAGGCTGGGTGAGAGGAAGGGCACCAGCGGGCTAGCTAACGAGCAGGAGTCTGGTTCTGTGTGTCCGCCGGGTGGGCGTCAGACTCAGGCATGAAGCGGACTCTGGGCTCCGGGTATCTGTCGTGTACAGTCACGCCACTCTCTTTTCTTTGGTTTGCTGTTGTGATGCACGGTTACCACTGAAAACCTGTGCGGTGTTTTTTATGTAAAGGCCGTATTAATAGCTGCGACATAGTGTTCCCATGACCTGGGCCGTATCTGTCAGCCCACAGAGTTTCGATGAAACCGGCTCACTGCGCGTGCGGGGATTCTATTATACCTTCCTGCTAAATTATAATCTGGATTTAAAATAATATCTGTACATATACAATACTAAAGCAGCTGATTTGTGTCTGGCTTCTTTATGAAGTAGTTAACAGTGTTTGCTTTTTGCATTCTGTCCGCTCGGGTGAAGCCATGCTGTGTTTGATAACATGCAGAGCAGCAGTGCTACTCAGAGGTGTTGTAATCTTATCCACAGATACATTTCACAGAATTGTATTCATAAATAGTGTTTCAATTATGGGGTCATGCACCTAAATATATTTAGGACCAGGGATGTACATTCTAAGTATTTTCCGTGATCTGTACTAGGAATGTTAACGATCAATTATCGATTAATCAATATTAAAACATATATATTATTCTTATATCAAAAAGAATGCCAAATACGTTTTTTTTCCACCTAAAGTATATTTTCTACAGCAACAAAATGCATAACTCACGGTGTTGAATACGGGTAACATGTTAAACACTGATTATCAATGATCAGGCTCATAAAAATATTCTCTGTAGACATATTCGTATAATGTGAATGCTCATAATATTATCAGAAAAGTACTTCAGACTCACATGTCCAGTTTTCTGCTTACTCATTTTTATTGAGAAAAATAAACTTGTGTATTTGGTCAGGTGTCAGCCGGGAACGCAATGAAAAGCACCCACGTTCACAAACAGGACCCAGTATATGCATTAATGGACAGATTTTAGAGTGAGGGGCCTGTACATGGATGAGCACCCCAAGCAGTTCGGAGTTGGTGCCTTGCTCAAGGACTCCCCTGTAGTCCCTTGTGAATGAACTGGCACCTTTCAAACTACTTAGTGTGTTGCAGGACTTGAACTGACAACCCTCTGAATCTCAGGGCAAGTTTCTGCAGACTGACCTACTACTGTCCCCCTTTTTTTTTTTTTGCTCACTGTTGATACAGATTGTAGTCTGTATCACAAGATCAGTATCATATTGACTTTGTATTTAAGTTTCTACATTTTAGAGGAGATATCTGACATTGTGATTATAAGTAAATTTGCCCTTTATATTTTCATGAATGAAGGTATCAGCCAGAGATCTGCATTTTTACCAAGCGGCAACCCCTCTCAAAATATGAAGCCCATGCGGAAGTGTTAAAAACTGCAGTTCATCGAGCGTCCGCTTGAGGCTGGCTGCAGAAACAGCGGAAACCACATAGACACCAATTGAAAAAAGACGATTTTTGCAGCAGCAATAAACATGTTTACAGCCTGGTTCAAAAACGGCTTTGGTCTGGATGGCAAATTTTCTATCGGCACACACTGTACAGGGGGTGAATTACAAGTTTTGTCCATTTAAGGACTTGATTGACAGGCAGGAACACTGTAGCTGTTGGCTAGGAGGCTCAAAGCCCGCCTTTACCTCACACTAGCTCGACAGCAGTTTGTTTGATTCCAGCATTTCCAATATGGCTCCCGCCGACAATTGGCCTCAAAACAGCGCTTTTAGAAACAGATGGGTGACATCATGGACACTACGTCCATTATTTATACAGTCTATGGTTCTGATCTCATGTAAATTTGGCCATATGATTGGATAGGAAAAGGAGAGCGGTAGCTGATGAACCTGGCCATTGATTGAGGGTGTTTTATTCTGAATTTGCCGGCTGGTGGAATCTAAATAAATATTAACACCCATTCATTATGTGATCCTTATTTTGCTCCATATAAACTTGTTGTAAACAAACAGACCTGATGAATCAGGATTTTCCTCAGGGGACTTTCTACCTATATTTTCTCTTGGTGTGGTGTATTTGTTTTTGCTTTTGTTGACAGTCTTTAGAGATTTTACATTACCTTTTCAACTTTAACTAGCACAAAAATATGTTCATGTATTTTTCAGTTGGAGGATCACATGGACATTGAATAGTTTGGACTTGTTTAGAATCTTGATGAAGTGTATTTCCGGACCTAAAAGGAGGTATTTATGTCGAGGTTTGCCTGTCTTTTGTTGATTTTTCCAGTCGTGTACAGCCCACCATTGAAGCAAACCTGAACCTACATGTTGACATCTGCCACAGCTGTGTCACTGTGGAAATACGTGCTTTGCTCTGCAAAATTCCTGTCTCTGTTTAAACTCATTCTTCTCAGTGGCTTATTCAACATTGTGCCTGAGCAGTAACAACAGGTCGTCAGTGGACTCCCACTAAGCCTCTGTTTGTTTTCTCACTCTTTTTTTTGTAGCCAGTGTTTGTCAACATGTGACATGGCCAGTTGTAACACTTAACCTTAGTCTTACATTAAATCCGGATGCTTGTATGAGGAAGTCGACACAGTCACAAGGTTAGTGTTTGCGTTTGCCTCGGGTGGAGTACAGGCCCGTCTTGTGCTTTTCTGTCACTGTGTCTTCAGACCTGAGTGATATATTTCTTTCAACTATGGAGCTTTATGATGTTTCTCTTGCTGCACACTTGTAGATAACACTGATGAGAGATTTGGAAGAGTCCCTGCTGGGGGAAGGGGTGAGTAAACCCAGGATGTGGTAATGTTAGAGCCTGGGAACTCAAACATTCTGTGTATTCTTTTATTGATTGGACCAGATGGATAAATGTAGTTGGTAGTTGAGTCTTTTTTACAGTGATTTTCTGTGTGGCTGCTATCTATTTGATGTCTGGAGTTAGAGACTCTGCCAAAGGAGACGTCCACAGGATCATATCAAAAGGAAGCAAATTGTTACCCCCAGTTTGTAGCTTCCACTAGACAACACCTAGCGGAGGTATTCTGAAGTTATTCTTGGCTTGGTTAGGCTAAACTTACATAAGAGTTAGCACGTCAGGCATATCTTAACATTTTTATCCTTTGGCCCATTTTTGTTGACACAGAAGCCTTCCCTGCAGAGTTGTAAACAAACTCACCTCAGGGTTGAATCATTGGATTATGAACACTTGGTAGATTCAAATTGAAGTTTGATACTTTAATGGAGAAATATGTGTTTTAGATAAGGTTATACTTTTTTGAAAGACTGTCCTACTTGAATGCTTTGTTAAATTTTGTTAACCCTCCTGTTATGTTCGTTTCTTAGGAATAACAATAGTGTTCCTGGGTCAGCTTGACCTGGGGCATATTTAAGGATTCAAAAGTGTCAGAACCCCCAAAAAATCCCAATAAACATTTTTAAAATCTCATTTTTAACTCCATTACTAACCATTTAAATTAATATTTAGTGCATTGGTGTTCTTTAATTCTCACAGATCATGGTTCAATGAGGATAATTCACTCGTTTTTTATGAAAATTCACGTTAAAGCTATTTTTAATGTGCATTGGAAAGTAATTGGGGTGAAATATGTAACACAGTTGCAAAGAAACAATTTGTATTTGACACTTCTGACCACTTTGCCTCCACTTTCACTGCCGGGTCAAATTGACCCACGATCAGTATGTGATATAAAACATGCAGGAGGGGTTGCAAATGTGTGAAATGAACCATTTTCATTTTATATGTTGTTCACACTAATTAAGCAAAGCAGAAGAAGTTTCATAGCGAAAATTACTTTTAACAATTTTTTTTTTTTAACATTTTTGAACCCTAGAATGGGTCAATTTGACCCGCAGCATAACAGGAGGGTTAAACTAGAGCCTCTGAAGTCTTTGGTTGTGTGAAAATACAGCAAACGTGGTAATATTTACTGGAAGATCCAAATACTGTCCATCAATATGAGGTTGATTTTATTCAGTGATAAATCTGGCAGGATGTCAACCTCTGGTCTAACCAAGTATGGAGAAAGAGGAAAAAAGGTTTGGATGCAGTTCCATCATCATGTTACATAATATCCACCTACAACAACTTTTGCTGGCCCGTGCATCAGAGAGACGAAAGCTTGTTCAACTTTGTATTGTGTGGCAGGATTTTCATTTAACTAACAACACTGTTCACACTGGTGTGTGGCAGGGGGGCGAGAGTTTGCTTCATCTGCATCAGGGGATTGGTCAGTGTTGTGTTTTTATCCACTGATTGGTTAGCATAGCGTATTTTCTACACACACACGTAAGGCAGACTTGATAAAGATGTCAGTCCTCATCCAGAGTGAAGCAGCTGGCAGGTTTACAGATAAGTGAGGGCAAGTCATGGAGGCTGGGAAATCTCCCCCTTGTCTCCTGGGAAACCAGTTTGACCTTAGTTTGTGGTCACATATTTGCCCCTCAGTCAAATGTTTGCCGTAAGTTGCACGAATGCTGATGCACCAGAGATGAATAAATTCCAGCAGGAAATATTTTTCTTTCCTTTGCATGAGCAGGTCGGAAGTCAGGGTCAGCTTCCAACCAGAGAATAGTGGAGCTGATGGAGAGATTTCACATGTTATTCAAAGACAATCCACTAGTGTCCTGGATCCACAGGTTGAAACTAGAATTGATCCACCACAACTTTACTTGAAATAAATGTATTTTACTGGGATAAAACCCCTTGAGATGTGCCATCTCGTTTTAGAGGGGGTCCCAGACAGACAATAACAGATAGAAAACAGTACAATACAAAATATACAACAGAACATGAATCATTCAAAAGAGAAAACAAACAGACAAACAAACAAAAAAATATACATATATACCAAAAAAAAACAAAAAACCACAAACAGTCAGACAATAAACCAACTTGATGACAAAAACAACATCAACAATAAACAAGAACAACAAAAAAACAGGGGTTGTTACAAAAAAAGGTACAATCGACAAGAGAAGATAATAATACAATTCAATAAACTAAAGGAGCTTTGGTGGAACACACAAAGAAAAAATGTGTAACAATAATCATCATAAAAAAATAAATGAATAAATAAGTAAAGGAAGTAGAGGAACAATGAGGGCTTTACTGAAAACAAACAATTTGAAATGGGAAAACAAATATTTTTTAAATAAGGGAAAAGAAGATATAGAACAAATATTTAAAGGTAAGTTATTCCAGTCAGAAGGGCCCTGAAACATAAAAGCTTTTTTACCAACTACTTACTAATTACTTAAACCTGTTGTTCTCATATCTTTTGATTTCTTCAACACACTGTCCCTGTACGCTCACTATTGAAAAGGAGACCTTTCTTTCTGTGCAAACATTTCTGTCTGTAAGTTATGCCTTACTAGGTTATTGCACCTTTTGGTATATGTGGCTTTATGTTCCTCTTTGCTATCCCCCTTTCCCTTTCCGACTTCTCTGGCACCTTCAAATCCGGTCTCATTGTGCCTAAAGTGGAGGAATAAATTCCTGCTCTTGTCCTTTCTAAAAATACAGCACCCTGGTGGCTGGCATGCAGCACAACCTGCAACCTCAGTAGACAGCTCGCTCAATATAGGCTGAGAAAAGCATTTTCATCCCCACAGGTTGCCACCAGCCTTTCATGAATGGAACTGACGTCAGGGCTTTTCAACACTGCTCTCACTTGTTGAAACCAACCGGCTGGGCACACTAAACACACACTCTATTGTACGCTACTGTCCTGGATGGTGTATCTGAGCGCATTCTGTTTGCAAATACTGAAAGGCATGTATGCTTTGTGCCCTGATTGAATCAAATCAGGCTAGACCTCTCATTTGTCACCATTCATGTGTCAATTATCATGTTGACACACCTGGTGAGACCTTATAATAATTAGTGAATTCATTATTTTCATTTCATTTAAATAGAAGATTATTTGGATAAGACACACAGCACATATGTGAGACAGACCTGTGAGACTAAAGTATATCCTTTTGTGAGAGTGGCCTGTTTGCTATTTTTATTGTAGCCATAAGCTACTTACCGTACACTGTCTGCTGTGACAGCACAGGTTAGCCTAGTATTATCCAGTCTGTTCACCAACTGTGATCAGCCTCTTGACTGAATACTCATTAGGTTTTGTCCTAACTTACTCAACAGTAGTTTGCTGTGGCAGCAGAGAAGTTTCACTACTGCTTTAGAAAGCGTAAGTCTGCTAAAATGTGTACTCAAGCAGAATTCTCTTCCTTTTGAGATTTTTTCTTGTGAACATAAATCTAATTTTAGTTCCTAACACTTTGAACAAAAGCAGAAAACGTTTTGAAAAGCAAAATGTAACCTCAAACCACCAAAACAGCTGCCTACTAAATAATTCCAGTAGAATCACAATATCAGTGGAATAATATCTATTCTTGCACTTAATAATAAATGGTGACCAAGGCCCTTATATTTTTCTCTTTCTCTCCCGAAGTCATGCAGCTGCATGTGCCAGAGTGTGTTTTTTCTTCTTTCAGTGTGCTGGTATGAGACGACCAGGCTCTGCCACAATACTCTCCTTGTGTTCTGTGGGCAAGAGGAGCCTGGCTCAGCTCCTGTCACACAGTTGCTCACGGCACATGTCCCGTCATTTGGACTGACCTCTTCGACCTGTCTGCTGATTCTCAGACTTTACTGTAGCTTATCTTCTCTGGGGAATGTCTCCACTGAAGCTTCTCAAATAAACAGCCCCAGTTTAACTCTCTGAGACTCCATTAATTGTTTCTATCTAAATATTTAGTTTACACAGTGACATATTTCAAGAAGATGTTTTGCAACGTATGGCTGGTTTTCCTTGACCTGCTTTTTGCGCTCATTTGAACTCACATCAGGAGGGTTCTGGGGAAATGCATTCCTTTGCTTCATTGGCAACAGATGTAGGGGAGAGCTTTTTTTTTCTTTGAGCTGAACCTTTTGGAGAGTCTAAAAACAGTGCGGTGTGGACCGTAGGGCAGCTGTTTTGCCCAAGGAGGCTGAAATAGACTTCATGAGAGAGCTAATGTCGGGGCCTGTGGCCGGGGCGTCACAGGGCCTGTTTGCCTCCCAGTGGCAGATGGATAAGGAGCTGTCAGCATGGGTAACAGCTGCCCTATCCGCAGCTATTAAGCTACCTAGCGGTGATGTTACAGCCACACAGATACGGCTGCAGATCCAAAAGTAACTGCAGTCGGTATAATGTGGCGCAGTATCCTGAAGGTTACAGAAGTAGGACTGTGACCACAGGGTTGACTGGTTTCTTTTGTCAAACCTGTGGGGAAATGTGTGAGGGGAAAGTGTATATAAAAGCAAATGTAACTCAACAGCTGTGTGAAGGTGCCTTTGAGCAACGGCACTTGTATGTACTGGGGGAGCTGCTCTGTGGACAGTAGTAGAAGGGTGCACATGCACTGGGTGTTATCCCAGATATAAGTGTTTGCATGCAGACAGGGTGTAAATAACTTTTTACCTTATCTGCCATTGGCTAGTGACCTCCAAAAATGTACCTGCCAAAAATATTTTTCACCAGCCAAATAAAAAATATGCCTTATTTGGTTTAAAACAATTGACTTACATCACTCCGTTTAGCTTTCTGATCCTCTTCTTGATCGTCTCCTGCCTCTTTGTTTATCCTTTTTGTTTGTGGTGGCTTCACACCGGGAATGTGTCGCACATCTTCCTCGAAATGCTCATCCCGCCGTGCGTCATCAAGCAAAGGGAATGAATAGAACTCCAATAGCTGACGTCACGCTGTTCCCGGCTTACCAAATCACAAACACAAGTACAGAGGGTCAAAATAGCCTGACATTCGGCAGAAATGGGCAAGAGTATGAAAACAAAACTTCCCATGCAATTCAAAATTTTCCATCAACCACTGACGGTTGTGTGTTTTGTTTTAGACGGCAAACAAATTTTTTACCCGCCATTGGCGCTTGGCGGGTGTTCATTGTACGCCCTGCATGCAGACATATGACATTTGTTAACATTGTTCACAGCAAAGTGTCACACTTTGTTGTTGCTTTTTAAATGGTTTAATGGAACCAACAGAATATGATAAGTAAAGTGATAAGATGTTAAAAATGGACACATGATGAGAGTTTGTGAGGAGCTTGTTGCTTCATTATCACCACTTTAAAAATGTCCCTGTGGCTGACTGCTGGCTGCAGTTGTTTCCCTGAAGCGTCACACGGACAGGTAAACCACACTTGGCACTATGATTTACTTCATACCCCCTACCCAGTGGCATACTTGGTTTGACGTTTTTGTTGCTGGCGACAGGGAGCTTGCTGCAGGAAACCTTAACCCCTTTCCTGTTGAAGCTGAGCAGCTGACATGTTTGGTGAGTGGGGAAGTAGAGCTAACATTAGCCCCTAGTAGCCCCTGCTGGAGGAAGGACATTATATCGTGCTGGCACAAGTCCAGTGCATCCGGAGGGAGTCTCCTATCACATGTGTTTGTTTGGGTGCAATCTCTTAATACAGTGTGCCCTCCACCAGAAGGCTGGCAGCCAGTGGAGCTACCCTCATTAATATTGATGCCATGTCTGTTTCTCTTGGGATAACCTCTGCTTCCAAAGTTTTATAGCCAGGAAGTAAGTCTAGACCACTAACACTCTTTAACATTACACTACTGAATTGTGTTAGATTGGAAAAACCATGTAACAAAACCAGTGGCTCATACTTTTCTCCAAAATCAGGCTTTGTTATTCAGGATGAATAGACTGTGACTTACTGAACTTAATCAGTTCTACTTTTGTTACACTCTATCTGGAGATGCACCAAACAATGTGAGGTTTCAGAAAGTTAAAAAAAAGAATCGCAGAGCTAGTTAAATCCACGTGTGACCATTAGGGATGCACTGAAAGGAAAATTCTTGGCCGAAAACCAAAACACCAAAATAAACTATTATGCTAATTATTAGTACCATTGCATTTATGGCTATGACTGTGTACTAACCTCACTAAAATCAAGGATCTCATTGAACATATCAGACAACAAGGGTGCATGCCCCTCATCTGGTTCAGAGAGACGAGTCCTTTTTTCTGTGCTCTGTTCTACTTCTTCTGCGTTGTGCGCTTCTCCTTCTCCAAGCGGGTTCTCTGCATCCATCGCGGCCTGGAACATTTCTTGTGTGTTCTGCTTTATTCCCACATCCAAGTAATGACGTTTATAACGCAGATCAAGCACAGTCGCGATGAAGTGCAGTGGATCTGAACAGTGAAACGTGTTCTGACAGACTCTAAGAGTGTACTTTTCATTATTTTCACCCCGTGGTCCGTCTCCATCTCTTTGCTTAGAAGACGCTTTAGTGCTGCAATTAAAGGAACAACTGATGCAGACGGGTTGGCCTTTATCCAGACAAGCGCGCACTGGCCGTGTTTTTTGCTTGCGTCATCACAACATTCTGTTTTGGCCGTGTTGTTTCGCTGATAACAGTATTTCGGCCAAAAACCAAAAATGCACTTTTGGGCCATTTTCGGTGGCCGACTTTTCGGTGCATCCCTAGTGACTATTCATCATTACCACAGTGAAATCACAAAATATACTGTCTTCTTAGAAAATGTCAAACAATTTTGAATATAATTCCAAATTCAAACCAAGCAACAAAGCAAATTGTTTTCTCAAATGTTAAATTTTTAGATTCTGTCTTTCAAATCACAGTCCACAATCTGTCTCACTGTACAACTAGTTGTGTTATACGTTGGCTTCTCTGAATTGTTCTGCCAAACAGCGCGCTGCTCATACCGTATGTCTGTCCTCCTGTGAGCAGTCTGAAAGAACCAGAGTGGATCGCTCCAGGCTAGCTAAGCTCAGGTTTCCTGTTTACCTCGTCTAATGTCCTATCAAGTTTGTCAACTAGCAAGTATTGTGGGGCACCTGGCAGGTTTTCACTGTGGCTGTAATCCCTGGGATTAAGAAGTCTGGCTGCCTGTTGCACTAGTTAGCTGTCAAACTGCCAATGAGTTACAAGTAGACAGTTTTGCGTGTTGTCCATCCGGCAAAGGCTTACAAGGAAATCTCAACCCTTAAGCAATGTCAATGTAGAGTGCCTTAACTTAATCCACCTATGATGATTGATGGTGTTCTATTTTTGTATTACAGTGGTAGACAGAATAAGACTAATCCCTTAACATGTCTAACAAAAGCAACATACTTTTCTTGCAAAGTGTAGCAGCAAGCAGTACCATAGTTAGTGGTGAGTAGAGAGATACATAGAGCCAATACAGCTCAGATAGACTGTGATAGCTCAGGCAAAAACACAAGATAACCCTGAATGGAAATTGCCACTTTCTCCTTGGACATACATGCTCTCTTTATGAAATAAATTATTTGATGTCATACAGAGAGGACCTCTGTAACCTCTACAACCTCCGGTCTCAAAATATGAAGCCCATGCTGAAGTGTTATAAACTGCAATTCATCGAGAATCCGCATGAGTCTGGCTGCAGAAACACGGGAAACCACATAGACACCAATTCAAAAAAGATGATCTTTGCAGCATTAATAAACATGTTTACAGCCTGGTTCAAAAAACGGCTGGGCTCTATGTAGCTTATTTCTCTGTCGGCACACCCTGTACAGGGGGTGAATGTTTTTCTAACGTGATGGTTCAGAAGATATTAAGATTATGAGTTTTTGCCCAAATAAGGACATGACTGACTTGACTCCCGGACGGGAACACATAGCTTTTGGCTAGAAGGCTCAAACTCCGCCTCTTTACGTCGCACTATGTCTGGTTGAGTTCCGCATTTCCAATACAGCGCCCAGAAAGAGATGGGTGACGTCACGGATACTACTTCAGTTATTTATACAGTATATGATTCAGAGCAGCCTTAGATTTAAGCCTGCTGTAATGCATGCACCCCAGCGTCGTGGGCATCATACAGCATTGTTGCAAAACAAATTGAGTTTTACATCCATAGTTGGCATTAAAAGTTTTTGAAATAAAGTCATAAACACAACAACCAATCTTTGATGTTTTTTTTAAGTGACCTTGATAATTAGCATCTTTTCGGGGAAAACACCTTCCTTTTTTTAAATTTGAGATAACCCAAAGTGGACATGGCCCCCGGAAAGCTCAGGATGATGGAAACAAGTATTACTGAAGAGAATGTGTTTTTAGCAGAGCCCATGAGTAAAAATCACTCTGCATTGTCTGTGGACAATTATCTGTGAGACCTCTACAAATCCATGGCCCTGTAACCAAAGGGTTAAACATGGAAAGCACATCTCTGTTGTCCCTTCATGAAGAGGTCAGTGATTTCCCTTGGCTCTGTCTTTCCTCTTTCCAGCAGAGGACAGATGAGGGCTGGCTGTTTTTTTGTTTTTTTTTGTTGGGCGTACCCCTCTGTTAGTGAAAGGAAGTGAGGTTTGAAGGTCAGGAGAATGTTGACGGGGTAGCGTTATGGAAGCTCGTCATGAAAAGCCGGCAGCAGACTGGATGGTGATGATGTTTTTCTTGTGCAAAAGTTGCTTTTCCTGGCTCATCCCTAAACACAAAGGCTGTTAGTGTGGTGCTGCGAGATAAGAGAGTCTAAATGTTACACAGTGATAGCTGTGTATGTAACTGATAAGTCTGTCGTGTTGATATTTGGTGGCACTCTGAGTACAATATTATCACAAGTCTGTCTGTCAACTTCAGAACCACTGGGGCTCTACAGAGCAAAGGAACAGGTTTGGATGGACTGTTTGCTTATGAAACTACACCTGCTATCCTACCGTTCAACACAAATGCAAATATGGAATCAAGCTCTTAACTTCACAATAAGTAAAACAAATAATTCAAAGTATTCATGATTCACCTTTAACAGTTTGTTTCTGATGGATTGATTTAAAGCTGGGGTTGGTAGTCAGATTTAGATACACTTTTTGTTATACTGGTTAAAATGATCTTTATGTTCCGATGGCAATCAATACATAATGTGTTCTTAAAAAAGAGTGAAAAAAAGCCGCTATCTACAGCCGGAGTAAACCTGGGAAAACCCCAACCAATCCCTGCCATCTGGAGCCAAAATATGAAACCAATCAAATCCCGTCCTGCCGTTCTGCCAGCCTCCTGCACGTACATTTCCCCGGCGTGCACTCCGAGTCCCCGTACCCTGCCTCTATTTACTGCCCCTCTCGCTCGACCTCGGACCTGTCCCCTCTGACCCGATGAGGTGCTTTGCTCAGGACTGTAGTCCGGATCAGAGTCTAAAAAGCTCTCACCACGGGGGCTCTGACAAGCAAAACAATGAATTCATGCTAGTTTTCCATGACTACCAACCCTAGCTTTAACCGCAACGCAAGCAAAAAGCTTTCAGACTCCAGCTAAAGAAAGTCTGAATTTGGTGTAGTTGACACAGCTCTCTTTCGCATTTTGCATTTTGCATGTTGCGTTTGTGAAAAATGTAAATTGGAAGAATAATTGCTGGTATGTGTTTTACATATCATACTGAATGCTGTTAGTTAACTCTTAGAAGAGACGTGACGCCACATTTCCCCTGATCCTGACAGAAATTATTACAATCTTCAACAAGTGAAAAGGCCAGTCGGAGAATGAAAAGTCTTAATACTAGGGTGCTAAATGGGGGGCATTGTGACTCCTACTATACATGGTTTAACAGACCCTGCAGTGTCTCCTAACAATGGCTTCTAGCAGGAATTTCTCTGTGCAGCTGTGTTCTGCAAAACCAGACACTGCCGGAGATTCTTTTCAGAGACGCTCACTGGGAGCTGTGGTGTTAGTAATCGTCCAAAAATGTGCAACTTTAAACCTCCTCTTTACCAAACTGTGGTGTCATATTACCATGTTTGGAGAAATGTGGCTACATATGATCTGCTTTCAGTGAAGGGGAAAGAACAGTTTTTGTCTCTCAGTACAATAGTGTTGTGCATGTAAAAGATAATAGTTGTTGTTTGTAAAGTATCAGCAACTGAACAAACTTGAATAAGTCACTGTATAGATGACTATGAAGTATGTAGATTGTCTTAACTGAACAAGGTAGTCAACTAAATGCAGTGAAACTATACTGAAGTCTATGTAACAAAATAGACAACTGCATGTGTCGGGTTTCTTTTAAATTAAAACCTCAAATACTGAGAACTATCTCATCCTGTTGTGATGTAAAGAGTTTACAAACAGACATATGAAATAGACCACCTGCAGAGCCTGTATGCTGACACCTGGTGCAGTATGTTATTTCTGAATGTAGGGCCCTATGATTTCCGCGTTCACGGAGTCGCGGAATAGGCCAATAAAAACGTAATCTACTGTTAAACGCGGAATATCGTGGAAACTGACATAATGTGACTGAAATGCTGTCATCATGAGGGGAAGGAACGTTTGTCTGGGGAAATGTTTCTGGGGATCGCTCATTCGTGGCACCACCCGTGCATCTCCTTACAAACACCCCCCCCCCCCCGAAATAAACATGTCGAAGTGGCCACCAGAAACACCGGCTAAGTCTGCATAAAAAACTACGAAACTCATGTCTTACTCCAAAATACAGAGCTGAACAGTTCCCAAATGACTTCTATGTGTCAGGTGCCATGCTGAAAATTCTGCCAACATACTGTTGACTGGAAATGTAAAAATAATTGTGATGACCTCTTGTCTTCCAAAAGCCATGTGAATAACAGAGAAAAACAATAAGTGTTGTAAGCACTCTGTACTTATAGCACTTATTGGTACATTGTTATGTTACAACCATAGACTGTATAAAATATGGACGTAGTATCCGTGACATCACCCATCTGTTCCTCAGAGCAGTTTTGAAGCAAATCGACGGCAGCAGCCATATTGGAAATGGGGAACTCAACCAGGCAGAGTGTGACGTAGTTTGAGCTTCCTAGCCAACAGCTATGTGTTCCAGACCGGGAATCACGTCAGTCATGTCCTTATTTGGGCAAAACTCGTAATCTTAATATCTTCTGAACCGTCATGTTAGAAAAAAATGTACACCCCCTGTACAGTGTGTGACATTAGAGAGATTAGCTTCGTAGGCGTTTTTTGAACCAGGCTGTAAACATGTTTATTAATGCTACAAAGTTTGTCTTTTTCCCATTCATATCTATGTGGTTTCCAGTGTTTCTTCAGCCAGCCTCAAGCAGATTTTCGATGTATTGCAGTTTATAACACTCCCGCATGGGCTTCATCGTTTGAGACCGGAGGTTGCCGCTTGGTTATGTTTTGACTTGAAATACTGGGCGAAAATGTGCAATGATGTGTTGCATCAATAAATTTAAGTATTTTTGCATTTAATTAACGGACATTTTATTCACTGACACAAAAAGCACACACTATATGGTTGTAAAATAAGTGTAAAGGGTAAAAAACTGAATTCTAAAAAATAAAACGGAATTTGAAAAAAATAAATAAAACGGATTTCATAGGGCCCTATGAACGTAAGGCAAGGCTCTGCTACAACTAGGGCTGGGCGACAATTTGATAATGATAATTATCGTGATGTAATTTTTCTCAGTATAAATATAACAAATGTTGAAAAAATTCAGTATATTTAAACCTGTAATAACAACCCCTAACCACTGGAAAGGGAGGGGTGTTAATTAGCAAAAATCTGCCTCTAAATTTAAATGAAATAATGATTTGATAAATTGTGATAATTATCGACAATTATTGACTTATATGAAACATTTTATCATGATAACATCATTTTCAATATCACCCAGCTCTAGCTACAACAGTTGTTAAAGTTACAGGGTGTAGTATTTATCAGAACAGACATGGTTGAAACAAAATATAATATTTGTAAGTATATTTACAATAGTGTATAACCACCAGAATATGAATAATAATTCTGTGTTTGTTAACCTAGAATGAGCCTTTATGAATTGAAATTGCAGCAGGTCCCTTTCTACAGAGGCTGCCATCTTGCTCCGCCATGTTTCCTCAGTAGCACAGAAAGAACAAGGTAGTAACATACATGTTTTTGTATTTGGTGAACAGGTGCACAGGACACCGGTTGGAAAAGGATTAAGGAGGATTGGTTGTGCAAAAGAATTTGTATTTATAGATGTCTTTCATGGTAAAAAAAATCGAGGATTATACTTCTCATGCGTCACCGGAGCTTCTTGTCCTTGAAGGCCACTGTCAAAACAAAGGGAGGGGAAAATTCAGTCTAGAACCTCACTGCTAGATATTACTAGATATTCTTCTCTCTACATGCTGTACCTTTAAGTCAGGTGGTTGTAGGGAATATGCTCTAAGTCCTACTGAAATTGAGCAGCGTTTCATATTCAACATAATATGACTCAATACCATTACACAGATGAGATCTTATTTGGCTAAATAAGGAAGTGAAGATTTTCTGGAGAGTGGTAGGCTGTGACCACCAGAACCCCACGTTGGTCATAAAAAGGGAAACACAGTCCTTTCTATGAGCAGTGGTGGAACTGCTTCATAAATGTGATCGCTCAAGCTTTAAGTCTGTACAATAAACACTTAGGCATCTCATTTCTTATAAAGAAGGATAAAGTTATTATAGGATCAGAGATTAATATTAGCCGATTGTTTTTGTTGTGTGGATTAAATATTGTGACATTTCTCCTTTATACTTTCAGTGTGCTCAGCCACTGAAAAAGAATTATTGCTTGCTTGAGAAATAAATGTGTTTCTGTACCTATCTTTTAAGGCTTGTTTTAAAATCAAAAACCTGTGACGTAATGACTTAATGAAATGCTACAATCCTTGAGATGAAGCTGTTTATTGCATGTTTATATTTTGAGCTGCAAAGGCTGTCAAGTTTGTTTTGGTGTAAAACAACTGAAATGCAACTCATCCCTCTAATGTCACAAAATTCTAACCTGCTCATCTGTGTCTGTGCTCTCTCCTCCCTTAGGAAATGACCTAGAGGCCTTACAGATACATTTGTGCTTTTGTCGCTCTAATCTGCATCCGCGGAGAGCAGTGAAATCTGGAAGCACACTTGTTTCCACGGTGAGTAATATCTACCTCAGCCAGCAGACGAGGGGGAACCAGGAAGTTGCCGGAGACTTCAGACAGGCAGACAGAGCTATCAGCTGGCCACTTGCTCACTGCCTGCAGAGCCCTGCTTCACGAAGAGGACTGTAGACGGACTGGATCTGTCTGCCCCTCGCTTCCCAAAGCTCCTCTACCAGCTGGTGCACAAGGAAAGCCTGAACCACGCCTGATTCCAGCATTTACTCTTTTTTCTTTTATTACTGTCATTTTTTCTTCCTGCTGTTGACCAGTGTCTCATTTTGCTTGGATCCTTTTTTCTCAGCTTTTAAAATAATTTTCAACTTTTATTGGTGCAGGTCGGTAGAGGTTGATATATGTACATTCATCCTATATATACTGTGTGAAGAAGGATTTTCTCCAAAAACTGAAGGAAAGTTAATGCACTTTATAGCTCGGCTGTGGAATCACTCTGATTGAACTCGAGTGTTTTTGACTCTTCTCCCCCCTGATATGATCGTTTTGTTTGAAGCTGGAAGCAGAGAATCTGGAGGTGTGTTTTTGCTGTTTTTAAGCAGGGCCTAACATATTTGCAGCAGGGCTGCATGCAAGCATTTCACTCAGCCTGCAAGTCTTTTTGATCGCACTCCAAATCTGACCCAAGTTTGTGCTGCCTCTCTACAAGGTTCACTGAGATGACCCTCTGGCAGGTGGAAGCATTGAGCATTTTTTTTAAATAACTTGAACGGTTTTCAGAGTCGAGTTTGTGTTTTTGTAAAGAGGACAAGAGCACTTTGTGGGGCAAACAAACTAAAAACAGTTTTGGTGCTGTTGCACCACATATGTATTGTTGTAGTGCACAGGAAAGTAAAATGGACTACAAGCGTCGCTTTTTGCTCGGCGGGTCCAAGCAGAAAGTGCAACAGCACCAGCAGTACCAGATGCCTGAGCTGAGCCGGACCCTTAGCGCCTCCCTGGCCTCCTCTTGCTCGGCCTCTTCACCCATCGGAACTGGGGTGGTCATGCCCGGTGGCTGCCATCCTCCTCCTTCTGGTGCCACCACCGCGGTTGCAGACATCCAGCAAGGCATCTCCAAATATTTGGATGCACTCAACGTGTTCTGTCGGGCCAGCGCCTTCCTCACAGACCTGTTCAGCAGCGTGTTCAGGAACTCTCACTATTCCAAAGCAGCTATGCAACTGAAGGACGTGCAGGAACACGTCATGGAGGCGGCCAGCAGGCTGACTGCAGCAATAAAGCCTGAGATCGCCAAGATGCTGATGGAGCTGAGCGCCGGGGCCGCCAACTTTAAAGATCAGAACGACTTCAGCCTGCAGGATGTTGAGGTTGGTGCTCACACAGAATCACACACTATCTCACTTCAACCACTCATTGTACTCATTTGTGTGCTGGAGTTTGTCACACCGTGTTGACTTAAGTAAGATGAAAGTCTCATGACTGTCTCATGTCTGCCAACAAACAAAAGAAATATTGACATTCATTTCCACTATTTGCTCTCCTGGAACTGGAACTCCTGCCTCAAGTCCACAACCTGAGGCACATTAGTTAGGTAGCACATAATTTATCACATTCATTTATACATGACTTGTCTTCTAGTATAAGTGCTAAGATGCTTGGCTGCACTGTGAGAGAAGCCTGGCTGCATGAATCAGGGTTTCCTGGCTCAAATAAGATTCTCACGCCTAGTGTTGAGCCAGTGTCAGGATCTGAGGGTGAGGTGTGAAAAACACTGAGGATGTGAGAAGAAAAGTCATCTTTTGTCACTCCGGACACCACACCATCTTTCCACCGCACTGAATCCGCTGATGTGAGAATGTGCAATTGTAGATGAGATGTTTTTTCATGTGAGGTTAGTAGAGGATTCAGACAAGGACTTGCTTAATTAACCTTTAATTCTCTTTGTACGTCTCCCTCTCCTTTTCTGTTGTTTTGGATTGTATTTTTTTCGCAGCTGATTATTTGAGAATCTTTCTGTTAAAGTCTCAGATACACACAGACACATACACACACACATATACACAAACACACACACACCTGTGTCCAACCAATTATTTCCAGTCTGGTGAATCTGTGGTTTTCACTGTTAAATAACTAGGTCTGCATGTACTGTGTTTATAAAGGGAAAATAAAAACCCTGAGCATATTGTAAATAGAACGCTTTATAGCTTATTGTACCAGCAGCCACAAGCCACAATACCTGTTGGTTATACTGCCCCCCCCCCCCCCCCCCCCCCCCTTTCTAGTGAATCTAGGCAGTCATACAAGTCAGGAGGTTCATGACGTCACGTTGAATAACACATGTTGAGAAGGTTAGACCTGTCCCTGAACAGAGTTTGTTTCAGATGGTTGCCTAAAAAAGGATCCAGACACAGTGATTCAAACATACACAAAACCGTTTTAAGTTCACAGAGCTGTGCACTCACACTGTGGCATGTGAGGAAGTCATACAGGAATTGTCTTCACACTTCTAGGCCAACTAGTGACAGAGGAAGAGGAGACATGAGCATGACGAAGACCATTTGTTAGAAATATAATAGCACTTCTGACATTTGAATGATTTTGGATTTAGGAGAGACAATGTCTCACATACCGCAGTGTAAAACAAGTTTTAGCTAACATGCACAAATAATATAATTGTCTGCAATCTGTTTCATTTATACAAAAGTATATGTAACACTTTATTTAGTCTTTCTTTTCTTTTTTTAACTGTCATTCTTGTAAATATTGACTGAACCAAGGGAGATTAACTTGGGAGAGCTTCTCCTCCTCCCCTAAAATCTTAACAACAATCTCACTCTGAGTATTTTCTTTTATTCAGATGCCATTTTGGATGATTACTTGCCTTAAAATCCTCTTCACTACACACTTTCCCTTTAATTCCCTTACATCTAATCTCTGTTACCTGAGACAACACTGATATCCCATACATTCTTTAGTGTGTCAAACACTATAAATGATCACAGATTGGGGTCATCAGGGATTCTGTAATCCTTCAGCATGTAGCAGCTAGTAGATACATGACCATGGCAAAGACACTGGAGGGACTGCAGGACCTTAGTGGATGTGGCTGAGCCTGAAACAGGAAACACTTCTGCACCGCAGTCAGTAAATCTGACTCTCTGTGGTCTGGAATATGCACAGATGAATATTAGAGGAAGCCCAAGTCTGTGAAAGTTTAAACCGCATGGTTTGGCACACATTTTCTGTCTGGCCCTTGGCATAAAGGGTACATTTGTAAAAGAAATCGCTGTACATACATAACAATATTATTCTAGTATGAAGAATAAAAATGTGCCTCTTCTTTGTGAACAGAAAAAATTAGGGGGAAAGGAGAAGCAAGTGGGTTCATTTGATCCCAAAGGGTGTTCTTATTCATAGAAAAGAAGATTTACTATTTGATTTATATTTTTGTGATGAGTCATCATTTTCCTAGGCGTATAAATGGATATCTGCACTGAGTTCTGTGTATGCAAACTTGTTCATACCTATCTTTTACTAAATAATTCTGATTCTTTCTGGCCCCTACAATGTTATGAATGTGTGTCTGCTAAAAGGATTTTCCTTTTGTCTGCATGAGTCGAGGAATGCTGTTTGGCAGCTAGATGTTATGAGGTATTGAAAAAGAACCAAATGCATTTCTGAGTTCAGGGAGTTGTGGTATGTGAAGTTTCCCCCCTTTTTCCCCTCTAACTCATGTCTCCCTCTCCTCTTCCTTTTTCCCCCCTTCCCTCTTTTTCTTTTTTTTCTTTTTTTTAACCCAAACCCTCCTAAAGTTCAGGTCAGTGCAGTCTGCAAAACAAACCAATCAGAGCCTGGCTTTTTTGGCTGCTCACAGTGACCCCACTGCCAAATATGCATGAAAATGTCACAGTTTTTTTTTAGAGGCTGTTTGCCGAGCTTGAACCACAGAAAGAAGACCAGAGGCAGGCGGAGAGGTCCAAGTGACCAGTGAGAGCTCCATGGCTGCTCTTGTTAGACAAATGCATGAGGTTTCCCAGCAAGCCCCGCTGCAGACTGGAAACACACTGAGAGACAACCCCTTGGTCATAAGCTGTTAAACACCCTTAGCTGTCTGTTACATAGTAATTGGTTTCTTTCATGAAATGTGCTCATCAAGTAGGAGGGCTTTGTCTAAATGCAATAAATCACATAGTTATTGTAAGGACTATTGTTATTTGCTACTATTACTTGCGTGTAGTCTAAGGACACAAAGTCACAGAGGAAAACATTAGACAAATGGAAAAGGACATCAAACACACTCGCTCATTTTTATTTTTGACTGATGACGTCTGTGGTTTTCTGCTCTAATGAACATTTATATGGAAAGCAGTTTAAAATTTGGCAAAATGAGCTAAAAAAAACCTTCAACAAAAATTACAAAAAGAATCAACTTTAACTAAGAAGCATAGTTTTCATGACAGGGACCCTCTTTTGTGTGCACATACTACCAGTCAAAAGTTTGGACACCTTCTCAATCAATGGTTTTTATTTATTTGAATTATTTTCAACATTGTAGATTAATACTGAAGACATCAAAACTATGAAATAATCTGGTTTTGCCATAATATGGATTACAACAGTAGTTAAATAGGGCTATCCATTGTGTACTAACCCTACCTCTGAACAACACAACTGATGGTCTCAAACACATTAAGAGGGCAAGTAATTCTACAAATGAACTCTTGACATGGCTCATGTTAATCAGAAACCATTCCAGGAGACCACTTCATGAAGCAGACTGAGAGAATACCAAGAGTGTGCAAAGCTGTCATGAAGGAAAAAGAGGGCTACTTTACAGAATCTAAAATATAAAACACATTCTGGTTTGTTTAACACTTTTTTGTTAATTGAATAATTCCTTATATGTTCGTTCATAGTTTTGATGTCTTTGGTGTTAATCTACAGTGTTTCAAATAATTAAAATAAATACAAACGCTTGAATGAAAAGGTGTTTCCAAACTATTGACTGGTAGTGTAGTTGTCAAATAAATGAATGTGAAGCAAATTATTGCCAATGGATATAAGGCAGCTTTTACAATTGAGAAACCCAGTGATGTCCCTGCACTCACTGTTCATCTTTTACACTAAAATTGATAAAACTTTGACCAGCAGCAGTTCCGACATTAAAAAAACTATATGGAAATTCTCAGTCTGGTTGCTGATTGTGTTGTTTGCTTTTGTCGCACTAGCACTAGAGGAATGTGTTCATTTCAGCTGTTCAATCAGCAGTTGAAAACTCCTCACAGGAGATCTGAACAATGCAAGGATCAAACTCTTAAAAAATCTGCTTTTGGCTAGAGTTTGACAATAACAGAAAAACTTTGCAGCCATATGGTTTACAAGAAAAAATATACCCAAAACACAGCAAAACTCTTCAGGGCATCTTGTAATATCTTGAACCAAATTAGAAATTTGTTACTTACACAAGTGACCAGTTCTAGCAAATTCAGGCAGTAAAAGCACTTTGACCCTTCTGTTTCTGGAGAATGAAAGGGAACATCAAGGAGAAAATCAACACCAAAAAACAAAACAAGATGTTGTGAGCGAGCAAAAGATGAAGATATAATCTTGACATTTCAACCAAGTTAGGTTGCTTGTTTTGTTTTAGTTTTTTCATAGTGAAGACAGCTGGCAGGACATACCCATCTTTGTTTTTTGTTTTATCAGGACCACCCTCCCTTTCCCTTGAAAAACTCTCCATGTCAAAGAAAACCACTTTCCTGGATTCGGTGCTCTTATAGTTAACGTATTCTCAGAAAATGGAAATCTAAATGTTGATTGATTCATGATTCGCCTTGTTTGGGCTTTAGAGGGGCTTAATGTCTGCTTGGCTCTGGTGCACCCTCTTTCCTCATATTTTCCATGACCGTGTGGGATACTGCGCAGCCAATCACATGTGTTATCCATTATCTCGTGCTGCAGCCATGGCCTCATTTTTTTACACTCTTGGTTATAGAAGTCAACTTTGTAACACTCTGAATTCCATTTTATCTTTAAAGTGTTCAGCCTGTGTTTGGGCTGTTAAGGGATCATTAGGACCCGCTGCAGGTGGTATCATTTTGGCATTATAGGCTGTATATTTCACATCCAGATGTCATTAGCAGGCTTTTGGTGTCTGCTCTGCTCTAATCTTTTGTTTACTGTAAAAACACAAAATCTATTTTGACTGATAGTTATTAATAGTTGCAAAACACCAACAGCAGGAGCAGGAATGTCTCATATTGTGCACACTGCATCTGAGCCTGTGTCTATGGAGCCTCCAATCACTTTGGTTCAGATAGAAAGATCTCAGCAACTATTAAGTCATGGTTTCCAGAGTCCTCCTGACATTTTTTTTTTCTGCTCGCTCCAACATCAGAATTGCACTTTATTTTAAATGAGAAGTGCAACAATTCAAGGATTACTAGTAAAAACTTGATGCAGGCCTTTCAATCTAGTGCAGGGGTGTCAAACTCATTTCAGTTCAGGGCCACATACAGCCCGAGTTGATCTCAAGTGGGCCGAACCAGTTAAATCATAACATAATAACCTGTTAATAACAACAACTCCATTCTACACATTCTGTAAATGTTCACATTTAATGATCTTTCTACATAAACAGCTGTTGTATTTTTCGCCATGATGAGTCTCATAGTGGGGCCGAATATGATATTCTTTAAGGACTGAAACCTGCTGTGAACACACCAAACACACTGGTTTCCTAATCACCTGACACAGAGTGTAATGTTTACTGCAAAAGAACAGAGAGATTATGATAATGATAAGGTAAAGTTGACCATTATGGACCCCTCAGCTCCAGCATGTACAGTTTGCTTGCTGGACAGGGTTGTATGAAGGGGTGTAGTGCTAGTGTTAGTAGTAAAGGAGCGCACTGACATGTATGTTAAGCACATGCACAATATGAGGCTCCTTTCGAAAATAGTGGATCTACCACTTCTACATATACGTAAACTTTAGTGTTGATTGGGTCTTGAAGTGCTTTAAAAAGTTTGTAATTCAACCAGATTATGCAAACTGCAAATATTATTTTCCTCACTTTGAGATAAAAAATACCTAGAGTGTCGTTCAGGTGCGCTCAGTCAGCCATTTGATTGTATGTGCCCCCCAGAGGACAAATTTGAAAAAGCAGTTACTTTTATTGAAAAATTGCAGTAAATGCCTTTTGCAATTTTTTACTTTGCAAAGTCATCCTGCGGGCCGGATTTGAACCTCCGGCAGGCCGGTTTTATACCCCTGATCTAGTGCTTTTAGGTCAAATGACCTTACCTGTGATTTGTAAAATACAACTATTATCACTCCACTCAGCTTTAAATCTTCTCCATGTTTAGAGCTCATTGGTACGCTGACCTGGGGTACTGAACATTTCCTCTGCTAAACATCCACATCAACATGTTGGTATCACCATTTTTGGTATTCTAGCCTGCTGTGTTGGGCTTAAAGCGCAGCTACGGCCAAGCACTGCTTTGGTAGCTGTAGACAGTTAGTCATGTTTCTCTGAAAACCCAGCATGAACATGTTCTTATTTTAAAAGCATCTCAAGTAGTCTGTGAGATGTAATCACATGATGTTTTCACCACATAATCTGCCACTAGCCAGAATACTGACTCAGAAAAACAGTGATTTGTTCCATGTGTTATAATGCATTCACTAGGGTGTAGCTTTTCTTTGCACCCTTTGTAAGGCACATGACATATTGCTAAAACTAGGGATGTACACAATTAATCGATTATTGATTAGTTGATTGTTAAGAAATTACTCTTACACGCATTTTTGTTATCAATTTTCCGTCACGTGGAACAAACATCATGTGGTCTCATATTATACTCATCTATCAGGGAGGTGTTTTAAAGGTGACATATCATGCAAAATTGACTTTTTAATGGTTCTTTACCTGAAATATGTGTCCCTGGCATGTCTACAAACCCCCCAAGAATGAAAAAAATCCATTCTGCCCCTGTTTTGATTTCTCCACCTTTCTGTAAATGTGTGTGAAACGAGCCGTTTCAGACTTCCGTGTTTTTGTTACGTAACAACAATATCCGGTCTGTCACGGAGTCAGAGCTCGGAGCTTGTTCAGCCCATAGACTGTATAAAATAATACTGAATCCCTCCCCCGTTTTTCATTACCTGCACAAATATGTGCCAACAAGGAGCTTAGGAGGGAGGCATGCTAGTTGTAGGCTTTCTTAATAAACGCAAAGGTCGGTTTTACTCCCCACGTCTGCAGATTTGAAGATATAGTGGATGATTTTTATTTGTCATGGATAAGTGCTAGCGCTAATTAGCATAGCCACATAGCTATATGTTCATAGCTGTAGCTGTAGCTGTAGCTGTGTACCAAGACACACGTCGACATACTGACAAATAAAACAACAAGAAACACTAAATCTGTGACCAATCCTTCATAAAAGGTCCCGCTGCCTTTCTGGCAGAGGTCGGGTTTACTCCCCACGTCTGCAGATTTGAAGATCTAGTGGATGATTTATCATGGATAAGTGCTAGCGCTAGTTAGCATAGCCACATAGCTACATGCTCGTAGCTGTGTACCAAGACACACGTCTACATACTGATAAATAAAACAACAAGAAACACTAAATCTATGACCAATCCTTCAGAAAGGTCCTGCTACAGGCGCCTCTCCGTCAGGATCAGATTCAGAGGGTTGAAGTAACGCGATCTCTGAGCAGCCGTGTATATTCAGCCAACATGTAAACATTAGATCAACGTGCTGGAGAGCCGAGGCACATCCACTTCCGGAGGGGGCGTGGTCAGAGGGAAAACAGAGTGTTCTGATGAGGAATGAAGAAAAGGACTTTTCAGGCATGCCAAAATCTGATTTCAAAGTGTTTTTTTGAGCATAAACTTTAAATACATGTTTTTGGGACCTCTTAGACCAATATATATTGATGAAAAAAGCATGATATGTCCCCTTTAAGTTTAAAGCATGTTTCGGTGTGAATCAGCTGTTAAAGGTGTTGCACACAGTGGAGACGCTCAGCTGGCGGCTGCGGCTGTGTGTCAGGTCTCCATGTGCGCTTTTCAAAGAGGATCAATACACAACTGCTGCCAACAATGACACAGACACGAAGGTTGATAACTTTAAACAGGACATTTCCCCATCTTTAGATACAAAGCCAACAGACTGGTGGGAATTGCTAGTACGCTATGTTTGCAGAGCAGCAACATCAGAGCTGATAATGACCAGGTTGCACTCCAGGCTGATACCTGACCGCATACACATGTTTATTTTTCTCAATAAGAACGAGTAGGCAGAATACTGGACACTGTGAGTCTGAAGTACTTTTTGCCTTCACATTATGAGACTATGTCTATGGAGAATATTTTTATGAGCCTGATCGTTGATAATCACTGTTAAACATGTATCCGTATTCAATACCGTCAGTTATATGCATTTTATTGCTGTAGAAAATAAAATTTAGGGGGAAAAACGTATTAGTCCTCGTTTTTGACATAAGTATAATAATGGATTATTTTATTGATCGTTAACATTTCCAAAAATCGATCAAGGAAAATACTTAAAATGTACATCCTTAGCTAAAAGCTAAAATGTCACATCAATAAAAAACATTTGAGATCATTTTTATTTATTTTCAAATTTTTGATAATCATGTTGACTCAAATCGGTTTGCTTTTTATTTTGTAATGGACTTTTCCACCTGTTATCACTAGCAAGAGAAAAAACTCTAGTTTGATCATTTTGACTTTGGCCTTTCACAAAGCTTTTGTTTATGCACTCTGACTCAGCAAACCTGTATGTTAGGATATATAGACAGGTCACTATGTCTCCTTTGTCTAGAGTTACATTTTAGTAATACCATGGTTTAGGAAACACACAAACCGTGTTTGTTAAGACATGATGGAAAGATTGAAGTGCAGCAAAACAAACACAAAGTGTCAATGTGAGTGGACCAGTTTTAGCCTGACAAGGTTTGTCGAGTTGTGTTTACTTTTGAAGATATTCTTGTCATATATAGCACATTGTTTGTCTTGGAGTCATATATTTTTAATGATATGCCTACAATTTAAGGAAAGAACATCTCATACACATTGTAGGTAAAGCAAACAAAGACAAATATTTGCTTTTGGGATTTTCCTACATTTCAAAGCCTGGGCTGCAAAACTTTTAGTAAAATGTTGTCTTCACTGTTTCATTTAGACAGAGAAAAGTAGAGGAGGGAAAATGAAGGTGAAGAAAATGGACCCACAAGGCACACCAGACCAAATAAAATTGGTCTTGGTGTGAGCAAACTAAGTACAATAAGTGTACCATCTATCATCGCTTAGCCAGGTTCCAGGTGTTTCCAGGGAACCCTACAATGTTAGAGCAGCCATTAAAGTTCCTCAGTCATGACTCAAACACACCATAGAGGATGAGGAATTTGCTGTCCCATCCTGTTCTGTGCTTGTGATGGGAACAACAACAACCAACGTTTTTATGCCCGTCATTCACACAGTCGTGCTCTCTGTATCGCCAGTAGAGTGAAACTAGTGCTGTCCTGTCCTGTTGTTCCTGTCTGCCATCAGAGTGCAGCAGCATATTTCTGTCTTTACAACTCAGCTTCCCCTTGAGATATTTTCAGCAGGTACCTGAAAAAGAAAATCCTGTGACCGTGGCAGATCCTATGGTGTCCTGTTTCTCTTCTTTTGCTAACTGGACAGCAGCCTCCAAAGCTGGACTGTCCTCTCACCAAACAAGCACACTTCAACACTTTGTCATCCAGCTCAGTGGGTGTGGAGCAATGTGTGTCATCCAAAATATTTATTATGTTTCAGCAAATATGTCAGCAGTGTTCTGATAGTTTTAATGTAATATTTAGTTTATTGTGTCATTTTTTCCCTCAATTAGAAAATAAGAATTAAAAAAGTCCTTCTTGACTGGAGCACACTCACTTCAGGGGAAGTTAAGAATCCACGACAATCTGCTGGAACAAGATAGATTAACACAAGTAGTAGGTCTGCAAGGTAGGAGACTAAGACTGAGTGTACACTTACATTGCTCAGTGAGGGAATATGATGCAGGATAAACAAATATTGTAGAGTGCATATTAGCTAAAAGTTCCCAGTTTTTATTCTAAGACAATTTCACACATGCTCGCTACCCCTGAAAAGTTTTCTTGTTGCAAGGAGGGTGGGGGATGAGTCTTGAGAGGCAGGACATGACATCAGGATCACAATGCAAAAGCCACAGACAACATGATGATTGACAAATCAGTAGAGACCTCCGCTAAGATGACAGTTTTTGCATTTTTTCTCAATGGGTCGTAGAAACAGTGGACGCACATACCTCTTCACTGACCTTGTCTTAAAAATGATTCTCCTTTTATTCAGATGTGTTAAGTTGTCCTGTTATGTGTCGCCCTAGCAGGTTCGGCCTAGTTGCATGCTATTAAAATTTTAATAAAATTTTGGCTGTGGCATGCAGCCCATCCCCCAAAATTCAGGAGTTTGCCAGGGGTTTTGTGCATATGCGAGTCCAGCTGAAGTTTATCTGCTGTTTCTCATGTTTTACAGGAAACATGTGTTTTCAACATGTCCCTCTAGATCCAAAGTAATTCCAAAAAGATTAAGTTCCACTACTAAATATGCACCCATTGATCTGAAGGTAGCTGATAGCTAGCTTGACTTCATTTGTCTGCATTCAATGGTGTGTAAGTATGAATATTACAGCCAGGCTTCCAACCAACAGGTAGAATGTATGCATGAGTAAGAAGGTTGTTTGTTTATATAAACTTATACTTCAAATAATGCTCATTTTGCTGTAGTGGTGAAATTGTGATTTGTTGCACAGGTCTAATACGTAGGTTAAAAAGTGCTCGATAAACCTGTAATAACTTTTGGATAAACCTTGAAGAAATGCAATGATCATTAAACACAGTTTTCCCTTTGTCCTACATTGTCACTTTCACGTCTACAGAGAAAAAGTTGAAAACTTTGATTACTATTTTGTGCTTTTTCTCCATCATTGTATCAAAAGTCAAGGGAGGTGAAATAATCAGTCAAAAGATGAATCTAACAGATGAATATGCATATATATATATATATATATATACATATTCAATCCAATATGTTCTCCATCTGTCTTTTGCTTTCAAATAGAAATACACAACCTACTTATTTTCTGATGTTTGATATCTGTTTAAAGCTCATAATGAACCACAAATGCAAACACATGCACATTTAGCTGAAGTCTGCCCTTGAGAGATGTTTTATTTGAAAGATGTTCTCTATAATTTGTGCTTTGTGAGATGTCCTTGGCACTCTGCTTTTTGGTTCAGAAGTAACTTTTCTATCTCAGTACTTTCTGAAGGAAAAGGAGAGGGGTCCTTGCTTTGTCTTTTTGTTTGTTTTAAATGAGTAATATCACCCAGAGGGCCTGGAAACCATCTGCGGATAAAGTTCATGTGATCTAGTAGCACAAACATAAGTTAAGAAGGAGACAGTCTTTGGTTTTAATGTGGTTTTATAAAAATGCTCTTGGTTATTCAAATTTACAGTGGATATCAAAAGTTTACACACCCCTGTTAAAATGTCAGGTTTTGTGATGTAAAAAAAATGAGACCAATATTAATCTTGTCAGATTTTTTCCACCTTAAATGTGACCTATAACATGAACAATTCAACTGAAACATTTTTGAAAATATTTTAGGGGGAATAATAAAAAATAATAATAATAATAATGTGGTTGCCTAAGTGTACACACCCTTTTTATCTCATAATTGTTTGAAGCACATTTTAATTTTATTACAGCACTGTCTTTTTTTGTAGGAGTCTGCTAGTACGGCACATCTTGACGTGGCAATATTTCCCCATTCTTCTTTACAAAAAAGCTCCAAATCCATCAGATAGTGAGGGCATCTCCTGTGCACTGCCCCCTTCAAACCACACTACATATATTCAACTGGATTCAGGTCAGGACTATGGCTGGGCCATTCCAAAACTTTAATCTTTTTCTGGTGAAGCCATGTTTTTGTTGATTTGGATGTTTGCTTTGGTTCATTGTTGTGTTGAAAGGTGAAATTCATCTTCATCTTTCTAACAGAGGCCTGGAGGTTTTGTGCCAAACTTACTGGTTTTTGTAACTGTTCATACTTCCCTCCACCTTGACTAAGGCCCTGGTTTCAGCTGAAGAAAAACAGCCCCAAAGCATGATGCTGTCACCTAGTGTTGACCGGTCTCGAGGCTGCTTATTTCAGATCTCGTCCTGGAATCGAAAGCGTTTTTACTCAGTCTTGGACTGGGCGGACCCTGTATTTTATATCAAGACCACCACTGATGCACTCTGTATCCCTGTCATGACTGTGAACAGAGAAAAAGCAAACTTAAGGAATCAAAAGAAAGGCAACAAAGACAGAACCAAACCTCTTTTGTTGCTGTCAGTGGTATTCAAAGCGAACTTAAATAAATTAAACAGAAGTCCTTTATTTTAACTCTCATAATGATTTTTCATTGATATTTATTGTCTTGGTCCTGACTCGGTCTCGATCCCTAAATGTCTTGGTCTTGTCTTGGTCTCGGGGCACTTTGGTCTCAGACATGTCTTGGTCTCAGTTAATGTGGTCTTGACTACAACACTACTGTTACCACCATGCTTCTCTGTGGGTCTGGTGTTCTTTATGCTTTGTGCAGTGTTGTTTTTATGCCAAACATAGCTTTTGGAGTTATGGCCAAAAAGTTCGACCTTGGTTTCATCAGACCATAAAACATTTAATGCTTTTGGGAGACTTTATGTGTGTTTTTGAAACATTTTGCCGGGCTTGGGTTTTTTTCTTCATAAGAAACGGCGTCCGTCTCGCCACCCTACCCATAGCAGAAACATATGAAGAATAGGAGAGGTAGTACACAGCCAGTACTAGTCAGAAATCCCTGCAGCTCCTTAATGTTGCTGTAGGCCTCTTGGAAGCCTCCCTGAACAGTTTTCTTTTCGTCTTTTCATCAGTTTTGGAGGGATGTCCAGTTCTTGGTAATGTCACTGTTGAGCCATATTCTCTCCACTTGATGATGACTGTCTTCACTGTGGTCCATGATATATCTAATGCCTTGAAAAAGTATTTGTACCTTTCTCCTGACTGATAACTTTCAACAATGGGATCCCTGTGATGATTTGGAAGCTCTCTGTGGACCATGGATTTTGCTGAAAAATGCAACTGAGGAAATGTCATGAAAATCCTCCTAGAACAGCTGATCTTTATTGGGATTAATCAAAGTCACTGATCAAAGTCAAAGTCAATCAAAGTAAATGATGACAGGTGTGTACTGACTACTATTTGTCATGAGTTTGAATGTGATTGGTTAATTCTGAACACAACCACATTCCCAACTATGAGAAGGTGTGTACACTTATGCAACCACATTATTTTATTTTATTTTTGATTCTTCCCCCTCAAAGATAAAAACAAATAAAATAATTGAATTGTTCATGTTATCGGCCACATTAAAGGTGGAAAACGTTATGACATGATTTATCTTGGTCTCATATTTTTACATCACAAAACATGGCATTTTAACAGGGAGCACATATGCACACCATTGAAAATGTTTTATTATTTAACTCGGCATAACAACTTTTTTGGATTGGGTTTGTAATTTGATTGTAGAGTAGCTCATGAGCTAACCAATCACTGTGGCATGTGGACGTACATGTTAGTTTTGTAGCCTGCAGGTATCCATGTTGTGTGATGTCTCAAACACTCTGACTTCGATACTCAAGCATATAAAGAAGGACAGTGACGTGTGCTGCTGTGACAATAACGTGTTGTCATGTCTCTCCAGGTGCTGGGTCGGTGCTTCCTCACAGTGATGCAGGTCCATTTCCAGTTTCTATCCCAGGCTCTGCAGAAGGTCCAACCTGTTGCTCAGTCCTGCCTGGCTGAGGCCCTCGCCCAGGCACAGGAGCGCTGCGCCAACGCCCGCTCTGAAAACTCTGATCTCGGGCCTCTCACAGAGCTGGAGGAAGCCTCTCGCTTGTGGAAGGGCGCAGCTCAGGTATGCAGCCACTGGGCGCCTCGGGACTCCTTACTGGTCTGGATCTCAGAAATATTGTGCTTGTCTGTGTGAGGTGAAAAGCAGACTTGTTGCACATTCCTGAGAAATGCCAGCTGTTTATGATTTCCAGCCCCAATTTCCTATTTCCTCTTTTCTGGCTGCAGTTTGTCTGTGAACTTGCAGTGCTAAGTTCTGTACCTCTTTTAACCCCAACTCATGTAAGGGAGGCAGTTTTGTAAGAGGACCTGTCTAATCCCCAGGCTAATCAGCCCCACTGGCCCATTTTGAGCTGTGCTGAATAAAGTGAGGCAGAGAGGAGAATAATGGGTTGATTGATCTGTTAAGCCCCGGCATGCAGAGAGTTAGCCCTGGGGGGGACTAGGTCTGGATGGACCCTGGTATAATGTTCTGGCTGGGGGGTTAGGCAGGGCGAGGCAGCCAGCACTCTTTTTAGTGATATGCGCCAGGTCTTCTGCTCTGTTACGTCAAACGCTTAAACGTTAGTGAGATTCTAGCAGTGTTAAATTCATGATGACTTTGTGCTTTCCTTGGGGAAAACAACTTTTAAGTCTTACTCAATACATCCTTGTAAGCAATAACATTTGGAAAATGCTGGTCGTCTTCTTCTGCAGTTCAGTGTATTTATTTTCAAATATTTCCTGCATTTCACTGTGAGAATTAATTGTAGCAGAGTCGATGTTCCTGCTGTGTCTCTGACTCTGTACTCTGCTGTGCCCTCAGGCCATGGCCAGGCTGAGAGAGAGGGGCCGGGATGGCTGCCTGGCAGGCATCCAGGTTCAGCAGCTCTTCTGCTCCAACAACACATCCATCCCAGAGCACCAGCTGAAGGAGCTCAACATAAAGATTGACAGTGCTTTACAGGTAAAATATCTCTCAGAGACCAGGGAAGGGAAATGTGGTAACCTTTGTTCCAGTGGCTTGCATAGATATGCTGCAGTGAATATTCACTTCTACATGTAGTGTAAACTAAAGTATGATAACTGTGAAATTAGTGAGTATAAAATTATAATGTAATAAACAAGGGTAAAATAGATGTGTGGATGATGAAAGCAAAGTTGGAATGTTTTCCCTCTATCTCTAGGCCTACAAAGCAGCACTGGAGAGCCTGGGTCATAGTGAGTACGCACTAAAGGCCGGCTTTCATCTTAACCCCAAAGCTGTGGAGGCAGCCTTACAGGTAGGTTCACTCTGAAAGACAAGTAGAAATCTTCAAAGATTTTTAATGTTCTAACTTATTCATTGGTGTTTGTATTGTGCATTGTTTTGTATGTATTAACATGCTTATGTGTGTGTTCAGGGCTGCTGCAGTGAAGCGGAGGCCCAGCAGGCTGGTAGAATGCAGACCACCTCCCAGCCCATCCAGTGCGAGCTGCCCACCATCCCTGTACAGATCGGTTCACATTTTCTCAAAGGAGTTTCCTTCAACGAGTCAGCGGCTGATAACCTCAAACTGAAAACGGTAATGTCCCTGACTCTTGATGTGCCAGGTTCAAGCTACCTCTGCTGTTCTTCCTAATACAGACTAAAAAGCATGAGTATTAAGTATGCATTCTTCAAAGAAAGAAATGATCAAGATGTTCTCAGGAATAACTTCATGAGGTATATCAGACTTTATCAATCAGACTTTATTTATAAGGTGCTTTTCATACAATGGTATTGTAGCACAAAGTGCTGTACATCACAACAAACCTAAAATAGAATAAATTCAGAAAAAGATCCCAAGGTAAAGAACGCAATATATGCAACAATAGTAATAAAAACAATACAAATAAAATAAAATAGACAAAAAAGAAGTTGCTGAACGAACTGAGGAAATGCTCTGATGATATCTTGATGAGGAAAACACTGGAGGTAAAAAAAGACTTAAAACTCAACACAGGAAATTAAAATCATCAAAATAAGATAAATTTCTAAGATAATAAAACACTAAAATATTAAACCATTAAAAGAAAATAAGATGCTATACTTAAAATAAATAAATAAATAAATAAGCACATAAATAAATAAAAGTAGATTAAAAGTGAATACAATTTTAACTGGATAAAGAATAAATAAATAAATAAAACTGTTAAGAATAAAACTTGAGACTAAAAAGGTAGGTCTTAAGTTTGCTTTTAAAAATATTTATGCTCTGTGCTGCCCTCAGATCTTCTCATAGGGTGTTCCACAAACATGTGTTGTGATAATAAAAAGCTGCCTCACCATGGGTCTTAGTTCTTACTTTTGGTACAATTAAAAGTCCACTACCTGGAGACCTGAGGGCTCTCACTGGCTCATATAATAAAAGCAAATCTGATAAATATGAAGGACCAAGACCATTAAGAGATTTAATAACCAACAAAATAAAATTAAAATCTATTCTAAAAGATATATGGACTAGTGTTGAACTGTGTGTAGTTGTTGTAATGACATTTGTAGAGTTGTATCAGCACACACTGAACATGGACTTCTTTCATGGATGACCCTCATTGTTTTGTCCCCTCAGCACACAATGCTGCAGCTCATTAAGGAGGCGCTGGGCCAGAACGGAGTGACCCCGAGGGATGACTCTCCTGTCACTGAGGTCCTCAACCAAGTTTGCCCTTCCAGCTGGAGAGGAGCCTGCAAGACAGCTGTCCAGCTGCTGTTTGCCCAGGCTGGACTGGTGAGTGGAGATGTTTTAAAACAGGGTTGTTACATCCAACCTGTATTTCCTGAGTATTGCTGTTAGTTTGTCACAAGTGGACACAAAAGTTTAGTTAATATAAAATTAAGTTACCGTCTACTATCTGCTTATTAATAGATGTTTTGTTTTTGAATTACAATTTTATAGTTTTGGGCATTTGGCTTATTCTTTTGATAAGAAAAACTTAGTGAAATTACTGTCGCTATTCACTTTTACTGCAGTAAATTGGCTGTTAAACTACCAATAGTATGGTTTGCAAACATAGTTTTTATGTAAGCCTTAAGAGTATTGAAAAGTATGAATTAGCATAAGCCACTTCACTTTTTAACTTATATTTTATCCATGTATTGTTAGGGAAAAACAGTAACCTCCTGTTTTGGATTTTCATTTATCAAATACAGATGTTCTGACCTCAAAACCTTTCTTTTAGTTTGTGAAAGAGACTTCTCTTTTCTATCCTCTTTCAGTATTTTGCTCTTGTTAACATCCTTCACCACAGTTGAGTTGATACTACAGATTAGCAGAAAGGTGACGGCATGCTGACGTGAACAGGCCTGTTGTTCTTCACTGACACTTCTTGCTTAAGTTACCGACTTCTCTCCTTTTGTGCGTCTGTGGGTTTGGCAGCCTGTATCTCATTGTTTATCAGATTTGTAATGGAGATGAGGAGACCTGTCCGCTTGCTTTGTGGCAGCGCAGAGTTGTAAACAAACACCAGAGAGACATAAAAGAAAAGAAACATTCCTGCAGCATCTGGGTGAAGGATGGGCTTGCCTGGGTGGGTCTGCAAACAGAGACCCCCTCCCTCTTCTGTTGAAGAGAAGAGCAAGAGGGAGGAGGGAGGGGAGAGGGGCAGCAGTGGGACTCCTCTCAGAGTAACACCAGAGTGTTTATTTTCTGCTGTTTATTTCCTCTGTGTGGTCTGTCCTTTTCCATGCGTTCGGCAGAGGGAGTGTTCCCATTCAGCTCTGCCAGCCCCGTGCTAACTGTAAAACAGTCTCTGGATGATGGATGAGTGCTTTGCATTAGCTCCTTATCTGAGCCTGTGGCTTCTCCACTCAAAATAGATCACACAGAGAGCAGAGACAAAAACACACTCACATGCAAAGTATCCTCTCTACACTTTTAAAAAGCAGCTTGGATGCACACATTCCTTCATTAGTCATACACTATTCATACCTCTCCACACAGTCTTTCTATCCTCTCTGTTTTATTTCTCTTCCACCCACACAGCACTCAGTCAGAATCATTAAACATTATCTGCTCTGTTGTCTTTCACCACCAACTCCCTTTCCCCTCTCATCAAGCAGCAGAAAAAGTTGACATTGTCTATTTAGCCGCCGTTGTTCCTCCTTCCTGCCCTCGATGACTGTCCTATGTGTTTCGACATGGCTGACAGACTGTTTGTGTGTGTGTATGTGCGGCTCGAAAGAGCAACCCGGGGTTTCCAAGGATACACCTGCTTTTAGAACAACAATAGAGTTGCTTCCTGCAATAGAGGAAATAGACTCCTCCCACCTTCTCTCCCTCTTGGTGACCCAGTTGCATGGGTCTCGAGGAGCCAAGGCCACTTTCAAAGAACTCTCAAATAAATCTGAGCGGCACTGTAGGCAGGAGGCAGGAAGGCCAGCCTGTTTGTTGTCACTGACTGATTGAATGCGTCCAGCTTCCTCACCTTGAACTGCCTAGCTCTGCTTGGTGGGGAATTAATGCCAGACAAAAATGAAACCGCTTTTACTTGTAGCTTTGTTTGTTCATGTTAGCATGGCTGGGGAAAGTGCAACATAATGACTTGTTTACATACATGCAGTGGTAGACAAATACATTTTCTTTGTTACTGAGTACTGTACTTTTTTTGAGTATCTGTACTTTACTTGAGTATTAATTTTTGGGGGAACTTATGACTTTTACTTCACTACACTCAGAAGACAATTATTGTACTTTTACTCCACTACATTTCTATCAATGCTCTAGTTACTCTCTACTTTTGCTTTGAAGTCAGCTCATGCATTTCCTTCTCTTTTCTGAAATCTGATCCCTAAGACAGTAAAATCTGTTTGTCTCAGTGGTTTAGTCGTACCTGTATATTGTGCGTCTCCATGGTTGAACGTGGAGCAAACACAGAGCATCACTCAGATCAGGCAGTTCATTTAGAGGTGGTAGTGATGGCTATAATTCTCCACCTGAGCACCCATGGCCATATCTTCAGCCCAAGTTAGAGGTTTTTGAAATGAAGAATGATGTGAATCGTTTGAAATGTTCTCCCTGTTTCCCACTCTGCCCAAACATACAAACATTCACAGTCCAACCTGAGAAAATGCGTTGAGCTACGTAACATTTGTTTCATTCCAGATGAACATTTCAAACTGAGATTTGAGAATTCAAGTAATGGTTTCTAAATAAACATGATGTAACAAAATGTACTCCTATATAGTCTTGACTGCCATCATGCTTTGTGTAAATACAATGTTTAGAGATATTTTAAGAAGTACTTTGAATACTTAAGTATTTAAGCAAGTACTCCAGTACTTTAATTAAAGTAATAATCTGACTGAACAACTTAAACTTGTATTGGAGTAATATTTGACCTGGAGGATCTATACTTTGACTTAAGTAATGAAGCGGTGTACTTTGTACACCACTGCAGACATGACAGAGTTAAAGTAGTTTGTTACAGTTGAGGATTGCATGAATGAAAAAACAGTCAACTGTTAACCTTGGGCTAGAATGAACACATTTGACCTGTGAATAAAGTGTTTCTGTTTGGAGATGCTTATGCAGGTGTGTTTCTGTGTCCCTGCAGGTGGTTGTTGATACAGCTCAGATTGAGAACAAGGAGGCCTACGCTCCCCAGATCACTCTGGAGGGATCTAAGGTGGTGGTCCAGGTTCCTTCTACATGGTACGCACATCAATATATATGTATATTTTTTTTAATTAGATAGCCAACTGCGAAATATTTTCAAAAGATACTTCTCCCACCCGTGACAGCTGTGGTTAAGATAATCAAAGGTAATGTTTGGCTGCTTAAATAATACTTCAACTATGCTGGTTGCCTCAGCCAGTGCAGAAAAAACAGCTTGATATTCTTTTGAGGAATATGTATGTATTACCGATTTTTTATTATCATTATCCATGTGCAATTGCATGCAAAACTATTTGATCATGTGGTTTTGTGAACATGGCAGAATAAGTGTAACAGAGTGAACAAACAAATGGCACATGATCAATCTGTTGTTGATTCATGCCCTCAGAGTACACATAAGGACTTCCATAAAGAAGGATATAAAACTGTCAAGTCCATTGGCTGGATTTTCCTCTCCTCTTTTCTTGTTTAGTTGTAAACACAAGATCTTGAGTACACAATATCCATTCAGCACTTTTGCGGTTACTGTAACTCGTATCCCATATGAAACTGAGGCACTGATGTTAGCAGATCCTAAAACACTAATGTTTTGTGTGTTACTTAAAGCCACATGCTTTCTCCTCTGTCTGAATGCTAAGTCTGACTGAGAAACCAGCACAAAGAGACGTGTCTTAAAATTCCACCGCACAGCTGCTTAGACAGAAGAGGCATCACAGTAAACCTAAACCAGTCTGTGAGCTGAAAGCCTGTCAGCTTGTTTTTTGGTCTTATCTAGTTTATGAATATCACATATCACATATTCATCTTTTTAGCACACACACCTGGACCTTTGTTTGTGAGACGATGTGCTGGATTTGTAGTTCATGTCCGGTCCTGTCTTGCTGTGTTTGTTTGTGTCTATGTATGTACAGGTGTCTGAAGGAAGACCCAGCCACTATGTCCCTGCTGCAGAGGAGTTTGGACCCGGAGAAGACCCTTGGCCTCGTAGATGTGCTCTACACAGCAGTGTTTGACATCAACAGGTGGAAGGAGAGGAAGTGAGTGTCTGTTTGATGTTATAAGTATTATATCTGTTGTTTGTACGATGCACAGATGGTGCAGGATGACAAGCATCAGTCTGCATAAGTCAGGGGTTTCCCAAATTTTTAAGCCCGCAACCCCCACTGTCCCTCAAAGTGATTTAATGTGGCTTCATTTAGCTGGTCTGCAGAAAATGACCCTACCTATATGAGCATGTGGCTGTTTCCTGTGCTGTCATGAATTAACCTACTGCTACTGATGCTTTTGATAATTAACTGTTCACTCACCCTAAACTTAGGAGTCATCTGGCAACAAAGGCAGAAAACTCATTACATTTTCTATTTTCAAGGTTTTATTTCAAGTTTTGCTACTATTTTTGTCAATATTTTTTAACTATAATGGGTAAAATGTACTATTTTTAGATAACTTGTCTTTCAACTTTTTTATTGCATTTTTTTAGTATTTCTTTGTTCACCACAAGTTAACAAATTATATATGAGTAATACAAAATAAACAAAGAGAAGAAAAAATAATAAATAAATACAAAATAATAATAATAATAATAATAATTAACAGTACAAACAAAAAGGAAGATAAACATGAGGTAACAAGAGGTAACAAAACAATAATGATCATAATAATAATAAATATTTTTAGATAACTTAGAAAAAAACATCCTGGAAGACATCTCACGACCCCCCATTTGTGTCTTTCGACCCCCAACTTTTTTTTTCCCACTTTGGGAACCCCTGTGGATAAGTGCAGTTTAACTGTTCATGTGTTTGTGGTAAGCCCTGCAACTTTTAACAAATAAACCAGATTTAAATTGAAGGCCTCACTTTGTACTCAACAAACTTATCAAAAATATGAATAGATCTTTTGTCAATAAATGATCAGCCATATATTTAGTAATGAAGAGAACAACAATGTCCTGTTATATCAAATAATTGATTTATTTTCTTTCCCTCAGAGAGCAAGCCCTGCCTACCATTCAGATCCAGCTGCAGCGGGAGATCCCAGACTATGGCAGTCAGGCAGACCTGCCTCCAGGCACCAGCTCAAAGACCTCCAGTGGGCTGCCTAAAACAATATCCAAGCTGACTTCCAAGTTCACAAAGAAAGTCTCCTCCAGTTCTAATAGCGGAGGCAGTTACTCCATCCCGAACACCCCATCTCGCAGCATGCTTACAACCAGCAGCTCTGAGGAAAAGACCAAGAGTTTGGGCCACAGTGATGGGAGGATCCAGAGCATCCTGCAGATGGGCAGTTTGTCCTGCACCCCAGACTCTCCTCTGCAGAGCCAGCTGGCCAACGGTTTGGTGTCAGAGGACCAGGGCATGAACCTGCCAACTGACCAGGAGATGCAGGACGTCATCGACTTTCTCTCAGGTTTCAACATGGGAAAATCACAGCAGGCCTCGCCCCTGGTCAAGAGGAGGAACTCTGTGGCGTCTGCAAACCCAGCTGAGCTGAAGCCCCCAAGCGGACCTCTGCCCACCTCCCAATCTATCTCTCACAATGTCCTGCAACCCCCTGCTCAGAGCATGCCCCAACCCCAGCCTCAGCCCCAACCTCCACCATCAGTGCAGAAGCAGCAGTCTCAGTCACAACCGCAGCCACCTCCTCCTCCACAGCAACAACAGCCTCAGCAGCAGCAGCAACCCCCTCCAGCTCCTCCTCCTCAGCAGCCCTCCCCACAGGCCCTGCAGTACTACCAGCACCTCCTGCAGCCTATCAGCCAGCAGCAGCCGCCTCCTCCTCAGCAGACGCCACCCCAGGTCCTCCCACAGCAAAGAGTCCCGAGTAAGTGGCTCGGCACCTCTGGGCAGCAGCCCCCACCGCAGGGCCACCCTGCAGGGCTGTCACCCCTGGGGCCAATCGGGCAGTGGGGCTCTCCTGGACTGCCGGATCTGAGCTCAGATCTATATAGCCTGGGTCTGGTCAGTACCTACATGGACAGTGTGATGTCAGAGATGCTGGGCCAGAAGCCGCAGGGGCCCCGCAACAACACGTGGCCCAACAGGGACCAGAGTGAGGGAGTGTTTGGAGTCCTGGGAGACACACTGCCTTTTGACCCTGCAGGTGAGATCCATGTCTTTGAACTGTGGTTCAATTTAACTCAGTAAGCAAAAAAGGGACAAACATGGCCCCCGGTATTGTTTTTTTTTACCTAAAATGATGCCAAATTTGGTAACATTATTGAATATTACTAAAAAATAATTCTTTCTTTCAAACATTCACCGTCGCCTTCCATCTTCAAAACATGTGCCTGTTTAGGAACAGCTGTGACCGGTCATCTTTTCAGTCATGAAAAGACATCCAAATAGGAGTGTTGCTTTCAACCTGTCATGCTCTTTAGTCATACTGTAGTGTCAGCTGTGTGTGTGTGTGTGTGTGTGTGTGGGTGTGGGTGTGGGTGGGTGTGGGTGTGGAGGGGGCATGCAGGCCTGAAGCTCTGCTGACACCATCATTTCGTTATTCTAAAAATCCTCAGAGAAGCAGCTTGGCGATGTTGAACTAAGCTGCAATCATTCATAAGTTATTCATCGTACCTGGAGACTAATGTTCAGATCAGGGTATTGGTGCTCTGAGTCTCTGTAATCCAGTTGAAACCATTATGATGCATGAAATGGTATCAGCTGTCGCATAAAGGTTAGGTATAAAGTTACTCATCAAAACTCAAACCTTTGTTGTCCCATAAAAGAAAATGAGTTTGCAGACATCAGTTGCTAACAACATAAAGGGACTGAAATGCAGAGGTTATATTCAGTGTTATCTTGCACAAAAAGCAACATGATGACTTTAGATATTAAGCAATGCAACAGGGGTGGGGATCACTGATGTCCCGGCTTGTTTTTTGTTTAAAGCCAAAGACCTCTGATGGGATTTTGGAGCCGAAATAATCTGGATTGTTAAAAGTTGGTTTGTGCCAGACCACATACAAGAATGTTTTTACTGCGTTCAGCATGTACGATATCTTAAGTCCTACCGAAGCAGTTTACAGACAACTTTGGACCCCAATAGGAGTCGAATAATCAATGTAGGTCAGACAGGATGAGCAGCGTGTTTCTCCCCTACATGCCGCTGTGACTGTAAATTGACAAATTATGCTGAATTACGCCTGTGTCAGTTGCTATTTTTACAGTGCAGCGGCCTCTTTTGATTGCAGTCAGGCCTATTGTGCTGAGCTGACTTATGGCCATTGTGATTTTCTGCTTCGGTCGACAGTCTGGCTAAACGGATTGAGCTCTAGGGAGCGAAAGAGAAAAGCTGAGGGTGTCAGAAACTCATAGTTGTGTTTATCCTCCCTTTTTTTTTTCTCCACGCACAGTCGGCTCTGACCCGGAGTTTGCACGTTACGTTGCCGGCGTCAGTCAGGCCATGCAGCAGAAACGGCAGGTGCAGCACATCCGTCGACCCAGCAACCCACGCAGCAACTGGCCAATGCCTGATGAGCAGCACAGGACCTGGTCACACCCAGAGTACTACAGTGAGGGGTACGTAACTGTTCCTGACAATCATGTCCAAGAGGTATTAAAAAATGACATTACGACATGACTTTGTTCAGTAACACACTGAGGTAAACAGAGAAGAAGAAGAACAAGAAGAGGAAATAGATTTAACATGAAACAGATCATTTAAATGTATTCTGGATTTATTCTAGATCTCTTTTCCCCTGAAGACCTGGCCAAGTATGGCAGCAACACAGTTTCAACAGCAACATGATGTGAATCATACAGTAGAAATTGATATTATAAAGTCACCTGTAGTGTGATGTCATCTGCTCTCAGCTCTCACTCTTTTATGTGATGCACTCGTTTTCTGTTAACTATCTCTGTAACTTTCATGCCTTTACAGATTTTTGGAAAACAAGTGGCACGTACACAATCCCTGCTGCCATGTGTCAGGGTTTGTTTTGGATAACAGTATTAGGGATAGACCGATTTATCGACTGGGCCAATTATCGACCAAGCCGATATTTAGCATTTTGACGCATCTCAGCATCGGCCTTTTTTTCAAAATCTGACGGCCGATAGGATAATAATTTAAAACTGGATTATTTTGGCTCTGATGCAGCTGCGCCTCTCCATCATTGTCCCACCCACAGCACCATCTGATTGGTTACACGCAGAGCCACGGCACAGGTAAAAGCCAAACAGCCAATGAGAAACTGCAGGGAGAAATTTAACGCAAGCTAGGCTACCGTTTCTGCAGACGGTGTCATTTCAGCCATGTGATTTAACGAATTTTGAAAGATTTGAACCCGAGCACTAGGGCTGAATGATTAATCAAATTCAAACCGACATCGCAATGTATTAGAATGCAATTTTCAAATCGCAAAGGCTGCGATTAAAAAAAAAAAAAAAAGTTTCATATACACAGACGCAACCTTACGTGACATGCATGCAGTAGGTGGCCGTAATGCACCTTTCAGCTGGTTTGCCGACGGCCAAAAATCTCCGAAGAAAGAGACACGTGCGAGCAGGGGATGAAGAAAACAACTTCAGCCACGCTAAGTTTTGATTTGTTGTTTTGTTGTTGACATCTTCACTGACTGCAGACGAAGAGTCAGTGAAGACCCAGACAAGATGTGGATTTACTGCAACAGGACAACTGGACAGAATCATATTTAAGACACACAGTGTCCAGTTTTCTGTCTACTGGTTCTTATTGAGAAAAAATAGCATGTTTACATGGTTAGGTGTCAGCCAGGAGTACAACCGGGTCATAATCAGTCCGGCAGCAGAGAAAAAAAGAGACCTGTCACTCAGCCGCTGCCCCTAGCTGAGCGTCTCCGCTGCAACACCTTTGGTCAGCTGATTCACATCAAACCATGCTTTAAATTTAAAACACTTGTTTGGCAGAATTTAGTAGTTGTGGTGAACGCTTACAAGACTGCAAGCCAAAGTATTTAGTAAGTTTACAACTGTAATTCAAGTAGATAAATAAACCGTCTTTCATATTAATTCATGCTTCATTTGCCTTTATCTTAACATAAGCCTAGCCTATGAGAAAGAACTGTTTGTGTATAATAAATCTGATATTGTTTATCATAATACAGATTGATTTATTGCTTGTGTTTGTTGAAAAATAATGAGAAGAGGACCTTGAAAAAATAATTGCATATTAAATCGCAATCACAATATCAAGGAAAATAATCGCAATTCGATCATTTTTGAAAATCGTTCAGCCCTACCAAGCACTCACTTCTGTTTAGGTGTACGCTCCACTTAGATTTTTTCAGCACTTTAATTTGCCACTAGAAAGTCAGCTTGTTTTTGCACTATTTACGGCCGCAACACAGACGTGCTCTTCCGCCTGAATATCGGCTCCAAATATCGGTTATCAGCCTCCTTGACTCATAATCATTGGTATCGGCCCTGAAAAAACCATATCGGTCTATCTCTAAACAGTATAATGCTGAGCTGCCAGATAGTTCTTTTATGGTTCAGTTTAATAGTAGAGAACATTACCTGTGAGCAGACATCATTGTTATGAGAGGCATTTACCACGTTATTAGTGTCTGTAGTCATTGAATTCAGCCCACAAGTGTGAGCAGGCACCATCCTGCTGAGACTAATCTGAGAGAGCAGGCAGACTGAAACAAACACTCATTACAGCAGCAGCAGAATCAGGCATATTATAAACTCTGTGCTGTAAGGCTCTCATCAAAAACTCAAAGGCTTTAGACATTCAGATTCTTCTTAAAATGTAGTCAAGACAAATGAATTCAACCATTGTACCTTCACACACAACTGTATTGAAGTATAAGACAGACAGTGCTCACACCGCCTCTGGTTGTGTCTTCAGGGAGGCCGTGAACAGCAGCTGGTCAGCCAATCAAGGGGACTCGGCCAGCTCCAGCGACGAGACATCTTCAGCCAACGGGGACAGTTTGTTCTCCATGTTTTCTGGGCCGGACCTTGTGGCGGCTGTGAAACAAAGACGGTGAGTCCCAAACTCAGTCACTGACCTGGATTAATTGTCAGCCAGCTAGACTGTGAAAAGAAGTCACACTGTCATGTAAAGTTCATTGAACTTCATTTCTTTGGATGTAAAAACTGAGATGAGTAGATAGTGTTTTTCCTCATGCCATCTCATCACCCACTCATTGATACTTATTTCAAGCTGTGTGACTTGAGGCTGATTGATACTTCTGACATGAGCACTACATACTTGTGCGTCGTTGTGTCTGTGTCGCGCAGCAATTCTCCTCCGAAACGCCTGAGGGCAGTGTGGTCTCTCTGATAGCCGATCGCCTGCTTCCAGCCTCGCTATGATCTCTGTTTACTTTTCCACAGCGATTCAGAGCGTGTTACGTTAATCTACAGCTGATACATGTTGCTGTTTATCATACAGACATGATTACATGAAGAATAGAGAGGAGGAGATGAAATATACGGCCGATGAGCAGTATCCCGGAAGTGATGTAAATGCAGTAAACACAATGCCGCCGAGCGGACCAATCACAGGGCTTGTGGTCTGCGTTGATTCTAAGCGTAGTTCAGTCAGACAACTCACGTTTAAAATGTTTATTGTAGCAGCAAATATTTCATGTTTGGCGCCCAGGCTCCAGCCTCATCACTCCCTGCAGTTAAAGGTGACATATTACGCTCTTTTTCATCAAAATATATTGGTCTAATATGTTCTAAACATTCTAAACATCTAAACATGGTTTTAAAGTTTATTGCTCAAAAAAACACTTTGAAATCAGATTTTGGCGTGTCTGTAAACCCTTCTTTTTCAGCCCTGCTCAGAACAGGCTGTTTTCTGTGTCTGTGCCTTTAAATGAGGATGAGCTCTCTGACCACGCCCCCTCAGGAAGTGGATGTGGTCTCGGCTCTCCGGCACGTTGATCTAATGTTTACATGTTGGCTGAATATACACGGCTGCTCACAGACCCGCGTTACTTCAACCCTCTGAATCTGATCCAGAATCTGAACCTGACGGAGAGGCGCCTGCAGCAGGACCTTTCTGAACCATTGGTCACAGATTTAGTGTTTCTTGTTGTTTTATTTGTCAGTATGTCAATGTGTGTCTTGGTACACAGTGACGAACATGTAGCTATGTGGCTATGCTAACTAGCGCTAGCACTTTTTTATTAAAAATAAAAATCATCCACTAGATCTTTAAATCTGCAGACGTGGGGAGTAAAACCGACCTTTGTGTTTTTTAAGACAGCCTACAACTAGCATGCCTCCCTCCTAAGCTCCTTGTTAGCACACGTGTGTGCAGGTAATGAAAAAAGGAGGAGGGGTTGAGTTGTATTTTATACAGTCTATGGGCTGAACAAGCTCCGAGCTCTGACTCCCGTGACAGACCGGATGTCGTTGTGACGTATGAAAAACACGGAAAACTGAAACGGCTCGTTTTAGACACATTTACAGAAAGGTGGAGAAATCAGAACAGGGGCTTTACAGGGGCTTTACAGGGGATTTATTTCATTTTCGGGGGGTTTGTAGACATGCCAGGGAAACATATTTCAGGTAGAGAACCATTAAAAAGTCGATTTTGCATGATATGTCACCTTTAAGTCTACATGCAGACATTGAGGAGTGATAAGCAAAACATACTGAACACCCCTGGAGCATGCAGGTGGATGCTGGGGTGGCGGTGGGAATGAAAGAAAATTCAGCAATAGGCTTGAAGGAGAGTTGGGAGATTTTCCTGGTTTAAATAGACCGCCAAATTGAGAGGCAGAGGGCGGGATTGGATGATGGTTATGAGAGTGGGACATATGACGTGTATAGCAGTGCAGCTCGAGTTGTCTGCCTGAACTAGCTCGCAGGCGTTGTTTCATTTACATTTTGGAGGAGGTGCACGTCAGCTACGTTCGTAGGCCTCTGCGTAGGTACGGGAGCTACGCGAACCCTGGCGCAGGCTACGCCGTTGATTCGAGAAGTATCACAGAAGTATAAATCAGCCTTTAATGCTTCAACTTTCTCTGTTCTCAGAAAACACAGCTGTGGTGAGCCAGAGGTGTGCACTCTGCCGTCACCACCACTCCATCACATTGGCGATGATAACCAGGTAACTATTAAGAGGACTGTGCATAGTGCTGAAACCCTGCACTGACAATTTGTGGAAAAAAACAAAAATTAGAACATAACATTTTTTTATTTTTGTCACAGCAATATTATAATATATAATAAATGTATAATAAACATTGTTTTTTTAATGTATAAATACAGACACCAAATACCATTTGAAGTGCATTAGCAAAGGCACATTTTCAATCATACACAGGCTTCCTGCTTCATATCTTAGTTTTCAAATTGGCATAACAAAGGGTTACAATTTACATAATGTCCAAATTATAGTCTTCTTTTTTTATAATAATTAGCTTGTTTGCGATGCAGAATCTTTTTGATGTGAAATTTGTAGCAACATATATATACTTTACCCATTTTCTCAGCAATATCAACTGAACATTCTGAAAATGAAAGCTAACATCATGGCACCTTTCTGATCCTTTCACAAAATAACAAAACAATCAGCTGCACTTTTGGTCAGATAATCATCGCAATTATCACAGCACCAGCGGGAACGCTTTAGTTATGGGGATTTTAGTTTGTTTTTTAGTTTGAAGGGACTGGTAAGACAAAGGCTTGTTAATCAGACGCTGGTAAGACCCGTCTGACTAACATCTAGTTATTGTTTTTAGCTTTACTGATTTCTATCTGCTCTTGTCCACAGGACAGCAAAACTAAAACCTGGCCTCCTAAAGCACCGTGGCAGCACTCCACCCACACCCACACCAACACCATGCCCAATCCCAGCTCTTCCTTGTACCAGATGAACATCCCCCCATCTTCCCAGTGGAGTGACTCCATGCAGATGCTGCAGTCTCCCGTGTGGTCCACTGCCAGTGACTGCTCCCCCTCCACTGGCATCTCCTCTGGTTTCCCCTCCTTCACCCAGCAGCAGCAGCAGCAACAGCAACAACAACAACAACAACAACAACAACAACAACAGCAGCAACACAAACCCATGACCAAGGGCTTTAAATCCTTCCCCCTCAAACATGAGCACAGGCCCTCGTACCTTCACCAGTACTGATCACGGTCTAATGTCGAACGTGTTCATGGTGAAGAGCCACTGAGGGCCTGCAGCTCTGTGAGACAAGTGGGCCGAGCTGCAGCCGTCACAGTCCACACCCACTCAATTGGAAGAATTCAAAGCCGCATATAGAGGCAGAATCAAAGTAAACACACTGGCTCAACATTTTTGTAACTATATTTTTCCATGTCAGACATCCCACATTTGAAACAGAGACATATTTTGAAGTTTTTTGAACTGCCATGTTTTAACTATGAGAGGTGCATGTGTCATGCCGGCAGCAGTCTAGTGGTCGTTTCTCTGTCTGTTGAGCTGACGTCTCCTCAGACAAGAGCTGGAGACGTGCACGGCCGTCACCCACTTGCTTCTGCAGCTGAACGTGTGTTTGTTTGTGTACGTGTGTGCGTGCGCGTGTGTGTGCGTGCGTGCGTGCGTGCGCGTGTGATTGTGTGTGTGTGTGTGTGTGTGTGTGTGTGTGTGTGTGTGTGTGTGTGTGTGTGTGTGTGTGCAACTGAGCGGATTACAAGGGGGCAGGGGCTTGTGATGCTCTCATTTTGCCCGTAATAAATATACTGTGTCTACATAGCTGTAACTGCCAAATCTCACGCAAGATGACTCAGAGTACAGCTACCATCTACTGTTTCATAGCTTGTAAAATACTGAAGTTGAAATATAAATATTTAGTTCTTTTTATTAAGAGGCTTTGAGCAGGCTCAGCATAAATATAGTAAGTCACTGCAGAGGTGTCATTTGAGAGAAATACACTAATTTTTCAACAACTGACCAGAGTTTAGAGTTCTAGCAGTAACAATGTGCCATGTTGGTATTGATAGCACTTGCAGGATATTATTTCCAACCAAAGCATTGTTCAGAAGATGAATGGTGCTGAGGAGACGAGAGGCAGTCTGAGATTATAGAGAAACAGTGAAGTGAGACGTCCTATTGGATGAGAGCGTTAGGGAACATCTTCACTTCCATTCATTTCCTCCTCCTCTCTTATTGGCAGTTGTTTGACACTAACTCCCATAACCCTAACTTTTCTTCTGTTTAATGATACAATATTTTTCTTGTAATATTATTGACAGTATTAATCTTATTTTTGTATTTTCTTACATGTTATACCATTACTGTATGTTAGTATTCTTGTAGACATATTGCATAAAACATTATTTTCCACCTCCCAATATGTGAAAAAGCACATTTTTTCCTACAGAGTTGAACTACACCATCTATCTATAAAGGTTACCAAATATGCCATGCTAAACACTCAAACATTGTGTGATGAGGGTGTTTTTGGAGCCCTTGTTTCTTCAGTTTCTATGGCAATGGGCTGTATTTAAAAGCCCAGAATGTTATCTTTTTGTGATGTTTGCGGATGCCAATGTTGCCTGTATTTATGAAATGACACCATGTTTTCAGAAAACTAACATACTTAACATGTTTACAGAGAATTGTTTGCTGTATATACATATAAATATATATCTTTTTATAGTTAATGTGCTTTGCACAATCAAGATATAGGGTTTGTTGCTTTTTGTCTGTGTTCTCTCCCTAACTGTTGCAGCCTTTTTTAAAGACATCATTACAGACCTTGGACTGTAACTGTTAGCTTCTCAGCTGTGTCAAATGGTTTACTAGTGGCTTCTATAAAAGAAAAAAAAAGAATAATAAAAACATGTTGCCCTGATAGAAGATATAAAGGGGGACTGCTTGGCTTATGTTGCTTATTGTTCTCTTGAGCTGGCAACTGAATCTTTCCAAGTGTACCAGCAATGCAAAAAATGAATAAAAAATGACTAGCAATTCAAAAAGTTGTCTTTTGTAGTTATTCTGTTGAAAGATGTTTACATTCCTGCTTCAATGACAAGACATTCAAACTGTCCTCAACTTCTGGCTTGAGTAAAGTTTTATAAATTGGCCTCTCAATCACTGATAGAATTAGATGAGTTTGACCCAAAATCTGGTCATACTTCAAACAAAAACTAAAAACAGAGAGACATTGTTGGGATAAAAATCTTTGGTCTGTGAATCAACTGTATCGTTATGTTATTGATGTTTGTAAATTATATTGAAATATGTCAAATAAGTATTTACAGGGATTAGGAAAATAACAAATGTATTTAAGTAAGGTATTAAGAGTTCATAATGACCTTTTTTTTGTCCCTCAAAGATGTGACTCCACATCCTCTCCCTCATGACAACGTTCATTCTAAATATTAACACAGATGTTGAACAGGTTGAATATTATTGCCCTATTTTCATGTAAGTTAAATGATTAAATTATCTATAGTATCTGTCTGAGAACATTTCCATTGTTAAATATTACTTTTGTTACTCCAGCTTGGATAGCAGTGTGCCTTTATATCTGTGCGTACAATAACAGATCTGTGCTTCAAGTACTGATATTTTTGCACCTTTTGTGTGACTGTTCTTGTATCAACACAAGATAGGATGTAATCACACAATGATGATAAAATACATTTAAAAGTATAATCTTATTTCAATAAATGTTGCTTTGTTTCATCCTAAAAAAAAGAAGAAAAAAAAAACTTCAGTCATGTGGATTAAATCAAAACTTCAGTTCATGTTTCGTGCTGTCAGACCTGTGGGTTCTGTATTAGGAAGATTATTACTACATTTTACTATGCAGTCTGAGTAAAGGTAACATTTTCCTAAACCAGTCCATCTTTTTTACTTGTTAATTACTTAAATGCAATACTGAAGTTTGAGAAATATTCTAAAAATGATTTAATTACACGAGTACTTACAATGTCCCTGTACTGATACAATTCAGAAACAGACATCAGGAAACAACTTCCAAAAATAGCAAATCTCTCTTTAATGTACAAACCAAATGGTATCAAAGAATGCCACTTGGTATTCACAGAATCTCCTCGTGCATAATAAATATCCGGTGGTATTACTGAACAATAACACAGGTAAACCTGAAATGGGAAACATGATTGGGAAGAGTAAAACTTCTTCTAAATACTTAGTTATGCAAAATAATTCTTGACATCAAATATTAAAATATAAATCCCAACTCCACAGACAGAGGCAGCGATCTTCATGTCCCTCCATGTTCATTCACAGCAGTTGCTGAGGCTTCACTGGATGTAGACTGGAAACAGAAACAAAGAAAGGTGTTAGAGATGAGGAACACTGCGGGACACTGTTCTCACTGTGGGATGTGGTTTGTCCTTACACTTGAAGCAGGGGCCACCGAGTCTGGGCTGGCATCAGCTATGGTTGCCAGATAGACAATGTTACGATGCAGGATCTGTTGGTATCTGATGGCAGAACACAAACAGCAGCTATAAATATACAGCATTGAAGACACTGACATCCACATACAACCAAACTGATCTGTGTGTAGTCTTCACTAGTTAAAATACTTCACATACTGTAAGACAACCCTGAGATGGTGGATTTAAATCATTACGGTTTACAAGTATAATGATTACAAATTATTAACATGAGTGATAGTGTTTCCAGCTGTGAGAAAAAACACACCCTGTGTAACGTTGTGAGAGCTGAGATAGTGCCATCATGGTTGTCAGAGTTACACAATCTACTCAATTTTAACGTTGTGTTTCTAAGCACGACATGAAAGGTGGGTAAATTAAATACCACCTGAAGCTTTTTCTGTTTATCTCTATGGTACCTGCTCCATGAGTGTGCTGGCTTAAATGTGATCAACATGCTCTAAAGCAGGGGTTCCCAAACTTTTCAGCCTGCGAACCCCAAAATATTGGTAGCAAAGACTTGCGACCCCCACTGTCCCTCTAAGTGATTTAATGTGGCTTCATTCAGCTGGTCTGCAGAAAATAAGCCTACCTATATGAGCATGTGTCTGTGTTTCCTGTGCTGTTATGAATTAACCTACTGCTACTGATGCTTTTGATAATTAACTGCTCACTAACCCTAAACTTAGGAGTCATCTGGCAAAAAGAAAGGCAGAAAACTCATTACATTTTCTATTTTCAACAGGGTTCCCACTCTTTTCCAGAGATTATTTTCCAGGACATTTTCAGTGGTGATCAAACTGGTATGTCTAAATTTAGTTCCTAATTTAGTTCCTAAATAGTCTAATATGTTCCTCTCAGTGGAAGACTACATTGAAAAACGTGCAGTCTATGGCTATGTATGAAATCATCTCTTACATGCTTAAAAAAGTATGGCAAATTAATTATAGAACAATGCAACCACAGATGTACAGCACTTCACTTTATTAGTGCAACCAAGTAACAATGATGGCCAACTCTCATCTCAGCTTTCTCTTTTCTCAAAAAATATAAAATTAGCTAAGTAAAAAACAAAAGAGCCAGCAAAGGAATCTGGAAGCTGCCTTATTGAAATAATTAAATAATAATAATAATCAGAGGATCAGTGCATAAGTTGACCTAAATAGAACTGAATGACAAAAATGGCCACAAATGTTGTATGGGGATGTGTTTTTTTTTAACCATGTCAGGTCGCAGGCAGTCATGTTGGAATAATTTTCCAGGACAATCTGTGATTTTCCAGGACATTTTGCTTTTTATCTCATTTTCCAGGTGTTTTCCAGTACTGGAAAACAGTTGACCAGTTTTCCAGGGTTTCCAGGTTTTCCAGGATCCGTGGGAACCCTGTTTCAAGGTTTTATTTCAAGGTTAGCTACTATTTTTGTAGATATTTTGTATTATAATGGGTAAACTGTACTATTTTCAGATCATTATTAAAAAAAACATTCTGGAAGACATCTCACGATCCTCCATTTGTGTCTCGTGACCCCCCAGGGGGTCCTGACCCACACTTTGGGAACCCCTGCTCTAAAGGGCTCTGCTTTATCATCAGCTGTGCACAAAGTAGAAACTCAACTCAACTCAAACAACTTTATTTATATAGCACCTTTCATTCATAAACACATGCAGCCCAAAGTGCTTCACAGAATAACAGAGACAGAAAACAACAGCAATGTTAAAATTATAAAAGGCATGATTAAAAATAAAATTCTTAAAAATAAAATAAAGTCAATACAGTAAAATTAATAAAATAAGTAATATTGGAAAGAAAAGTTGAAAATAAGATAGCGTTAACAAGATCAGATGAATACAAGAAATAAATAGATAATTAAATAAGATAAATATATGTTAACGCAACGATTAAAATAATAATAACAACAACAACAATAATAATAATAATAACATAGCTCTGTCTGGTGATAGTTGGACTTACTGTACACACTCCACCGCTCGTCCTTTCTGCATGTATTCAGCGATGCATCGGATTAATTGGTCATTTTCATCCAGCAGCTGGGACAGATCAAACACTAGGTTAACTAAAACACTGAACATTCAGGGGTCATTTTACCATCTTTCAACATATTAATGCAGGCGTATGTAACACTCAACATGTTCACGGAGTATGTAATGAAATGAAGACTAATTTTAGAGCATGAGATACCTAGATGAGAGTGAAAATGGTGATCACTCACGCCTAATCTTGGGTTTTGAGCGTTGATATTATTAGGTAACATTTTTCGAGAGGTTACTTTTAAAATGTTTTAACAGTGGCTTACCCTTTGTATTGTTTCTTGGTTAATTTTCGCTTTTCCACGTAATTTCTTTGGCACGAAAACAATCGACATTTTGAAAAATTTACTTTGCACCATAACACTTCCTGTTTGTCTTCTTCCTCCTCTTCTTCGTTGGTTTGTTGCAGCAGCAGCTGAGGCCTTCTCTTGTATTACTGCCATCTTCTGGCAACCACGGATACAAATATAGATCATGTTCTTATACAATCTATGGTTCTTATACAATCTATGGTTCTTATACAGTCTATGGTTATTATACATTCTATGGTTATTCTAGTATTCAAAACTTGACTTTTTTTTAACATGGATTTTCAGCTAAAGACATTTAGAAGGACAAACAAAAAAAGAAAAACAGGAAGCTTTGCAGATATTGATAATGTGATGAGAAAACATGGTTTAAATAATGCAATTAGATTCATCATCATCATCATCATCATTATTATTATTATTATTATTATTATTATTATTATTATTATTATATTATATTATATTATATTAAATTATTTGCTATATTATATTATATTATCATATCATATAATGTTATATTATATTCTTTGCTATATTATATTATATTATTATATCATATTATGTTATATCATATAATGTTATATCACATTCTTTACATTATATTATATTATATTACATTACATTACACTACATTATATTATATTACATACTTTGCTATATTATATTATATTATATTATATTATATTATATTATATTATATTATATTGTATTATATTATATTATATTATATTATGTTATAATATTTTATATCATATCATATTATATTATATAATATCCTCTGATATTTTTCCAAGTTTCCAGTAAAAAGACATCATCATTTTTAATCTGGCATTTATGTCTCTTTAAACATCTGTTTCTGTTACAGGCGATCCCTTTGACATGAGGCTAACCATGTTAAACCACATGTTCAGGCTACTTGATGACCTATGAAATATATTCTCTAAAAGGATTATTCTATTTAAACCTTGCTTGTCGCATCTTCATTGTTTAACAGCTACAGCGGATTAATTCTTCAATTCAACCTTTCAGCAAGCCCTAAAGTTTTGCATATATTTCAGGAGTTAATAAATCACCCAGTAGACTCTGCCTCTAACCTGTTAAATGCTCAACATACCATAAAGTGTACTCTTCTGCCACCCTCAGGATAAAATGTCATAAACCCTGTGGACTGTCACAGGACCTGGGAAGAATTGTTTATGCAGTAAAGCAGAGGGGGCAATGTATTAAGATCAGGGTGTATCAATTATAAGTTACTAAATAATTCACTCTTTCTGTTATTTGTAATATTAACATGTAACACTTTAGTTCAGTCCATTCATATCCTCCATTACGTATTAGACCATGAAAACTGTACAATAACATTAGCTCTGTCCTCGAGGGATTGTTGTCTTTCTGTGGGGACTGGAAACACGCCAAGCTAAATCTTTTGATTATGATGTGTAGAAGTTATCTGATTAAAAAAGACTTTTAGAACAAGTTTAAATGTAGATGCTAGTTTACAGAATACATTATCTGTGTTGCTCCTTGTGCTGTATGTTTCAAGTCTTGATTTGATTACAATTAAGACTTAAAACCATGTGGCACTTGAGAGGAAATCAATATTTCGTGGCAACACACTGAGCAGACATAATATCATGACCACCTGTTATATATTATATATTGTGTAGGCACCCCTCTTTGTTGGCCCTGAAGGGCAAAACACAACATTCACAAAACACAACATTTCACAAAACATGACAACATTACAGAAAAGAGAAAGGAGAGGGACACCACTTCTTGTCTCTGACTGGATAGAACCCGACCACTTGACGTCATCTCCTGTTTCTATTTCTACTACTCAGGTTGGTCCCTGTAAGAGTTATGACGAAGCAGCTTTGTAGTGTTGAGGATAAACCCAGCTGCCTTTCAAACCGATAGTTCTGGGTTCAAATCCCACTACAAGATTGAAATTAAAAAAAAAACCTAAAGAGGCAAGCTCTGCAAAGTTGGCCAGTGGTGTGGTGGAAAGGGCTGGTGCCTTTCAATGCAAGGGTGCTGGGTTTGAATCCGTGCAGTGACTGTCCATGGGAAATGTGCTATTAATTTAGAGCTTTTGAACTACTTCAACCGAAAAGTCGAATGAAAAGACCAAGAAAAAGTATGCACTGCCAAGCAGCTCTGTCAATGCAAGGTTGTGGCAAGAAAAGTGGAAGAAAGAGGAGGAAGAGGCAGAAGAAGGAAGAGACAAGGAGGCGCAGGATGGAAAGTAATTAATTCAAGGAAAATCCCAATAACAAAGGGTCAACGCAATGAGAAAAGTTTAAAAGTAGAAACGGACCCGCAGTGCATGGTGATATCGCAAATACAATCTAATTCTTAATTCTTCTCCTCTGAAGTCCTTCTTTGACTCTGTGGTGGCATCAGCCATCTTCTTTGGAGTGGTCTGCTGGGGAAGCAGCATCTCTGCTGCTGACAGGAAGAAGCTGAACAGACTGGTGAAGAAGGCCAGCTCTGTCCTGGGCTGCCCACTGGACCCTGTGGAGGGGGTGGCTGACAGGAGAATGATTGCAAAGCTATCTTCTCTGATGGACAACACGTCACACCACCTCCAGGAGACCATACAACACTAAGTAGCTCGTTCAGTGACAGACTTCTTCACTTGCGGTGTCTCACGGAGAGATATCGCAGGTCTTTTCTTCCTGCAGTGGTCAGACTCTATAACCAATAAAAAATATATATATATATATATATATGTTGTAGATATGCTTACTTTTTACCTCTTTAATTTTAATTTTTAATTGCTAATAACTTTTTAATAATTGTTACTTCATAGGCTCTTGTTTGCTTTACATTTATTTTTTGCACCGTCTACTCTGTTACTGTGACACTTCAATTTCCCCGTTGTGGGACAAGTAAAGGACTTTCTTCTTCTTAATTCAACGGAGAAAGGTAACAAGGTGATTCACGAGTGCAGAATGGTACAAATGTGCCAAAATATACAACAGGTCCATTCTGTTTCAATTTTACACAAACTACTAACACTTGTTACACAGACATTTTTTTTAGAAAGCATGTATACATGGTGAAAATTCATGCTGATCAAAACAAAACACCAGAGACGTGGATATTGTACAACTCTTTATTTTACGTAAAAACTCAATTTTGCTGATATTCTCAAGAAAACAATTCCTGGTTTACAATTCCACTGACTGGAAGGAGTAACAAACATATGAAAAACATGTCAGTTTTCAATTATTCAGCAATAACTTCTGTCTCAAATTTAGTATCGCTGGTTATCGTGAAAGCCCATATGAAGTGTTGGTTCCTGTTGGCTGTCATGCAGTGATCAGCAATCTGTGTAATATTCAAATAAACAGCACATCTTCAACCGGGCTGCTCTTTTCAAACAACCTCAGCTACTGAGACAGATGTAGTTTCATCATGTAGTGCTATCAGTGTTTTGTAACCTTGAAGTTAAAGGGAGAGCTGTATAAAAATCACTCTGAAGGCAGAAGTACTCTGACGTCCCTAAAGTACTAACAAATCAGCGCTGATAAGACAAAAGAAATATGCACCCTCCCTCCGACATACTGGTACCACATCCAGTTCTTGTCCCTTTTATCACATCAGTAAAAAAAAAATATAACGAGTTTACTCCAGAGAACAATCACATTGACAACAATGCAACAAGGGGGAGCTACAAAGAAGCCAGCAAGCCAATATCTAGCAGAACTTTTTCCTTTCGTACTGAACTTATCTTTTCAGACATTTTTCAATCCATTTACAAGAATTCCCGTTTTCAGTAAACAATCATTGCATCATTAAGTACTCCGATCTGCAGTGGAAACAGCGACAACAATGCAGATGACACAACTGTAAGACAATACTAGGATGATGATTACAGAATGCTTCGACAGACGGCTCAGTATGTGCTCAAACATAAGAAGAGTAAACAAAAAGAAAAGAGTGTACTGTTGGGCTGGGAATTATTTTAGCCTGACTGAATGTTTTAGAGTTCCTTTTTTGGCAACACAGCAAAAACATTTTGAATCCAAATCAGACTTGTCCAAGCTCATCATGACTGCAGGTCTCCCCTGAGAAATCTTGGGTAATTCTAAAGCCATTAATAGTACTGAATGTTTCTTATTCTCAGACAGAATCATTGACATGTTCTTTAATAAAACAGACCCGGTCAACAAATTCAAAAATAAGTTTAAAGCTAATGCTGTAAACCCAAAGCATCCTTCCGAATTTGTCCAGATATGTAACCAGAAACTGAATTCATCTGATGTTGGGAGGCCGGAGAGTCACAGTTTGATCTAATGACTAAATACTGAACACACATTTCTAAAAAAAAAAGTCTAAACTAAAACTGTCCCGTGAGCCACAGTTTGCTGGGGGGCCCAGAGTAGGAGATATACATTCATTCAAAACAATATTCAGTTCAGGTTGTTGTATTAGCTGGCTTTACTCTCACTACTTCACTGTGAAATCATGGAGGTACAAAAAAAAAAACATATCCTGCAAACTAAGTGAAAAATACTGAACAAATGACCAAACTAAATATTCTGAGTACAGAGAACTATGATGCAACAGGCTGCAGAGAGAATTTCTGATGCCAACAAAAAAACTTAAAGAATGGAAATAAAGCTATCGATCACATGAACTGTGATCCACTCACAGTATCAGTGGGCTTTCTGCTCTCAGCTCATATTATCAAAAGATACCTTCAGGATGAAATGAACTCCGTTGATGGAAAAATGCAAAATAATTCTAAAGCAATGTATTCACATGCGTGAGTGGGGCAAATGGAAAAAGCCTGTTTCTCAGAGTGCAGGACAGAGCTGCACTCTCACCGTCGGGTGTAAAGCGGCAGACCCTGGTGCTGGTGACTGAGACCATATCTTCCTTCTGTCTGTCAAATGCTGACGCCAAAAATCTTCTTCAACTGGAACTATTTCATAATGAGGGGCTCCCATTCTCTGTAGATCCGTAGCCGCTGTACTATGCAGCCACTTTGTTCTCCTTCTGGGGGGGAAATAATAAAACAAGTTCAGATACAGGGTTGTTATGACATCAGAAGTTTAAAACTGAGATGATATAGGTACAAATCAATATCAATACTACTCATCAACAGTGCCACATCAACATAGTGGAGAACTTCTTGTCACCTAAAATGACCCTATTTTCTTGTTTCAAAGCGACCTAGACACAGTGCTCAAATAGAAAAAGAAAGAACCCCCCAAAAAATGTCCGGGCATTATTGAATAGTCATGAGGAGCCTTCAGCAGACAGTCTACAAGGTTGGCAACGATGAAAACATATAGTGACCACTACTCCTCTATACTTTTCTGTCTGTCTGTAGACACCACAGTAACTTTTGTATTCATTTACAATACCAAAAGAACTTGAAAAAGATGCCTGTATGTTCTGTTTGATGAATGAGAACAGCTGCATGGGTCTTTGCTGTATGAGAGCTGCAATTGTGTGACGGAGGGATCAAACACACACAAAGAAATCAGACAGGCTGCAGGAACTTTGTTGGTTCTGTTGGATCCTGTGTGGCAGAGAGGCTGAGGTATCAACTTGTTAATAAGTTCAGCTGCAGTTGATCACTTTGAATAAGAAGTGATTTTGTCTTTATTACACAGTTACATGCTGCTGACTTTTTAAATTCAGGACCCCAGTGTTATTCTGGTTACAGCCTTCAACACAAAGACACACTGAAACCAGGTGCTTATCAAAACCCATAGACTGTATGAAATATGGACGTAGTATCCGTGATGTCACCCAACATGTTTCTGAAGCGCTGTTTTGAGGACAATCGGCGGCGGCAGCCATACTGGTACTGTAAAGTGATTGTGATGTAAAGAGGCGGGCTTTGAGCCTCCTAGCCAACAGCTACAGTATTCCTGCCTGTCAATCAAGTCAGCTGTGCCTCTCATTGGAAGATTCGGAATCTTAATATCTTTGAAACTGTCGCGTTCTGAAAAATTCACCCCCCGTACAGCCTAAAGCGGATCCTTGACGAACTGCAGTTTTTAACACTTCCGCATTGGACTCATATTTCCAGACAGCAGCCAGGTAGAGCATTTCCAATATGGCTATCGCCGATGATTGGCCTCAAAACAGCGCTTCAGAAGCAGATGGGTGACATCACGGATACTACGTCCATTATTTATACAGTCTATGGTCAAATTGGAGTGGAAAAGTTGTTTTAATTTAGAGTCCCACACATTTTAAAGTAGTAATTGTAATACTGTGAAACTGTGATATTTTATCTGTAGGGTTATCATCTTGTCAGAATCTCATACTGGTCCAAGCCTACGCTTAACAGAATTGCATTGTTTAAAACATGTGATGTTGAGCGTTTTCACATAATTTAATAATTTTTTTAGACATGCCTGTTCAGACCAGCGATAACATTTCCTTTTTTCTAAATGGAGCTGAGAAGTGTCTGCAGCACATCAATAACACTTTTCATGACGGGTGAATACAAAGAGTTAATAGATTTACCCTGTATTCAAAATCAGAAAAATCACGTCCTCCTCTGCCACCTCTGAATCCGCCTCTGAAACCAGGTGGAGGACCCCTGGGTGGCCCGAAGGATCCTCTGCTCAGCGGTCGCCCTCTGCCTCCTCTGGGCCCCATGAAGCCACGGCCGCGGAACCCTCCTCTTCCTCGATTGTGCCTCAGAGGGATGCCGAATGTCTCAGAATTCATGCGTCTCTCCTCTGCCCAGCCGGACCTTCTCTCCCTGTCACACACAAACACCATTAGGATCCACATTTTGGGCAGCAGAGAAACCTCATCACTAAATAAAAGTACTATAGGCTCAAATAGAAATGTTGGCTCATAACATATATGTCAGAAGTCCTGCAAAAATGTTTCTCTGTCTTAAAGAGAGAGAAAAAAAAAGTGCAGTCGTGTAGCTAAACAGAGCACATGTTTCAATAAAAGTTCTTAGCAGACTAAAGTTTTAGTCAATGCTGCAACAATTCCCAGATCTGAGCAGGCAATGAGGCAGAGAAGAAAAGTAGCTTGTAGTCTCTTTCTGTACTTAATGTTTGTAGTATGTTTAGAGTACATAGTCAAGTTTATGGTCAATAAGGACACAAATTTAAACTTTTCTTTCTCCCAAACACACAAATCAGACTTACCTTGTAAATCCTCTATCGCCCCCTTTACTGGAAAAGAAAAAAAAAAGTTTGTCAGTGTTAGTTGCAGAACACATTTCACATGATTCATGCATTTTGGGGAATTTAATAACACTTCTGTCAGTGATAAAGTGAATTTAAAGAACATTTCATAAAGTGCCAAAGCTGGTTTGTGTTGAATCATTTTTTGTGAGTAGCTGAAACTCTCTTTTGTTCCAACAGAAAACAGCTGAAGTAAGGAAACCCCCCCAAAATGTAGTCCTAAAGTTTACAATGAACGAAACAATTCAAACCATGGACATGTTCAAAGTACCTTAAATCATCACAGGACAGGTTATCGAAGAAGGACTTGGTCTTGTCGTAGTAACACGAGTTTGTCCCGCCCTCCTCCTCCTCATTGGTCCCCTCAGTGGCTGGATGTTCTGAGTCAGCAGTTTCTTCTCCATTTAAAGGCTTCTCAGTCTTGTCATCTTTGGAGGGAATTTAGATATCAATTAACCCCCAAAAAACAGATGTACTTAATAAAAAAATAAGATGACAAGAGGGTGAGCAAAGACCTAAAAATGGTGGAGGGATTGTAACTCAATAGCTTATGAAATTACATACAGAAAAACACATTGAAATGGCTAAAAATCCCCTATTTGTGGGGTTCGTCAGGTCTTGTAATTGTGTGATAACTGATTAAAAACTGTTTTTTCTCATTGTACAGTCGTCTTCTGAAGGTTTGGCTGCTGATATGATAAACATGATATCAACAGTCTTGCCTCTAAACAGTATAAACTGTGCCTTTCAGTTTGGATGTTTTTGAAGTTCTGACTGACTCCCACATTTTGATGGATACGTACTCTCATTCTGATCAAGCACTTCCTGCCCAGGTGAGCCATAAAAACAGCACTTGTTTCTCAGCTTGCAGCTCTCGTCAGTGGTATATCGTAAGAAATATTCACTTTGGTGAATAAAGACATTTCCTCCTTGAAGTTTGCTCTTTTTGCCTTTTAGACCCATGAGTGTTGAAGTCGTACCTTTCAGCTTGAGCTTGTTCTGAAGCTCTTTGTCGATCTCATCTTTGTTGAACAGGGCATTGGCAGTCTCAAAGTCAAAGTCTTCTTCAAACTTCATCGGGCCATCCCTGCGCACATTCATTTTGCCTCGGCTGCGGTTTCCTCTTCCACGTCCTCTGCGCATTGACTGAGCAGCAGCTGGAAAAAAAAGAGGCAAAATTTGAAATCCAGCAGAGCTCCGGTGAGACTACATTTCAGATTACTGTGCAGTCAAAGTTACAGAGCTAGTGACGAAAGAAAATGTTTAATTTACATTCATCCTAAATGAGCAGTGCAGTGACTGCAGCAGTTTCAATCCATCTTCCCTTTTATAAAGTCAAGTCTTTCAGCAAGAAAACATATACTAAAAATTAAGAGCAAAATCAAAACCAAATATCTAGATGCAAATCTCTTTCAGTCCACATCAAATAGACTTCAGAGTATGACCTGCAGCATCCAGGGAATATCCTGCTGTGCTCTGCTGCACCTCCAACAACTTCAGACACTGATGGTAAACCCTTACACTTTATCTTTAAACCACATTCAATATGTCCTGATACAGCACATAATGGGTGCATATGAACAGTGGGGTAACTTTGTTTTTATTCCAAACATTACACATTCACAATGTGAGTGCTCAGACACCTCTGGGAAATCAAATTATTTTATCAAAGTATAGCTATGGCTGTGGAAATAACACATTTCAATTCATATTAAAAAATATTAACAAGGACCTTTCGCAGTCTGAGTCGCCGCTGATCATCTACTCTCCACAGGAGCTTTATAGAAGTGATACCTAACAGACGCCTCCATTTGACTTTGATTTTTTTTTTTCTATCATCTTGGTTGATGTGTGAATTTCCCCTTGATCTCTCCCCCTCCTGTACCTGTTGTGAGGAGGGCTTAACACACCCTTTACTGAGAAAAAATATACACAGACCTGCTCAGGTATTTACAAACCTCGAGTGCATGGATATGGTGCAATGTTTTCTGTTTAACATTTTTATATCTCCTCCTGTCACTGTTTGAAGAGCTTGTAAAAAGTGCTGATGTCATTCAGGACCACATTCTTTTCAATACTTTTAAACATGACGTTGTTAACTTTACTCCTTCACTTGGGCTCATGTGCTGTGAAAACTGGCTCATGAGGAGAAAAACTTAACTCTTGCAACTTATGGCATTCTGCTGATGAGGAAGGAGAGAGACAAACAGAAAGAGTGCGGCAGATCGCACTGAAGTAGCAAGTTTGTAAGGCAACACCTAATAACAATTCAAATGGGGAATTAGTAGGGATGTAACGACATATCGCAAATGGGTAATAAATCCCTACAAATAAGGGTGGATTAAAATCGATTCAACATAATTTGTTTTGGGATATTATTCTTAAACAGTAGAAGGCGCTTCCTGCGTTATACTCCACTTGTTCTTGCGCTGCTCTCTTGTCACTCGCTGAGTGGAGGTGTTTTAAGATTAAAGCATGTTTCAGAATCAGCTGACTGCACACAGCGGAGACGCTCAGCTGGGGGCTGCAGCTGAGTGACAGGTCTCCACAAGCGCCTTTTTGCTCCGCTGTTGGACTGATTAAGACCCGGCTGCGCTCCCGGCTGACACCTTACAGCGTTTAAATGCTTACTTTTCTCAATAAGAACCAGTAGACAGAAAACTGGACACTGTGAGTCCAAAATATAAGATAAAAAAATATATATTACAAATGTCCATATCTGAGAATTGAAATAAAATAATAGTTATTTAAATTTTGAGTTCCATCCAGTTTTCTTGAAAATCGTTAACGAATCGTATCGTGAACCAAAAATCGGGATTCCAATCGTGGGTTGAGTGTATAATTACATCCCAGGGAATTAGGTTAGAATCATCCACAGATAAGATTATGTCCTACATCTACCTGTAATGTAATGCTTCTCACATTATTGATATATGCTATTTATTCATCACAAGCCTGTAACAAATTCAATCTTTTATTTGATGCTTGACACTAATTCTGACTTTTTCTTACCCATGAAAAGAGAGCATTAACATTCCTACCCACAAAGCTAAAGAAAGCAAGCCTTACCTATTATGAGTCATTCTTAATTGTTTATAAATACTTCTCATTGAAGGTGTAAGCTACTTACCAGCAGCTTGGTGCCTGTTGGGATCCCTGTTTTCAACTGCGCCATGTTCATGTTCTGGCTGTAACACCTTCTGAACCTCGGGAGCTGAACAGAAAAGTCATTTATAGACATAAGTCTAACTGAAAGAAAAGCTGTAAGCCTCAAACAAAGCACTGCAGACATACATCAGCATAGTAAGGTCAAGCACCTGGATTAAGTCTGCTTAAAGACATTATCCAGGTGGGCTGCATGTGTGAACGCAAACAGCAGTATCTGTCTAACTGGGTGACTAGACACGGTGACTGTAGGAGTGTGATGGTCCTGAGTGAGAGAGGTGATGATGTTCACACTGAGTTTTTCTGCTTTACACTCTGATCACCTCAGTTGTAAGTGTTGTGTTGTCTGCTGTTGTGTTGGTAGCGTATAAACCATATAGCTTTACACTCTGGATATTTACACCGAAAACAGTCACATTTACAAAATACCTCCACTCCTCCTGCTGCTGCTATGTACAACCCACTCAAGCCAAATGGAGTCTATCTAGCTGTCATAGTGTGTACAACAGAGAATCTCCAGCTGTGAGGTAACAGTGTGAAAGAAAAGTTCCTGGAAATATCAGAGCCTGCGTGTCTTGATATTAGCTCTAAAATGTCAGGAGTGCATGTGTGAAGGGTCTTTACATGCACAGTCAGAATCTAACACATTTTTAACGTTAAGAAATTAATCACAAAACATCCCAGCATGCATTCTCACCTTTTCTCTGCTCAAGGAGGTCTGGGGGAATCTGGCTGCTTGTGATGCTGCTGGTGGGTCTGGGGGCTGCGGTCCCAGCCTGACTCCTCTGCCCCACAGGTGCAGGTGGTGCTGGTGCAGCTGATGATGGGGCCTGTGCTGCCTGCTCTGGGGTGGGACTTTTTCTTAAAGAGTCCAGCTGGGTACTGGTGCGTCCTGCAGGACCAACAAAGAAAGAAAGACTTAAGAACACTACATATTGAGATTCTAAATGTATGCATTGCTAAAAAAGGAGCTGCAGTACTTGTCTGACAGATACTCAGAGGCACTGAGTGCGTATGGAAACATGGGATGACGAGTGATGTGCATCATGCCACATGATGTAAATGTGGCAAAACTACCTTGAAATAATAAATGTTACATCAAAGAGGATGACACCCTCAGTAAACTGGTCATTTAAGTCTTCTGAAGTTAAATATGTCCAAATCAGCTCAACGTGTTTGGCTAACTTTCCAAACAAACACATGGATTCTTCATATGGATTGCTCATTTTTCAATATTCAAGGAAAAAAACACATTCATCTCCACCTTGTCACATATACCAGTTCACTTTTCTGTGGCTTCACAAAACATAGAATTGAGTAAAAGCATGTGAACTATTCTTACCACTCTTTCTCTCTTACAGCACATCATGTGGGCACACACACTTTTTTTCCAAAAATAAAACTAAAGAAAAATATAAACTACATTAAAATAAAGACATAAAAAGGACTTCTTACCCGCAGCTCCAGCAGGTCCAAACGGCTGAGCTGAGAGCGGTGTCACACCAAACTGGCTGTATGGTTGAACCGAGGCTCTGCTGTAAGGAGGGGCGTAAGGCCCGGTTGACTGGAAAGATGGTGGTGGTCCAGCACTAGATGTTCCAAGTGATGACTAGACAAAGAAATACATAATGGGTGAGAGAAAAAAAAATCACAACTGAAAGAACACCTTTAAACAAATTCACATGGTTAACACCAGAGACAGCAAACATCTCTTTTGTATTTATTTAGCAGACCACTGACAGGGAGAAAATCTACCTCCCCAAGACACTGATGCCTTATTGCAACTTTAAACAGAAATGTAAAGTAGAACCGAACTGTCATGGCTGTCAAAGTTGTGTAAGCCTACTGTACATTCTTGTTGCTTTCAAAAAGTCTTTTTGGCGTGTACATGCATTCGTTTAAGATTAACACTATGAATACAGCAACAAAAGTTTGTGCTGCAAATGGAAGAATTTTAATAATTTTTGATGGATGAAGCTGAGGGTGTTCACATTTTTACCATACACTGATATATTGATCACAGCAAAAATATAAATGGTGTAAGCGGATGGGATGTTACTGTAGGCTGTGTCTTGCTTTATTTCCTTTTTAAAAAATGCCTTTAATGACAGGACAGGAAATGAGAGACAGAAAATGTGGGGGGTAGAGAGCGGGGAAGACATGCAGCAAATGATCGACCGGCCGGGAGTCGAACCAGCGACGTCTGCGACGAGGACTATAGCTATACAAGGGGTGCTTAGACCGCTAAGCCAGCAGCGCCCGTTTTATTTCCTTTTTGTTGTGAAAATCTAGAGACTGTTTTGTTGAACTATGTTTACTTGCTTTAAAACTTTATGAGCCTTCATTTCACAGAATATGGATTTAACCCATTACTTTTCATTTACTTTAAAATTAATGAACATGAAGCAGGAGTTACTGGGGAAATCACTAAACTACCCTCTAATTCCAAAACAGCCAATTATACTTGTCATCACATGAAGAGCATAGGTCTAATGATTAGTCCTGGTATAATGCACACTGACTATAATTAACGTTATCAGATACACCTGTGCAAGTTAAACCCTGCACACCTAAAAGGTGTTTTTGGTCTGAGCAAGTAATGACTGCATGCTAACATACTGCAGGTTACATTCCCATTTTTCAATTAATGAAGCTCTCCGTAACTTTACATTTTTATAAACTGTGATCAACTTTCTCTATAAAAACACACACTTTAATAATAGGAGTGCTTCATTTGTAAGTTTCCCAGTGTTAATTGAGCTTGTAAGAGCTTGTGTAGAATTGTACAGCGTTAGGAAAGGTGTGGTACTAAGAGATGGCATATATTTGCGGCAGACAGTTTGAGGTGTAATTTTAGGTTAGACACAGGTGTTACTGATATTATTAAATAATGATGCTTTGAGTTGTCACAGTAAATTAGCATGCAATTAAGTACATTTCAAAATGTACAAGCACTTTGTAGTCCAAACAAGCAAACAGATCAACTTACTTGAACAATGGCAGGGTCCTGAGGCAGACTGCTAGTGGCTTTGGGTGGCTCACAAACTGTGAGGTCTTTAATATCACTCCCTCTGAATATGATGTACTCAAAGACTTCATCCCGAGGCGGAATAGGCCTGTCAGTAGGTCTGTCCTCAGTGCCGAAAGAGCGAACTGTGGAGAAATACAAAGAATACTCGGATTTCTTAACATCATTCATCTCCTTCTTGGACTGGGTGGATCCTTGCTTGAGTGTATGTCCTTCCTCTGTTCAGTTTCTGCACAGTGTTACAATTTTTTAATTGATCTTGATGTATTTATATAAACAAGAGTAATAACAAAACTCTAAATTAGAAGGATTTAAGGGGCTTTAACAGGTATCTTTCCAAAAGTAAAAACTTAAATGTTATTAATGCTGATTTTTCTTAGATTTTTGATATATAAAAAATCCAATGAAATCATAAACAGGCATTAAGGAGAGATTTAGAGTTGATTTGCATCGAGTTATCCAACAGAAACTCATAACTCAAAGCCAATGGTTATGTTTTGTGGTTGATTTTCCTTATGTTACCGAACTCAACTCAACTTAAATAGAAAGGTTTTTAAAAGGGTAGTGTTAACAAGATCAGATGAGTACAAAAAATTAATAGATAAATAAATAATTACATGGTGAACATATTTTAAAGCAATGATTCAAATAATAATGGTTAAAATTAAGATTACAAGATAAAATAATAATAATAAAAACTCTGTAAAGTAGCCACAATAAAGACATTCTGTTTTTAGATTTTCCTGGGTTAAGAGGAATTAAAGGCTCATTTTCCCAATTCTAAAAGTTGGCTCACAACTTGAATGACTAAATAGATGAAGGAATAACTAAATAAAAAACAAACAAACTCGAAACTAATTCAAAAAGTGTTTTAATTTTGTTTTTTCCTTCAAGTTGTGTTCGTGTCACATATTTAAAAGATATTTATATTACATAATGTCGTAATGTATGAGTTGTGAAGAGCCAACACTTACTTTAGTGAAACAGGTTTGCGTGTCTCGGCTATAAGTGCTTCCATGATTGAGTCTGTTATCGGACTTCATTACATAAACCTCCAAAAAGATTACCTTTAGTGCCTCAGCCAATGAACTTCAATTATCACTTCATCAATGTACGTTTCAAAGTGTCAAAGGATGCTGTTTAGTTACCTGTAGGCCCTTTAGTAGTGAGTGATAAAGGTATTTTCTCTGACTTTAGCCCAAACACAAGGTAAACAAAGGACGCAAAGTGTTAACTCCTGCACCACTTAGCGAGGACTTTGCGACACCGCTAGCTAGCATGGCTGAATAGCACGCACTTCATTTAAGATCCCCGTCACTCACAATCTCCTTAAGTTATGTTCCAACCATGTCTGCGTACAGAAGTCTACTCACTGGTTAGTAAACTTACCTTTAGCGAGAGCTACGGTCGAGTTCTCAGTGTCAATTGTGTACAAAATCCCTTCATAGCGAATCTCGGCCTTGGAAATCAGGCTAATTTTGCTACCAATGTACGGCGTCCCTCCTCCGCTCATGTTCGTCTGAAGGTGAATCACGAACTAAACTACAAAACAGTCTGGTTTCCGTCAGACGAGAGGGTAGATAGTTTGATTACAGAACTTTATATAGATAAGGCGTCATTAAAGTACGACTAGCCCTTTTCTGAACTGAGCTCTAACACGACATGGCCGTGAACATTTTCCTTCACCCGCCGCTAAGGATCATGGGAGAAAGCTTGTCTCTCCTCCTTTGTAGTTTCCTCTCTGTTTCCTCCTCCTTGTTTCCTCCTCCTCCTCCACTCACTGCTGTCCTTTCTTGTCTATTAAAACGTTGTTTCGAGTATACACTGAACACTGAATAATATAGGGCTACATACCATGTTTGTGTATAATTCTAAATGGAACACAACAGCCTAACACTTATAATGTGCTTGAGAATGGTTTGATAGTCGACCATCCTTAATATCGCGATATTATGACCTCTCATTTACCGAACCCCATAAGACCATTTGTACGGAAGAGGATTAGGGCCACTAAAAAAATTTAGGGTCAAATTTTTTTTTAACTATTATTCTGAGAAAAAAAGTCAGAATTCTGAGATTAAAGTCTCAGAATAATAATTAAAACGTATTTTTTTACCTTTTTTTTTCTCCTTTTTTTTCAGTTGCCCTAATCCTCTACCATACCATTTGTTACTTTTGTATTACTTTTTTTTTTTAACCTGACTTCACATGACATCTCCTACAGCAGCAGGCAGGTATCTATGGGGCGCTGTTGGTAAAGTTGTGCGCATCGAGAATAACAGCAACATTTCTCCACATTTAGCTCCAAAACTTCACTTTTTTTTTTATCACATTTAGAGGAATATTTGTGATCTTCTTTGTATTTAATTTTGTTGTGAAAAATATATTAAGTTAAAATAATTGTTAAATCCAAATGCTAAATATAAATATAAATGTTAAATATAAATCTTAATGTTAAATATAAATATTAAATATAAATCTTAATGTTAAATATACATATAAATGTTAAATGTAAATATAATTGTTAAATATAAATCTAAATGTTAAATATAAATCTAAATGCTAAATATAAATCTAAATGTTAAATATAAATCTAAATGTTTTAAATAAATCTAAACGGCGCCCCATACTTATCAACTGGTATCAACTCGTATGTGCAAAATATTTACAAATATGGCTATTTAACCCTCCTGTAATGTTGTGGGTCATATTGGGTGTGGGTCAAATAAAATAAACAAAAATCTTTGTCATGTAAAACTATTGTATTTATATTTAGGTCTTTTCAATGTACATTAAGTTTTAACATGAATTTTCATGAAAACCGAGTGAGTTATCCTCATTGAATCATGAACACAAACAGACTAAATATTGATTTAAATGGTTAGTAATAAAGTTGAAAAATTTGATTAAAAATGTTTATTGGGATTTTTTGGGGTTCTGACACTTTTGGATGATGGAATATGCCCGGGTCAAATTGACCCAGGAATATTATTACTGTTCTAGAGAAACCAACATAACAGGAGGGTGAAAGAATAATTTAATTAATTGAAAACAATTGAAAAAAAGACATTCCTTAGAGATTTTAACAAATGTAGTTTATGCCACTAAGATGAAAGTTTTTTTTTCTCTCCTTGAATTTCAATGTTTGGAAAAATATACAACACTATTAATGGAAAACACTGGAATTGGGTACTGTTTTCAAGTTTGCCTTTTCTTAAATTGAAAGATATTCAAAAGCACAATAAAAAACATTAATAACCAATTTGTGTAAGTCATAGTTCACACACCAAACATGTTTGGTTTTATTTGGATTGGCAAATTCATAAACTTACCAGCACCCTTAAGGCACTTACAAAATCCCAGACAATCAAAATATACGATCATATCATAGACTGATCATATAGGCCTATTTAGTCTCAGATTAACCGTATTTTGGAATTTGTTGCTGTAAACACTGCACGAATCTTAACTTCGACGGCTCTGTTACTGCATGGTACTTCGTCTCTTATAGCAGTGATTCAATTATTCCAATCTCAGTTTATAGGGAAGTCAGAAAACATACAGCTTTTTTTCTGAGCATGAGAATAAAAAAATACTACCAGGAGACCCCCCCCCCCCCCCCCCCCCCCTTTCACATCTAATGACGTAAGATTCATTCCCACAATGCCTAGTAACACGCAGGCGCAGTGTAAAAAAAATACAAGAGCTATCTGTGATCAGAGATGGCGGGCGCCTCCGACCCCCTGGAAGATATGCTCTTTTCAGAGGTGGATGAAAAAGCGGTGAGCGACCTGGTGGGCTCGTTGGAGTCACAGCTTGCTGGCCAAAGCAACTCGGCAGGTAAAACAGACGAAAACGGAGGCGCTGGCTCAGTGGCCCCCGCTAACCATCACTTAGGAAAAACGCTACCAGCTCCAGTGGGCACCACAACAGTAGAACAACAACAACAAGGACGGCGGAATAAACCTGAGATGCGCCAAGAGATCAACTCTAAAGACGCTCGTCCGGATAAAATTGTCACATCTCCTGCTGTGGGCTGCACACCTTCTTTCGACCAGCCCTCCTCCACCACTCCAGCTGCCGGTGTGAACGCCACTAGCAGCGGTTTGCAATCACATGGAGCATCCATCACAACACTGACTGCATCTGGTGTGTCAACTTTGGCAGCTACGCCGAGCAGCATCAGCACCACATCCAGTCTGGGGTGTAAGGTTTCCCCGGGTGCAGGTGAAACGTCGACGGAAGCTAACCCACCGAGAAAACGCATCAGCACCCCGCGGAGGAACGCTTCTGCGCGGATCAAGAGTTTGAACGGAGCCGGTGTTACGACCAGGAGGAACAGCAGCACAGCGGTGGTAGAAAACGTAAGCTCTGTGGATACAACTACATCAAACTCCACCCGGACAGCAACAGCCTCTATTAACACTTCCACTTTCACTGTATCTAACGCCAACCTCCCTGTAGGTCAGTCTGCTATTGCTTTGGACCGGGGGACTCCCACCATTGCTTTACATAGACTCCCAAGTCACATTGTGGCGAGCATTGCCCAGAACGGCAGCGGGACCAGTGTGTCGGCCTTGGTCCAGCAGGGCACCCGTATATCATCCCCTACATCCTCAGTTTCACAGGACAACAACAGCAAAACCCTCACAGACACTGGGGCTTCCAAAACAGACGATTGTCAGTCAAAAATTGTAATGTCAAGCCAGTCTGTCAATTCTGTAATAAACACTGTCTCTCCTACACCTTCTGCTGTCACACCAACAACAACTTCAACAGCAGCAGCAACAACAACAACAGTAGTAACTCAGACACTGAGCTCTCCCACAGCTACTGCTTGTGTTACAACAAGTTCTGTATGTGGAACTGCTCAGACTACATCAGTGACCACCACCATCAGCATGGTCAGACCCGCAGTCCCCTCCCCAACACCTGCTGTAGCCACCACCACACAGTCTCAACCTCGTCCTGGACTCACAGCACCTCAGAGGATCGTAGCCCCCCAGCTGATTGTGAGACCACCTCAGCAGCAGACGACCATTCAGCTGCCCCCTGGGTTTACCATCCCGCCGGGTAAGGTTTGCAGGAGGGGGAGGAGAGAGGCAAGAGGGTGCTGTTTACACCTGTGGAATAATAACCATACCAGAGGCTTACACGTTGTAGAGTCTGTTTGACTGTCTGTGTATGTGGCTGTTGTGTGACATCATGTCATTGTACCATGTTCTGCTATGTTTGGGAAGCCTTACACGTTTCCAGCTGACATGTCTTTGTTTTCAGTCATTGGGGGAAAATGTGCCTGTTGATAGATGCTTTATTCACAGTAGCTGTGCTGTGAGTTTCAGCATGTGTGGCCCCATGGGGAATCAAACACTTAACACAGCAGAGCAATGATGTGCCAACTGAGCCGTGTAAATTATAACATTTACACCAAGCACCCTCAACAGCACCGTAACACAACGCTAATACCACATCTGTGAATACATTTGAATAAATACAACAAATAATGCTTGAAGTTTACATTGCAGTTTTGTGAAATGAAATGTACAATTACATAATTTAACTAACCCAAGCCTTTCACATATGTCTCTATAAGAGATGAAACTCTCATGTTCTGCTTATAAAAAATGAAAATGAATAAGGTGACCATGCTGAAAATTTTAATAATTACAATAATTTATATAGCTTGGTCCAAAGAAAGTTGTAGTATCTGACTAAATCTCTAAACTTTAGAAAAGTTCAACCTCAGTGTGTAAAGACTGCTGTAGCTTGCACAACACACTCATTAAGAATCCCTAAAGATGTGCAAGGTTCTATTCTATTTTTCAAGAAAGCAGCGTGGACTAACTTTAATAAAAGTTGCACATGTTTAAAACTTAGAGGCTTTTTTTAACTGGCTTTTACTTTGTGAATTACATACTTGAAAATGACACTTTGTGCACACCTGTTGCACGTCACACATGGAACTCATACAGGGTAAAGCTGGAGATGAACAGTAAGGTAAATCACTCTAGATTGTCATTTTTGGGAAACCGTAGTGGTTTGTAGTTTTTTAGGACTGTAAGTCGCTTTAACTAATTTAACTGGGAGGATTGTGACCTTTATTTTTTCCCAGTTTATGAAGCCAACTAAGACCTTATATTATCATCGAATAGCCTAAAACACAAACAGATAATGTAGCAAAAATCAACTAGCAGAGATGAACTAGTTATGCACATTTATACAAAAAAAAAAAATCTATACAACATGCCCTTAATATGGCTATCCTACTGGCCAGCAAGGAAACCTCTGCACAGGTTTGTGATTCTGTAATATTAAGTAATAACTGCAGACAATGTGTGCTGCTGTACTGTTTTGTCTGGAAGAATACCCTGAGTCATCTCACCCCAGGATTAACAGCTCAGTCAGATAGACACGATAATTACCAGAGAACACTATTAGCCTCAAGTATTGTTTACTTTATAGAGTCTGAAAAGAAAAAAAAAAGTGTTGCAAAGCATTTTACCTTGACCTGGCAATGACACTAGAATAACTGGAATCCCTGCAGTTGTCACAGAGTTAAAAATGTGTGTATCAAAGCTTCAACTAAATTCTCATTAGTGTATCACACATCTTTTCTAGAATCAGTAACTTAGGTATTTCAAACAGTGTCACAGCATAAATTGAAATACACAACAGGTTGTCCTAAATTTGCAGGTAGCACAGGAGAGAGTCTGAGTTAGTTCAATGTTTTACCATGCGTCATTTTTCAGCTTGTTGTCAGTTTGATGACATGATTTGATTTGCTTCAACCTTAGTGAGGTTTGCTTCATGCAGGTAACACAGCATACATCAAGGTACTGTTTTAGTAAACTGGTAAACTGCACTTTAAAATTTGACATGCACTGATTTAGGATAATAGTAAATCCAAACAATTGACTGAGACCCCAGCAGGTTTGATTGAACTAGGTAGTTTTACTTCCCACTATATGATCACATTCCCCAGTTAATGATCATTCATTTAGAGCACTTGACATGCTGGTCATCTTATTTATAAGTTGTTTTTAGTGTTTTAATTGTTACATTTTGTCCCACTCTTTTCTTTGTGGTGAAGTGGCTTCACCATCACAAGAACGCAAATTAGCTTTTTCTGCAACAACATTTTAATTGGCTGCTAAATTATTTACACTTGCTGTTTTTGTTGGTGCTCATGTTTTCACTCTTTAACTTCATATTTAATCTGGCAGAAGATTAGAACACAAATCTCCCAATGCAGTATTCTTTTTTTTTTTTGGTATGAATGTCAGCTGAACAATATTTTAAGGATATATGTCAAGGATAGAGTGATGGTTACAGTGGGAAGAGAAAATTGGACCCACTAGAATAGAATCTAATAATGTTTAAGACATAATAAATAGGTTTAAGCAAACAGTAACTGCATTTTGTTAATGTATTTATGCATTTTTGTATGCCTGTGTATGCATTTTTTTTAAAGATGCTTGGTTAAGTTTCCAATTAGTTCCCTAATATGCGATGCTGAAGTCTTTGCATGGGGCTTGTATATTCCCTAAACTGCCATTTACATCTAAAATATATCTGCCTTTGGTTGGAAGCTGGATTGAATATCATTCAGTGTCAACGCTGTTGTTTTGTCTCCTCTAATGACTGTTCCCTATGACCGTCCAGGGATGGTGTTGGTACGCACCGAGCTGGGCCAGCTGGTGATGGTTCCACAGCAGGCTTTGGCTCAGGCTCAAGCTCAGGCTCAGGCTCAGGCCCAGAACAACATCTCTCCTCGACCCCCCACTCCCACGACAGGAGCGTCCTTTAGAGTAACAACGCCACAGGTGAGTGGAGTCTGCCAGGAAATATTAAAATGACCACAGCAGCATAGTTGCTGAGCCATAATGTTTGCTTACAGCTCCGAAGAAACAAGAAGAAATTAAGCTAGATCGGTGCAGGAGCTGTGTTATTACATAAATTACATATCCAGCGTTGTGTCATGGTTCATCTGGTTCTGGTTTATCTGGATTCACAGCACCACAGGTTTTATTTTATTTTGCTCAATATGCAGTATAATGCTACACAAAAAATGTGTTTGAATCTTAATGTAATGGGTTTCAGCACGCCAGTGCTATCAGTTCAGTGTCAGTGTGCTGACTCCTCTTATTCTACTAATGTCCCTTTGAAAAAGGCTGGACTTTTAGAGACTATAAAACTGACGGTGACCATTTGAAAAAAGATAAGAGCTGTCATCTGAAACAGCTGTAATTTCTTTGCCTTTTGAAGCAGCAGCACTGCACTATTTGTGATTGAGGCCTCATGAATTGGCCTGGAGGTAATATCCAAAAATAGCATTTATTTTTCCATCTCAAATACTGTAGGTCTTTTGCTGGTACATGTCAATTTCTGTTAAGTGCTTGTATGATATTAAGAAACACAAATTAATCTTTGAACTCTGATACACTTTATTTATTGTGAAAAACATATCAAAAGTAGGATTTAATCTTAACTTAATATTGTGATTTTTTTTGAACGAAAATATGTATATTATATTTAGGATAATAAAAATAAAAAACATGGGTTAGCTCTGATTCAGTGGCTTAAGGAATGTCTGAATTTCTTAATATTCTCTTAGAGCTTAAATAAGCCTGTCATTGGATGGTGATGTTTTATGGATAAGGGTAAGAACTGACTCATGTTGGGTGCCATGTGAAAGGTTTGCAGATGTTGAAGATGTATTATCATTGTCAACAGAAACAAGTTTGATCACATGGATACTAATGAACTGTGGACAGCTCCTGGTGCTGAAAAAAGACTCAAAGCAAAAATGAAAAAGAATGCCTAAAATAAGGTGCTTTGATTTGAACAGAGTGAATCAGAAGAACGTCTTTTCTCAAATATATTATCCAACAGCTACAGTTTTGTGTTGCAGAGTGTCCTGTATATACATTTTACATACCAACCAGTTTTATGGTCATTATAGTAACCAGAAAACATGACCCATCGAAATAATTCAATCAATACAGACATTTGAATTGAATAATCTATATTGTATAACAATTGTGGTGTTGGAGCAAAGTGTCATCACAAGCCACACAACTAATTCACTCAAATAACACGGGTATAAAGCAAACATTTATTCAAAGGGTCAGACACACACAAAGCAAATGATATAGATGCACATATTTATCGACTGTTTAACCACCTGCTTAACAAAAGGCTAGACACACAGATAGGAGGTGGAATGCCCAAATATGTTAGTATTTTTAAATTTATTTTATTTCAATTTTTTGCTTCCTTTTTATTTTTTAAATCACATGCTATTATGTCCCTTTCGGCACACTGTAGTTTAGCCGCAGTGTATTCCTGCTTCCTGCTGCAGCTTTGATGGAAAATAACACCACTGTGCTATTGAATGATACATTTCGCTTTTAAAAACTGCCAGACGGCTCAGTTGGCAAGTCAAAAGTAATCTGCACTTTATGTCAAACAGCATGTAAATACCTCTGAAGTACCTACTGAAGTAGTAAGAGTTTGAACTACCACCTATATGAGCTAGGTGCAGATAATCAGACTAATGTCACTGAGCAGCTTCATCTCAAAACTGGCAGAACACTATTTAGAGTTTGCAAATTGCCACATTGTGGATAAAATTAAGCCCAACAACTTAACTACAGGGCTTGCTGAATGCGTGAAAGTTGACTACAAGCCAGCCAACTCTACGGAGGACTTCATAGCATTAATTTAATTCCCAATTCAAGACACTGGTAAGAATTTATTTACATTGTTCATATGGACTTAAAATGCAAAATCATGGAATTTTAAACATGTGATTTAAGATTACATTAATTGCAATTAAGTATTGAAATTCAGTGATCAACCATGATTTAAAACTAAGCAGTTGACAGCCCTTGTTGTGTTGTATTGTGTTAAAGTGAAAATGATTGTGCTCTTAATTCTACAAGTGTTGCCAGAGTTTTGTCTTCTCCAGACTTCATACACCTTCACAAACAGGGAAGTTGTACAGGAAATCCCACTTCTCCTTTACAACGTTTGCTGGTAGCCCAAATCAGCACTGAACAACATACTGTCAGGGATTAGCCCTGTCCCATACCAATGAAACTGAGCCATACATTTCTCAGTGTGTGCTGAATCAACTGAAAAAGCTGAGCTCTACTGTTCAGGGGACCCACAGTGCCTACATGTATCAGGATGTATCGTGACGCTGCAGTCTTCCATGCTGCATTTTTTTTGTGCTCATGCAGCTACAGCTGAAACGCTGTATTATGTATCCCTGTTAAACATTACCAAGATTTGGTCTGCATGATACGAGAATTCTGTGATCGGAGATATCACTGTTCAATATTGCAATAATGGTTCCAAGACCAATTAATAAACAGATAATGATTAGTGCATTTTGGCTACATGCAGCTTTTCATGCTTTACTCAACAGTACCTCTGTTTGCAATGTGTCCTTTTTGAATAATTAATTAATCTGAAATACTTTTTTGACCACCAATTTGACACCAGTTGTTCAGATGGGTAGCTGATAGCCAGCTCCAGCTTCAGCATGTTGTAAAAGCATGGCCACACTACCTGGTCCACCATCCAATAGTTAAGTGAGAAAACATTACTTGTTTGCATAAATAAGTGTTATTTTTTGGAGGATAAGATCAGACTTTTATCATGTGTGTTTTTTTATTGCAATACCAGCACAAGGCATAGACCAGAAATGAAAGCTGAACTAACCCGTAGTGCTTCCCAGCCACAGACTACGTCATATGACAGGGGCCAGTGAACAACAGATCTGGTTGTCCTGCTGAGCAAGACATAGAGAACAGGCGTTTCATTCTGGCAACCTTCTGGACACCTTTGGTTTTTTGAAGTGGGGTTACATAAGTTAGTGGTCCATAGGAAATGATCACCCACTGGGGATCCTGGTCAGCTCTGCCCCTTTGCTGAGAACTAGAAAATAAACTATGCTATCAAGTAATTGATGCTAAACCTTATCTGAAACAAAAACAAAGTGTTAATCTGATGTCGTCACTGGTTCAGGGCAGCAGTGGCATTGGCAAAGCAGAGGCAGAGACTGTAAATCTTGCAGCTTAAATAGACCACCTAATTGGTCAGATAGTTTGTTGGGTGATTGTGAGAATGAGGTATGGCAAATGTGAAAGCAGTGCAGCTTGAGTTGCCTGCCTGAACTTGCTCGCAGGCGCCGCTCCATTTCAGTTTCCCTTTGGACTAAACTTTGGAATGCTTAAAAAAAAGCTTTCAAAAGTGGCTTCATGAAACTACAACACAAATTGATCAGCCAATTTTGAAACAATCATCTGACACTTCTTCATTTATGCAATTAGCATGTAATGTAGCTACATCATGAAGGCCGATGCAACTGCAGACTTTCACCTCTGAACAACTTCTCTCATTGCTATTGAAACGACTGTTGACCTTTGTCAACAGCAGCTCGACTGATTAAATTGTAGAAACGTTGATCTCATTATGCTTGGTTACACACGGTCCATGCTTGGTGGGCTCCACCTCATTAAGAGAACAGCTGAGCTCTGGACCCTAATTGGGCGGTGATTAATATGTTAAACTGTGTAATTATATTCAATGAATATTCTTGATGATTTTACGTATAGATTAAACTGAGATTAATGAGTGAATTAATGTCTCAGGGCTCATTAATGACTCCATGGGGTCCTCTCATCAAAATTTAACCAGCCACTGAATCATTAATTGGAGTTTGCTTATTATCACCTGTGGATACATCATTCATGTGAAAACCTGAGCTCTTGCTGCTGGGCTCACACCTTTGGAGCTTAACTCCCTAAAATACCCAGACGAGTGTATCGTTATTTAACCTATTTCTTTTTTTTTTTTTTTTTTTCACCACTTCTCTGTGAATCAAGGAGGGCAACTGAAAGCACAGATACATATTTCTTCTGATTAAAGCATCTTAACTCCTCTTTATATGATTCATTGCAACCTCAGAGCATCAGGCACTAACTAATTCATTTACCTTGATATGTTTATTGTTGGCAAATAGAAAAAAAAAGATCTTCTCTGACATAATTAGTTTCTCCTGGTGCATTTTTAAGACCTGTTTACTGCAATGAGACAGCTGTTATTATCAAATATTACCTGACTGTCGTACTAATCACACAGATCTGTTAAATACTTGATTCTGATCACAACCCCAAAGTACCGGTTATTAATTTTTTAAAAGCAAGAACAACCCCATGGACAACCTGAGCATAAACCTTATATGAAATCAATCTGCAGAAAGGAGTCCAGCACATTTGTAAAGTTAGTGATTTCATCTCTTCTTGTTGACAATGTGGCAAAACTCATTAGATTCCAATATTATTGGAAGAAAACATTGAGGGTAATAACTGACCAGTCCACAGAAGAGAAAGAAGACGAGAAGAGGAGGAACTGAGTGAAAGAGACATCAACTAAATTGATGAAACAGTCAAAATACAACCACAAACCACAACTCAGTGTGGACTGGTTTAGGGAGAAGACAGGGTTCCCACGCGTCCTGGAAAACCTGGAAAACCTGGAAAACAGTTGACCAGTTTTCCAGTACTGGAAAACACCCGGAAAATGGGAGAAAAAGTAAAATGTCCTGGAAAATCACATATAGTCCTGGAAAATTATTCCAACATGGCTGCGATTGACTTGACCCTATTAACAAAACACATCCCCATTCATTGAAACTTGAGTGCACGCTGTGCTGGAAAAGACACAGCGCAACTTTTTTCACATCTTTTCTCCTTCACTTCATAATCATGCATTCACAGAAAACGGGGGTATATTGTTTATGTTTTATGGTACATTTGGCTCAATTACCGTACTCTAGCTCAGTTGTTCTCAAAGTGGGGGTCCTGGGACCCCTGGGGGCTGCGAACCATAGCGTGGGGGTCCATGAAATAATTTGAATACATTTCTAGTAAATCATAAAATTATGCTGTGTCATTACAAAACAGCATACACCATTGTTATGATACCATTTGGTGGCTCGAAGGGATATGTGAGTCTTGTTACTGTTAATTTTCTGAAAGCGTTTCAGATCAATTACTTGACAAGTATAAATGCTGACATGTTGAGTCCACAAGGAATGAAATGACCCTCTGTTTTAAAGGATACAAGTAGGATTTACTTGATTCAAATTGAAGTGTTATCTGTTTATCACTATGGTACAGGTCTGAAGTATTTACATCGATACGTTTTACAATACAAATAGTTCCAAGGGCAACTAAGAGTGCAAATGGTAGTAAGCATGTGCTTTAGTGATGGGAAGTTGGGCTCTTTTCAGAGAGCCGGCTCTTCTGACTCTGCTCCCAAAGAAGAGCCGGCTCTTTCGACTCCTGAACGGCTGTTAACTTAGGATCTTTTGTAGCCGTATATTTTACCTTAACTTTGCAAAAACTAATGGTTTTGTGTGTTAAAAACCCTTTTACGTACGGTGTTTTTATGAGAAGCCTTATAATTGCCCAATTGTGTGCATTTATTCTGTTACAAAATCATTCTCACTCTGATCCTAGGGTTATGATTAGGGTTAGGGTTTTGATTAGGGTTAGGGTTGTGATTAGGGTTAGGGTAAGGGGTTGTGATTAGGGTTAGGGTAAGGGGTTGTGATTAGGGTTAGGGTTAGGGTTGTGATTAGGGTTGGGTTGTGATAAGGGTTGTGATTAGGGTTAGGGTTGTGATTAGGGTTAGGGTTGGGGTTAGGGTTATGTTGTGATTAGGGTTAGGGTTAGGGTTATGGTTAGGGTTGTGATTAGGGTTAGGGTTGGGGTTAGGGTTGGGTTGTGATTAGGGTTGGGGTTAGGGTTAGGGTTGTGATTAGGTTTAGGGTTGGGGTTAGGGTTGGGTTGTGATTAGGGTTGGGGTTAGGGTTAGGGTTGTGATTAGGGTTAGGGTTAGGGTTGTGATTAGGATTAGGGTTAGGGTTAAGGTTGTGATTAGGGTTAGGGTTGTGATTAGGGTTAGGGTAAGGGTTGTGATTAGGGTTAGGGTTGTGATTAGGGTTAGGGTTAGGGTTAGGGTTGTGATTAGGGTTATGATTAGGGTTAGGGTTAGGGTTGTGATTAGGGTTAGGGTTAGGGTTAGGGGTGTGTTTAGGGATAGGGTTAGGGTTAGGGTTGCGATCAGGGTTAGGGTTATGATTAGGGTAAGGTTAGGGTTGTGATTAGGGTTAGGGTTGTGATTAGGGTTAGGGTTGTGATTAGGGTTAGGGTTGTGATTAGGGTTAGGGTTGTGATTAGGGTTAGGGTTATGTTGTGATTAGGGTTAGGGTTAGGGTTATGATTAGGGTTATGATTAGGGTAAGGTTAGGGTTGTGATTAGGGTTAGGGTTGTGATTAGGGTTGGGGTTAGGGTTAGGGTTGTGATTAGGGTTAGGGTTAGGGTTGTGATTAGGGTTAGGGTTAGGGTTAAGGTTGTGATTAGGGTTAGGGTTGTGATTAGGGTTAGGGTAAGGGTTGTGATTAGGGTTAGGGTTGTGATTAGGGTTAGGGTTAGGGTTAGGGTTGTGATTAGGGTTATGATTAGGGTTAGGGTTAGGGTTGTGATTAGGGTTAGGGTTAGGGTTAGGGGTGTGTTTAGGGATAGGGTTAGGGTTAGGGTTGCGATCAGGGTTAGGGTTATGATTAGGGTAAGGTTAGGGTTGTGATTAGGGTTAGGGTTGTGATTAGGGTTAGGGTTGTGATTAGGGTTAGGGTTGTGATTAGGGTTAGGGTTGTGATTAGGGTTAGGTTTAGGGTTAGGGTTGTGTTGTGATTAGGGTTAGGGTTAGGGTTATGATTAGGGTTATGATTAGGGTAAGGTTAGGGTTGTGATTAGGGTTAGGGTTGTGATTAGGGTTATGGTTGTGATTAGGGTTAGGGTTATGTTGTGATTAGGGTTAGGGTAAGGGGTTGTGATTAGGGTTGGGGTTAGGGTTGGGTTGTGATTAGGGTTTGGGTTAGGGTTGTGATTAGGGTTAGGGTTAGGGTTGTGATTAGGGTTAGGGTTAGGGTTGTGATTAGGGTTATGATTAGGGTTAGGGTTGTGATTAGGGTTAGGGTTAGGGTTGTGATTAGGGTTAGGGTAAGGGGTTGTGATTAGGGTTAGGGTTAGGGTTAGGGTTGTGATCAGGGTTAGGGTTAGGGTTGTGATTAGGGTGAGGGTTGTGATTAGGGTTAGGGTTAGGGGTGTGTTTAGGACTAGGGTCAGGGTTAGGGTTGTGATCAGGGTTAGGGTTAGGGTTAGGGTTAGGGTTAGGGGTGTGTTTAGGGATAGGGTTACGGTTAGGGTTAGGATTAAGGCTGATTTATACTTCTGCGTCGCCCTATGCAGCAGGGGCCGCCGAAACGCCTGAGGGCAGTGCGGTCTCTCTGATAGCCGGTCGCCTGCTTCCGGTCCTGCTACGATCTCTGTTTACTTTTCCACATCGATTCAGAGCGTGTTATGTTAATCTACAGCTGATACATGTTGCTGTTTATCATACAGACATGATTACATGAAGAATAGAGAGGAGGAGATGAAATACACGGCCGATGTGTGGCCGATGTCCGGGACCCCTGAAGTGCTGTGAATGCGGGAAAGACAAAGCCGTCGAGCGGACCAATCACAGAGCTTGCAGTCCGCGTCGGCTCTACGCGTAGTTACATTTTGGAGGAGGTGCACGTCAGCTACGTGCGTAGGCCTCTGCGTAGGTACGGGAGCTACGCGGACCTACGGCGTAGGTTACGCCGTCGATTCGACGCAGAAGTATAAATCAGCCTTTAGGGTTAGGTTTTGAACCAGAACTAAGCTTAAGCATACAGAACCAGAACCAAACTAATGCAAACAGAACCAGAATCAAACTTAACCAGAACCGAACCAAAACCGAACCAGAACCAAACCGGAACCGAACCAGAACCGAACCGAACTAGAACCGAACCGAACCGAACCGAACCAGAACCGAACCGAACCAGAACCGAACCGAACCAGAACCGAACCAGAACTGAACCAGAACCGAACCGAAACGAACCAGAACCGTACCAAAACCGTACCAGAACCGAACCAGAACCGAACCAGACTTGAACCAGAACCGAACCAGAACCGAAACAGAACCGAACCAGAACTGAACAACAACCGGAAACTTACCAGAACCATACCAGAAATGAACCAGAACCGTACCAGAATTGAACCAGAACGGGAACCCAACCGAACCAGAACCATACCAGAACCGAACCAGAACCGTACCAGAACCGTACCAGAATTTAACCAGAACCGGAATCGAACCAGAACAGAACAGAACCAGAACCATATCAGAACAGAACCAGAACCGAACCAGAACCGAACTCAAGCAAACTGAACCAAAACCAGAACCAAACTCAAGCAAACAGAACCAAAACCAGAACCAAACTCAAGCAAACAGAACCAGAACCAACTCAGGTAAACAGAAACAGAACCAACTCAAGCCAACATAATCAGAACCAAACTCAAGCAAACAGAACCAGAACCAAACTCGAGCAAACATTAGTAACGTCCTCAGGTTGGCATAGAGAAAAATCAGATGCCTCAGCTTGGATGGGCTGATCCGATTTCTCCTCCCAGTGAGTATTTTCCCTGTCTTCAAGAAGACTCTCTCTGAAGGAACAGATGAAGCCAGGATACACAGCCTCCCCTCCCTCACCTGTATCCTATATCCTCACATATGATTGGCCGCATGGCCGCCATGCTGACCAATCAAAACAAAGTTCTGCTGTAAGCAGAGCTGGGGCTGAGCACTGTGAGAGCTAAGCAGCGAAAGGAAAAAACTGGGAGCCGACTCTCGATGTGAGCCGGCTCTTCTGATTCACTATAAAGCTGCAGCTCTGAGAGCCGATGCTTTTGATAATGACATATCACTAATGTGCTTAATCTGTGTTACAATTATTAGGGGGCCATGGACAATTTTCTAACCTGTAAGGGGTCTCTGGCTCCAAAAAGTTTGAGAACCCCTGCTCTAGCTAGTAGGGGTGCAAACTCCCGATAGTGAAAACAATCGGAACAAAAGAGCGACGCAGCTGCACAGAAACTCCACAATGTAGAAATCGCTGATCGTAATAGACATCGCCACGCAGGAAGACAGTTTAGATTTTTTTGAATATCTGAGAGATCTTCAAATACAGAGTGCGTCTGTACACCGGTGCGATTTTTTTTAGAGTTTACGGTAACTCAAATAAAAAAATGTGACATTTGCTTTGTTTTATATCGACCACTTAGCAGGATGAATATCAGGATTAAACAGGTATATTTTGAGTCTGAGTTGAGTTGAGAAACATTTGTGGCCATTTTTGTCGTTCAGATCTATTTAGCTCATTAATGCACTGATCCTCTGATCATTATTATTATTTAATTATTTCAATAAGGCCTGATTCCTTCACTGGCTCTTTTGTTTTTTTCTTAGCTCATTTTATATTTTTTGAGAAAAGAGAAAGCTGAGATGAGAGTTGCCCATCATTGTTACTTGGTTGCACTAATAAAGTGAAGTGCAGTACATCTGTGGTTGCATTATTCTATTATCAATTTGCCATAATTTTTAAGTATGTAAGAGATGATTTCATTGATAGCCATAGACTACACGTCTTTCAATGTAGACTTCCACTGAGAAGAACATATTAGACTATTTAGGAACTAAATTAGGAACTAAATTTAGACGGTCATACCAGTTTGATCATCAATGAAAATGTCCTGGAAATGTCCTGGAAAATGATCTCTGGAAAAGAGTGGGAACCCTGGAAGAAAATGTCAACAGAAAAGTTAAGGGAGGAACTTATACAGGTGCTGTTGTTATTTTCTGCATCTGTTAGGAATGTTAACTGAAAAACGTGTTTTTGACTCAGCTGTAAATACAAGTATTAAGTTTAATTTAACCTGCAAGTAAGCTGATAAGAACACTGTTGCAATGTAAGCACTACCAACCATAGATTCGAGGGACAATATTTTCAGATAGCTGCAAAAAAATAATATTTTCAAATCAACAAAATAATCTCCAAATCAATACTTAGTTTTGGCTTGTTTGTATCTTTAGTTGGAATCCGGTTCATGTTTGGTAAATGTATAATGTTTGAGTCGTTCTGTGAAATAGAATCCCAACTGGCTACTTATTCACTACTTTTTTTGATGAATTGATTGTTGGGTACAAAAAAAAAAGAAATTATATTACAGTCTGCACTAAAATTTCCTAAGGCCAAAGTTTTAATCAGTTAGCTTATTTGACGCAAATAGCAGCCAAACAGAAAAATACTGAGTCATTAGTTTTGTTGATATTTAGATTACTATCACAGAAATCTGAAAAAAGGAAGTTCATGAATGACTAAAACTGACAGAATTACACTTTTACCTAAAATTTTACTAATTCTTAAAACTGCCACTGATTCATTTCAGGTCAGTTTACTGATGGATTAATCAACATTTTTCACATTTAAACTTCAAGTTTTAGTTAAAGAGAAAAGGCAACACAAACAAATGAGAGACAGCTGCATTTGTCTGTATTCTTTTCATAACAACACATGTATTGAGTTTTCAGCATTTGGTGAAATTACCAAATAAAAATGTTAATTTTTAAAAAATCTATTAAAATGTTATATAAACACTTTCTGCAGACATGATAGGGTTGCAAAGCAGAATGTGTGTCATTAAATTAACTGCACATTTTTAATGCATATGACAAATACATTGAATTGAAACTGACATACATAACAAATGTATCCATGCCGATCCATATGGCAGATCTTTTCATCTCAGTTCTATGCTTTTCTGTGTTTACAACAGCCATGTGCGTCTCCTACGTCATAAGCGCTGGCTGGTCTGTGCATTTTTGCCCGGTGGAGCATGATGGAGGATAACTACAGAGGCTCTGCAGTTTAGGTGCACCCGTCTTTTGCTAACAACTCCGCTGTAAACTTGCAACATGTGCAGCACTAATGTTTCAACGGATGGCGGTCGCGCTGAAAAATCTAATGGAAGCCCAAAGGAGGAAGTTTACGTCAGCTGTAGCCTACTGCAAAGATGGAAAAAACCTTCTATTAATGGATTCAAAGTGTGAAAAAAGGTTATTGGATTTAATTGTTCCGACAAAGTCAGAAAAGCCTGAAGTTGTCAAAACATTATTCTATCCTCACATTAGGGAATGGAGATTGTCAAATCAATACTGGGATCGGATCGGCCAGTATCGGTATCGGCAGATTCCAAAGCCCAGGTATCGGTATCGGTATCGGTATCGGTATCGATATCGGGACCTAAAAAGTGGGATCAGTGAATCCCTAACCTCAATACTCAACAACACATACAAAGCAGTTACCCAAATGGCCTCACTAACAGATGTTGACCACCCGTCACCGGCCTCATCAGGCACACAATATAAATCATTATCCCAGAGAGAACTGATACATGGACCCCAAAGAATGTGATAGACTTGTCCCACTGCTCATTAACACATTTTGATAAAGAGCACTATCCTCTGTAAATGTAACAGATGTTAGTATTATCATCCCACCCATCTAATGTTAAAAAAATCATTCCTTTTGTGTATTAAAGGGTTACATTTACTTAACAGACAGGGAAAATGAAACTCAAGCTCAAGAAAAACACAGACAAGGTTTCCAATAATAAGTTATCAAATACAAGTTGTTGTTTCAATACTTTTTACAACAGTCATCTCATCAGATGATGGTTGGCTAAAAAGCTGTACTTCATAAGACAGACACTTGTTTTACTACCAACCATTTTTCCTCACAAAGACTAAGAACTGATATCATCCAACCACTCTTCATTTAGGCTGTTGAGGCCTTAAAAAGGCCACACAAAGATCTGAGGCACCTCATCAGTGTCACTGGCTGTGAGGACAAAAGACTAACACTAGAGGGCAGCATTTTATTGTCTTTCTTTGAGTCAGAAACACGTTCCTCTGTGTTCTTGGGTCTACTTTCAGGTTTCAATTCATGTTCCTGTAACATTTGCACTTAGGGCAACAGCAAGACCATTTGTCTGCTTTATAAAAGTGTTTATGAAAGCAAATAGTCTATTAATGCAGCAACACATTTAATAAATCTGGTAATAAATGTCCAGGTTGCAGAGGCATCAGCACAAACACACATACGTTAGTTAGTATAGCAGTTGTACAGCAGCGGTATGTACTCTGCTTTATTTTGTGTATTTTTTTATCATTCGATAATTTTGCTGCATAGTAGACTTGGCTGTCAGAAGCCACACAGCCCATCTGAAAGCTGCCATGAAGTGGATTTTCTTAAAGGTGACATATCATGCAAAATTGACTTTTTAATGGTTCTTTACCTGAAATATGTGTCCCTGGCATGTCTACAAACCCCCCAAGAATGAAAAAAATCCATTCTGCCCCTGTTTTGATTTCTACACCTTTCTGTAAATGTGTGTGAAACGAGCCGTTTCAGACTTCCGTGTTTTTGTTACGTAACAACAATATCCGGTCTGTCACGGAGTCAGAGCTCGGAGCTTGTTCAGCCCATAGACTGTATAAAATAATACTGAATCCCTCCCCCGTTTTTCATTACCTGCACAAATATGTGCCAACAAGGAGCTTAGGAGGGAGGCATGCTAGTTGTAGGCTTTCTTAATAAACGCAAAGGTCGGTTTTACTCCCCATGTCTGCAGATTTGAAGATATAGTGGATGATTTTTATTTGTCATGGATAAGTGCTAGCGCTAATTAGCATAGCCACATAGCTATATGTTCATAGCTGTAGCTGTAGCTGTAGCTGTGTACCAAGACACACGTCGACATACTGACAAATAAAACAACAAGAAACACTAAATCTGTGACCAATCCTTCATAAAAGGTCCCGCTGCCTTTCTGGCAGAGGTCGGGTTTACTCCCCACGTCTGCAGATTTGAAGATCTAGTGGATGATTTATCATGGATAAGTGCTAGCGCTAGTTAGCATAGCCACATAGCTACATGCTCGTAGCTGTGTACCAAGACACACGTCTACATACTGATAAATAAAACAACAAGAAACACTAAATCTATGACCAATCCTTCAGAAAGGTCCTGCTACAGGCGCCTCTCCGTCAGGATCAGATTCAGAGGGTTGAAGTAACGCGATCTCTGAGCAGCCGTGTATATTCAGCCAACATGTAAACATTAGATCAACGTGCTGGAGAGCCGAGGCACATCCACTTCCGGAGGGGGCGTGGTCAGAGGGAAAACAGAGTGTTCTGATGAGGAATGAAGAAAAGGACTTTTCAGGCATGCCAAAATCTGATTTCAAAGTGTTTTTTTGAGCATAAACTTTAAATACATGTTTTTGGGACCTCTTAGACCAATATATATTGATGAAAAAAGCATGATATGTCCCCTTTAAGAACTAAAATTTTTCACTTATACTTCCTATGGAAGGTGTAGATCATTCTCAGCAGTCCGTAATCTCTCCTTCCCCAGCCTTGAAAGTAGCCCTCTGGCGTCACAGACACCCAACCTGTATCCATCCTGATGTGAACCCCTCTCAAAAGAGACTTGCAGATTGTCATCGCCTCTCACAGTCACACTGATGACAAATTAGCGGGACGCGGCGTTGCCTCCTGACAGGAAAAGCAGTAGCGAGAAATGAAAGGGAATGGTGTTTATTCCCAGAGCTCAACCCCTCTGTCGGCCTGTCACTCTTCCCACAACCCGAGGGGAGAAACGGAAGGCATCCTGAGCTTCCTTCCTTCCATACCTGTTAAATCATTCATCATCCAACTGCCTGATTATTTTAAAAAGCTAACAAGGCTTTGGTTCTTCAGTGCGTTTGCGTGTGTCTGTCTGTGTGTGTGAGAAGCAGAGAGAGCGAGAAGAAGAGAGGCATAGCTAGCGGTGGGATGCACCCCGTGGCTCTAACCAACCCTCCTTTACCCCCACTGTCTCCCCCGTCTCCTCTTCCCCCTTCCACTTTCCCCAGACTCAGTGCATCTTTCTTTTGGATCCTGCAAAACTTTTATTGGAGGGGAGACTCCCTCCTCCTCTCTCTATCCTACTTCTTTTCTACTCTTTGCCTCTTTCCCCCCTTGTCCTTTGGCACGGCTGTGTGTGTCTGTTTGTGTGTTTTCATTTGGATGCAAGGCAAGTGCAGTTAATCATGTGTTTAAATGTGTGTCTGTTCTCTCTACTGTCTGTATGTGGATGCTTTTGTCTGTTTGTGAATGGACGGCTGTGTGCCAGAGGTCGGGGCAGAGGCCCTCTTCGGTTTTCCTTGCCCGAAGACAAGAAAGCAGCCTAGAAGTGTGTATTGGTGTCTGCCTGATTGTAAGAATGTGTGTCTACATATGTGTGTATGTGTCATTGAGCCACTGAGCATCACTGGAGTTTTGTGGTTCTCACTGCCAAACCATCCCACTTGCTTGAGTGCCATTGACATGCAAAAGAACAAAGCACCCTTAGTACCCTTAATAACGTTTGTCCACCTGGAGTGAACAACATGAGACAAGCCTGTCATGTGTGATTAGAATGTTCAGTGTTGAATAAAGACATTACGTGCTTTGATTGAAAAGTACTAAGGTTTGTGTGGTAGCTATAACTTAAAGCTCTCAGACTACGCTGCTGAAGGCTATGCTTTAAAGAGCACCTGTGTTTGTTACACATCTTCTCTCCTGAGCCCACCCCCCCAACAATAAGATACGATATGATACAATACCATAGACTGTTTAAATAATGGACGTAGTATCTGTGACATCACCCATCTGTTCCTGAGCGCTGTTTTGAAGGCGATCGGCGGCGGCAGCCATATTGGTAATGCTGAACTCAACCTAACTTCTGTGGAGCTAGTGTGAGGTAAAGAGGCGGGCTTTGAGCCTCCTAGCCAACAGCTACAGTGTTCCCGCCTGGCAGTCAAGGCAGTCATGTCCTTATATGGGCAAAACTCATGGTCTTAATATCTTCCGAACTGTCCCGTCAGAAAAAGACTGTGTGCAGATCGGAAAAATTTGCTACTTAGACCCAGTGGTGGACAAAGTACACAGCTTCATTACTTAAGTCAAAGTATAGATACTCCAGGTCAAATATTACTCCAATACAAGTGAAAGTTGTTCAGTCAAATTATTACTTGAGTTAAAGTACTGAAGTACTTGCTTTTAAACATACTTAAGTATTCAAAGTTTCTTAAAAAATCTTAAAACATTGTATTTTCAAAATACATACACGCAGTTACTCCAAGCACAGACAACTTAGTTTGAATTGTTCATCTGGAATAAAACAAAGGTTACGTAGCTCAACACGCTTTCTCAGGTTGGACAGTGAATTTTTGTACGTTTGAGCAGAAGGAAACCGGGAGAACATTTAGAACGATACGTATCATTCTTCATTTTAAAAATCTCTAACTTGGGCTGAAGATATGGCCATGGGTGCTCAGGTGGAGAATTATAGCCATCATTACCACCTCTAACTGAACTGCCTGATCTGAGTGAAATCTGCTCTGTGTTGCTCCACGTTCAACCGTAGAGACGCATGATATACAGGTACGACTAAACCACTGAGACAAACAGAACTACACAAACACATTTTACTGCCTTAGGGATCAGATTTCAGAAAACAGAAGGAAATTCATGAGCTGACTTCAAAGCTAAAGTATTGAGTAACTAGAGCACTGATAGAAATGTAGTGGAGTAAAAGTACAATAATTATCTTCTGAATGTAGTGGAGTTAAAGTTCCCCCAAAAAATAATACTCAAGTAAAGTACAGATACTCAAAAAATTTACTTAAGTACAGTACTCAAGTAAATTTACTTTGTTACTGTCCACCACTGCTTAGACCTAAACCGTTTTTTGAACCAGGCTGTAAACATGTTTATTAACGCTGCAAAGATCGTCTTTTTTGAATTGGTGTGTATGTGGTTTCTGCAACCATTCTCAAGTGGACGCTCGATGAATTGCAGTTTATAACACTTCCGCATGGGCTTCATAGTTAGAGACCGGAGGTTGCCGCTTGGTTTTAACAATGAGTTTTCTTGAATTTGTCCCAAAAAGTAACAAGAAATTAACAAATGTGTCAGTTTCAGGTGGGTCAGTTGTGTGACTCCAGAGAAAATATATGTATTATCAAGTGTTGTGCTAAACCATGCCAACCTATGTCTACTAGTTTGACTAGTCAGCAGCAGCGTATAGCCAAAAACAAGTTGTAGCCAGTGTGGCACCTGCTGCTACTCTCTCGGCCTTATAAACCCGACCCTGCTGGTCTGATTGCTTTAAAAGTCTGTGTCAGTTGTCTGCCTCTAACAGAGTGATGGATTTCTTATAATGAACCCCCTCTTCTTCACACATCGGTAAAGTTGTTCTGACCCAGTTTTATGGCACTGTGACTTACTTCTACCTGACCAAATATGCTCTCCTCTGTCCTGGTCTCCAGCACCACCAAATAGCTTTCCTCTTATTTCTTTCCTGCTGTCATGACCTTTCCTCATCCACCTGCAAGGCACGCTCCTGCTCTTTTCTTCCCCTTCTACCCTTTTATTTTCTCTAACTTTGTCCTGGTCTGTTTTTCCAGCTTCAGTCTCTCCCTCTTCACCTGTCCGTTTCCCATAAATCACTGACATGAACTCCCCTTCACTGTTTTTCTTCCTTTGTATCTTTTGAAGTGTCTTATATTCCTTTATCCCCCCAAAACCCCTGCCGACTATCTTTGATATCTTTTCTGTCCTCCTTGTTTCCTTGTCTGTCTTTGTCTTCTCTCCGTCTCTCTGTGTTGCTCTTTTTCTTTCTGCAGTCTCCTGTGACGCTCAGACCACCCGGCAGTGTTCTTTGACCCCAGCCAAGATGGTACCAGCCGCCTCTCCAACTCCTTCCAGCCCTGCCCTCCAAGACCTCCTCCTCTTCCTCTTCCTCTTCCTCCTCTTCTTGTCCTGCACTCCGCCCAGTGAGATAACCCACTTTACTACCCTATTTTACAGTCTTTTATCCTGCTCTTTGTGGAGCTTACCTGACAAGGGATGCCCAGGCACCGTGTTGTGTCTTAGTGATTGTCCTGAAGATACCCCGTAGGTTGTAGTAGAGAAGCTGGGTGTACAAGCACTTATTTTCTACACCTTCAATTTTTGCTGTGCCAGAATGAGCGACACAGGGAGAAACTTTATCATTGCAAATTAATTCCAAAATGACAGGTGACAGAAAAATTTCTTACGAGCTAGCATGCCTCTAAACAAACAACTAAATAAACTTGAAATACAACCTGCAACTTTCTCACCAGGTAGCAAACTTCTCTGCAAAACGACCTCCTGTATTTTGGTTCATTTCAAATACAAAGCTGTTCAAACACTTGAGTGTCACAGCTTCCTTTTCAAATGATGTAGTTGTAACACCCTTTAGGCTACTAATCAGGAGACCAGAAGATTTTAGTTCAGATCGGCTCTGGGAGGAGAAGGAATTAACCACACTTAAGTAAACACAGAGACCAAGTTTGAAGAAAAAAGAAAGGATACTATGTATTAAACAACAACAAAACAAACAATTAACGCAAAACAACCATTAGTATGGCATTCGGGTCATAAACGAAATTGACAATCAAGACTTCATGTTGTCTCTTCACTATAAATACACTGAAAACACACACAGCATGAAATTGAGCAGAGATTGATCTATTTGTGCACTGAATTGTCCGTGTTTCTGACAGGTGTAAGTCAGTCCCTAAAGTTCAGCAGTGCAGAGAAAAACCCTGCAACAGTCCACCAGTAGAAGGGGGGAAAAAAGTGTACAGATGCTTAGTAAACCACTTTGGTAGGCCAGTTGAGTTCATGCAATCAGAAACCCGCTCCGTCCAGTGTAGTTCGCCATCAGGTATCACAGTTCTTAAGAGTAAGGAAAACCCACCACCATCCAGTATCACAGTTATTAAGAGTAAGGAAAACCCACCGCCATCCGGTATCACAGTTCTTAAGGGTAAGGAAAACCCACCGCCATCCTGTATCAGAGTTCTTAAGAGCAAGGAAAACCCATCACCATCTGGTATCACAGTTCTTGAGAGTAAGGAAAACCTACCGCCATCCCTAATCACAATTCTTAAGAGTAAGGAAAACCCACCGCCATCCGGTATCACAGTTCTTAAGGGTAAGGAAACCCCACCGCCATCCAGTATCACAGTTATTAAGAGTAAGGAAAACCCACCGCCATCCAGTATCACAGTTATTAAGAGTAAGGAAAACCCACCGCCATCCAGTATCACAGTTATTAAGAGTAAGGAAAACCAACCGCCATCCGGTATCACAGTTCTAAAGGGTAAAGAAAACCCACTGCCATCCAGTATCACAGTTCTGAGAGTAAGGAAAACCCTCCGCCATCCCGTATCACAGTTTTTAAGAGAAAGTAAAAACCCACCGCCATCTGGCATCACAGTTCTTAAGGGTAAGGAAAACCCACCGCCATCCCTAATCACAGTTCTTAAGCCATCCGGTATCACAGTTCTTAAGAGTAAGGAAAACCCACCGCCATCTGGCATCACAGTTCTTAAGGGTAAGGGAAACCCAACGCCTTGCGGTATCACAGTTCTTAAGAGTAAGGAAAACCCACCGCCATCTGGCATCACAGTTCTTCAGGGTAAGGAAAACCTGGCCTGTACTATCAAACAATACTAGACATTAGTCACTAGCACTAGTTATCAATCAATCAAATAGCTATAAAGCTATGCACTGCAGCGGTAAAGCTCCAGGAATAATCACAACACTATTAGTTATGGTCCCGGGTCTTTGTTGGATGCAACCATTTGACTTCCAATGACATCTTGATGAAAATTAGTTTCTCTGCAAAACATATGTATTGACAGATTAGAGAAACTACCTTGCAAGCTACTTGTGTGTCTGCAGGGGAAATTGAATGAATGACCAACTTCCTCAAAGATTCCAGTATTCTTTCTGGGTATACTTACCTTTGCTACTGATATCCTTAGCTGTACACTGACAGTGGTGGAGCCAGCTTATGAACTTAACCTCTCCTATTCTCTGATCATCTCAGTATTTCCTTTTCAGAAACTGTTCGTTGATCCAGCTGACATGTGCTGCAGCTTTTAGCTCACATTTGAATTTGCAAGAATCCCTGTGTTTGTAAAAATAGAAAACAAAACACTGTATATGTGTGTTTGGAAAAAATCGGTCAGTGTTGCGCTTGATTTTCTCCTTTTCAAACTCAAATATGTTTTCCCTATGTCTAGGAAATGCTGTGTTTTAAGCAGCAAGTTATGCCAACTTTTATTCAAGTTAACTTCATTACAAATGGAAGTAAACCATGTAGTCAGCCTCAATCCATGCGTGCTTCAGTGTATTTTCCATGCATTTTGTGTGCATGTACACCTGTATTTAGAACTGTCTGCTTCTTATTGCATCACATGAGATGATTTTTATTGCCACGTGTGAACAGGCCCGAGAGATTCCAGAGAGGGTGATGAGGGCTTTAGAGTGAGAGACCGCTAATGGCACCTCATGTGTTGAGTAAAATTTGTGTTATGGATGTGAGATATTTTCTGGTCATTCATCCTCTCACATTTCATCATTAGAGCGTATACACTTGGTGGCTAATGCTTGGCATGACCAGTAAACAAGTCTTGATAGGACTTTTCCCTTGTCAGGTAGGTGACTATGAAGAAAAGCTTTGATGGCCTCCCGTCTTTCCCAGCCTCCAGCTGTCACCACCTCCCCTTCCTCCTCCTTGTCTGTTTAGCGATGTCCACTGAGTCAGGACACCAGATGTGACAGGAGCGCTGTGGCGCCTGCCTCCTGTTCTCTGTGGCCTTGCTGCGAGCGAGGCGTCACGTCCTGTTTATCTCTCTGTCTCTTCCTTGCTCTTCCAGAAGGGCCCTGTGGCTCCAGCCGTGGCTGTGACGGCTCAGCAGCAGACCCCCGTGGTTATGGCCCCCCAGGCCCCGGCCCAGGCTGCCTCCCAACCCGTGCGCCTCCTCAGACGGGAATCGCCCCGGCCCCCGGAGCTTCTGTCGTGTCCCAGGTCCGTACTGTCTCCATCCCCCACTCCTTCCTTGTTTAACCGCCCACTCTCCAACCTCACGGGCGCATGCACTGTCACATCTGCCAGCAGGCTGGCTGTGTCACAAGCACAGCCCAGGACCCTAAGCCTCACCGCCTCCCTCAGCTGGCCACACACTGAGAGTCTCACACATGCCCACACACGTTCGCAATCATACATTCAACAACGTGTTTCGCAACCCAAGGACATGCAGACAGAGCCATCATGACCACATTCAGGGACACAAGGATCATAGATTCAGCTAAGATGCTAGCTTACTTACACATGGAAATGTGTGTGTATGGAATCACAAACTCTCAATCTTTGTAGGATCAGGCCTCATAGCCTCATACGAGAGCTCTGATAGGATGACTACAGTTTGTTGCCCCTGGCACTTTGAGTGGAAAGGTGCCATGTCTCATTTGGCTACAAAGATGACTAGTCAACATGCTAAGTTGCACTACAATCTGATTTTTGACTGATGCTTGGCAGCTTCTTTATCAGTCCAAGTATTAAAGAAGTACTCTGCATGTATACAAGATTTGTCCATACCTATTTTATTTCACACTCAGTTTGGATGCTATATATGTACTTAGCGTGGACTAATAGCAACATAAAAAAATGAAATAATTTCCTCAAATGTGAGCAAGTTTTTCTCATTTAAAAAAAAAAAAATGAGCACAGAAGCTAAATGAATACTTTCTTATCTTTTTCAGGAAATGCAAGAGAATGTCAAGAAATGTAAGAATTTCCTGGCCACACTCATCAAGCTGGCGTCTCACAATTCTCCGTCCCCTGAGACCTCCAAGAACGTCAAGGCTCTGGTTCAGGACCTACTGGTGAGTTCCAAACACCACCTTAAAAAGACTGCTCCTTTTGGATATCAGAAAAGTATTGTGCCTGTTTTAGCTACTCCAGAAAGGATCATATTAACTTCAAATTTACTTAAAAGAAGTCACATTTTAAGAAACTATCTCTCACAAAGTCTTGTCCAACTTTTTGCAGTCACATTTTTCAAAACCTGTGCCCTGTCAGCTGCTACTTTCCTGTCCCCACACAACATTTTCAAACTAAAAAGCTGCTTGACTGGAATAACAGTTTCTATAATCATTCCTGATCAAGTTTTACTTTACTTTTAATAATAGTTAACAAAGGAGTAAGTAAAAGTGTACTCTTTTTCTGTTATTGTATTGAGCATTTCAAACCTGTAGGTGGCAGCATTAAGCCCCTTTCCAAAACCCTTCCTGAATCTTCCTCGTCTACACAGTTACTCTTTAATGAGCTGCACCCTGAGGTGCCAGTATGGATGTTGAATGGTTAATCATCAGCTCCGGTGATGGGATTTCATCTTGCTTTGTTTAAGTCAACGCATTGTATATGTATTGCTGTCTGGCTTCCTTTGTAAAATGCTGTTACGGTACCTTTCTCCTAACAGGATGCCAAGATTGAGCCGGAGGAGTTCACCAGCCGGCTGCAGACTGAGCTCAAGTCGTCTCCTCAGCCTTACCTGGTGCCCTTTCTCAAGGTGGGGTCCTTGCCTGTAACCCCTTCTTGTCGGCTTTAAAACTGTTTACCACACAGACAGGATCCCATTTACTCTTATTATGCCCCTAGAGCTAACTCTTTGTAGATGTCTCAAACATAAATTCTAATTCTGAATTGATCCTCTTCATTGGTCCTGATACTTACTACAACACTTGTCTCGTAAAGTTTTCCTCTTTTTTTTCGGCCCCATAGCTTTCTAAATTGACCTCTAACAGAAAACTGTTCCCTGATCTACTCCTGAACCTTCCCCTTAAATCCTTCCTTAACTTGACTCTCTAAGCTGACCCTCTTATGTATTTTTCTAAAACTGCCCCCCCTAAGGTAGTCCTTTCCCTGGAACCAGCTATGGCTAGACCTGACATTAGAATAATACACACAAACACACACACACACACGGCCCTCTGGCCTGACTTCTGACTGTGTGTGACAGTGGCCCCCACAGCCGTTCCTGCCAGTAGCCAGCAGGTTCCTCCAGCCAACCGTGATGAGCGTCACATCAAGGCGCCCAACCACCCATCCTGGCCACAAACACATGTTGTCATGCAATGTTATGTCGCTTACGTCAAAAATCTCCCTGAAATAGTCTGGATGGAGCAACGTCAGCTCCTCAGGTCGGCTCTGACAGTGTTATCAGAAATGCCTGATGGCCATTTTCATGTATTTCATATACAATATTAAATATTAAACACACTGGTGGGATATTCTCCCGAAATCAAATCCAACTTTTTCCCTGCAGGAGTAATATTCTTACAACATATACAAAATATGTATCATTGTTTAAAAATAATAAAGGTACATGTCACTGTAAACATGTTTTTGATAACGTTATGCTCAATCAGCCAGCAACCACAGCAATTTTTGTGTCTGCAGCTGTGTATGCTGTTTTCTCATGCATGTTTGTTTTTGCTCTATGACTCCAACTCTGGCCTCTCTGCCCGTCAACAGAAGAGCCTCCCGGCCCTCAGGCTGTCTTTGCTGAATAGTCAGCACTCCCTGACCCCACCCCCGCAGCAGGGAGTCAAACCAGTGCCCGGCGGCACCCCTCCTGCCATCGTGGCTGGGCCAGCTGTCCGCATACGCCACCCCAATAGCGTCAGCACCACTTCGGGTGCCAGTGTGCTGCCCGGCGGGACGCTCGGACATGCAGCTGCTATGGTATGTATGCAGCGCACCAGCTGGAACAGAGTACAGACACAGTTATCGTATTGTGAATTCCAACAGCTTATACATAGACCACAGTCAAGAGTGACTTACAGTTATCCCAAGAATGAATGAAATGTGTAAGTGCCCATAGAAGAGCAGAACTTAGGTCTGTGTGTAAGACCTGTAGTGGTCAGGTAATGGGTGTGACTATTATTTAATTATTTATCTACCATTCCTTTATCCAATAGAATACTAGAGGGTGGATGATGGATGTAAGTAAGAGGTTTTATGCATGTTGATGGGTCCCATACAAATCTGAATCATCCTAAAGAGTGTTATCGTCCCATGGCTGGGAGTTTGCCTAAAGTGAGCCAAGTTCACACACTTATTTCAGAGTCAAAATTAGTTTTCCAGAAAAACTTCATGAACAACTCAGACTCAAAGGTTTATTTTATGAAACACTTGACACTTTCACACAGCTTGAAGATACTCAGAACAACCAAATGGTATTACTGGCCACTGATCAGAACAGATGGTGCTGCACTTGACTCAAAGGCACCTTGTTAGTAATTGTTTACTCCTGTCCGGACGTTTGCGACTGATTGGAATATCTGACCCCAAAACTTTACAACAACAAACCAAGATCCCCTTCTTCCCTTTGCATGCCACATTTTAGTCAGCCAACCAAGATGATAAATATAAGATTAAATCTTTACATGTCTCACTCCCTATACCAGAAGAAATGTTAAAAGGGCTTGTCATTTTGATGCCCAGGCAGAAACATAAGGCTACAGTTAAAACAGGTCATTATTCATTAAAAAGATGACTATTCCCAAAATACATTTATTTTTAAGCCCAGGGTGATATGTCTAATTTTATCCAAATATATCTTGTGTTCTGCGCTGTATGACAGAAAAATGTTAGAAGCACTTTTATTTTAGTTTTGTCAATCCACCTATTTTTTCCCTAATGTCTGCAGACCTGCCCTAATAATTAGGATCACATACAAGTTTTAACCATCAGTTTGTTTTTCTCAACTAAGCGTGTCCAACTCAGATCAGAAATTGCTTCTTTTCAAGGGACACCTGGCCAATAGAGGCAGCAAAACACAATGCTTCAACAACAATAAACAATCAAACTCATAGAGTAGATTAAAAGAACTTGAAAATGATCAACATCATTATGAAGGCAGCCTGGGCTTCAGAGATTTCACCAAAGATTGAAAAACATTCAGGTCAAGAAAGTTTTGCAGTTTAAAACCAGGCGCTCGATCATTCAGAGAAGTAGGTGCAGAAAACCCTAAAAGCATAATTACCTCATTCAGATCTGACTTTATTTGTTTATTTATTCAACCTTTATTTACAGAGAAACCTAGAAACAGAACAATACAATACAAAAACAGGACAGGAGTGAACAACTTAAAAGCAACTTAAAAACAAGTTGAGTTATGGGGTGTAATAAGACTTAAGCAACTAACT